>NC_140590.1:1146538362-1147201420 GCF_964204655.1 Triturus cristatus | reverse complement strand
TAAGGGAGAAGGAGAGGGTGAGGAAGAGGGGAAGGGAGAAAGGAAGAAGAGGGAGAGGGAGATATTGAGGGAATGGGAGAGGGTGAGAAAAAAGGGAGAGAGCGGGGTGAGGGGAAGGGAGAGGGTAAGGGAAAGAAAGAGGGAAAGGTTGAAGGAGAGCGGAAGGGGGAAAGGAAGGGAGAGGTGGAGAGGGGAAATGGAAAGGGTGAGGGAGGGGCTGAGAACTGGAAGGGAGAGGGTAGGGAGGGAAAGAGGGAGAGGGTGAGGAAAGGGGAGAGTCAAAGGGAAAGGGAGAGAGTGAGGGGAAGGGAGCAGAAGAAAAAGAGGGGAAGGGAGAGGGGAAGGGAGCGAGGAAGGGAAAGGAGAAGGGAGAGGAAGAGGGGAAGGGTGAAGACAGGGGAAGTGAGGGAGAGGGAAAGGGTGCATGGGGGAGAGGGAAAGAGAAAGGAGAGGGAAAGGGAAATAGGAAGGGGGAGGAGATGGAGCGGGCGAGGGAGAGGGGAAGGGAAAAGGGAAGGAGTTGGTGAGAAAAAGGGAGAGAGTGAGAGGAAGGGGGAGGGTGAGGGGAAGTGGGTGGGTGAGGGTAATGGGAAGGGTGAGGGAGAGCAGAAGGGAGAGGGGGAGAAAGGAAGGGATAGGGAAAGGAAGAAGGGAAGTAGAAGGGGAAAGAGAGGGGGAAAGGGCGGGGGGAGGAAGAGGGGGAGGGGTGGGAGAGGTAGAGAGGGTAAGGGTGATGAGAGGGGAAGGGAGAGGGGCAGGGAGAGGGGAAAGGGAGGGGGGAATTGAAAGAAATGTGTGAAGGTGAGGGAAGAGAGGGTGATGGGAAGGATGAGGGTGAAGAGAGGGGAATGGAGAGGGAAAGGGAGGGGAGATGAAAAGGGAAATGAAGAGGGGAAGGGAGAGGGTAAAGGGAAGGGTGAGAGGAAGGGAAAGGGTGAGGGAAAGAGAGTGGGAGGGGGGAGAGAGGAAAGGGAAAGGGGGTGGAAGGGAGAGGGGAAGGAGACGTTAAGCGGAGAGGGAGAGGGTATGGATAGGGGAATGGTGAAGCAAGAGAGGAAGGGAGAGGGTGAGACAGGGAAGGGAGACGTAGAGTGGATTGGAGAGGGGAAAGGGAGATGGGATGGGCGAGGGGAAGGGAGGGAAAGGGGAAAGGGAGTGGGGAAGGGAAAGGGAGGGGGGCAGGTGAAGAGAGAGGCGAAGGGGAAGGGAAAGGGGAGAGGTGGAGGAAGAGGGAAAGGTGGCGGGAGAGGAGAAAGGGATATGGGATGGTGAGGGAGAGGGGAAAGAGTTAGGGTGAGGGAAAGTGAGAGGGTGAGAGAAAGGGAAAGGGTAAGGTGAGAGGGGAAGGGTTAGGGAAAGTGAGAGGGTGATGGAAAGGTAGGGAGAGCGAGGGGGAAAGAGAGGGGAAGGGAGAGGGGAAGGGGAATGGGAGGGAGAGTCAGAGTGGGGAGGAACAGGTGGAGGGAGGGGCAAGGAGAGTGAAAGGGAAAGGGGGTGGAGAGGGAAGGGCTGAGGGAAAGAGGGTGAGGGAAAGGGAGTGGGAGGGGAGAGGAAGAGGGGGGAGGGAGTGGAAGGGAGAGGGGAAGAAGATGGTGGCGGGAGAGGGGGTAGAGGAAAGCGAAAGGGAGTTGAGGGAGGAAGAGGTAGAGAAAGTGGGGAAAGGGTGAGGTTGAGGGAAATTGAGAGAATGAGGGAGAGAGGGGAAGGGGGAGGGGAAGCAAGAGGGAGGGAGATGGAAGGGGGGAGAGGGAGAGGGGTACAGAAAGGAGAAAGGGTGAGGGAGTGAGAGGGTGAGGCAAAGGGAGAGGGGAAGTGAAAGGGAGAGGACAAGGGTGAGGGAGAGGGGAAGGGAGAGGGTGAGGGAAAGGGAGAGGGTGAAGGAAAGGGAGAGGGAGAGGGAGAGGGAGAGGGGAAGGGAGAGAAAGAGGGAGAGGGGAAGGGAATGAGGAAGCCAGAGAAGGGAGAGGAAGAGGGGAAGGGAGAGGGAAAGGGGAGGGGTGAAGAGGGGAAGGGAGAGAGGAAGGGAGAGAGGATGGGAGAGGGGTAGGTAGAGAGGGAAGAGAGAGGGCATGGGAGAGAGGAAGGGGAAAGAAAATGGTGAGGGGACGAGAGGGTAAAGGGAAGGATGAGGGTGAAGAGAGGGGAAAGGAGAGGGCAAGTGAGAGGGAAAGGGAAAGTGGATGGGAGGAGAGTGAGAGGCGAAGAGAAAGGGAAGGGAAGGGAGAGGGGAAGGGAGAAGGGAGAGAGGGGGAAGGGAGAGGGCGAGGGAGAAGGGAAGAGGGAAGAGGGAGAAGGTAAGAGGGAGAGGATAAGGGAAAGGGAGAGGGTGAGGGAAAGGGGAAGGGAGGAGGGAGAGGAAGAGGGAAAGGGTGAGGGAGCAGGGAAGGGAGAAAGGAAGGGAGGGAGTGGGGAAGCGAGGGGATAGAAGGGTGAAGAGAGGAAAGCGAGAGAGGAAGAGAGGGTGAGGGGATGGGAGAGGTAAACGGGATTGGAGAGGGGAAGGGAGAGGGGAAAGGGGAATGGGAGAGGGGGAGGGGAAACTGGGGGGAGGGGAAACAGAGAAGGGGAGGGGGAGGTGGAGTGAGAGGGAAAGGGGAAAGGCAGAGGGGGAAAGGGAGGGAACTAAGAGGGTGAGGGGGGTAGAGGTGGAAAGGGAAAGGGAGAAGAAGGGGGAGAGAGGAAGGGAGAGGGGAAGAGGAAGGGATAGGGTGGGGTGAGGGAGAGCGAGAGGGGAAGGGTAAGGGAGAGGGTGGGGAAGAGGGGAAGAGGGTGAGGGAAGGGGAGGGGATGAGGGAAAGGGAGAGAATGAAGGAAAGGGAGAGAGGGAAGGGGAAGGGAGAGGAGGGGGAAGGGAGAGGGAAAGGGAAAGGGGGAGTGAAAGGGAGAAGGAGAGGGTGAGGGAAAAGGGAAGAGGGAGTGGGTGAGGGAAAGGGTGAGGGTGAGAAAAAAGGGAAATAGTGAGGGAAATGGAGAGAGGGGAGGGTTAATAGGAGAAGGGTGAAGAGAGGGGAAGCGGGAGAGGAATGGAGAGGGTGAGGGGAAGGGAGAGGTAGAGGGCATTGGAGAGGGAAGAGAGATGGGAAGAGAGAAGGGAAAGGGGTAAAGGAGAGGGGAAAGGGAGAGGGGGAGGGAAAACAGAGACGGTGAGATGGGAGGGGGAGGGAGAGGTGGAGTGAGAGGAAAGGAGAGGGAGAGGGGGAAGGGGAAAGGCAGAGGAGGAAGGGGGAGGAGTAGGAAGAGGGGGAGGGGGTGGGAGAGGTGGAGAGGAGAAAGGGTGCGGGTGAGGGAAAGTGAGAGGGTGAGGCACAGGAAGAGGGAAAGGGAGGGGGAGAGGGGAAGTGGAAGGAGAGAGTGGGGTGAGGGAGAGGGGATGGGAAAGGAGAGGAAAGTAGGAGGGTGACGTAGAGGGGAAGAGGGGGAGGGAAGGAGAGAGGGGGAGGAAAGGGAGAGGGTGAGGGAAAGGGAGAGAGTGCAGGGATGTTAAGGGAAAGGAAGAGGGAGAGGGTGAGGGAGAGTGGAAGGGCAAGGTAGAGGGGAAGGGAGAGGAAAGGGGAGAGGAAGAGGGGACAGGAGAGGGAGAGGGGATGGGTAGGGAGAGAGGAAGGGAGAGGGCAAGGGAGAGGGGAAGGGAGAGGGAAAGGGAAATAAAAGGGTGAAGGAGAAGGAGAGGGTAAGAGAAGAGGGGGAGTGGGGAGGGAGAGGGGTGAGGGTGAGGGAAAGTGAGAGGGTGAGGGAAAAGGAGGAGAAAGGAAGAGGGACAAGGAGAGGGAGAGGTAGAGGGAGGGAAAGGGTGATGGTGAGGGAGAGGGAGCGGTGAAGGAAGAGGAGGAGGGTTATGGAGAGAGGATGGGAGATGGTGAGGGGAAGGGAGAGATAGAGGGGAAGGGTGAGGGGAACAGTTGAGGGGAAAGGGAGAGGTGAAGGGGAAGGGAGAGGGTGAGGTAGAGGGGAAGAGGGGGGGAAGGGGGGAGGGAAGGGAGAGGGGGAGGGAAAGAAAGAGAGTGCAGATGAGGTTAAGGGAAATGAAGAGGAAGAGGGTGAGGGAGAGTGGAAGGGCAAGGTAGAGGGGAAGGGAGAGGAAAAGGGGGAGGGTACGGAAGAGGGGATGGACGAAGAGAGGGGAAGGGAGGGAGGAAGGGAGAAGGAGAGGGCAAGGAAGAGGGGAAGGGAGAGGGAAAGGGGAAAGGGAAAGAAAAGGGGGAGGGGGAGGGAGAGGGAGAGAGAGGAGGGGGGGAGTGGGGAGGGAGAGGTGGAGGAGAGGGGTGAGGGAAAGTGAGAGGGTGAGGTAAATGGAGGAGAAAAGGAAGAGGGAAAGGAGAGGGAGAGGTAGAGGTAGGGGAAGGGTGAGGGAGAGGTGAAGGAAGAGGGGGAGGGAAAGGCAGAGGGTGAGGGAAAGGGAGAGATCAAGGTTGAGAGGAAGGGAAATGGAGAGAGGATGGGAGATGGTGAGGGGAAGGGAGAGATACAGGGGAAGGGTGAGGAGAACAGGTGAGGGAAAAGGGAGAGGGTGAGGGGAGAGGGGAAGGGGAGAGGGTGAGGGAAGGGAGATAATGAGGGAAAGGGAGAGAATGTGGGAAAGGGAGAGAGGGTGAGGGGAAGGGTGCGAGGGCGAGAGGGAGAGAAGGGAGTGGGTAAGGGAGAGGGAGGGGGAATGGTTGAAAAGAGGGGAAAGGAGAGGGGAGAGGGAAAGGGAAAGAAAATGGGTAGGGGAGGGAGAGGGGCAAGGAGAGGGGAAGGAAGAGGGGGAGGGAAAGGAAGAGGGAGAGGGCAAGGGAAGAGGGAGAGGGTGAGAAAAAAGAAAAAGCGTGAGGGGAAGGGAGATGGTGAGAGAAAGTGAGGAGGGAGAGGAAGAGGGAAAGAGTGAGGGAGCGGGGAAGGAAAAAAGGAAGAGAGAAGGTAAAGGAGGGGCAATAAGAGCAGGGTGAAGAGAGGGGAAGCGAGAGAGGAAGGGAGAGGGTGAGGGCAAGGGAGAGGTAGAGGGGATTGGAGAGGGGGAGATGGGAAGGGAGAGGGGAGGGAAAACAGAGGGGGGATGGAGAGGGGGAGGGAGAGGGAGTGAGAGGGAAGGTAGAGGGAAAGGGGGAGGGTAAAGGGAAAGGCAGAGGGGGAGAGGTGGAGAGGGGAAAGGGTGCGGGTGAGGGAAAGTGAGAGGGTGAGGGAAAGAGAGAGGGGAAAGGGAGGGGCAGAGGAGAAGGGAGAAGGGAGAAGGGAAGTGGAAGGGAGAGGGTGGGGAGAGAGGGGATGGGGAAAGGAAGGGGAAAGTAGGTGAGGGAGAGGGGAAGAGGGGGTGGGAAGGGGAGAGGGTAAGGGAAAGGAAGAGGGAGAGGGTGAGGGAGAGTAGAAGGTCAAGGTAGAGGGGAAGGGAGCGAGGGAGAGAGGATGGGAGAGAAAGAGGGGACGGGAGAGGGATGGGCCAAGAGAGGGGAAGGGAGAGAGGAAGGGAGAGGGAGAGGGCAAGGGAGATGGGAAAGAAAAGGGTGAGGGGGAGGGGGAGGGAGAGGGTAAGAGGAGAGGGGGAGTGGAGATGGAGAGGTGGAGGTGAGGGGGAGGGAAAGTGAGAGGGTGCGGGAAAGGGAGGGGGAAGGGGGAGGTAGAGGGAGGGGAAGGGGAGGGTGAGGTAGAAGGAAAGGATAGGGTGAAGGGGAGGGAGAGGGGAAGGAAGAGGGAGAGGGGGAGGGAAAGGCAGAGGGAGAGGGAAAGAGAGAGAGCAAGGGTGAGAGGAAGGGAAAGGGAGAGAGGAAGGGAGAGGGTGAGGGGAAGAGGAAGGGAGAGGTAGAGGGGAAGGGAGAGGAGAACAGGAGAAGGCAAAGGGAGAGGGAAAGGGAATGGGAAAGAAAAGGGTGAGGGAGAGGGTGAGGGGAGGGAGGGGAGTGGGTGGGAAAGGGTGTGGGTGAGGGGAAGGGTGAGGATGAGGGTGAAGAGAGGGGAAGGGGAATGAACAGTAGAGGGAAAGAGGAAGAGAGGGTGAGGGGAAGGGAGAGTGAGTGGTGAGGGAAAGGGAGAGAATGAGGGTGGGGGAAGGGAGAGGAAGAGGGTGAGGGAGAGGGGAAGGGCAATGTAGAGGGGAAGGGAGCGAGGGGGAGAAGGGGAGGAGAAGGGAGAGGAAGAGGGGAAGGGAGAGGTGAAGGATGAAGCGAGGGGAATGGAGAGGGGAAGGGAGAGGGGAAAGGGAGAGGGAAAGTGAAAAAGTTGAGGGGGAGGGAGAGGGTAAAGGTGAGAAAAAAGGGAGAGGGTAGGGGGAGGGAGAAGGAAAGGGAAGGAGAGGGTGGGGAAGGGCGAGAGAGAGGGGAAAGAAGAGGGAGAGCTGAAGAGGGTGAAAGAAAGGCAGAGGGTGTGGAAAAGGGAGAGGGAAAGGGAAAGGGAGAGAGTAAGGGTGAGGGGAAGGGAAAGGGAAAGTGAAAGGGAGAGAGGAAGAGAGAGGGTGAGGGGAGGGGAGAGGTATAGTGGAAGGGTGAGGGGAAAGGGAGAGGAGAAAGGGATGGGGGAGGGAAAGGGAAAGAAAAGGGTGAGGGGAAGGGAGAGGGTGTGGGTGAGGGTAACGGAGAGGGAGAGGGTGAAGAGAGGCAAAGGGAGAGGGGAAGGGGAGGGAAATGGAGAGGGAAAGAGGAAGGGAGAGGGAGAGGGTGAGGGGAAGGGGAAGGGTGAGGTTGAGGGAAGGGAGAGGGTGAGGGGTATGGAGGAGGGAAGGGAGAGGGAAAGGAAGAGGGGAAGGTGGAGGGGGAGGGGAGGATGGAGGGAGAAGGGAAGGTGGAGGGTGAGAATAGAGGGTGAGGGTGGAGAGGCAAGGGGAAAGAGGGAAGGGTGAGGGGGAAGGATGAGGCAGAGGGAGAGGGAAAGGGAGAGGGGAAGGGAGAGGGTGAAGGGAGAGGGTGAGGGGAAGGGGAAAGGGAGAGGGGAAAAGGAAAGGGAGAGGGGAAGCAGAAGCGGAAAGGAAGAAGGGAAAGGGGTGGAGGGCGAGGGGGGTGGGGAGAGAGGTGGAGGGAGGGGAAGGAAGAGGGTGATGGAAAGGGAGGGTGAGGTAAAGGGGAAGGGAGAGGGGAAAGGTGAGGGGAAGGGAAGGGAAGAGATAGGGAGTTGGGAAGGGGTAGGTTGAGGGTGAAGGGAAGAGAGAGTAAGGGGGAAAGGGTGAGAAGGGGAAGGGAGAGGGGAAGGTGGAGGGAGATGGGAAGGTGGTGGGAGAGGGGAACGAGGAGGGTGAGGGTGCATGGTGGGGATAGAAAGGGAAGGAGAAGAGAGGGAAGCGGAAGTGTGGGGGGAAGGGAAGGGTGCGGGGAAGAAGGGAGAGGAGAAGAGAAGTGAGAAAGGTGTGCGGGGAAGAGGGGAGAGGGAAGAGAATGGGAGGGTTGGGAGAGCAGCGAAGCGAGGGGGGGGTGGAAAATGAGGAGGGAGAGGTGAGAAGGGAGTGGTGGGGGAGAAGATCGAGGAGGGAAGGGGAGATGGATGAAAGCGAAGGGAACGAAAGTTGACCGGAAGGGAAGGGAAATTGAGTTTCAAGCCAGTTTCAAGTCAGTTTCAAGTCAGTTTCAAGTTTGGTTTCAGTTTGGTTTCAAGTTCGGTTTTCAGTTCAGTTTTCGTTTGGTTTATATACTCACCATGTCCCTTTAGACCCATCCCTACCCACTTCTTTTTTGGAGCCTAATGGGCCCCTGCTGCTTCCGCCTCTCGCGGGCCTCAGCTCCAGCCGCCAGCAGTGATCCTCTCTGTCCGGTGCTCATGAGTGCAATGCTGCGGCTGCCTGGTTACCAGCCTTGTATACCAAGGACACGTCACAATAGAGACGTTTCAATGTGTCATCGTACATCACTGGTTTATGGGCGATTGTGTCTTGCAGTGTAAGGGGGACGGAGCAGGCGAGACACGGTTTTAATTACATTTGCTGAAATAAAGCAAAAACCTATTCAGTCACAAAAATGATCCTGCAATGAACATCAAAGAGATCCCATCCTACGCGACATTCTTCCCCATCAGTGGCCTCTGCATGTCTCTGCTGCGTCGGAGGCCTCCTCTTTGCACTTAGCGCGGACCTCGTGACATCACATTGGGGGGCCTGGCTTGTCACAGGGGTTCCACTCACAGGATTCTGCTGCTGGTGCCAGCGTGGACCTCGTGACATAACATTGGAGGGCCTGGCCTGTCACAGGTGTTCCATTCACAGGATTCTGCTGCTGGGAATTCAATGACCTAAGGGTGATTGTCACATGTTGCTTGCACACACACATCTATACTAACACCTGCGCAGACTCTTACACAGGGGTGTCACTCCGAGGTATCTCGAATACTCATTTTGGCATATCCCCCCCTATGAGCTGCGAGGTTTTACATCGTCTTTAGAAAGGCGGGCGGGGGGGGGGGGGGGGGTAACAATAATCTTAAAATACTGCTGGGACTTCGTTACCCTGCATCTGGATAACTTTGAGGGAGCTGGGGTCCTAGGTTTCTCCTAGAGGGAGCGGAAGGGCAGCTCTCTTTCTGGAATACTGCCCTCCTGTCCTCCGGGCTCTGCGGTTTCTTTTGTGCAAACCTTCTCTCTTTGTAGCTCAAATTTGGTCCTCTCACACTTACAACTTTTTTATTCTGGGTGATTTTAATATTTGCGCGGATGAGACTGTGCAATACTCGAAGGACCGACAGGGTTCCTGTGAAATGCCGGGAGTACAGCACCTTGTGCCTGGGCCCACCCATCAGGAGAGGCATACGCTGGACCTCAGTTTTGCATAGGGAGACCTTATCTCCGTGGGGGGTGTTACTCCTCTGAGTTAGTCAGACCAGAAGGGTGGCCTTCTATATTAAGTGTCCAAAGTACTTAACTCCAGGCTGGGGTCTACAAAGCCAGTTCCTCATAGAGCATGGGCCAAACGGGCCCACATAGTGGAAACGAATACCTCTGGCCTGGGACCATGCTTTCATAGTAAAGTGTGAGGTCGAAGACACCTACAATGCTTCGCAATGGAGGATCACAGAGGCACTAGATACAGCAACATCTAAGACCTTCTGTATATGAACATGTGTGCACGGCTAAAGAGGAACACTGCCAAAGCCATTCCAGGAGCTTCAAATAGCACGAAAAAGATATTTGATATTGCTCGTGAGTTATCTGACCCAGAATGCACTAAGCAGGCCATTAGGCCTTCTCAGGGTTTATGTGACACTTTATCAATCTTTCTCGACAATAAGATGAAGAACATTATCTTACATATAAATCCTCCCAGATGCCCTCTGTGCTTTTCACAGGTGGAGTAAAATCTTATTCCTAGTCAAAAGACTCTATCGAGGACAAGCGAAGGCCACTGAGCTCGCTCTGAATGTACCCAGGCACTGTTTGTCTTCTCGAGCTCTGGCGGAGCTCCATTGGCTTCCAGTGAAAGACATGATCGCGCTCAAATCATTATGTATTGTATTTAGAGCAATTATTAGATCTTATTAGATCTTAGTGTATGAACTTTTTCAACTAGGATAACTCTCAGTCAGAGGTACCGGATTTGTTTCACAACTGCCTAAGAGATTTTGCGAATCGGCTGAGCATCAGCTCCTTAAAGTTTAATGTAGACAAAACTGAGATTCTCTGCTGCTCGACTGATAATCCAGACATCTTTCTAATTTCCATCCTTGGTCGAACAGTGTCAGCCTGGTAGTGTCATCCACGGTCCATAATTTAGGGTTCTACTTTGACAAGAATGTATCCTTGGAGCCCCCTGTTAACAAGGCTGCTGTGACTTTTTTTGCCCTGCCCGGCACACTTAGTCAAAGCTTACCTGTGTTACCTCCATCTGCAAGGGCATTGGTAGTACCGTGTACAATCCTGAGCAGACTTGACTATTGTAATGCTCTTTTGTTAGGCGCCCCAGAATTCCTAGTCAAAAGACTCTTATCGAATACAAGCGAAGGCCACTGAGCTCCCTCTGAATGTACCCAGGCACTGCTCGTCTTCTCGAGCTCTGGCGGAGCTCCATTGACTTCCAGTGAAAGACATGATTGCACTCAAATCATTATGGATTGTATTTAGAGCAATTCACTAAATTGCCCTGTTTTTCTGCCAAGGAAATGTAAAAGTTATGTACCTCCGATAGATCTTCGCTTCTCAACCTCAAACCTTCTATGCATTCCTACATTTCAGATGGGTAGACCGGGTGGCCAAGAGTTCTCAGTCAGGGCCGCACAACTCAGGACCAGTATTCCTTCTTCTCTAAGAGCTTGCCAAGACCTACTTCAGTTTAGGAAAGCACTTAAAACTTGTTTTTTCCTTGTATAAATACTTAGAATGTCCTTCAGGTTTCTCCCCTTCTAGGAGGCTAGCGCCAGGATATCTTTGAGGTCGCAGCTGCACTTTATAAATCCTTGAAATAATAATAATAATAATAAATTCTGGGGTCGGAGTGCAGGTGGGCAGACAGACTGAGCAACAATCTAACAACATCAGTGTCTTATCATCAAAGGAATCCAGCTATTCTGGGGCATGGACACGACGGTGACCAAGATGGCCGCACGGCGCTGGAGCTCTGCCAGACAGGGCTCCAATCCTTTGTCGGATGGGACCTTTGTGCACCTGAAACTAGCCCCGAGGTGTTGGTGCTTGTCCTGTACTGCTTGGTGGATGCTGTGACCGAACCCGGCTACCCCCTGTGGCCGCAATGCTTTGGTGGTGGAATCCGCGCTCAGCAACCGCCACGCGCCTCGGAGGCCATGTGGTGATAGGGTTCATGGGTGAGCCTGAGGCATGGGGCAGCCAGTGTCTTGAGCGTGATCCAGACTATCCCTGCTGCATCGAAGGCAGCAGGATGCCATGGTAATCCCACTCTGACTTGCCTGCGTTGCAGCTGTTGCTTTGATTACTGGGACTGGTGCAGGAGGCCGAGTCGTGCTGAGACCGGCACCACCCAGGATCGGTGACCCCGACAGCACTGATGCTGCAGTAGGCCACTGGGAGGAAAATCTTCTGGGACTACACTACCGAGGCGGAGAGTCACATTCTGGCCCTTACTGTAGGAAGCTGACTCTGTATATACTATACCAAAGTGAGGTATAGTGTGCACAGAGTCCAGTGGAACCCCAAAGGTAGGCAGAGGTAAAGTTAGATAGCACCTCACTCTCTATTTGTGGTAGTGTGGTTGAGCAGTAAGGCAGTATCAGAGGACAGTTTTAAACATTTGTTGTACCCACTCAGTCAGCAAATGAATTCACACACTCACAGACTGAACTTCAGACCAATTGTTTTTGTATAAAAATATTCTTCTAGTTATTTTATTTTCTTGAACCAAGCAAGCCTGCCACAGGTAAGCAATACATACTATACAGTAGTAACGCAGTTTGAAAACAGGTTGAATTAAAATTGTATATGCACTTTGTTTTGACTTATAGCATGGTTTCAGAGAAATGCAACACTTTGTAAATACAGTACATAGACTTGGATGGGCTTTTCAGTAAAATTACATGTAAGTTACTTTTGAGAATACTTTTCTTACTCAGAGTAGTATACCTGGATACTACTCTGGGACATTTCCTGTTAACAGGTAGGTAAAATCATTTTTGTTAGTTAGTGCAATTTTAAACAATTTCTTTAGGTTTTCAAACTCCACACTTAAAAACTTTTCCAAGAAAAACAGTCAATGTTATCCTATGGAGGAAAATAGTGTTATCAGTTTTAAGGTAAGTAATTGGTAGTGGAAGTTGAGGTTCAGAGGGTAGACTCAGGGGTCCCCCAGGGTCAAGGATGTACTCTAATTACACCCTCAGCGGCACTAGGGCGGCCGGGTGCAGAGTGCTGAGGCCCAATGTTATCCAACGGGGGATAGGGGGTCTCCGGTTGGTGGTTGTGGGAGCAAAGCACCTAGACGTTACCTCAGGGCAAATAGGGAAACAAAGTAGCACCAAAGGAGCACCCTCAGCAGCACTGGGGCGGCCGTATGCAGAGTGCTATTTTGGCATCGGGCGCACTATTGTTTTCAATGACGAACCTCCGATTTGCAAAGGCACTGCAGGCTTGGGGCCGAAGGTCTTCTGGGTGCGACCACCACTTCGAGAGGTAAGCTGGGATGTTAGGGGTTGGTTAGGCACTATCGCTTTGGGCACCCAAGGCTGTGGGGTGTCGGGTACAGGGGTGGCTTTTGGGGTCGGATCTTCTTACCAGCTCCTGGTCGCAGTTGGGGGGCCCGTCTGCATTCAGACTGCAGGTGTCGGCTTGAGGCTTGAGGGAGGTCAGGAGTTGCCCGATCTCGGGTTAGGATCGCCTGGGTGACAGTGTCATGATGTTTGCCCACTCGAGCTCGGGCCGTGGATGGCGGGTGCAGAGTGGTGCGGATTCACGGTTTCCGGCCAAGGCCAGAGGTTGCAGATGAACAAATCTGGTGTTCACGGGAGACAAAGTCTTTGACGTTGAAGGCAGGCAGGTCCTCCAGGGTTTTTGAGGTTGCTGGCTGCAGGACACACTGGAATTTCGCAGGAGCAGGTTCTAGGTGGAGACAGGCCGGTAGGGCTGGGGCCAAGTCAGTGGGTGTCTTCCTCCTGTTAGCTTCTGCACGGCTGTTTGGTACTTCTTCTTCTTCTTCTTGTCTAAGGAAGCAAGGTTAAGGGGTGCCCCTAAATACTAGATTTAGGGGCGTTACAGGTAGGGAAAAGGCAGGGACCAGTAGGTCCCTTACCTGGGGTGGGTACACCCCCTATTATGCCACCCTCCAGTTGGAGGGGGGCATAAGCCTGTCCCTGGTTGGCTGAGCCCCTCCATCTGCAAGATGGCGTGGAATGATAGTGGTGCTTCACCTCGCCTCCCCCACCAGAGGGGTGGAGTTGGCAGAGGTGGGCATACCTTTCTTCCTCACTTGTTTTTCCTGCCGGTTCTCCCGCCCAAAGTGGGGGTCAGAACCAGTGGGGACCAGTTGCTGAGAGCAGCAAGTGGCCTGGGGAAGCTCACAAAGGCGGCAAGCCTATGAAGCTTCCCCTTCGTGAACCCTGCCGATCCTGGGGGAGGAGGCTTGGCACCTCATCCCAGGATGTGCATTGTTTCAGGCCCCAGAGAGCAGCAGGCTCTCGACCCAGGGGTCCAGAAACATGTCTGATGGTGGCAGCTGAAAGCAGCCACTCAGCCTGGACACTAGTGGTAGGTTAGTTTTCAGGGGGCATCTCTAAGATGCCCTCTGTGTGCATTTTTCATTAAATCCCACGCTGGCATCAGTGTGGGTTTAATGTGCTGAGAAGTTTGATACCAATCTTCTCAGTTTTCAGTGTAGCCATTATGGAGCTGTGGAGTAATGACAAACTCCCAGCACCATATACTCTTAATGGCAGCACTGCACTTACAATGTCTAAGAATGGACTTAGACACTGTAGGGGTACAGGGCTCATGCACCCGTACCCTCACCACTGGTATAGTGCGCCCAGATAGAGGGGTGACTGACCTATGCCAGGGCAGTGGGTTGTAGGCATGGCACACAGAGATGTGTAACAATAGGTTAGGGAACGTGATATCGCTCCTATGCCGGAAGCACTGCTGAAAGGTGTAAGACCTGGGGTCACCGGGCCCTAAGGGTGTAACGTAACTCGAGCGGTTGGGCACCCAAAGGCTTATGTGTAAAGCGACCATACAACACACACATCCCCTGAAGCCGGAAACGCACACAATAAGGGACGCCACACAGTAAGATCAATGCAAATTAATCAGTTTTATCTAATCAAATGATATGCAAGCACAGTTCCTTAGATGGCAATGGGCATCACTTGAACACATTAGCATTAGAGTCACCAGCATTTCATTATGGTCACATAGGCAGTACCTGAATACCTTTGCGTCAGATTCACCAGTAATTCATTATTATGCAGTAGGCCACACCTGTATACCTTAGCGTCAGATTCCAGGGCGCTTCGTCATAGCTCCAGTGGAAATCCCTGGCGAACCTGGGGAGCGGTAACTACAGCGGTTAATCAGAGCGCTGCGCCCTTTCCACCACTAGCGCTTCACTCTGCCGTGGGTACCACGCGCGGTAACTAACAATTATCAGCGCTTTGAAATAGGGCTGGGAAACTTAGCGCCACTTCAGAAAACTAATAGCGCGTCAAGGCAGGACTCGCAAGCATATCGTTACCCCGGGCATTACTAGCGCTTCGGAGCAGAACTTGAGCACACAGCGCTACTCGTAATCACAAGGCATTAGGCACTTCAGAGCAGAACTTGAGAACACAGTGCTACTCGTAATCATACGCATTAAACACTTCGGAGTAGAACTCGAGAACACAGCGCTTCTCGCAATCATGAGACATTAAGCACTTATGAGCAGAACTTAAGAATACAGCGCTTCTCGCAATCATGAGACATTAAGCACTTTTGAGCAGAACTTAAGAACACAGCGCTTCTCGCACTCAACAGGCCTTAAGCAAGCGGTCCCCTTTTACGCGGCAGTCTCAAGGCAAGGGGGCAATCCCACGGAGGGGAATCAAAGTCTCGGCCGGCACCGGAGCAGTCGCCAGACGGTGCGGTGACGCTCCCGATCAGCAGGGGGCGCACCGGGTCCTCCGCAAGTCTCCCGGGGAGCAAGGGGGTGAGTCCCAGGCCTACACACGGCCACGCTACCTCCCAGCCCCCAGGGGTTACCTTGATCTCGGCGTCCTGGTCTCGGGAGACACTCGGGGGTTCCTTACAGCTTCAGGCCCCGCAGTCAGCGTCCTCAGCGGTGGGGGCAGCGACGCGCAGTCCGCCCTCGTCACATGGGGCTGTAGACGGCTTCACGGCCTTCCCAGGCCTTCCGCGACTCACTCAGATGCTGCGACGGCAGCGGCGGGGCCCCGGGCTTCTCCGTGGGTCCCGACTCGATGAGAAGCAACTTCTGGTCCCTGGGCCGCGGCGGTGAGCGCGCTTCCGGTCCCCGCGCCAGGGAGGGGGTACAAATTAAGCGGGATGACAGCGAGCTTAGAGCTCAGCGTGGGACTGACTCGGGGGATCCCAGTCCAGGTCGGAGAGCGCAGGGGTCACAGCGCTAGTACCTGGTTGATCCCCAGCAGTCCAGCAGTCAGTTGCAGTTTAGGTTTCAATAAGGAGCTTCAGCATTAGATCTCAGCATTCAGTTTCAGCATGAAGTTCCAGCGTTTAGTTTCAGCATTCAGTTTCAGCATGAAGGTTCAGCATAAAGTTTCAGCATTCAGTCTTAGCAGTTTTACTGGCGCAGATGTCTCTGGCGCCCTTAGGGGTTCTGTTCCTTGGGGGGTAGGGATTGAGTTGGTGACTAGTTCCCTCCTAGTCAAGCTTGGCAGAGGGTCCCTGAGTTCTCCTACCGCTGGGCTAGATCAGTGGGCTGTACAGGATCCCTCACTCACTTAAAAGGCAGTACCTAAGTCCTGTCACTTTCAGAGGCATAAGTCCCTGGCTAGGCCCTACCGCCTAAAACTCCTGCGTGGATTCCCCAGCTCTGCTTTACCCCAACTGGCCAACTGACTAGAAAAAGTTCCCTCCCTCACTTAAGTAGCCCTAGGTCAGGTGACCACTATCCAAGGCGGCAAAAGTAAAAACCACACCTCCCTTCTAGAAGGTTCCAGCACATTCCAGGAGCTTCCCCATTCTACCTATGGGACAAAAAAGGCGGGCTGGTGTCGCAACATTGTTGTGGGGTCCCAGCCAGCTCCTGGCAGCTAGGGGGCTACAAGTAAGACCACTCTGCAGTAGCAGGGGCCTGTGGCAGCCATCTTGGGAGAAGGGAACACCTGCCCCTAAACACTGGTTATTTGATCTAACATGCATTAAAAACGAAAAAATTCAGGGAAAAAGGGCCAAGTCCAACAAAAGGCTTTGTTGCACAAAAATTCAAAAGATTCATCCAGTTTTGTAATTTTAATCCATTTATTCCAATTCTCAATATTATCCTTTTCGTCCGTCACATGAAAAACAGTTAAGATGGATGAAATTAAGGTCACATGTTAAACCTATACTCCTCAACAAGGGGAGCAAGCTTGAACTACTCCTAAACAGCAACGAACAGGATGGACGATTTGATGTTACAACACTAAAGCAAACGTTATGTCATATTGTTATTCTGCGAATGAATCTCAATCTTGAAATTCCTTTTAACATGTGTACTGTTTAATTAATTGAAGCTCAGCAATGAATTTTTTTTAATACTTTTAATAGGGGCCGATTTATACATCATAAGGGTGGGCGGAGCAATCTTGCGAATGCTGGGGGTTGTTGAACCGAATGAGGGGATAGAGAAATACTGCACATATAGGAGATTTCAACATGTAGGAGCCGCATCGGGGGTTTATGGGTCTCGTAGTAAAAGTGGTAAAAGCGTAGATAATTAGAAGGGGCGGGTCTCATAACGTGATGAGTTTAAAATGGAGGCAAATGTGAGAAACCCGTTTGTCGGCTCGAGGAGTGAGAATTAGGTTGATGAAAAGCTACACAGGTACGAGAGGGATTTTTATGAAGTGTGGAACGATAGTTAATGGGCAGGATTTGTTATCTAAGAAAGTAGGGAGACACTCTCGTAGATGTTCTTTAACGTGGGACTCCATTGCATATACAGATGAAGTGGAGTTGATCTGGTACAGTCAAGCGTTGGGAGGAACTAGAGGGAAAGCGCCGGTTGAGCTTTTTTTAAACAAAACACATAATGAATAATGTTAGTGTATCGATATGACATGCGTTTTATAATATAAAGTCTAAAATGTTGTTGTCTGATTTTGTAGTGAACCCCTGACGAAGGTTGATGTAAGCAACCGAAATGCATTGGGTATATGATACTACTGAGGAGGAACTATGTAGGTTTCCTGCTGTAAACATAAGGCTCGGATGGGCATATTTACCGCATCAGAATTGAATACATATTGGTTTTTCATGTGACGGACGAAAAGGATTATAATATTGAGAATTAGAATAAATGGATTAAAATTACAAAACTGGATGAATCTTTAGAATTTTTTTGCAACAAAGCCTTTCAGTCCGGCATGGGAGCGATATCAAGTTCCCTGACCTATTGTCATATATTTTCTTACGTGGATGAAGGGCGGACCGCGATTCCGGAAAGCACGCAGTCTATTGTTAACAATGATGACATTGAATATATGGATAAAATGGAGTGCACTCCACCCTACAATTGTGACAGAGATGTGTGCCATATCGACTCTTCACTTTGTTCTGCACCAAGACATGCAACCTGCAAAGGCACTGTGTGAGTGTCAGGGTTTAGGACCTCTAAAGGTGGCACAATAAGTGCTGCCGCCCTTAGAGGCATTGTCTGGTCACAGTGCCCAGGGGCTGACCTGTGGCCAGAGATGCCAATTGGGTTTAGGCTTCAATGCAGTTTTAGGGAAAGAACATAGGCCCTGAGTACCTGATTAGCAGGAGCCCAGGGCACACTCAGTCAAAGCACATCAGCAATTCAGCAAAAAGTGGGGGCTACCATGCAGACAGAGGACACTTTTTCACACCTTCCCCCCCCCCCAAACGAAAGAGGATGAGACTAATATTTCCCTGGAGAATTTTCATTTTCTAAATGGAAGAACCCGGTAAGTCCATCTGCATTGGCGCGTTTGAACTAGGAAGTGAGTACCAAACAAGTATGGTCTCAGCTTCTTCAGGGACCAAACCACAGCAAAGGCCTCCCTCTCAATGGCACTCCAATGCTGTTCCCTGGGGAGAAGCCTTCTGCTTATAAAAGCAACAGGGTGGTCTTGGCCTTCATCATTGGTCTAGAAGAGGACCTCTCCTATCCCTAGCTCAGGGGCATCAGTCTGCACAATGAACTGCTTGGCATAGCCTGGAGCTTTGAGAATTGGTGCTGAGCACATAGCCTCTTTCAGGGTGCCTTTTGACAGCTAACTGTCCAGTTTACCTTTTTGGGGCATCTTCTTGGAGGTAAGTTCTGTGAGGGAAGCCACAATAGACCCATATCCCTTCACATAATTTCCTGTAGTACCCAGCCAAGCCAAGGAATGCCCTGACTTGTGTCTGGGTTGTTGGAGCTGCCTAGTCCATGATAGCCTGGAAGTTGGGCTGTAAGGGTTGCACTTGGCCTCCAACAACAAGGTAGGCCAAGTACACCACAGTTCCCTGCTCTATCTGGCATTTGGATGCCTTGATAGTTAGGCCTGCAGTTTACAGGGCATTTAAAACCTTCCCAAGGTGGATCAGATGATCCTGCCAGGTGGGGCTTGAAGAGCCAGGCTGAATTAGGCCTGGCGGCGCAGGGTACGCCTTAATCTCCTGAGTTCACCTGCTTTGATGAACAGAGACACAGGACACTCTGTTGAGTGTAGAAGATCAGGTTTATTAGCTGCAGCTAAGTACAGTTGTCCCAGAAGTACACCTGGTATGTTCTTAGGGGACTGCCACTTTACTCCATGGCGCACAATCTTTTATAGCACATAGATTCACCAAGAACACACCCAATGCATACATGTTTAGCCAATGAGAAGAGTTTGAAAACAAGATATAACCAATGAGAAAAGTTTGAAAACAAGATATCAAGTAACCCAAATAAACCTCTCTTACAACTGCTTTTGTCACCCCTCCCCACAAAGTTAATGAGTGGTTGGGCCTGCAACTCAACTTGCAGGTGGCAGGACATTTGTATGCTTTGGAGGACAGTTGTGAAATGAGAGAATACAAGTAGAGAATAGCGAAGGCCAGAAGATAAGATACGGCATGAGAAAAATACTAAAGGCTAACAGATAGTTGATATAGAGATTAGGTAGTCCAGACAAGGATTAGTTTAGGCCGGCTGGTGTCTGAGATGGGTTTCAAGACAAGGACGGAGGGGGTTTTTGACACGTTGCAGTCCAAGGGGCAGAGACACTTTGTGAATCGAGCAGCCTGTGTAAAGGCAACACAAAATGGCGGTGAATGTAAAATGGAGTCGAAATTAAAGAACCTCAGACCCTCCTTTTGCCATTACGCAGGCAAATCCTAATTCATTGCTAGGTGAGCATTTTCCATTCTACACATTTCATTTAAGCAGGTATATGTAAGCTATCAACAGGGATACAAAGAGAACAAAGCATCGGGTCATAATTAACATTCAGATAGCAGAAGAAAGTAATGACCATTATTACAAACAGGATAATCATTTTTTCACAACCCTAGGAAAAAGCAAATCCTAAAATTATTTAGCGAACCTTTTCAGGGCTCTTATGCATTTCAGTGACTATTGTATACTCAGGTGAAACAGTGGCGATCCTTATCAATGCTCTCAGGTGAAATGGGGATACTCTTCAACAGAGGATAGACCTCATTCTGCTTTTACTAAACAGAATATTACTCTAAAACAATGCCAGCAAAACAATAAGAATCAGTCTCCTAACACCCATTCTATGCAATTGCACGGGAACCGCTTGTGCAACCATAACTATGCCCAAAGTCCGTTCTAAGCCTCTCTGGTAGGCTTCTATCGTCCATCAAATCTGCTTCTGTTGTTTTCTTTCGCATTGGGCCTCTTCATTCAGCCCTTCCATGAAAATAGTGCTTCTCAGTATCCGTTGGAGTGCCCTCCTGGCAAACACTCACAGCTCACTCGAAAGTCTCAATGTCTCAAGGCAGTGCACCAATATATTTCCTCTGCGGCAGGCACTACAGATATTGTGCTCTTCATTGGTCATGGGCACAGATAATCTCGTGCAGACCCAAGTACTATTAATCGGAAAGAGCAACAGACTTTCACGCTCAGCAACACTTTCAGGCTCCAACACTCGCTATTCAGTGTCAGAGGATGCTCGGGCTGCTCTTTCATTTAATTTTTCCTTTCATCATGGGTACCACAATGTAGTGCCTTCTGCCAATCTTGGATCCTCCGGTGCACTGCCCTTCTGTTGGAGCAAAGAAAAGAGGGTGTGTGGCCAAAACTCAGGCCAAGGGGCTCAAGGGACTGCACACTGTCAGAGGTTACCAGCACATGACAGGTAGAAAACTGAAGCCTCAAACCAGCCCTGCCATCAACAACAGGGATCCTTCTCTTTCGCTCTTTTACACTGAAACTCTGGTTTTGTGATGTCCAACGCCGTCTGATGGAGCAAGTACGAGGCTTTGGAGATACCATTGATGGCACGCTGGCGATCGCTGTCCAGCCTTGCTACTTTCTGAGTGCTGGGACTGTAGGGCCAAGACGTCCGCCTTTCATCTGTAGCTGTCACTGATGGGAATTAGGCTTAAATCAGTGTTCTGCAGGTTATTATGACTTAATTCCCGCAGAATCTAGTGACGTAGGAAATGTGACACAGTTGTTAGTTTCCTTCAATTTAGTACAAAAACAGTTCATTGTATTTAACAATGGGACTGCAAGCAGGTGGCCTGCAATCTGCGAGGGAGTGACCATATGCCATGGGACAACTCGGATCTAGAATACACTGTCATTCTCAAAGGCAGTACTTCTAGTCTCTTCAATTGGGTACCCTTCATTATCCTCTGCCATCTAAGGGTAGATAGTTACATGGGAATTCTATCATGTTCAAAAAAATAAATGTAAGGTATCTCCTATTGTGGTGGAAAACTTGTCTTACTATAGTATTGAATCAGTTAACCAGTCCATCACTACCCTGACAGTCAGACTGGAAAACATCGAAGTAGGCCTAAAGAAAATTCTTGAAAACCAGTCTGGTCATACAAAAAGTGAATTATACATAATATGGGGGTCCCTGGTACATTACTGCAGTCTGGAAGTGTAAACCTGAACAATACTCCAACAATAATAAAAGGGCTGACTGGTGAAAGGAATATGGAAAAGGGAAATGGGACTAGGACACAGCTAAAATCCCCAATAACTAGGCACATGCGACATCAATCAGGGGAGAAGTGGAAAAAGAAAAATCTATAGGAAGAACAAGAAATTACTCGGGTGATAGTAAAGTTTGTGACACAATACCAAGAGTATGGGTGATACACAAAAGTCAAAATAGTACACAAATTTTAACTCTACCGCTGGCCGCTACACCATATACGGTAATCTCAGCTAATGTTCCAGTTCCTTCTTCAGGGAAAAATGAAACCTGGTTTCCTTTAAGGAACAAAGCCATACACTACTTAGGAAGCAGAACAAAACTGACTAATGTAATATAGAAATTAGGTCACCATGTACAAGAGTCACAGATCTATAATTTATCCTTACGTCCAATCAGGATACATAAATCTAGGGCTGCCTGTTCCTTAAGGGAAGGGGGCAGTAACGTGACTAACTGCAGGTGACACACTTTGATCCTGTATATCTCTTTATTTTCCTTCAATACCATTATAGCCAAATCGACATGCACTGGTGAAGTGTTGTCTGTCATATTCACAGCATGAAATATCATATCTGTGAAATTTAGTAACCAGAACAAGTCCAACCAACTGTTGCGTAGCGATGGGCATCGTCATGACCATCCCCTCACAACACAGGGGAGCTTGTAACAGTATTAAAAGCAAAAGCGTAAACACAATGCAAAAACAAAAACAAAAACGTGCATAAAATAAAAACACACATGCCAAGCCATCAAGTATACTTGCTGTATACCAAGCACAGAAAGCATAGACAAATTTCAATATCATATGTAAATGAACGGTGACGCACAACACTATGTCATGCACTTTATGCACAATGAACCTGCAACCCAGCAACTAATATTCTGGCCTGCTTAATTTGTCAGGCTCAAAAATAATATTCCAATTCCTTACTCCCCTCTTTTGACAGCTGGTGACCGGCTGTCAAAACAACTGACTGTGTCGCTTCTGACACACAGGACCAGCAGGAACAATTCATAGAAAGACAAAATGCACAAAAATAAACAAAAACATTTCTTTCCAAAGAAGTTATGCAAAAACACATCTGTTTCAATACACAGCTGACAGCACCCTCCTTTTTGCAATTTGGTCATTGATTAGGTCCCACAGGGACATATGGAACACTCGTTCCACCACCTCATGATATGGACCATCGCTGTTTCGTTGGCTGTTTAACCTCTGCTTTTTCACTACTCCTCTTCACCTACTGTAACATTCTCAGTCCTTTCTAGTCTTCTCTCACCCTGATTTCCTGCCTATAGCCATTCAGGGCGCTCATTTCACCATTATTCCTTCACAACTGACATTTTCGTCAAACCAACTCACGTGTCCAACTGTAGTCTTGTCAGCCCTCGAACCACCCAGAACAATTCATGAATGATCTGTGGACAGAAGCAAAAAAATACACAACACACAAAAGAAAAACACTTCACATACCACACAAAAATATCAACTATACTTTTAATCAGGAGACAAAACATAACACACATTAACAAAACACAAAAAAATACAAAATACAAACTTAACTGTAACCATCTTGTCAACTTTGCAATGACTAAAACATGTAAGCATGTTAAGCCACCTTAATTTTAACTGTCTAAAAGGAAAACATGTTCACAGACACTCTGTGTTCCCTTGTGCCACAATTCCTCCTGTGAAAAATGAATCTTAATTTGCTGATCGTTTTTACCTAGGCATGTAGCCCACAAAATTCTAAGAAAGAGCTTCATCTTATTTTTTGTCTGAGGCTAATGCCACAGTTGTTAAATGAAGGCAACTACGTGAACAATATTTTTCAAAAGCAGAAATACCAATGTATCATTTTCTTCTCAGCACCCCTTTATTTTTTTTTTAACAATATGGGAACAGACAGGGCTCCGTAACGATTCTCGGCTGTCCTATCTTATCAGAAAAGCTAATAATAGCACCTCAGCGCGGAACCAGCCACTGCGAGCACTCCTGGCCCCCACCACTTTTCAAAGTCCCTATAGTGTGCAAGCATTAATGTCTTCTTGTCAGAGAAGCTTTTCCAAGCAATGATTTCTCCATCTGTTTACACTCACTTCTAACTCCCACCTTACTGACCTCGAGGTCAAAATCTGCCTCGCGCTCTGCGCTCCTCAGCCCTGAAGCTTGTCACAGACAAAAAAACCTTCCTAACTCTTCCTAACCTGCAATAATTTAACCCTTTTTAAAAACACGTTATATATATTACTTCTTTTAGGGGCTACAATTTATTTCTATTCTTAAATTATTAAAACATTTACTGTGAATAACTCACAGAACATAACAACATAACATACTAGTTTTAGAACAAATGTTTGTTACTACCCTTTGCAACGGTACTCAGTTCATCAACCTTAAATGAATTAACGTCTCAGTAGGTCCAGCTAGAGTTAGAACCTTCAATCTTGATATTAAACTCAAACCTCTGCACTGGGCACATTGGCTCACTGAGACATTAAAAGCAACCCCAAATGGGAACAACCTGCAAATTTGTATTATACCTAAATATATGCATTTACTGAAGCCTAAGGCACTTTAAAGCTATTGTAAAGGGCAAGAATGCTGTTAAAATAGTCTATTTTACCCAATTTCGACTTTGATATTTGGGGCACTTAAAAATAAATATGCTATAATTGTGCTACATATTAATCATCCTCAGAATGTTCTTTACAGATTGCAGATATTGGATATTAGACATATCTCTTGCAAATCCTTTAGAAATATTAGTTTTTTAAGCCTGCGCCAAGTGAAATTCCATATACAAATGTCCTCACTATGCAGTACAACACAACTTAAATTAAATTATAATGCTTGGAGGTCACAGTATGAGCATTAAGCTTTATAAATAGTAAAAAACGAATTTAGAAGCACTTATTTTTAATAATTCTTTTTCATAATTAATAATTATTTTTGATAAACCCAATCATTTTTGATAATTTCACATATAAAAGCCAGCTGCATCCTTTGCCTATCATTTTAGATGCCTTCATTAATCACAGAAACCTAATTTAAAACATGACAAATTTTTGCGCCACTTCTTTTTTTTTTTTTAACAGAACAATTATTTTAACATTAGAACCAAGAATATTTTTATAAAAATGCTTAAAGAGAGGAAACCCTTAATTGAAATGTCTTCCTGTAATACAAAATAATGAACCTTAGTTTTGGAACCTTTTTAAAACAACATTTTGAAATGCAAAGTTTCACCCGTGTTCAACTGAGGGCGAAGTCCTGGCTGAGTAAACATTCCTGTCTATTAGAGCTGCTTGCTTAGCGACAATAAAAGCTTGTCTCTCAGTGTTGTAACATGAGCACGCAATGCGTGTTGCGTTTGAGTTCAGCAAAAATTTACTTCAGCTGAAGTGTTTGCCTGTTAATATCTAATACAATGTATATAAGTAAAAAATACTATAAGTTTATTTTCCTACAAAACACACAATTTCGTTTTTGAGGCCATTGTATTCCTAGTGAATGTGAATTTTAATTTTATTTTTTAAGCATTTAACAGTTTGTACATGTGCATAATTGCTTACTCTATAAATTATATAGCAACATATAGCTATTTAGCATATCACATGGTTCATTTCCGGATTTTTATTTAATTTCTACTTAATATTAGTTAACTGACATTTTGCTTAACAGACTGAAAACATCAAGAAAAACCACAAACACAAATTGAGCTCATTTCAGACATGAACAGAAAGGGGTCAAACACTCAGGACACATACATTTAACCCACAGAAACACACATTTTAACCCACAGATCAACACTTAAGAAAGAAACAAAGGACAGCCCACAGACTGTACTTAAACCAAACCATTTGTAAATACTAGTTGCAAGTCATATTTACAAGAAACGCTTCTTAACCCCTTCAGTGCCCATGACGAGATAGTCTCGTCATGGAGCGCGGTTGCGCTGTGCCCATGACGAGACTATTTCGTCATGAACCACGCCCGCTAATGAAACGCCCGGCACAGGGCGTGGAAAGGGCGGGGCACTGAAGAGGTTAATAGTGTTCCAAAAGACTGCGAAAAAACCAGCCCAACAGACTGCTATATGTCCTGCCATACGATGTTGTCTATCTAAAACCTCAATTGTATAATCTCTCATTATCTTTAAACTGCTGGGCAGCCTGTATAACAGTCATGCCCTTTTCCTTCCTATCTCTTTTTGCTTGTCTTATTTCTTTCTGTTTGGCTTCCTTGAGCCAAAGGCAGAAAGAGTCAAACATTGCCGGCCGGGCTTTTCTTTTAAACAAAATTGCTTCCAAATTATCTAATTTGTCAGGCTCAAAGCTTCGTGTATCGGATCCATGCCTCATTAAAGGCAATGGGGCCAACACCATGTTTAGAATAAAGCTCATAAGTGGGAGTTCCAACCGAAGGAATTGGACAAGAGTCCTCCAGCCGGGAATCCCTTTCACAACCAAAACAACAAAACTTTCTAAACTTAGTCAGACCATGCATCGTTATTTCACTGGACTGTTCACAAACATCAAGGGGTTAAATCAAATAATATAGCACAAACTGTACTCACCCCTCGGCTTCGGCTTTTGCAATAGCTGAATCAAAGACCCAAATCAAACAAAATAGTGGGAGCTACCCACCAATACTTAACTAAGAGTCTTCTTACGCCAACAGAGGCCCGTCTAACGTCTCGCATTACCATACATCACCAAAAAGGGCCAAAGCAAGGCGGCAGTCAGGGCAGCAGTCAGCAGCCGTCAGGAAGGAGAAACCGCGCTGAAAAAGACCTTCGGACCATTTTGACATGCAGGGGGTCGCTTGACGTGGTTCGCGAATCCTCCAGAATTTTCTGCGGGGTTCCTCACGACCTTCAGGCAAAACCGCTACCTCTGAAGCCGCCTCACAGAGGGCACCATTTGAAGAACCAGGCTGAATTAGGCCTGGCGGCGCAGGGTATGCCTTAATCTCCTGAGTTCACCTGCTTTGTTGAACAGAGACACAGGACACTCTGTTGAGCGTAGACGATCAGGTTTATTATCTGCAGCTAAGTACAGTTGTCCCAGAAGTACACCTGGTATGTTCTTAGGAGACTGCCACTTTACTCCATGGCGCACAATCTTTTATAGCACATAGATTCACCAAGAACACACCCAATGCATACATGTTTAGCCAATGGGAAGAGTTTGAAAACAAGATATAACCAATGAGAAAAGTTTGAAAACAAGATATCAAGTAACCCAAATAAACCTCTCTTACAACTGTTTTTGTCACTCCTTCCCACAAAGTTAATCAGTGGTTGGGCCTGCAACTCAACTTGCAGGTGGCAGGACATTTGTATGCTTTGGAGGACAGTTGTGAAATGAGAGAATACAAGTAGAGAATAGCGAAGGCCAGAAGATAAGATACGGCATAAGAAAAATACTAAAGGCTAACAGATAGTTGATATAGAGATTAGGTAGTCCAGACAAGGATTAGTTTAGGCCGGCTGGTGTCTGAGATGGGTTTCAAGACAAGGACGGAGGGGTTTTTTGACACGTTGCAGTCCAAGGGGCAGAGACACTTTGTGAATCGAGCAGCCTGAGTAAAGGCAACACAAAATGGCGGTGAATGTAAAATGGAGTCGAAATGAAAGAACCTCAGGCTAAAGACAGTAATATCATCTAGATAAGCTGCACTAAAGGATTCCAATCCAGCAAGGACTTGATTCAGCAACCTCTGGAAGATAGCAGGGGCATTCTCCAAACCAAAGGGTATAACAGTAAACTGATAATGCCCATCAAGCGTGGAGAATGCTGTTGTTTCTTTTGCTCCTGGTGCCATGCCAATCTTCCAGTACCCTGCAGTTAAGTCAAAGGTACTTAGAAATGTGGCTGCACCTAGTATGTCTATCAATTCTTCTGCTCTTGGGATAGGGCTAGCATCTGCCTTGATGACAGAGTTGAGCCCTCTATAGTCCACACAGAACCTTATTTCTCTATTTCCACCCTGTGGATGAGGTTTGGGGACTAGTACCACTGGGCTGGCCCAGGGGCTCTCAGAGGGTTCAATAACCACTGACTTCAGCTCTGATGCTTTCCTTGACTTGATAAGACTGGTGATAGATTTTGTTTTTGACATGTGAACTGTCACCAGAGTCCACATCATAGGTACACAAGTTTGTCTGACCAGGGGTCAAGGAAAAGAGCTTTGCATACTTCTGCGAGACTTGCTTGCAATCAGTCTGTTGTTGGGCAGTGAGGGTGTTTGAAAAGACAACTCAATCTACTGACCCATCTTTGGGGCTGTTTGAGAGGAGGTCAGGGAGAGGTTCACTCTCTGTCTCCTGATCCTCATCCGTCACCATCAGGATGGTGATGTCAGTCCTATCACGGAAAAGCTTAAGGCGGTTAACATGGATCACCTTTTTGGGTGTCCTGCTTGTGGCCAGGTCAACCAAGTAGGTGACATCACTTTTCTTTTCTAAGAGGGGTTGAGGGCCACTCCATCTGTCCTAGAGAGCCCTTGGTGCCACTGGCTCCAAAACCCACACCTTTTGCCCTGGTTGAAATTCTACCAGTGCATCTTTTTGGTCATACCAGTACGTCTGAAGCATCTGGCTGGCCTCAAGATTCTTGGATGCTTTTCCCATGTACTCAGCCGTTCTGGACCTTAGGCCAAGCACATAGTCCACAATATGTTTTGGATTCTTGGAGAGGCTTCTCCCAACCCTCCTTTACAAGACAGAGTGGTCGCCTCACAGGATGTCCAAACAGAAGTTCAAAGGGGGAAAACCCTACACCCTTCTGAGGGACCTCTCTGTAAGCAAAAAGCAGGCATGGTAAGAGGACATCCCATCTCCTTTTGAGCTTTTCAGGGAGCCCCATAATCATGCCTTTCAATGTCTTGTTAAACCTTTCAACAAGTCCATTGGTTTGTGGGTGGTATGGTGTAGTAAACTTGTACAGCACTCCACACTCCTTCCACTTGTGTTTGAGGTAAGCAGACATGAAGATGGAACCTCTGTCTGAAACCACCTTCTTAGTAAACGCTACCCTGGTGAAGGCACCAAAGAGGGTCTTGGCTACTGCAGGAGCTTTAGTAGTTGTAAGGATACCTAGTGGCATGATCCACTACCACTAGAATGAATTTGTTTTCTGATGCTGTGGGAGGTTCAAGTGGACCCACTATGTCCACACATATCCTTTCAAAGGGGTAGTAGTGGTATCAGGGGGGGGGCCTTTGAGTGTCCACCGGTTTTGCCGCTGACTTGACAGGTGACACAGGAGCTGAAAGACTCCTTTACTTTCTGAGATATCTGGGGCCAGTAAAAGTGGCTAACTAGCCTTTCCCAGGTTTTGGCTTGGCCCAGATGTCCAGCTAGGGAGATGTCATGAGCTAAAGTTAGGAGGAACGCCCTGTACTTCTGAGGCACTAACACTCTCCTAGTGGCTCCAGGGTCGGGGTCTCTGGCCTCAGTGTAGAGTAGTCCCTCTTCTCAATAAACTCTGTGGGTACCACTGACATCTTCCTGTTCCTGTGCAGCAGCTTGCTGCCTCAGGATTTCAAGATTTGGACAGTCCTTGTGTCCAAGGCACAGCTAGTCCCTAGAGGGCCCCCCTGGGCCTAACAGTTCAACCTGATAGGGGTCAAGCTCCATGGGCTCAGTTTCCTCTTGGGTGTCCAAGTCCTCTCCCTGAGGAAAGGGGTCCTGATCCTTTTGCTGTACAGAAGCTGGTTTCCCAGTCTTCTTACCTTTGCTCTTGGAAGGTTGGGCCATACTTTCAAGCTCCAACACTTCTTTTTCAGCCTGTTTTCTGCTCTGTGCTCTTATTTTTACACACACTATCTCAGGGATGTCCAACATTGCTGCATGGGTTTTTAATTCTACCTCAGCCCAGTCGGAGGTTTCCAGGTCATTGCCAAGCAGACATACAGCTGGCAGCTTTGGAGAGATCACTACCTGTTTCAGGCCAGTAACCCCCCAGTCTAATTTCACCATAGGCATTGCATAGTTAGCGGTAACACTGCCAGCATTGGTGACTGGGTAAGTTCTCCCAATCAAGTATTGCCCAGGGGAAATCAGTGTATCTCTCACCAAAGTGACACTGGCACCTGTATCCCTCAGACCTTCTATCCTAGTTCCATTAATCCAAGGGTGTTGCAAATATTTCTTTTAGTTTGGTGGCCACACAACTACAGTGACAAACTTAACTTCCCCTTCTGAAACTAGAACTGCTTCAGTGTGCAACCCGTTTTGCTCTTGGCACACTATTGATCCTATCGGGAGACTTGCTACACCAGGAGTAGCTGTACTAGGACTAGGGAGTTTCTTGTTAGGACAAGTAGCATCTCCAGTTAAGTGTCCCAACTTTCTACAGCTCTTACACCAGGCATTTGCAGGATCAAAGTTCTTTCCCCTGTCCCTATTATTGGACTGGGAAGAGTTTTGGGACCCACCCCGTTGTGCAGGTTTTTGGGGCCCTCTAGAAGACTCAGGCTTTTTATCTTGGGGATTCTCCCCACCTTTCCCCTGGGGACGTTTTGTAACTCCCTTCTTTTGGTCACCCCCAGTGGTTGTTTTTGACACCCTTGTATTGACCCACTAGTCTGCCTTCTTTCCAATTCTTGGGGAGCAATTAGACCTAGGTCTACCAAATTCTGATATAACTTTTCATTAGTGCAATTACTTAAAATATGTTCTTTCATAAACAGATTTCATGCACATTGTGTCCAATTAACCAACCATCTACTGCTTTAACTGAGTAGTCTACGAAGTCAATTCAGGATTGGGTTTTGAAAGCCCCCTGAATCTAATTCTATATTCCTCAGATGTGAGTCTAAATACCTCAATCAGAGTTTTCTTCATGAGGTCATAAGACCCAGCCTCTGCCCCAGAAAGGGTCAGGAGTCTGTCTCTACAGTTACCAGAGAACAGTTCCCAAAGGAGTGCCCCCCAGTGTGACTTCTTCACTTTTCTCATTTCACAAGCAGTCTCAAAGGCTGTGAACCATTTTGTGATATTATCACTCTCTTCATATTTAGAGGCAATCCCTTTGGGGATTTTAGGATCATAAGATAGCTCATCATCCTTATTAAGTAAATTGCTGCCACCATTGATGGGTGCTAGGCCCATCTCTGCTCTCTCTCTCTCTCTCTCTCTCTCTCTAGAGCCAGGAGTCTGGTCTCTAGTTGCAATCTTTTAGTCAACCTTGCTAGCAGGCTGTCCTCTTCATTGAGGCTGTCCTCAATGTCCTCAGTAGTACCTGATCCACCTGTGTGGCTTCTAGGTACTAAGAGGTTTA
Source organism: Triturus cristatus (assembly GCF_964204655.1). NCBI lineage: Eukaryota > Metazoa > Chordata > Amphibia > Caudata > Salamandridae > Triturus > Triturus cristatus. The sequence continues at coordinate 1,147,171,441 of NC_140590.1, read as the reverse complement.
CTCTTGGAGTCAGGGGCACTTGAGCCCTTTTCTACCTATGAAGTGGGGGAGGTTGATCTATCTCCTCACCCCCTCCCTCTTCCTCATCTGATTGGTCGTCACCATTTTCAGATGGGTGGTCCTGGGATCTTACCTCCTTGAAAGACAAGTGAAGGTAAGGGGTGAGGTCAAGCTCCTCAACCTGGTCCTCTATGCCATTGTGGTTATCTTCACTAATAGTTGGGTTCTTGTTTACAGACATTGTTAAAAAGTTTTCTAACCCCTCTAATCCGAGCTAAAGTAAACTTTTATTTTTCTAAAATTCTAAAGGGACTTAACCAAGGCCCTAACAACACTTTTAGTAATTTGGGAAAAAATCGTGAAATTCAAAAAAATCGGAATTTTAAAGACAATTTAAGAGTTCTGCCGTGTGATCAGGTGGTAACCAAGTAGTCCAACACATGTAAAGTTGTATATCCCACTGCTGATCCACCAATGTAGGAAGTTGGCTCTGTATATACTATGCCAAAGTGAGGTATAGTGTGCACAGAGTCCAGTGAAACCCGAAAGGTAGGCAGAGGTAAAGTAGATAGCACCTCACTCTCTATTTGTGGTAGTGTGGTCGAGGAGTAAGCCTTTATCAGAGGACAGTGTTAAGCATTTGTTGTACACACTCAGTCAGCAAATGAATTCACACACTCAAAGACTGAACTTCAGACCAATTGTTTTTGTATAAAAATATTCTTTTAGTTAATTTATTTTCTAGAACCAAGGAAACATGGCACAGGTAAGCAATACGTACTTCACAGTAGTAACGCAGTTGTAACACAGTTTGGATTGCAATTGTATATGCCCTTTGTTTTGATTACAGTATTGTTACTGAAAATGCAGTGCTTTGGAAATACAGTACATATACTTTGTATAGGCTTTTTAGTAAAATGACCAGTAGATTACTTTGCAGATTACTTTTCTTACACAGTACATTATACCTAAATACTTGACAGGGACATTTCCTGCAAACAGGCGAGTAAAAGCGTTTTTCTTATATAGTACAATTTTAAAAGGATTTCTTAGGTTTTCCAATTCCACACTTTTAAACTTTTCATAGAAAAACAGTCCATGTTATCCTATAGAGGAAAACAGAGTTATTGGTTAGCAGGTAAGTACTTTGTTGTGGGAGTTGGTATTCTGGGGTTAGACTCAGGGGTCCCCCAGGGTCAAGGATGCACTCTTGTTACACTCTCAGCGGCACTAGGGCGGCCAGGTGCAGAGTGCTGAGGCCCAGTGTTATAGGGGGCCTCCAGTTGGTGGCTGTTGAAGAGCAGGCCACTCGGTTGTGGGAGCAAAGTTCCTGGACTTAATCTCAGGGCAAATGGGGATTTAGGCCATACACAAAAATTGCACCCTCAGTGGCACCGGGGCGGCCGAGTGCAGAATGCTGTTTTGGTGTCGGACGCCCTGCAGCTTTCAATAGGGAGTCTCCGATTTGCAAACACACTGCAGGCTCGGGGACGAAGGTCTTCTGGGTGCGACCACCACTTGAAGAGGTAAGTTGGGATGCTGGGGGTTGGTAAGGCACTGTCAGTTTGGCCACCCAAGGCCGTGGGGCATCAGGTGCAGGGGTGCCTTTTAGGGTCAGATCTTCTTACCGGCTCTTGGTCGCAGTGGGGGGGAGCCTTCCGGTTTGAGGCTGCAGGCGTCGGCTGGAGGCTTGAGGTAGGTCAGGAATCACCGGATCTTGGGTCAGGATCGTCGGCGAGACTTCCTCTTGGTGTTGGGCCACTCAAACTCGGGCCGGGGGCGTCGGGTGCAGAGTGGTGCAGAATCACGGATCCTTGTGGAGCTGGAAGCTGTTGTTAAACAAATCCAGTGTTCACTGGAGACAGAGTCTTTGGGATTGAAGGCAGGCACTTCCTCAGTGTTTCTCGAGGTTGCTGGCTGCAGGACACACCGGGGTTTTTCTCAAGGTGGGGACAGGCCGGTAGGGCTAGGGCCAAGTCAGTGGGCGTCCTCCTGTTAGCTTTGGCACGGCTGTTCGGTCCATCTTCTTCTTTTCTTCTTCTGGTTTCTTGTCTGACTTCTTGGTTCAGGGCTGCCCCCTAAATACTGTATTTAGGGGGGCGTTTTAGGGGTCTCAAGGTCAATAGCCTATGGGCTGCTGACCTTAGGATGACTACACCCTTGGTGTGCTCACCCCTTAGGGTAGAGTAATCCTGATTGGGAAGTGCCTGCCATCTGCAAGATGGCGGGCACTGAAGAGTGGGCTTCACCTCGCCTCCCCCATCTGAAGGGTGGGGATGGCAGAGGTGGGCACACCATCTGGGCTGGCTAATTTTTCCCACCTGTCTTCCCACCAAAAAGGAGGGGATACAGGAAGGGGTCCAGCTCCTGATAACAGGAGAGGCTGGGGTCGCATTACAAAGGCTGCAAGGCCTTTGAAACTCCCCTGCCACAGATGGCCCTTCCTGGCATGGGGGAGATGTGACCTCCTCCTCCCAGGAAAGGGCTTGTTTCTGGGCTCAGGGAGCGAAGGCTCCCACCCCAGGTGTCCATAAACAAGTCTCGTGGTGGCAGGCTGGTGTGTACCAGTCAGGGAACCCACCAGAGGCTGGTCGTTTTTCAGGGGGCATCTCTAAGATTCCCTCTGATTGCATTTTTCATTAAATGCCACACTGGCATCAGTGTAGCTTTAATGTGCTGAGATGTTTGATACCAAACTTCCTAGTTTTCAGTAAGGCCATTAAGGTGCTGTGGAGTTCGTAATGACAAACTCCAAGCACCATATACTCTTAATGGCATTTACTGCACTTAAAATGTCTAAGAATTGGCTTAGACACTGTAGGGGTACAGGGCTCATGCACTTGTACCCTCACCACTGGTATAGTGCACCCAGCTAGAGGGATGACCGACCTATGCCAGGGCGGTGGATTGTAGGCATGGCACCCAGGGATGTGTGCCATGTCGACTCTTCACTTTGTTCTGCACCAAAACATGCAGCCTGCAATGGCAGTTGCTAGGGACACCTAGCAACGACTAGTTGAACTGCAGCTTGATGTAATAATTTCAATGCTTTTGCATTTGACTCGTGAGGGACACCTAGTAACGATTAGTTCAACTGCAGCTCTTTGTAGAATTATTTTGATATTGGATACTATAATATTCACTGCCCACTGCTAATTTCGTCCCATAATGCTTTGCAGGGCCTTTGGTTGGGATTGTATTTTTGCCCATAACTGTGCTTGGGGTGGTCCTAAGAGGATGGGACCACCACTGAATCGTTCAGCAGGATATGCTCTTTGTGTTCAAGGCACCTGCTTGGTCCTCCCCCTAGGTTAGGGGAAACCCAAAGTCATCCCTTCTCTCATTGCCTGATATTTTCCAATTTCAAAGCTCACTTTTGTGAATTGGTTGTATGCTTCTTAGCATTTAAAGTTGCTTTATCAAAGCATTTTTAAGTGCAGTTTATTAGGTGACTCGGCATGTAAAGTTGCTTCATCAAAGCATTTGCGAGTGCAGTTTAGCAGCTGACTCCTAGATTTGCGTGAATGTGGTTTTGGTTTTAATGGTAGCGGAGCAGGAGTTCATTGCCCAGGGTTAAACATAACCCAAAAAATATGTATTTTCAATAAACATACATAGCATACAATATAAATCCAATACAACCTATTTAAAAATCATTTAAATATATCATCATAAAATATATAATAAACACACTATTAATGACTATATACATATTATACTTAAATTAAATGCACATATTATTTAACAAATAAAACAATATGATACACATTTAATAGATTAAAGCAGTAAAATAAAAAAAGCAATAACTGAATCTTAATTACAACGAACAAAACAATAAATACCAACCAATGAAAAACACACACTATTAAAATAAACCAGTGAAATTCAACAAACTAATAATTCAACACTATATAAAGACACGAAAATTAATCATTATTTTACACCTCAAACCAAAAAGAAACAAGAAGGCGAAACTCTGCCGGATTGCTGCCAGAACACAGAATTTCATTAAAGAAAATCCATGGGGCCTATTACCATGGCTGGCAGATCGCCACCGCCGGGCCGGTGGTGGCTACCGCTGGCCCGGCGGTGGTGATCCGCCCGCCAAATGTCCCTGATTCTCCCCCCGCCATATTAGTATGGCATGGGGACCGCGGCAGACGGAAAGACCATCCGCCGCTTTTCCGCCGGTCGAATTGTCAACCGAGAGGAAAAGGGCCACAATATGGTGGCGGTGTCTGCAAGACACCGCCATTCATATGATAATGGATGCGTGAATTGACCTTTCCATGGCGGCGATGCCGACATGGAAAGGCATGCGGTCCTGAACATTGGGGGCCCGTTGAGGGCCCCCACAGGGTGTTGGGTGGGTGGGGGATGCACATGGGGGGTAACATAGCGTGGGGGGTATGGCAGGCACCTTGTGGTGCCTGCCATGTAGTGCATGGCAATGCTGTGCACAATCCTTTTACATTGCGAGCGGGGCTGCAGCCAGCAGATCCACCCGCAATGTAAATGGCCTGGGATACGCCCACCAGTGTGGTGGGCGCATCCTAATTTGCATGGCGGGACCGCTGCAACATCAGCGGTCGGTCCCGTGCTCCGTTGCGGTAGCGGGCGGACTTTGATAATAGGCCCTCAAGTTTCTAATCCAGAAAGTAAGTAAAATCACATTTATAATCTGGTGCTGCTGCTAAACTTCTAAAACAACTGTGAGAAGTTGGCCTGATGTATGATGTCACTAGTTATAGTGTACACCTTATATCAGTCCAAATACCCTTATGGTGATTGGTTGTAAAGTCAACCTTATAGACCAGCTATCCTAGTGGTAGCATGGACAAGAGCAGTCTTAGGCTAAACTCTGAATGGCATGTGAAGCCAGCTGTGATACCATATATAATCCCTTGAATACCAAATGAAAGGACACCACAACAGATATATATATATAAAATAAAGTGTATTTATTCTAAGCAAACCCTCAGCACTCGCAGCCTGTGGGCTAGGTAACTTGGGTACTCCGGTGCTCATCAGGATAGTGACTATCCTAGTGTCTAGTTTTCAAGTCTCAACTTCCTAGCTACTCCGGAAGTGTCCTAAATCTATCTATTTCTAAACTGTAACATTGCTATTGACTTTTACGCATTACGCGTGAGTGTTTCCACTCTGCACACGAATCCCGTGGGCCTCCCACTCCCTAACTAACGCTAGTGTAGTGTAGCCCCAGCGATTCCCTAGGCCTAGGCCTATTCTATTTCCGTGACAGTGGTTCTTATACCACTTATTTAGTATATGGTTTGCGTGGCCCCTAGGGCCTAACTGTATTACTTACCTGTGTGACTTACTGTATGCATTAATAAGACTGTGTTGTACTTACCTCTAAACTCATAAAGAGTGCTGAGGGTTTGCTTAGAATAAATACACTTTATTTTATATATATATATCTGTTGTGGTGTCCTTTCATTTGGTATTCAAGGGATTATATATGGTATCACAGCTGGCTTCACATGCCATTCAGAGTTTAGCCTAAGACTGCTCTTGTCCATGCTACCACTAGGATAGCTGGTCTATAAGGTTGACTTTACAACCAATCACCATAAGGGTATTTGGACTGATATAAGGTGTACACTATAACTAGTGACATCATACATCAGGCCAACTTCTCACATTGGTGAGCAGCGGTTGGGATCTGAGCTTGCTGTTGTAATACCATTGTAATCTTGAGATACTAAATTGAAAGATCACACAGATATTGTCTAGGTACATATAACATAGATTATTATACTTAAGTCCTACTGGACTTTGTAGTTGTAGGTTGAAGGGAATAACACACCCTGACTACAACTACTAGAAAGGTTTAGTAGATACAACTAGTGTAGGTAGGTGCACACACCACACCCTCACTAGATCATGCCTCTGGGAGGAGATCAAGTAGATGCTCTCTCAGGAGGGGCAGGTCTGCAGAAGACCCCCTCTAGGTATGATACCTTAACATTCCAGGAGATGAGACAATTGTGTACCTCCAGAGGAATAAAACAGGGTGCAAACCCTACCCTCCTTCAGTTAAGACAACTCCTAGAGGAGTATGATGCTCAGAGGGCATCACAGGAAGGTGCCCTAGGCGCAGAGGAGGGTCTACCCACCACAGAGGAGTCAGATGGGCCTTCAGATGGGGAGGTAGACAGCCAGAGCCAAGTAAGGAGACTTAGCCAGGCTAACTTAAGTTTACATGGGAGTTTGCATGGGGTCCCCCCATACAGACCCACAAGTAGACATTCACAGAGAAGCAGGAGGGACAGATCACCTTCAAGGGAATCCATCCACTCCCATGTCTCTAACACCTCTAATGCTTCCTCTCACAGGGGAATGACTTCACCTGAGAGAAAGGAGCATGCAGCCAGAATGAGGGAGGCTAATCTGAGGATTCAGAGGGAAGAACTTGCCCTTGCCAAAGAGAAGCTTGCTCTGGCTAGAGAACAAAAGTTAAGTGGGTTAGAACCCACTGGTGGCAGCAACATTCCTAGAGATAGAGACAGGCACTATGATAATAGAAACCTGAGCAAGATTGTCCCTCCCTACAAGTGTGGGGATGACATCCACAAATGGATAACTGCTTTGGAGAGAGCTTGCAAAGTACAGCAGGTACCCCAAAGTCAGTGGGCAGCTATCTTGTGGCTCTCCTTCTCTGAGAAAGGAAGAGACAAGCTCCTCACAGTTAGTGATGAGGATGCAGATAATTACACTGTCCTGAAGAGTGCTCTGATTGATGGGTTTGGCCTAACCACTGAACAATACAGGTTGTTGTTCAGGGATACCCAGAAGACACAGACTCAGGACTGGACTGACTTTGTAGATTGTGCCACTAAGGCTCTGGAAGGCTGGCTATTGGGAAGTAAGGTTAAGGACTATACAGGATTGTATAATTTGATCATGAGAGAACAAATACTTAACAACTGTCAAAACCAGCTATTGCATCAACACCTGATTGATTCTGATCTGACTTCTCCCCAAGAATTGGGAAAGAAGGCAGATAGATGGGTCAGGACTAGAGTTAAGCAGAAAAACCAGAACCAGGGCGGTGATCAGAAAAAGGCAGACCAGAAGGGTAATGAGCAGAAACAAAAAGACCAGAAGTCTTCACCAGGCCCCCAAAAGGCTCAGGGGGAGGGTGGTTCCAAAAAGGATAAGAAGAAAGAAGGCCAAAAGAAACCATGGTGCAACTATTGTAAGTCTACCTCACATTGGTTTAGTGAGTGCACCAAAAAGGATAAGCCCCCAGCCACCATTGCCCCTAAGGCAACTGTACCCCCTAGTTCAGCTGTAAGTGGTGGTTCCCAGCAAAAGGGTGTAGTAGGGTTAACCCTGGGAACTGAGGAGGATTCTGGCCTAGTCAGAGTGCCTACTCAGGCTGTCCTGATCTGTGATGGGGACTTAGCTTTGTCCTCTACTGTAGGCCCCAGTAACCTGGGCAAGTACAGACAGACACCTTTTATCAACCAAAGAATGGCTCAGGCCTACAGGGACACTGGGGCTAGTGTCACAATGGTGACACCTGCTTTTGTGGACCCTGGACAGATCATACTAGGTGAGAATTACCTAGTGACCAACGCTAGCAATGCCACTACCTCCCATAGTGTGGCTATTGTTAACTTCTCCTGGGGAGGGGTAACTGGCCTCAAGAAAGTTGTTGTTAGTTCAGACCTTCCTGTAGAGTGTTTACTGGGCAATGATCTTGAAACTTCAGTTTGGTCTGAAGTGGAGTATAGGACCCATGCAGAAATGCTGGGGATAGATGCACATGTCCTTGCTGTGACCAGGTCACAGGCCAAAAAGTGCAACACTGAACAAGTGCTGGATCCTGAAACTATGGACCAGTCACAATCCAAGAGAAAGAGCAGTAGGGTTAAGGCTGTGCCTTCCCCCCTGCCTCAGGTGGTGGATCAGCCCTCCCAGGAGGATGGTTCAGAGAGCCCTGAAGGAACTGTCCTAGAAGAACTTGAACCTGATCAGGTTGAGGTTCTTGGGACAGGGGGACCTTCCAGGGCAGATCTGAGGCAGGCTCAATTAGACTGCCCCTCTCTTGAACCCCTCAGACAGCTGGCTGCTGCTGAGGCTGCAGGGAATGCTCAAGGTACCCATAGAGTGTATTGGGATGAAGGGCTACTGTACTCAGAGGCTAGAGACCCCAAGCCTGGTGCATCCAGGAGGTTGGTCATACCACTGAAGTTCAGAGGCTTCCTTCTAACCTTGGCCCATGATATTCCCCTTGCAGGACATTTAGGCCAGAACAAGACTTGGGACAGGCTTGTCCCTCACTTTCACTGGCCCCATATGTCAGAAGATACTAAGGAGTTTTGTCGCTCCTGTGTCACCTGCCAAGCCAGTGGCAAATCAGGTGGCACCACAAAGGCCCCCCTCATACCACTACCTGTGGTGGGGGTCCCCTTTGAAAGAGTGGGCATAGATATTGTAGGACCAATGGACCCACAAACAGCATCTGGGCACAGATTCATACTGGTGATAGTGGACCATGCCACCAGGTACCCAGAAGCAATTCCCCTGAGGACCACAACAGCTCCTGTTGTGGCAAGGGCCCTGCTTGGAGTATTCTCCAGAGTGGGCTTTCCAAAGGAGGTCATTTCTGACAGAGGTGCCAACTTTATGTCAGGATACTTGACTGCAATGTGGAAGGAGTGTGGTGTTAACTATAAGTTCACCACACCCTATCACCCACAGTGCAATGGGCTTGTTGAGAGATTCAACAAGACCCTAAAGGGAATGATAAAAGGATTACCAGACAAGCTTAGGCGAAGATGGGACATCCTTTTACCCTGCCTTCTGTTTGCTTACAGAGAGGTCCCACAAAAGGGGGTTGGCTACAGCCCTTTTGAGCTTTTGTTTGGGCATCCTGTAAGAGGACCCCTGTGTTTGGTGAAGGAAGGATGGGAGAGACCTCTCAGACAACCCAAACTAGACATAGTGGATTATGTACTTGGTCTCCGCTCCAGGATGGCAGAGTATATGAAGAAGGCTTCTAAAAACCTTGAGGCAAGCCAAGAACTCCAAAAAGCTTGGCATGACCAAAAGGCTGTACTGACTGTTTACCAGCCAGGACAGAAAGTGTGGGTGTTGGAGCCAGTGGCCCCAGCAGCACTCCAAGACAAATGGTCTGGACCCCACACTATTGTTGAGAAAAAGGGAGAAGTCACCTACTTGGTGGACCTTGGGACTCCCAGAAGCCCCCACAGGGTGCTTCATGTCAACAGATTGAAGGCATATGTTGACAGGGCAGACATGGGGCTACTCATGGCTACAGATGAGGGGCAGGAGGAAGAGAGTGACCCTCTCCCAGACCTGTTGACTCAGAACCCTGATGATGGCTCAGTTGATGGTGTGGTCTTTTCTGACAGCCTCACTGTCCATCAGCAACAGGACTGCAGACAAGTTCTGCAGGCCTACAGACATATGTTCTCTCTGACCCCAAGTCAGACAAACTGGTGCACCCATGAGGTGGACACTGGTGACAGTCTGCCTGTGAAGAGTAAAATCTACAGGCAACCTGACCATGTCAGGGACTGCATAAAAGTTGAGGTACAAAAGATGTTGGAGCTGGGAGTCATTGAACCTTCAGAGAGCCCTTGGGCTAGTCCTGTAGTCCTTGTGCCAAAACCTCACACCCAAGATGGTAAGAGAGAGATGAGGTTTTGCGTGGATTACAGAGGTCTCAATGCTGTCACTAGGACAGATGCCCACCCAATACCTAGGGCAGATGAGCTCATTGACAGACTGGCAGCTGCTAAGTTTTTGAGCACATTTGACCTAACAGCAGGCTACTGGCAAATCAGACTAGCTGAGAGTGCAAAGGCCAAAACTGCTTTCTCGACCCCAGGAGGACATTATCAATTTGTGGTAATGCCCTTTGGTTTGAAGAATGCACCTGCCACTTTCCAAAGGCTGGTGAATCAAGTCCTTACTGGGTTGGATGATTATTGTGCAGCTTATCTTGATGATATTGCTGTCTTTAGCTCCACCTGGGAGGATCACCTGGTCCACCTGAGGAATGTTTTAGAGGCCCTGCAAAAGGCAGGCCTCACTATCAAGGCCACTAAGTGCCAGATAGGGCAGAGCAAGGTTGTATACCTGGGCCACCTAGTTGGTGGGGGTCAGGTTCAACCACTGGAGAGCAAGATCCAGACCATAAAGGACTGGGCTCCTAGGCCAACTTCTCACAACAACTATTTATACTAACAAATTAATTAATATATCTTTTTAAAATGTATGTCTCCTCTACAGATAATTGGGAAACATCCAAACAGTTACAGAACATTTTGAATATCAATTGGGACAAAAAGGGTCCATTAGGATGTAGGGCGGTGGGACCACCGCGGCGCTGGCGGTGCGGAAAAATGACTTTTCCACCCGCTAGCAGCGGTCCTCACACCTGCCATATTAGTATGATCAAACATAGGCCAATTCCCGACTGCCGCGGTGCGACGCGCACCGCCATCAAAGTGCACCTACCACCGCTGCAGTGGGAGCCAAAGGAGACTCACCGCCATGCGGAATGACGTCCACCCCGCTCCACAAATTAGGATGACTCAAGCAAGCAGACGCAATTCAGCGGAGACACCGCCCAATCAGAGACGGCGGAAGCTCGACAGCGAAGCGTGAAACCAGAGTCCCGGTCACGACCGCCATGGACCCAGCTCTACATGTCTTTCCGGTGCTGTACCTGCTACATTACCAGGAACTCAAGGACCGCCGCGGACGCCGCCGCAGGTACGCAACAACACAACACACAACATGCGGCCTGACACAGGGTCCAAATCCACATCAGACATCCTGGGGGGGGACAGGGACACATCCACAAGGGCACCCACACATCACTCACCTGTCACAAAGTCACCCCGCTGGATCCTGGACACACAGCTACCGCCACCATGCAGCAATGTCCCGGTCACGTCACCGCAGCGGCGAACACGAGCAAATACATGCGCACAATGCAGTAGGCAGGGCCAGTGCCAGGCATGGGCAGGGCACAAAGACCACAGGGCCACACCCACTCCCACCACACACTAGCACACCCCATGAAGGCACATGCCATGTGCCCCCCCTGTGCACCCATTGCACAACAACAAGCCAGGGCAATACACACCCTGCACCACACAACAAACAATCATGGAGACACACACTGCAGGAGTGGCTGCACAGGAACACACAACACACAGCAGAGTAGCACAGGGCCAGGGAAATACACACAACACCACACTCAGGGAAATATCAATGAGGACAAGCAACAAATGAACACATAAAAGGAATTAACATCCAAATGGACACACAGACTGCACAGTCACACATACATACCAGTTTGACACACACACACATACACACCCCACATGCCAACAGCAATGGAGCACAACAAACAGGGAAACAAACATGGGCTGCACACAAATGGAAGGCCATGGAGACACACACCAAGCATGTGTACATCACATCAACACAAGGAACAGAGCACAACACCCTCACACAATCAAAGCACAGTCAGTGAACTCAAACCACAGACAGCTCAGTGCAACAACACACGGAGACAGCAAGGCAAACCACATATAGGCACAAGGATGAAAGGATGAAAGGAAGGCCCTGAAGTCAAACTGGGAACAGCCACACATCCATGCAACTACCTCACAGGAAGACACCAGCAGCACTACACACAGGATCCATCTACACACCTCAGGACTGACAAACACCAGTAAGAATCAACACACATACCCCCCTCACACCAGTACCGCACAACACCAGTGCCAAACACACTGAAGGCTGGCAATACTTGACAGACAATATACACACAAACAACCACACACCCTGGGCTCAGCCACAAACATCACACACACACACAGCGATGCCACCACAAATGTGGAACCAAATACAACAGACAAACACATAGCCCAACAGAAACACACAAAGAGCCACAACAACAACAACAGACATGCCATGTGCAGCTAAACTGGGGAAAGGCAATGGGAGCACAGACACAACAGGAGTGCACAACCACATCACTCAGGAACAATGCACAGACAACATACCACAAAACACACAAGAATGCACCATCACAGAACAACACAGCCACAGCAACAACAGATGCACAGGCAGAACAATCACATGGCAAACACAGCACAACATCAGGGGATGCACACCAGGCAATCACAAGGCAAGATACACACACAGCACTGCATGCACAACAAGCGGTGTGTGCACACCAAGCATACCAGACAGCCGCGGTCGGTAGTAGGAGTAACTGCAGGGCGGTGACGTGGGGAGGGGGAGGGGCAGGGTGGGGGGTAGTAAACTATGGATTACGGAGGTTTACAGGTAAGTTAACATATAAATTAATAAAATGAATTTCGTTGCGTGCACTGCATCGCATTTGGGGATGCAGTGCACGCAACGAAATTCGTTTTATTAATTTATATGTTAACTTACCTGTAAACCTCCGTAATCCATAGTTTACTACCCCACTCCCCCTCCCCACGTCGCTGCCCTGCAGTTACTCCTACTACCGACCGCGGCTGATACCAGACACACACAGACATCAGTGACAGAACAGCAACCCACACAACACCATACAGCACAGCACAAACACAACAGCACACCCAGGAAGTGAAGCAAAAACACAAACAACACACATACATAGAACACAACACCCAATACATGCACAAGTCTGGGACACAACGGTGGAAACAACTTGACCACAGGACTGGGCAGCACACACAGGTGAACTGCATAGGAGCAACCATGACTGACAAACAGCACCAGAACATCACACATGGCCCATTGGGGAAATGCCCTGAGTGACACATTGACCCTGGATAAAGAACTGCACCACAAAGCACAGTGGCACAAATGAAGTCTGGGGAGGCACACATACAAACCAAGGGGACAGCTCACACCAAAGTGAAGTTTACTGCATGTCAGTAGGGGACATGGCAGGAGTGTACCGTACACAAAGAGAGGGAGTGCAGACCCACAATGGGTAAGCAGCTGTATGCACATATAGGGCAGGGCATGACAACACACACAACATGCCACACCGTAGGCAAGAAGGCACCATGTGACAGCAAGGCATGAGAAAACACAGCCACAATGGCAGTGTGGAGCAGCAGGTCTGCACAGTCCCCACAAACAGCAACAAGACACATGAATGTGCAACAAAACACAACACCGACTTGCCAGTAACACTCTTTGCATACTCCCAAGTGACAAAAACAACAAGTAGGAGTCAGACAGAATTGCAAGGACACACCAACACACTGCACAGTGCACAACATACAACTCACACATGGACATACAACCACATCCACAGGGATGAACAATAAAAACAACAGGCACACAACTCCCGGGTGACACATGTGTGTAGTTGACATTGCAGAAGCATGCACACATCAACACTCCCCACAAACTCACACCCTTCACACTGCACACTACCTTGCCATCCACAAGCACAAATGGAAAGTAAGCCATGGGACTAGGATGACTGGCCATCACAAGATGACCACACACATACACCACTGGGCATACATAAAGGAAGAACACACATACATAATGACCCTGGACCGCCTGCCTGCAACACTGTGTGCAGAAACCCACTCTGTGCTGGCAGTGACCCCCCCCCCCTCCCGACATGTGTACAATAGAGCCAACCTGAACCAATCTAGTAAATGAGTACTGCTAACCATTAGCAATTGACACCATTGTATCTGGGTCAAAAAGAAATGAAGACCCTGTCACCCCCCAAAAAAAGAGAGTAGATGAGCCCAAACATTGACCATGTTGAGGTGCCACACAGACCATGCGGCACAGTAAACCATTTACACACAGCAAAAGAACTTTAATCAGTAAGGACACTGACAAAATAGACAACAGGAGCAACTGTCTTTAATCACATATTGCACAGATAGGTATCATGAGAAGAGAAGAGCAAGGCACAAGATGCAGAGCATGTCCATGAGAAGCTGCACAGACAGGGGGCATACAGCAGTGAACAACAAGGTCAGTGGGCAGGACAAAGTGCAGACTGAGTCCATGAGAAGCTGCACAGGGAAGGGTCCAACACAGCAAAGAGCAACAAGGCCAGTGGCCAGACCACGGTGCAGACTGAGTCCATGAGAAGCTGCACAGGGAAGGGTCCAACACAGCAGTGAACGACAAGGCCAGTGGGCAGGACAAAGTGCAGACTGAGTCCATGAGAAGCTGCACAGGGAATGTGTGCGACTGTACCTTTCCATGGTCAGCAACACAGTCAGGGGGCAACAATGTGCAGTACAGGCCCACCTGTGTGAGACACAGGTTTGTGAGGGTGACTAACACTCAGACTTGGCTGTCAGGCGGACTGGGAGCTGGCTGTGTCTCGGGGACTGTTGGGGCACTTGACCGGGGAGAGAGCGGAACAGATGAGGTAGAGCTCTCAGTGGCTTGGCAAGCCGGAGGGCTGTTTGGACCAGGTGGTGTAGTGGCACGTGGAGGTGGAGTCATGCAGACGGGAGTCACGGTGTGACTGGGAGATTGTGGAGGGGTGCCCTTCCACTTCTTGTGGATCGTAAATGGCTTGCCTAACTTTGGATCAATGGGAAGTGGTGTGGGCACAACAGGCACACTCACCACCACTGCTGCAGCAGTTGCAGGCGCTGGCAGCCCCTCTGGTGATGTGCTGGACCCAGCGGAACGCTCTGCTTTGCTTCGCCTCTGCCCCCCCTTCCCCTGTTTACTAGGTGTTACCCCTACAGTGCCCTCAGTCCCCTGCTTCACTGGGCTTGGAATGGGAGTTGAGGTGGTTGTTGATACTGCCTTGGAGCCCTTCCAAGGTGTACCCTTGGCATGCACCACCTCCTTAGTGGGCACAGACACTGTACGATTATCTTTGCGTGAATCATTAGGGGCAGGAGAGTCCTTGGATGGGGATGCCACTGAGGCATGTGGGCCTGAGGTCTGCTGCTTTGCTAATTGTCCACTGGTGTCGCCTGACGGGCTTTTCTCCCTGTGTTCTGGGGTGCCTTTGGTCTTCTGTGAGGATGGTGTCTGCTCCCGGGACCGCTTGGGTTGCTGCTGCTGTGTGCTCCATGTGCTGTATTGTGACTTTGATGTATGTGGACCGTGGTCACTATCATCAGACTTGGCCACTGCCAGGGGGGTGGACAAAGGGACTGGAGCTGGACTGTGAGTATGTGCCTGTTGCAGGGCAGATGTCACTGTTGATGACAAAGCCTGGACTGTCCGGTGCAGCCCACCCACGTCAGAATGTATGCCCTCTATGAAAGCAACCACCTAGGCCAATTTCGTGTCATGGTCAATGAAGGCATTGAGGAGAGCTGTCTGGCCTACACACAGCTGGCGCAAAAGGTCCACAGACTCAGCACTGATGGCATCAGGGGGGACAGGGGTAGGGGCAGCGGTGCCAGGGGTGAAGGACACTCTTACCCTTTTACTGAGGCAGACACGGGCAGCACCAGAGGAAGTGACTGGGAGGGTGGGCAATGGCCGCTGTGTGTTGGAAGTCGACGCAGAGTCCTCAGACAGCAGTCCCTGGAGGCAGCAGCAGGTGAGGGGTCTCAGGCAGCATTCCCTGGAGTTAGCAGCAGGTAAGGGGTCTCAGGCAGCAGCTCTGGAAGCAGTGGCAATGTGAGGCTTACTCCCACACATATATAGCCCACTGGGGTCGTTTCAAAGGTGCCAAGCTGCAGCAATTGGTGGTCCAGGTCTGCCTCTTTCAAATGCATCCAATGACCGCCTCCGCAGTGGCGGAGCACGCCTACCTCGATCTTCAAAATTGCATCATGTCACCCCAATCATGGCTCCCATTGGCTGTAAGGGCATGCTCCATGGCAGTAATACACCACAGGGACCCCGTGTGCGCTACCGCGATTTTAGTGGTGGAGCAAGCCAACCTCCATTTCCCCATGTCTCCATGCCTCTCACTACCGCACATGTGTGAATGGGGGTGCTGGTGACACACCGCCGGGGCCAGGTGGTAGCTACTGTGATTTGGGTGCCATACATTGACACGAGGCACCGCGATTTGTGTGGCGGAGCAGGCCCACCGCCATATGGGCATGTCTCCATGCCTATGACTACCGCACTTGTGGGAATGGGGTGCTGGTGACACACCGCTAGGGCCAGGCGGCAGCTACCTCGATTTGGGTGCCAGGGAGGACCTGGATTGGCAGTTCGGGCTGGACTGTTCCCATGAGGCACAGGGTCAAGACTGATTTGCATATGGCTGGGTTCAAACTGGAATGGCATGGTGAGCAACAAAACGATGGATTTAGGCCCACATCTCTGTACTGGGGTGAATGTATGACATTGTTCTGCATTCTTTCCATCAACTGTTGTTTTTGCATTTGTCACCCCGAGTGCGACGGGTACGCTCAGACGTGAGTCCCGTGCTCTCCATGCCACTGGAATCAAGATATCCTGGCTGAAGAGGGGTGAAACCCCGAAACCGGTCCTAGGATGCTTGTTTCCAGTCCAGGGAGGACCTGGCTTGGCAGTTCGGGCTGGACTGTTCCCATGAGGCACAGGGTCAAGACTGATTTGCATATGGCTGGGTTCAAACTGGAATGGCATGGTGAGCAAAAAAACAATGGATTTAGGCCCAGATCTCTGTACTGGGGTGAATGTATGACATTGTTCTGCATTCTGTCCATCAACTGTTGTTCTTGCATACATTGACACGAGGCACCGCGATTTGTGTGGCAGAGCATGCCCACCGCCATATGGGCATATCTCCATGCCTATGACTACTGCACTTGTGGGAATGGGTGTGCTAGTGACACACCGCCGGGGCCAGGCGGTAGCTACCGCGATATGGGTGCCATACAATGGCGATGGCCGTCTGTCAAACATCAACAGTGCACAGTGCCAACATGTTCAATGGCACATCATTGTGCACACGATGCCAATGTCCAATTTACTCCACTGATGGCTAGACATGCCATGTTTTTGTGTGTGTAACGTAGATTTGCCTGTACCCACTCACATGTCACTTATGGACTTGATGTTGGTGTAGGCAGAACAGTGTTGTTCTGGACTGCACAATGTGTACACATGTCAATGTGTTGAGGTCCAGTGACAATCACAGCGATGCTCGTCTCAATGAATGATGATCTACTTAGCATTGCCTCTCATGTCTGCTCATGAACACATTCGTCATTCCAGCGCCGTCTGTGGTCATTGTGTGGTGGATGTGTGCCAGGTTGTACTGACGCATTAAGGTGTGACAGGTACAGCAGCTAGGTATGAGACAGTGCTTTTGATTAGTTACACATATACTGGATGCTATACTCCCAGGCGTTCCCATGTGTACTGTGGCCATAGCCCTATGTGCATTCACCTTGACCAAGGTGGTGTCTGAGGTACTTGTCTTGTGTAAGTTGACATATATGCCCTTTGTGTAGCTGAAGGTGTACCTCCATGCAAGCTGGTCTGTTAGTCACTATAGATGTCAGTCATTGTTGTCGTTGTGTCATCCAGAACGTGATATGCTGTGCACATCTCATGATGTATTGCATTGACATGTGTCCACTATCATCTCACTAGGATGAGGCCAAATTTGACTCGTCACTTGACGGTGCTGGAGGACATGGAGGATGTTGCGATCATACGAAAATGCGGCCTGGACAGAGCCACCCTGAAAACTAACCCCGGGCGTAGCACTACGCTTCGCCCACGTAGTGTACGTAGCGCTGCCTGCTTCGCACTTTCCGAAGTAGGCGAAGCAGGGCAGCGCTACGCACACGCCGAGGGCGAAGCGTAGCTGCTTGCCACCCGCCACCCACCTCCCGCCTGCCCTCCTTTTAATAATATAAGCAATGAAAAATAAATTAAAGTAAGTCGACTTACCCGTAAGCGCGGCGTCTCCGGGGCTCCCTCTTTCTGTTTCTAATTTCTTCTGGCAAATGCGCATGCGCGGACACCCGCGCATGCGCATTTCTCGCGAGAAATGCGCATGCGCGGGCGTCCGCGCATGCGCATTTGCCAGAAGAAATAAGAAACAGAAAGAGGGAGCCCCGGAGACGCCGCGCTTACGGGTAAGTCGACTTACTTTAATTTATTTTTCATTGCTTATATTATTTAAAAGAAGGGCGGGAGGGAGGTGGGTGGCACGTAGTGGGGCTACGCGAAGCGCGTAGTGTGCGTAGATTTGGGCACACTACGTGCTGCTTCACGTAGCCCCACTACGCCCACTACGCCCACCCTTACTGAAAACCCTTTGTGATCTGTTGGAGCAACACCTGCAGCCACGCAGGACATGTCCAACAGCTTTCACTCCTACTTATAAGGTGATGACAGCCCTGCATTTTTTTGCCACTGATTTGTTCCATGAGACTGTGGCCAGTGTTGGTGGGATGTCACAACCAATGTTCAGCATGGTGCTGCGTGATGTACTGTCCCCCATGATGCTATACAAGGACAGATACATCCATTTCCACAGGGGTGCTGAATTGCCAGCTGTGAAGGGAGACTTCTATTCCCTTGGACACATACCCAATGTTGTTGGGGCTATTGATTGCACCCATGTCGGTCTTGTGCCACCACAGGCAACTGAGCACATTTACCGCAATCGAAAGCATTTTCACTCCATCAATGTGCAGGTGGTATGCCTGGCAGATATGACTATCTCGCGCGTGTGTGCAAATTCCCAGGCTCGGACCATAACTCCTACATCCTGCGGAACAGCATAGTGCCCCAACTGATGGCTAATCTTCTTCCCGAGCGTGCATGGATTGGGGGTGAGTATGCCTTGTCTTGTGGCGTGCTGGGTGTGTGACCTGCTGCCCTGAGCCTCTGCGACGTTGCAATGTCTATTTGTGTTTGTTATACCTAGGTGACTCTGCATATCCCAACCGTCCCTGGTTGCTGAGCCCACTGCGGAATCCCAGGTCCCCGGCTGAAGTCAGCTGCAATGAGGCCCATGGGAGGACACGTCGTGTGGTGGAGCATACTTTTGGTCTGCTCAAGTCACGTTTCCGCTGCCTGGACAAGACCGGAGGTACACTGGCATACTCGCCCGGGAGGGTGTGTCAGATTGTGTGGCATGCTGCATGCTCCACAACCTAGCCATTCGCAAGGAGATTCCCCTGCTCCTGGATGATGGTGAGGACCCAAGGCCCCAGCCTGCAAACCAAGCCGTGTCCAGTGATGAGGACAGTGGAGAGGAGGAAGGTGTTGACCTGCGTGAACAGCTCATCACCCGCTACTTCACTTGACGGTGGGTGTCAATGTGCAACATACACATTGTCTGATGATATTGCTGTTGTCGTGAAGGGGCATGTGAGAATTGTAGCATCAGCCAGTTGTAGACTCAGTGGTGGTTGGAAATGTTTCTAGGACATGTCATTTGAGAACATCAACAGGATGTGTATGTTGACACTTGGTGGCTATTGTGACATGTGCATGTTGGGTTATCCTGATGGTAGGGTTTGTGTGATGTCTGTTATGCCACACTCAGACCAGTGACAGTTGTTCTGTTGTGTTTCCCTAGGTGCCTTCGACATATCCTTGACTACATACAGCTCATGCTCCTGGTACATTGTGATCATGTTGAAGACTGTACACCCTGCAATAAAGACGGAGCAGACACGACATGTGTGTGAGGATATTTTATTTACTATGGTAAGATGCGAGGGGGTGTACATTTCCATTGGGGGGTGGTGTGGAGCAGTGAGTTGACAGTTGTGGTAGATTAGATAGTTGAGTAGTCACCACATTGCTGTGGTGACCCAGTCCAACAGACAGATGCCATTCACAAAGCAGTGTGGGGAAGGACAGTCCAAAAAGTCAATGCAGTGGTGGAGCAGGTTGCCATCATGGCTGGCTCCGTGACTGGCATCTGGCAGGTGCTTGGTCTCCAGATACTCCCAGGGTGTTCTTGGGACGGCCCCTTCATTGTTTGGCAGGCAGGGGCTCTGCTGCAGGGTCAGTGGGGTCTGAGGACTCACCCCTCTCTGTGGGCGCAGGGGAGGATGGTGAACTGTCATTGTGTGGCCCACCAGAGGGAGGTGGAGGTGTTGTCTGTGGCGCATGCCTGTCCCTCAGTACCGCCACTTGCTGGCCCAAGATGTCCACGATTTGTCCCATGCGGGTGTCGATGGACCTCATCAGCAGGATGAGCTCGTGTAACAGTTCGTCTGACCGGCCCGTTCATCCCTGGGCCTGTTCGTATGCAACAAGGACTCTGGTGATGTGTTCCAGGAAGTGGATCCCAGCCTCCTGGTGTCCCTGGGTGACCCTGCCCCTCCCACCTGCCCTGCTGCCACGGACATGTTGCCTTACCACTGTGGGAACCTACATCCTCTCCCTGCCCTCCTCCGTCGGTGGTGTGTGCTGGTCATCCTCTGGGACACGGAGGGTGTTGCAGGCAGCACTGGTGGTGGTGGTGACAGGCCGTGACAGCAGGGGTCTGCTGTGGAGTTGTTGTTGGGGCAGATATGGTGAGGGGACGATGGGGTCCTGGGACCTGTTGCTCCCTGGCACACCAGATGGGCCGGCCTCGAGCTCATCCTCCATGGAATCCTGGGAGTCAACATCCGAGAGTCCTTGTACTGTGGGTGGAGACTGGCTCTGCAGGTTGCTGGTGTTGTCCTTTGCAGTGAGTTCTTGGTCACCTGTGGGTCAGATGTGAAATGGTCATTGCAGTGCACCCGGCAAGCTTTGTGTTAGCTGTGTGTCATTCCATTTTTGTACACTGCACAATTGACATATTATCACATTGTTGACTATGTGCAGTACTGTGCTTCCTGACATGATGCAGTGGTACAGGCATTACTTGTCCATGGTGTGAGGTGTCAAGGCATACCATGCGACCCGTGCACAATTGAGGTTTACAGGGACTTGTTGCCATCTAGGGCCTGGCACAACATGTGTTTAATTGAGAACTCATAGTTTATTTGTCTGACCTGGCAGACGTCACATCTGGCCATGGAATGTCCATTGTCATCTCCTACATACCTTTGTCTTGCCATGTGCATATCTTGATTTGTGCCACCACACATGCTTTCATCTTTTTCCAATGGTCCTTGTTGCACTTGCCCCATGGCGATGCACATGTAACTAGGTGCTGTGCATGATTGGGCCCTGACTTTCTTCTACTTGTGTATTGGTGTGTCACACTTTGGTGGCTGTGACAGTTTCCTTAGCTTACCTGTGTGCACACTGTGCTTGGCAATGGGGTAGGTATGCCTCTTTGTGCAATGAGAGGGCTGGTGTTGTCATATGGCACCATTTATTTTGTGATCATTTTAGAAAAATGGGTGGGTGCACGTACTGGCTACTTACCTGTAAGTTTGTTTGGTGTACTGCAATGGCTTCCAACTGCTCCTGGGTGGGGTGGGGGAGGGCTCCATCCTGCTCAGGTGTGGGACAGAGGGAATGTTGGGAGTAGTGGAGTAGGCCTCCCAGCCACAAACACCCTCCCAGGGAAGATGGCTACCTACCTGTAAGTTTGTTAGGTGTACTGCAATGGCTTCCAGCTGCTCCTGGGTGGGGTGACAGAGGGCTCCATCCTGCTGAGGTGTGGGACAGAGGGAATGTTTGGAGTAGTGGTGCAGGCCTCCCAGCCACAAACACCCTTTGAGGGAAGATGGCTACCTACCTGTAAGTTTGATGAGGGTGATGTAATGGCTGACACATGCTTCTGGAGTGGTGGGAGGGATCCATCTTGCTAGGCTGTGCGACAGGGGGCCTGGTGGGAGTTGTAGTGCTGTCTGCCTGTACACATGCCCCCCATGGTTATGTTGGTAGCTATGTTTGGAGTGAACGGGAGTGGGTGAATGTTGGATATGTGAGCCATGTTTTTGTGAGTTTGTGGTGCAGATAGATGGTATGTGTCCTAGGTGGTGTAGCTTTGTAGTTGTGCAAGACAGTACATAGCAGAGTGGCGGTAGTCATTTGTTTGTACTTACCATCCTCCACTCCCCCGGCTACTCCTGTGAGACTCTCTGGATGCAGTATGGCAAGCACCTTCTCCTCCCATTGTGTGAATGGTTTTTGTGGAATGGGAGGGCCACTGCCAGTCCTCTGAGCCAGCTCACGGTTCTTGCTCCTCCTCTCCTTGACCACCCTCTTCAGATCATGCCAACACTTCATGATCGCGTTTTTGATCTTGGGGTGGTCCCTACTGCATTGACCCTTTGGACTATCCTTGCCCACATTTGTGTCCTTGTGGCTAATGGTGTCTGTTGGACCAGGGTACTAAAAAGCTGTGGTTGCACTCTGACTATCTCATCTACCATGACCTTCAACTCACTCTCAGTGAATTTGGGCATTTTCTGTGTGGCCATGGTGTGTGGTGTGCAAAGTGATTGTGGGTGCAGGAGTGTGAGAGGTGGTTGTGCTGTGTATGGTGTGTGTTGTGCAGGGAGTTAGTTGTGCTGGTGTGGAGGAGGTGGTGGCGCTGTGTGTGGTGTGGCTAGTGATGTTGTGTCCTTTGCCTCTCCTGTCAGCTGGGCTATGTGTCCCTACTCTCCTGGAGTTTTGCAAGGGATTGTGGTCAGGGAAGGGGCTGGCTTTATACTCAGCTATGTGGGTATGTCCAATTGGGGTGTTGCTGACAGGTGTGTTCTCCTTGGATTTGTATTTTTTGTTTTGCCATGTGGTTGTGTCATTGGGGTGTGTTTTGTGTATTTGGGGGACATGCCTAGTTTTCTGTGTGCACATTCTGACCTTCTTGTGGGGTTTTGGCTTCGTCCGCCATATTTTTTACGGTTCGTCTGCCACGGTGGCTGTGCTTCAGCTCTTCCGTTGGCTCTTCCATTCATTCCATTGTGCGACCGCGACGGTGGGAGACAGCAGTACGTACCGTGGGACCGTCGGGGATATCCTAATTTCCTGTGCGGTGTCTCTGCTATACTTGCGGCGGGTTGGTGTTTTTCCGCCGTGATTCCGACCGCCGCGGTCTTGGCCTCGTTCCACCACGGTTGGATTTTTTTGGCGGTTAATCCTAATTTGGCCGCCGGTTTTTCCCACGGTGCCGGCGGGCGGTTGTTTACCGCTTCCATGGCGGTCGGGTTGTTTTTCCACCCACCATCCTAATGGACCTCTAAGTATCCAACAAAATTAAATGAAAGCAAGTACCTTAAATACCCAAGCAAAGTCCAACTCTATCCTAACCTCCCCTCCCCACTTCGGACACAATTAAACAAAATTATAAAAAATAAAAAAATTCTACCAACAGAAATATCAGCAAAAAACCTGAAATCAAACACCAAGGAAAGTGCATCAGCATTGAAAACAACTTCAAATTCAGCACTGTAAGTATATAAATGACAATGTATATATATATATAAGTAAATAAAACTGTATAGTAATTATTTTTTTAGTAATTTTTATATACATTTGTCTTAGCATTTCAAGCATCAAAATGACTGAAGGAGCTCAATTCATAACTTCACAAAAAGGAAAGTTTTTATTATGTTACATGAGGAAAGCAAACTGGACTGAAAGTAAACTGGAAATGTAGTAAATATTATTCTAATAAATGTTATGGGAGGGCTACAACTAAAAAAACAACTGTTCTGTATGTTAGGGAGCATAACCACCCACTAACGTTATTGAAATAGAGGTTAGAAATGCTTTAGACAACATAAAAGAAGCAAACACTAGATCAGAAAAATCTACCACTGATATTCTTAAGGAAATGCTCCCCAAAATACCACAGCATGATACTGGCCAAATGCCCTCAATCTCTTCCCTAAGAAGAACCATTGCTAGAACAAAAAAAGCTGCCCAAAAAACATTTGAAGAAGTAGAAATTCCCCCAGAACCATCCCTTACAAATAAGGAAGAACAATTTCTTCTTTATGATAACAAATCTAAAGATAAAAGAATAATTATGTTTGCAACTGCTAATAATTTAATAAAACTCCAACAATCTGAAATTTGGATGATGGACGGGACTTTTAAAATATGTCCCAAACCATTCTATTAATTATATACTGTCCATGCACTGTACCAAAATACAAACATCCCTTTTCTCTACGCTTTGTTACCAAATAAACAAAACTCCACCTATATTGAATTACTCTCTAAAATTAAACAAGAAACCAATAATTATTTTACCCTTGGTGCCCCCCCAACATTTCACAGCACAACTTGGCAGGCACCGCATGGTGCCTGCCATGTAGCGCTGTGAAATTCACGACATGCTGTTTTAGCATTGCAGCGGGTGCTGCTGTCAGCTGCTGCTGTCTGCGCCGTACCCCCCTTCACCCGTAGCCTTACGAGTCGCTCACAGGGGGGAACCCAAGGGTCCCCCCTACACATGCATGTATGGTGCGGGTGGCACAGACGCGTTCCCACTACAGGGGGTGCCTTTGTGCACAACGTACCATTTACGTCAATGGGAGCCTATATGCGCGTCGTACAACAGGCTCCCATTGACTTCAATGGGGCACCGATCGACCCGTGTCCGTCAGCGCTTGTTTGCATTGTACTCGGGCGCTCGGAGCCCCGGAGCACGAGTCGGTTGGAAAGCCTTCCGGATCCGAGTCGGACGGAACCTTCTCCCAGCGAGATCGGAATCGGCCCCTTCGTATTAAATCAGGAAATGTGCTGGACACTAAACATATATAATTAACTATTCCCATTCCAATTAATATTAAATCAAGGTAGGGGCTGGTCACTAAACATATATAATTTACTATTCCCACTCCAAGTAGTATTTAATCAGGGTAGGTGATGGACACTAAACATATATAATTTACTGGCTCCATCCCAGTTAGTATTAAATAAGGGAAAGTGGTGGCCACGAAATAACTAATCCCACTCCAATTAGCATGAAATCAGAGTAGGCGCTGGACACTAAAGATGTATAATTTACTATTCCCACCCCAGTTTGTATTAAATCACGGAAGGTGCTGGACACTAAACATATGTAATTTACTATTCCTACTCCAGTTAGTATTACATTAGGGAAAGTGCTGGACACTAAACATATATAATTTACTATTCCTACTCCAGTTAGTATTAAATCAGGGAAGGTGCTGGATACTAAACATATATAATTTACTATTCCCAATCCATCTTGCATTAAATCAGGGAAGGTGCTGAACACTCAAAACATATATATAATTTACTATTCCCACTCCAGTTAGTATAAAATCAGGGTAGGTGCTGGACACTAAACATATATAATTTACTATTCCTAATCCAGCTTGCATTAAATCAGGGAAGGTGCTGAACACTCAAAACATATATATAATTTACTATTCCCACTCCAGTTAGTATAAAATCAGGGAAGTTGCTGGACACTAAACATATATAATTAACTATTTCCACTCCAATTAATATTAAATTTGAGTAGGTGCTGGACACTAAACATATATAATTTACTATTTCCACTCCAATTAGTATTAAATTATGAAATGTGCTGGACACTAAACATATATAATTTACTATTTCCAATCCAATTAGTCTTAAATTATGAAAGAAATCAATTTAATGCACCCTTCAATTTTCCCTGTGACTAAGCAAAGTATCCATCAGACACTACAGATAAAACTCCCAAATGTACGCAAAATCAGAATCAAAACCATAATGCACTCACCCCTTAATGTCATCAATTGTCCATAGTCAAACGCTTAGCTGTAGTCACTTTAAATTAGTGCTGGACCATATTGGAAATTAAGATATCCCCATCCTTCAAAAAATAACATAGAAAACAACAGTAATATTAATTACATAACCTGGACCTATGCTTAAAATATCAGTGTTCCACATCTTAATGAATCAAAACAAGCCCCTGTATGCTTACCATTTGTGAACTTTTCAGTCCGAGTAATGATGAGCATGTACACTCGAGAATCTGCGTTCATCAAACACATCTTTATGTGTTGTGATGAAGAAGACAGACTAGCCAGAAAAGCCTGTGCAGATGCTTACCACGAAAGGCCGCCATCTTGTAATAGGCAAAAGAAGCCTCATGAATATTATAAAACTATTTTGACAAATGAAATGTACCCAATGGCCCTGATGTTTTTCTATTTGTGGTGAGGTAGAATTAATATATCCACCTCCATATATGAATATATTAAAAGCATCCATATAATTCCACTATTTATTATAACAACAGGTTACAATGACTAGCCTGAAAAATGTCTACCATCTTTGAATAGTGCACAAATGATAAGCAGACAGGGGGCTTGTTTTGATTCATTAAGATGGGGAACACTGATATTTTATTTTTAAACCTAAGTCCAGGACATGTAATTAACATTACTGTTGTTTGCTAAATGTTTTTTTAAGGATGGGGATCTCTGAATATCTGAGACCCTTCCGCACTAATTAAAGTGACTACAGCTAATCGTTTGAAAAAGGATGCTTGATGACATTAAGGGGTGAGTGCATTATGGTTTTGATTCTGACTTTGTGTACATTTGGGTGTTTTATCTATAGTGTCTGATGGCTACTTTGCATATTCACATGGAAAATTGAAGGGTGCACAATATTGATTTTATAGGGACGGAAGTAAAACCGGCAACAATGTATGCATATAGTCTGTGCAATAATCAGGCATTTGTTTTTTTAGAGTTATTGCAACATGAAGTGGTTATTCCATGGGTTTTGGTTCCCTTCTTTGAGAAACGGATGTTCTTTTGAAACAGACAGGTATTTTTTATTTGCCATTGAAAAGTGTTTTACTTGTGGTGATAATGTGTGCTATTGTTAAGCACTGAAATTTGATAACCTAGGATACATGCCTTAGATAGGAACATTGTGGAAGATAACGTAGATGGTGGTACACTATATTCGAGGTGTCAATTAGAACCCCTCTTTTATACACAATAAGTCTATGAGCCAATTTATGTTGATGCAGATGTTGTATCAGTGTAGTTATTTATCCACTGTATATATAATATACCTTTTTTCACCAGCCAGGGCACTTTCAAGCTGCGGGAGAACGGAGTCTGCGTAGAGGCACAGCAAACGGGACTGCGAGGTCCAGGGTGCACGCCTACAACCTTTGTTAAGCACACCTGGAACCTCTTCCCTGCTCCGCCTCCACCAAGCCCACGCCTCGCGGCCCCCGCTTCGCGGGAGCCGCTCGGAGGCTCTGACTATTTAAACAGCGTTCAGGAAGATCGTGTTGGGACTGCTACCTTTTTTCACCAGCCAGGGCACTTTCAAGCTGCGGGAGAACGGAGTCGGCATAGAGGCACAGCAAACGGGACTGCGAGGTCCAGGGTGCACGCCTACAACCTTTGTTAAGCACACCTGGAACCTCTTCCCTGCTCCGCCTCCACCAAGCCCACGCCTCGCGGCCCCCGCTTCGCGGGAGCCGCTCGGAGGCTCTGACTATTTAAACAGCGTTCAGGAAGATAGTGTTGGGACTGCTACCTTTTTTCACCAGCCAGGGCACTTTCAAGCTGCGGGAGAACGGAGTCGGCGTAGAGGCACAGCAAACGGGACTGCGAGGTCCAGGGTGCACGCCTACAACCTTTGTTAAGCACACCTGGAACCTCTTCCCTGCTCCGCCTCCACCAAGCCCACGCCTCGCGGCCCCCGCTTCGCGAGAGCCGCTCGGAGGCTCTGACTATTTAAACAGCGTTCAGGAAGATCGTGTTGGGACTGCTACCTTTTTTCACCAGCCAGGGCACTTTCAAGCTGCGGGAGAACGGAGTCGGCGTAGAGGCACAGCAAACGGGACTGCGAGGTCCAGGGTGCACGCCTACAACCTTTGTTAAGCACAGCTGGAACCTCTTCCCTGCTCCGCCTCCACCAAGCCCACGCCTCGCGGCCCCCGCTTCGCGGGAGCCGCTCGGAGGCTCTGACTATTTAAACAGCGTTCAGGAAGATCGTGTTGGGACTGCTACCTTTTTTCACCAGCCAGGGCACTTTCAAGCTGCGGGAGAACGGAGTCGGCGTAGAGGCACAGCAAACGGGACTGCGAGGTCCAGGGTGCACGCCTACAACCTTTGTTAAGCACACCTGGAACCTCTTCCCTGCTCCGCCTCCCATACGCCCCCTCTTCTATAGTAAGGACCCCGCCTACACGCGCTAGCGGTACGCGGTCGCAGCTCGGACGAAGACCGGACAAAGAGCGGGCCCTCTAAGGCCCTCCGAGGCCGGTCGAGGCTGGGCTGGGCCAGGAGGGACTCTGCTGCACTGCGGTATTGGGAGTATTTAAATATTGCCATGGCTTCCAGTGAGAATGTTATGCCTAGGGAGAAATCCAGGCCAGAGGTAAATGGCCCTCTTGACAGTTATTTTAAAAAGTCTCTTGTAATGGATATGGAGCAGGACACTACCCTGGAGGAGCGCAGACTAGAACGACGTCGCTCCATTGAAAACATGAAACGTAGAGCCTCAGAGGTTGTTTCCTCAAACGTTCCTGTGGTCGATAGTGGTAATAACGGTGTTAACGACACCCCCCTCTCTCAAGAGGGTGTTCCGCTTCTGTTACGTGACTGCTCGCCAACAAACTGTGTCCCCAGTGTCCAGGTCATCAGCGATTCTCTCCCCCCACATGCCATAAGTCAGTCTAAAATCCCTAATACTCGGCTCATAGGACGGGGGTTAGGAAAAAAGGCTAAGAATCTGAACAAGGGGATTATTTACGGCCCTCCTCCTAGGAAAATAAGGCGTAGGGTGGGGGTGACCAAGGGTCCCAGGACCCACCATTCAGAATTTGGCCACTATCCGTCTAATGGGTCTGTTATCGGGTTGGCAACTGGGCCAGTTCATAGGCAGACAGCAGCAGTTAATATCTGTCCAACGGCTGTGAACCCTGCTGTGACCTCCCCAGAGCCTGCTCTACCAGCTGTAGTACTCCCACAGGCGCCTTCTATTCCCACCGATTTTATTTTAGCCAAACTGGGGGATATGCTTAGCAATCTCCTGTTACCCATTACTGACAACTTAAGGAAGCTGGAGCATAGGCTGGAGAACATTGAATCTACATTGAGTAACATAGCTGATGTAGGTAAGATTACAATGGATGGTACTAGTACACGGGCTGCAGCTCCACCTATAAACCTACCTAGGGAAACTCCAGATCTCAGTAGGAACGAAACGCCGACCATGGGCCACCTAGCTCCGGATCATGGTAGAAATGGCCCTCTGATGCATAAGGAACATCTAGCTAGCAAGCTCGTTATGGTTTTGGCGGAGGAAGCCAGTATTGCCCCAGTAGGGAGTATGGACCAGGTGCAGGGTAACCCCAGGCGGGAGGGGGCCCCCGGGATCCATGGTCTTCGGGTTGATTTACCCCCAGAAGCTGCGCCCTTAGTGGTGGTGTTGACTGGGGTTCCCGTATTGGCAGATAACAAGAGTGAAGATTTCGCCCAGTTAAAAAACAAAACCATACATTGGTTAAGAACATTTAGACCTATAAATAAGAAAGTAAACGGTGAGATATTGCATGTTAGACGTCTCCCATGGCTTGGCGGAAGAAATAAGGACGTCGACGGAGATATAGTTCTGATTAATTTCAGAGATCCAGAAGCGGTAGCTTTCATATTGAATTGGCCCCTGGGTAATGGCAATAGTCAAATTTGCCCCCGTGCTCTGACCTATTTCTATCCTAGGTCATTGGTTTTCCCCACATTCTATGTGGGGAAAAACCGTACAGTTTACCCATTTGATCCCACAGTCCTATATGCAACAAATCAGCGAATCGATCACCAAGGTTGGAATACGGTTCCCTTCAGAGGCCACAGGAATAATATCACTCGGAGAGTGGAACCCCCGAGGCCCTTTACACCTATAGAATTAGGGGATAGGTTTGATGTTTTTTCCGACATGGATGATTGTGATTGAAAATTACAGTTTGGGCAGGGAATGTGGGAGAGTCAAATTGGAGGTGGAGTTGTGGGGAACGATATTGTGTCATTTAATGAGGCTGATGATCCCCAAAGCAGTGATGGGTTTCTCCTGGGTGTGGAAAACAGTGCCGCCATTCGCTCTCGTCCCCCTACCTATACTTTGCCTGTGGGAGAGAGTAGTAGCAATAACACTCAGCTAGCAAACTGGGAAGTGTATTCCGGATTACCCACTCCAGGGAGTATAGACATGGAAATAGGAGTTATTCCCCCTCCACCCCCTAGTGGGAAAGATGTTATTCGACTGATATCCTGGAATATAGCAGGGTTAGAAAGGAAACTATCTATCCCGGACTGGAACATCTTTATCGAAAAATTTGATATATGTATGTTCCAAGAAACCTGGAGCTTAGTTCCAATTTACAAATCGGGATATGCCACCTTCTGTGTACCTGCTCACAGCAGTGGCAAGGGTAGACCCTCTGGGGACCTACACATTTGGATAAAAGTTGATCTAAACTGGAATATTTCAGTTCATGATTCCGAGTGTAGGGATATTCAACACCTTACCTTGCCAGGTCAGGCACGGGGAAACAAGTTGGAGCTTTTTAATATCTACGCTAGAGGGACACAGGGTGGTAAATTGTCTTGTACTTTTATTATTTTGGACCAGGTATTAGCTAAGTGCCCATTAAATTCTAAAATACTTGTGGGGGGAGATTTTAACTGTACATTCGAACCCTTAAGTGAGGATGATCCCCTGGGCCTAGAGGAGGACGATGCTAGCTGGTCTATTCCTGCCTTGACATTACCCTCGATTAAAAAGTGGTCTGCAAAGGCGCTACAGATTAACACCCTCATGGTGGACCATAACCTAAGAGCGGTAAATGGTAGATCCCCTTCCGATCGGGACGGGGCAATGACTTTTAATAGACTCAACAGTCCGTCCAGAATTGACTATATTTTATTGGACGTCACTATGTGGCATGATCTGGTTGACATGGAGGTGAGCCCCTCACAAGATAGCGACCACAATCCCTTATGTATGTCTTTAAGATGGCGGGACCTAAAAAGCAATCAAAACCCAGCCAAATTAATGACAACAAAGGAGGTGATCCCATACGCTGGCAATCGTAGATTGAAATGGGAGAAGGTAGCTTCTCACCCAGACAAACTGGCAATGATTAAAAGGTACTTAGATGGGCTGATCACTGAGCTGAAGGTTATAATCAAGGTGACAGAGGTGGGCAATGACTCGCTCTTCCCACAAATCTATACTAATGCCATTGAAGAAGCTGGCAAATTATTCTTAACCCGGTGTCCTAAATTAAATGCACCCAAACCCAGTAATCCCTGGTATTCTACAGAATGTCGGGCAAAAAGACGCAAGTTAACAGTTGCCCTTCGTAATAAGAACCAATTGTTGGTGAGAATAGCTAGGAGGGAGTACGCGGAAGAACAAGCTCGGGCAAAAAAAGAATGGGAGGAACTGTATTGGCAGGACCTTAAAAATGCATCAAGAATGAAAAATAGTTCACTATTCTGGGATCTGATTAATAAAGCCAGAAATTATAATAGGCCTCTGATGGCTAATCACATCACTAGTCAACAATGGCATTCCCATTTTTCAAAAATCTATGATGACCAAGATGCACCCAAATATTTGTGTCGAGCTCCGGTTTTTTCGGATGAAAACTCATATGAGCCTTCCGAGGTTTTAGAGGCCATAAGACACCTAACCCCTGGGAAGGCAGCGGGCCAAGATGGCATCCCGGGGGACCTGCTTATAAAAGATTCCGTAGATTGGGCTTCAGCTATTGCATTAATAATGAACTTGATAGCTAGGGGCCATCCCGTCCCAGACTCGTGGAAGGGGGCTGAAGTAATCACGGTCTACAAGAAGGGAGATAGGGAGGACCCCGCCAACTACAGACCAATCAGTCTGATAGACGTGATTCAGAAAGTGGTTGGTAGGGTCATCATTCTGCGGGTCGGTACTTGGATGGATGAGAAGCAGGTTCTTTCTCACTACCAGGCCGGATTCCGGAGGAAAGTAGGTACAATGGACCAGGTTTTCCGCTTTTTCTCGATCTACTGGAAAACCGTGTTAATCAACCAGGGTAGTCTTTATTTGGCCTTTATAGACCTGAGGATGGCGTTCGATCTGGTCCCTCGTGCCAGGCTATGGGAAGTTCTGGAAGAGCTAGGCTTGCCAGGTTACCTACTGGACCTTATAGTTAAGCTCCACGAGGGTAACTACGCAAGAATCAGATGGGGTACCCAAGGCCAATTGACTGAGAGGGTGCCCGTGAGGAGGGGAGTCCGCCAGGGTTGTGTCATGGCGCCGACTCTATTTTCCCTATTTGTAAATGGTGTGGTGGATTATTTGGGAATGGAGCCGGCGGATGCTCCATCCCTGGCGGGAGAAAAAATACCAACTCTCCTCTTCGCGGACGACACTATCTTGATCTCAAAAACCCCGACTGGTCTCCAAAAGTTATTGGACCGATTTAGCGATTTTTGTAATGATAGGGGTCTTACAATCAACACCTCGAAAACTAAACTTATGGCCATAGCACCCTCCCGGAAAATACGGAATAATTTTTCGCTTAATGGTGAGTCTTTGGAAATGGTGGAGTCCTTTGACTACCTGGGAGTAAGGGTGAATAGCCGGATGTGCTGGACTGACCATCTGGCTAAAATGTCATTAAACTTTAAAAGAGTTGCAGGGGTGGTAATGCGCGAGCATAGATTGTCAGTGAGTAAACCCGTGGCCCCGGCCTTAGCTATTTACGAAGGCCAAATATTACCTAGCGCCCTGTACGGTTCTGAGATCTGGGGGTTTGAAAATATCTCGGATTTAATAAACTCGGAAAATAAATTCCTGAGAGACTTGGTTGCCCTACCTATTTCTTCCCCACTGACACCCTTACGTCTAGATATGAGTAGGCGTCCCCTCAAGGATATTGTGCGCTTGCGCCCCTTACTTTTTTGGTGCAGGCTGAGAAGAACTGAGGAGCTTAAGAGCTATGCTGCAGCATTGGACGAACTAATCTTGTTGGACAAAAGTAACAGGATTAAGTGGTTGTGTAATCTACGGAAGCTGGTGGGATCCTTGGGTCTAAGTGATCTATGGAAAAACCAATCTCCCCCACCTAAATTAGTTATTAAGAAGCTTTATTGGGAGTGGGTCCAGCTTGAGTTCTCTCGTAGTGGCAATAGGGGTGCTCTCACTGAGCGGTTTCTGGATCATAAGGGGTCGAGGTTATTTGAACCACTTCTTGACTACATTGAGAAACCCCTTGATAGATCACTATACTTAAAAATTAGATTTTGAACCCTCCCTGTAAATGCTTTTACTTTTGGGTGGAATTCACATGGTAGTCCAACTAAGGCGTGCCCGTGTTGTGCAGCCCCCACTGAGTCCTTGGCACACCTCATGTTTGCTTGTCCGGCTTACAAGGTTCCCAGGAGGATATGGCTAAAACCAATATGTAGGGGCCTGGGCATTCGTTGCCATATAATGGCCCTGCGAATACTCTGTACTGAAACATCCTCCACCTCACTGGTGTGTGGTGTCGCTAAATTTATTGGGAACGCTTGGGTGATTCGCACGAGGAAACTAAAGGCCCAACTTAATACGTAGACCGGGATCGTTTGTTATTATGATGATTTTAATATTGTCCCTTGTAAATGTAAATTTATGTATTATGTGGTATAAATTATAGTGTGTTTTTTTTTTTTTTTTTTTCTTTTTCTTTATTGATTTTATCACATGTTCAACTAGGTCATGTTATTGTATACTTACTTTTATGATGAAACTTTTTATCGAATAAAGTATTACTGACTGACTGATATATAATATATTGGTCATGGGTTTCCACACATGTCACGGACAGGGACCTTGGTCTATATATATACATTGACACCAATGTCACTAAATTAAGGGTGCAATTGGTAATATCGAGAGTTGTAAAATTGCAACCAAGATCATTTTCTCTATATTTTTTAGCCCTGAGGAAGTCGTGGGTTAATCCCCAATAACGACAAAACACAGGTTGGCTTTATAGCTAGAAACAAAGTGATCAACAGGCTGAACAATTAAAAAACAACTTGGAAACACTGATTGTGATTTTTGAATATATCTATATGGATTGTAAACATATACAAGCTTGTGCTTGAGGCTAAGATTTGATGTTCTTTCTAATAACAACGTGACCATTTTATATGGCTTATATCTAGGGCATAATAAAGTAAACACAGAGAGTGACCCCACTTGCCAAGAGACAGGGTACCACTGGTAAATAAAATAATGGGACTCTTGGATATGCTCCGTAATTTACCTATAATCAAGTACACAATCAACCACAGTTGTCACCCAATATACACTGTTGTATCACACATACATATATACCTACCTGGATAGAAACACAAATGTGAGCCCAGAAAGCAACCATATGTTATGCAAAGATAAAGAGCTCAAATGTAGACCACAGTAAGGGTTTATTAAAAATAATTACAATTAATAATAACAACAAAGTACATCATTAAACACATTAAAAGGCATTAAAAACATTATAAGGAACGTAAAAAACATTATGAGAGACAAAGAAATATATGTGAAATGTTTAAATACATCAGACAGGGGTTATTCCCAACCGGAATCAAATATATAAACACCATCCGTCTATTCACTCATTGGTTGTATTAGACATGAGGCTGTTCCGGGATAACCCAATATAGAAGTACAGGTGTCGAAGCGTTTCGGTGGTAATAAATTATTGAGGTACCACCTTCATCAGGACATGTATTTCAACAGGTTAAAATGTAAGATATACCTAGTTGAAAAATATATATATATATGCAATGAATATCACCTACAATCTATTTTACATCATTAGTTCTACTCATTATTTCAATACTAAAAACCCCTCCCGTATTCTGAAGACACTGTATACAATTTGAATATACGATAAACATAACCTACAATCTATTTTACATAATCCTTGAATCGACTCGTTGTAACATTAAAAAAGACCCCTCCCGCGTTCTGAGAACCGCTTACACAACACAATGTACATTTTAAATATACAAATGGTACTAATGTTTAAAAAGCACCATGGGGACAAAACAGACTTGCACACAACCCATAACACAATAGTCTTAAGGTCTATTATCAGCGTGTCCATACAGTTGCTTAGCGGGTTCAGTGTTGCCACCAATTTATTACAGCCCTTATTATCACATGAAATGTGTATATCACTAAATAAACAAACAGACAATTTTTCGTGCTTAATTCATATATCTCTGAGATCATACTACTATACCATACGCCCATCCCCACTCATTTAAACACTTATACAGATAAACAATCTCTCAATAAAATACATACCGCTAATTCTGTATGAAGGAGGGAAGATAAATATATAATCAATCCTTCCAAATAGATATTAAAATTTAGGCATAGTCTTATTAAGTCCACCATATCTGCACCATATCGATGGGTGTGATCCTAATAGGAAGATAATAAGATACGGTCTATTTTGTACACCTCTCCGATATACGG
Source organism: Triturus cristatus (assembly GCF_964204655.1). Taxonomy (NCBI): domain Eukaryota; kingdom Metazoa; phylum Chordata; class Amphibia; order Caudata; family Salamandridae; genus Triturus; species Triturus cristatus. Next base: position 1,147,136,071 of record NC_140590.1, on the reverse strand, counting down.
GGCTTTAGGGGTTGCAACATTCAGATACTAAGGTCAACCACTCACCTCAATTGGTTCATTTATGCACATCAATACATCGCTGAAGATCAAAACTTCAACATTGGTTTACAACGGATCTTAAATTATGGGGTCCGTTTCTGCACTCCAAACGAGGAACATAAGCTTCACACCTAAAATGACAATATACATCTTTTATTATAGTTATCCAGCTTCGCGGGTTTACATGCTTTCTGTATAATTTTTATTATTCTTCTACATACTGGACTCCTCCATGTCTATTATTCATAACGGGCTTATAGCCCCCATGGTTAATAAGAAGGAGGTAAAGCATACGTAGAAGGCCCCCTCTATCACAAAACGTAATCCTCTCAATCACCTTCTACCGAATGTAGCCCCTATACTAACCTTGAAGCAAACATTGGTTGTTATAGAGACATATTTTCTACCTGACTTTGGGTCCTGCCCCTTTCTGAGATATACAAAGGGCGCCCGCACTACCCCGTACTTACATGCTACACCTTTCTACATATCGCCGAGTTCCGAAGTTCACAGGACCCTAAATATTATGATATTCACAATCGTGTATCAGAGTATGTCTGGACCCTCTTAATCCGTACTGTCTAGGCTGTTTACGAAGTATTACACATTATCTAGGTTGTTTTTAAATACTGGGCCGGATAAGCTCAGTTTTACAGCGACAACACAATGACACCTACCTTTGATTATGGTGAAAACAGATAGCCGCGTGATGATTAGTCGTCTCCTGGCGTCTCGTATAAGCTGATCAATCAACCAACAGACATTTTCACTGTGTGTCTTTTATACATAAAGTAAGGTGCAACCGGTATCACCTGTGACTATTACGTCACTGGGGTGCGCCCCTCTTGATCCTCTTAAAGTGGCCCTGGTTTCTGATAGGCGCTAGTGGGTCCCACCCAAATGCTCTTGGTGCTTTGCTCACACGGTACACTCAGCAAGAATAGTGAAATTTGGACCAATTTAAAGCATATTTAATGTTTACATCCTTGGCATTGTATTAAACAAATACCATCACTGTAACGATTGACAACAAACTCATTTATATTCCTACCAAAGAAGTCTTACTAATGTAATGTATCTGGGAGTGCCTCGATACTCAATACATAAGCAGACCTCATAAAAATGCACTTAATGCTTATATTTTCACACAGATCTTTTTAAATATAAGCATAAAAATCAAAACGATATTGCGAACCATCTTTGCGGATTGGCAAAGTGTGACAGCCAACGTATTGTCACACCCAATTACTGCCTTAGGTCTACATCCTAATGCCTAAATGGTTTTGCAGAGCCAGCGCATAGCCGTCGCTTCCGACAAAAGTGGCTGCCGGTACACCACTCTAGTCCAGAAGTAGCTGCCACACAAAACACCCTACAATAACCTAACCGTGAGACTGTTCTAAATAGAAACGGTATTGGCATAGATCACTAGTTTTATTCAATTAGTCTCATCCAATCCTCCTTTGTGTTCAGACCTGTGCGGATGGTGTCTAAAATTGAGATGTACCATTGTTCACGGTTTTCACGTTTGAGTGCTAAATCCCCTAATCTCATATTACCTTCTATTTTTTCACCGATGAACCACCTGAAATCCGTATGGGTGTGCCCTTCCTTTATAAAGTGGTGAACCAATTGGGCATTCTTTTTCTCCTTTTTAATGGCGGATTTATGCTCCCCTAACCGTATATGTAGTTCCCTGGACGTCTCACCAACGTACCCCAGGTTGCACGGACATAGGAGCAGGTACACAACATTCCTGCTTCTGCAGTTGTTTAATGTTCTCGAGGTCAAGGTGTGTTTGTTATAGACACCCTCTTTCCCCTCTATACATTGTCCACACATATTACAATTGCTCCACTTGTAATTGCCAATGGCTTGAGTACCCATCAAATTTCGTTTGTGCATTTTAGGGCCCTCTCTATACGTGTGTACTAATTCTCTTAAATTGTTATTGCGTTTGAACGCAAAGAGGGGTCTCTCTAGCCTTGGTGATTCACTGTCATTTAGAAGACTCCAGTTTGAGTTTATTATATTTTTAATCTTATTGCTTAAACTAGAATATTGACTTACAAACACTAATTCCTGTTTTTCATCCTGCCTTGGTTTGTTGACACATCTAGCTGTTAACATACTCTCCCAATTATAAAAACGGGCACGTTTAAAAGAATGTGAAATGAGTTTCCTAGGATAAACTCTATCCTTAAGCTTTGCCTTTAAGGACTCAGAATGTTTGTAAAAATCATTGAGGAAGGAACAGTTTCTCCTCAACCGGAGGAACTGCCCAAATGGGATATTGTCCTTTTGTGTTTTTGCGTGAAAACTTGAATAGTGCAACAGAGTGTTTTTATCTGTGGGTTTGGAGAACAGTTCACCCTCCAATTTCCCACTCATCACTTTAATTTTTAAGTCCAGGAAGTTCACACTCTGATTGCTATATTCAGAAGTAAATTTAAGGTTGACATCCCCAGATTTAACCACTCTAAAAATTCCTCCAAGTGGTCCGTAGTACCTTCCCAAATTAATAGAATGTCATCAATGAATCTGCTCCATTTCACCACATTTTCAAAAAACGGAGCAGATTCATTAAAAATGTGGGTTTCCTCAAACTGTCCCACGTAGAGGCATGCCAGACTGCGGGCACACGTGGCCCCCATACTGGTCCCCTTACTCTGGAGGTAAATATTCTCCTTGAAGAGAAACAGATTATGTTACAACACCAGTTCGGTACATGCCAGAATGAAGTCAGCGTTGGCACCCCTGCATTCTGCAGGCCCCAAGTGCCACTGATGACTCTCAATGTGGCATCCTGGGGTATATTAGTATAGAGTGCCTCTATATTTAATGTGACCAAAAGTTGGGTATCGCTGTTAAATCTATATCCTTCAATAGTAGTGATCATATGGGCCGAGTCCTTGATATAGGATTTTTGTTTCTGAACCAGTGGTTTTAAACAACTGTCCACGTACTTGCTTAGTGGTTCGAGTGGGGTATTAATACAACTCACAATAGGTCTGAGGGGTGGGTTCCTAATGTCCTTGTGAATTTTAGGCAGGCCATATATTGCAGGGCTAATGACTCTGTTATTACACAAGAATTGAAACTCTTTCTCTGATATCCACTCGTTTTCCTTTGCTAAAGAAAGGAGTGTCTTAATTTCTTTATTCAGTAGGTGCCATTGTTTCACGGAAACTTTTTGATAATGGGCTTCCACAGGGAGAAGTTCCATAACCCTATTCTCATAGTCTATAGTGTCAAATACAACAACCCCTTCCCCCTTATCGGCGAGCTTGATTGTTATATTTAGATAATTTTTAAGATTAGAGATAACCTCTTTGTGTTGTTTACTAATGTTGTGAGTAATGGTGTGTTGATGTTCCCAAACCTCACAAATTTTTGTCTCTGATATTTGTTCAAATATCTCAATTTTCCTGTCTACCTGACTAATATGTGGGGTAAACGTAGACTTTGGTTTGAGTCCTGAGACATTCACTTCTTCACTGTACTCCCTGTTCTCAAAAAATCTTGTGGGCCTAATCTTCGGAAAGAATGACTTAAGGTCTTTTTCTAATAGGAATTTATTAGCTTTTGTAGGGGGTGCAAAAGTAATACCTTTTTCTAATACTTCTAATTCTGTCTGAGGCAGAGGACGTTTAGATAAATTAATCATCGGGAATCTATCGGAAGTTACCTCCAATATCTCTGATTCCTTGTTTCTAGATATTCCTCCTGAGGTGGACGCCTCACATATTGACCTCTCCCAAAGCCCCGGTTGGTTCTCTGTCCTCTCCTTGGGCGTTGATATTAAAAAGAAGAAGAGGAGGAGGAGGAGGAGGAGGAGGAGGAAGAACCAGCAAATGAGGACATAGTGGACATTGATGTGCGCCCTCCATACTCTTCATTCAAGTAGTGGCCACCAGGGCCACCCCTGGTATTAGTGTCTTCATCGGATCCTGATCTTGAAGATTCAGAAAAAGTAATACGATTTCTAACCTCCCTCCGATATATGGGTCGTTGTTGGGAAGGTCTAGCCCAACCTTGTTCTCTTCCTTGTTGGCAATAGTCTTTTTCTAGATACGGATAGTTGGTTTCTACACTGTATTTTTCAATGTCCTTCCTTAATTTTTTGGTCTTTTTATTGATCAGATAGTCTCTATACCCATTAATGGGAGTATCTAATTCTTCTAGTAGTTTCTTTGCCTCTTTTATGACAGAATTATTTTGAAGTTCAGCTAACAGTTTTTCTATTTCTTGCTTCTCTAGAATGATTACCTCTTGGGCTGTCTCGATGATTAGGAGTAGCCAATCCCTACTACAAATATTGGCAATATAGGACCAAGTTTCTAGGAATTTCCTATGTTCAATAAACAGTCCGGGTTCATTCTTAATTTGTAACCCAACTGGAATTACGCCAGCTTTTACATATTCAACCAGAAACTCGGCGTGCATTTCCGTTCTGATCAATTTCTTTCTCAGGTTGTATAGTTTTCCCCATTTGTCATTATTGCTTGAGAAAACAGTGACCTTGTTGCCATTTTTGGTATTAATTATCTTCTTGTATTGTTCCTCACTGAATCCGAATGTTTTCAGTGAATCCATGTTCCTTATAAAGAGGAACTGTGTCTTGTATTAATCAAGATTTATAAACAGAAGAATCTTCAAGGAAGATTTACTCTCCCCAACCGACTGGTTGTGCAACAATATAAAGTAAACACAGGGAGTGACCCAACTTACCAAGAGACAGGGTACCACTGGTAAATAAAAAAAGGGACTCTCTTGGATATGCACCGTAATTTACCTATAATCAAGGACACAATCAACCACAGTTGTCACCCAATATACACTGTTGTATCACACATACATATATACCCACCTGGATAGAAACACAAATGTGAACCCAGAAAGTAACCATATATTACGCAAAGATAAAGAGCTCAAATGTAGACCACAGTCAGGGTTTATTAAAAATAATTACAATTAATAACTACAAAATACATCAATAAACACATTAAAAGGCATTAAAAAACATTATAAGTAACATGAAAAACATTACGAAAGACAAAGAAATATATGTGATATGTGATAGAAGAAACTATTGGTCTTAATGGAGAATCTGTCATGTTCTTGTGTGTTTTAGGGATGCCCAATTGAGCTGGAATTACTGAATTTTCTTTTAATTAAAAATTCATGTTTCTTCTTGCAAGAAGAAACATGTAGATAAGTTGACCACCCGAGTAGAGCACTGGATCTGCCTCCCGCTTTCAATGGCGGGCCGCATTGCTATTTTAAAAATGATTGTTCTCCCCCAATTTCTATATCTCTTTCAAAACATCCCTATCCCATTGACCAATTTGTTCTTTGCGACATTGCAGGGTATATTAACACGGGTCATTAGGGTTGTTAGACAGACTCAGGTTTGGGGGAATACCTTAGTGTTTCTGTACAAAAACAGTGGTTTTGCAGTTCCCCATATGCATTTATATTATCTAGTCACGCAGTGTAGCTTACCCAGACACTGGTATCACACATATTCCCTCATACCGTACACCAAACCTGAAGTAGATCTTGCAACCCCAGCACCCTGAAAGGCATTGTTGCTGGCGGGTCTCCCAGAAGACGCAAACGACATACAGACGCTGTCTACAACCAGCTCGATCTGGAAACAGCTGATTCGGATGCTGAGTGGACAGCTCCTATACTCGCCCCCGATCGCCTTAGCTGACAACCCCTGGCTGCCTATCACACAATAATGGTTTGTCCAACATACATTGACTAAATATACACTACATACCTTTGGAGATCTCTCTCCCGAAAGGCATGTGTTCTACCGTACGGAAGATATAAGATTTCAAGATGCTCCCTAAATGGATAATTTTGAGTTGCAACGGCTTCAGAGGGCACTCAGGGCTCGGATCCAATCTTACCCGTTGTCCCCTGATAAATTTACACCATTGACATTGATGATCGCTGACATGACGTGGATAGGCTAATCTCCAAAATATATCGAACCTGTTTAGATCGTTTACCAGCCCGCGACTCTAGACTTAGAGCTACATGGGAGACCGATGTGGGACAATCCTTGACTGATAAGGTTTGGTCTGTTTGTTGTTCACAGATGGCCTTGTTTCCTTCAATCATCACCATAAGATGATACACTATAAATTCTCGCATAGGACCTACGTCACACCCACCAAACTAGCCAGACTTAGTCCCTACCTGATCACCTGATTGCCTAAAATGCCAAAAAATTACAGCAGATGATGCCCATATGACATGGACATGTTGAATTATTGCACCATATTGAAGGGAAGTCTTCAAAAAGTTTACTATTATGACACACATCACCATCAAACCGACCCCTTTGCTAGCTCTATTGGGCTACGTGCAGGACATACCCAAATCCCTTTGCCACCTTGTCGCCATCGCATTATTTCTCGCCAAATGGGAGATAGCTATACACTGGGGGAGAAAACACCCACATGCAACAGTGGCATGGATTAAAAGCCTAATGCGCTGTGACACTAATAGCAAGCTATACGCTTCCCTGCAACCACCTACTTCATTTAACAAACGCATTAACTAGGACAAACTTATAGCTGTCCAAGATACATCAAGAGTATTAGCATACTTGATATTTCTCTCTGGATGCATTGTTTTTGACCTCACATAATCATGATATCAATGGTTATGCTTTGTTGTTGCGTGTTTGTTTGTGTTTATTTCTGTCTTTTTCCGTGCAGGTCAATGAAATAAAACTAATCCCCACGGATCTTCTTGGCCCATAAATTGGGTCCAGGTTGTATTTCAAACTTTTTAGTTATTCTGGCACTAATTATTTCTGGTTACTCTGGCACTAATTACTTATGCAGTAGCTTAATTGGTCCTGACGAAAGCTAGGATTACTCATATCCGACAGCTGAAACATGTAGACCATTTCCATCACAGTTATTTGTTGAAACTGTTGTAGCACTGTTTTTAATCATTGCCATCAAGGTAGCGTTTTAATAAAGTTTATCTTGTGCCTTGATAGACGATTTTTAAACAGCACTTGCTCACTAGCACTTTTCTTTTGCACTGCAGCCATCATCCTCAACAACTACTACTAAAACATCTTGTTCTTCATCACCATCTTAACACGATACCACCAAGAGGTCTGGGACACTTATGAGACCAATATCTACATTTTTCAAGTAGAAGATGGTTCTCAATTAATGTCCCGGTTTCCCAGATGATGAAGCCAACCACGTCATGTGGATGATGGGAACCATATTCATACACACATGAACTCACATTTTCACCTTACTTAGCATTACCATTACACCTTTGTAGGTCTCTAACGTTACTAGACTCATAGTTTTCTTTGTGTATTATATTATTGATTTGGGGATTTCAAAACTATTAGAGTCTTTAAAATTTATCCCTTGGACCCTTACTCTCTTTTGAGATACTTTAATATAGTATATGTTGAGGGTATTGCCAACAGTAACTTTTTCATTGGCCATAATCTTGCCTAAGAGGTTGGGAGAGATAGGGGCATTTGGTGAATATTTACCCCTACTTTTTTGATAATCAATTTTATTGTTTTGAACAACATAAAACAAGTCAGCATTAGCACGGAAAACAATAAGTCATATGCATTCATAGGAGCATAACATCCCACGGTTTCTAACCCCATAAGGTCCACACAGGCATAATAAGTAAACAAATTGTATCGATCATTCCACAGTACCCGGCCACTTTCCCCACACCCTATGGTACTTCTTAGGACATCCTCTTGCCACATATAAGGTTTTTTCTTGGGCCACGCACCAGTCCACTCCCTTTCGCCACTTCCCAAGGTCGGGCGGGTCCGGACATTTCCATGCCGCTGCTATGTCACGCTTGGCTACAATCATGGCTGTGTTAAAAAATATTTTTTCATTTCTAGACCCATCCAGCCCATCTGTGATCCCCAATAAAGAATGACGTGGGTCATGGGGAACCACCCATCCCAAGACCTCCGTGAGCTCCTCCTCAATGGCTCCCTAGAATCGCGCCAGATGGGGGCATGTCCAGATCACATGAAAAAGTCAGCTAGGGCATGGCCGCACCTTGCATATTTACCCCTACTTGAAGTTCCTGCTGGACAATATGGTTTTGACACCTGACGCTAAGTGTAGGCCCAAATCCCGAAACATTTTCATTGTTCTCAAGAGACTTTGAAGGGAACATTTTGTCAGTGATTGAGGGAGATTCGGATATTTCTGAATCACTGGACATTAAGAGGACGTTGTTGGTTTATTTAAGAAAAACTAAGGAGTTTTGTTCTTCAAAGCTTTGTTGGTGGTTTATGGAGCGGCAAACTACAGGAAGGAAGTGACAACAGTGACCCTGGGTAGGCGGGTAAAGCAGGCCATCAAGCAAGCTTCTATTTCAATAGACTGTGTCGCTCTAGATTGTTTGCAAGATTACTTTACCAGGGCAGTATCTATCTCTTGTGGAGAGTCAGGTGGGGTTTCCCTGCATGAGATATGTTGGGCGACTACTTGCTCCTCTCCTAACACTTTCGTAATACATTATTGGTTGGATTTAAATAAGAATTTTGCTGCAGGAGTGTTTAAAGCTGCAATAATGCAAGCATATTCATGAGAGGAGTAAACTATTTAAATAAAGAGCATATGAAAGGTTATAAGTGCACTGGAGGGTTATACATAGCCTCATTAGTAAAGACTGGGATGAGGAGCTACAAGGAGGGAATGAGCCTATTACTTACCAGTAATCTTCATTACTCTGATTCAGGAGCCTAGTCTTAGTCTGCTTCCCTTTCCTCCCTCCCGGCATGGCACCGATATCTTTGACTTGTGAAAGCAGAAACAGCAGAGGGAGGGTCCTTACGAACTGGGTGGAAACTAAAGATGGACTAGTTTTAAAAAGAGGCCTTTTTCAACAAAAGAATAGTGCAAAAGAGATAAATTAACTTAGGGAGAACTGACATTTGATATTCAGTGCTAATTCTTAAGATTAGCTTTAATCTTCCTTAGTACTAACTCATAGTTCATTTCAATTAGTTTATTCGCATGAAAGGTAATAGTGTACCCAAGAAATTTAGCAGATGGAACTACCTGTTGATATGTGGTTTCTGGCCCTGAAGACAATCTGTTTTTATTTTTATTTACCAAGTACCCAGACCATTCCCCCAAATTGTGCTGCTACTTGTTCTATTCCATCAATAGCGAGTCTGCTGATACTGTCATGATCTCAACAACATCTGCATATTTGAGGACCTTGGTTTTGTGACTTATAGTTTCATATGGAAAGATATCCCTGTAAAACAGTAAATGACTTAGGTTCTCAATGCAGTGAAAATAGCGGAGGAGAACAGGAAACTCACTAGTGTGTGAGGACCTCTGGTAATCTGTACTTGAGCTGATGTTTTTCCCATTATTCGCACGTTTGCTGTGGGTTTCCATTAAAGCACATGTAGATTACCAATATATTTTGGACCAAAGTTCATCTTTCACTTTATCTGCCAGAGGCATCACCAGTCTATGGATAGAAAGCAAGTTCTGCATCGACAAGCATGATTGCTAATGTGCCTTCCCAGAGTGCAGCAATGTCAAATAATGCAACTGCTCCATTAATAGGATGAGTTGTGGCTTGACCATGAGCAAATCCATGCTGCCAGGGATATACCATATCAGTAATGACCCTCTCAATCTAATTTACATAATTTTAGAATATATTACTGCACAATGTTTAGGCAGAAGGTCTTTTTTAATGTTTAATCGTTTTAATATTTTAATCGGAGGGATTTTAATGCCAAAGTAGGCACCAATCACCCAGTGCTTTAGCTGCTCAAAGTACACCAGAAGGATCATATGACTGATAATACTGACTGTAGAAGTAAAAACTTATATAAGTACCTAGCAAATTTTAAGTTGTATAACTCAATGGAGTTATTGGGAGATATTGACACTGAAACTCCAACCTTTGCTGATCATAGATTGTATCTTTGTCTCCTCCTTATGGGCACGTTAGCTCGCTAAGTAGTTATTTCCTCAAGTGCTTTTAGCGACCTAGGCACCGCCGCCGTGGGAATGCCAAAAGACCACCCGCCAGACCAAGAGGTAACTCACAATCTGGCAGGCGGGCGGCAGTGAGATTTGGCGGTGTGGGAGCGGTGTGGTGGTGTGGTAGCAGGGTGGTGGCGTGGCAGCCAGCTTCCACACCAGCAAACTCATAATCAGGCCCTACGTCTGCTTCAGTACCGGCCCTGCTTTATTGCACACTATGCTGTTTTTTTATGTCTTACACCCCAATTGGTTTGAGGGTTTTACTTAATAGTTTTGTCGACTTTATGAATAATTTAGATTTGGGAACCAGTATTTCTAAAAGTCAATATATGATATGTGGCTCAAGAGCAAGTCAAACAGGCCCCTTTTGTATCAAGGGTAGGCGTATCGAGCAGGTTGTTAATTTTCCATAACTAGGATTTATGTTTGATTCTAAATGCTCGTTGATGCCCTGTATATCTATTAGGTGTATATGTTTAAACCACTCTGTTGGGGCTCTGTTTGGCTTTGCAAAAAGAGTAGGCAACAAACCGATCCAGCCTCTTCTGGAAGCCTGTATGCAAAAATGTTTCTCTGTTTTAACGTATGGTGCTGGAGTTTGGGACTAACGCGACATTACCAAGTGGTGGGTTGAGTAGAATCGATTCTGCCAGCGTTTGCTTGGTCTTCCCCCATCGACTCCTCATTTCTTCCTACATGAGAAACTGGGTATTACTTATATATCAGACTGTTTTTTTAATGGTTTTTATTGATTTTCAACAGTTTGTACTAATATGTTTGACTAGTAATGATATGCACATTATTTCACATACAGTTACAAATACAGCCTTGGTGGGGTGCCAAGCAATAATGATGACATTATTCATGCAACACTATTGTCATTCTGTGTCGCAAATACATAGTCTACATTAGTAACATTAACAGTGGCATCTGTCCGTTGCTTCCTGTTCGTGTCTGTCATGTGCCTATGTTGTGCGCCCAACCAAACATAATCAGGTTTACAGGTGTGCCTACTAGGCAATTTTGAGTAGGGAGTTCTGCGTTTTGTGCCGTTATATATGGCTCCACCTGTACTAAACCTGGATGTTTAAGTGTGGCCTCTATACATACGTGTTATGTCAATCGCACTCTTGATGTGTCACTATGGAGGCGTAGTATGGTGCTGATTGGGTTTTGTAATGTTCAGCTTTGATTCTATAGTGTTATGTTACCAGGTACTTATAAAGCGCACGGCTACTCCCTGGAGTATCCCGGCTCTGAAGAACCCCGTGACAGACAATGTGCACTAAAGTACGAGAGCTAGTTTAATGTTGAAACAGTCAGGTTTTTAGTTTCCTCCTAAAAACAAGAAGATCCATTACCTGTCTGAGAGAAAGAGGCAGGCTATTCCATAACCGGGATGCCACCACTTGAAAGGAACGGCCACCCGTATGGGAGCGGGAAAACTTCGGGATGGTAGCTAGGCCTTGAACCGAGGACTGCAAAGTGCGTAGAGGGGCATAGTGCTGAATTCTTTTCCTGATGCAGGTTGCCCCTGAGTCGTGGAGGGCCTTGAGGGCCAGGACTAGAGCTTTAAAATTAATCCTCTTCTGGACCGCAGGGATCTCAAGTGGGGGGTCATATGAGCCCTAGAGCTCACCATAAGAATCGCTCTGGCTGCTACATTCTGAATCACCTGTCGGCGGCCAAGTAAATAATCAGGAAGGCCCAGATACAGGACATTTGCGTAGTCCAATCTTGAAATAATCAGGGCCTGAACAACCGTCTTTCTGTGAGGGACTGGAAGCAATGGAAGGATTTTTAGTATTTATAATAGTCCAAAACAGATACCAGTGATGGTTTGAATTTGATATTTCATGGACATGTCAGCATCTATCCTAACCCCAAGGTTTTTTACGGTAGTTACTGAGGTTGTCGGGGGTGACATATCCTGTGGCCACCATTGGCGCCATTCCACACATGGATTGGAGCCGAAGAAAATAATATCTGACTTCTCTGGGTTGCACTTGAGTTGATTTTGACTTAACCATGATATGTAGATGTACCCTCAAGAGTTAGTCCCAATCTACTACCGATTACAGAGATAGAGGGGGCCGAGGGACTCGGCTTTCTTCTGACGGTATCGGCCCACCAATCTATCGCCGGCGTAGTGGTCTACCGACCACCGGGACCGGGTGAAAAATTCATAGAATCAATTGGACATGTCATTGCCCCTATGGCAGCTAAATACAGGCACTGTCTGGTTCTGGGGGATTTCAATATTCATATGGACCACCCAGATGAACCAGAGCCTTCCAGGCAATGTGAATCATTAGGCATTCCTAATTCGCCCCCCCTATGTCCTTCTTCCTACCCATGATCGAGGCCACACTTTGGACCAGATTTTTTCCACGACCAGGATAGAAATGAACGCGCTCCTTTCAATAATATGGTCAGATCATTTCCTGCTCACATTTAGAGTCCACATAGAATCAGGCTGGCCGCAATGTAAATGTAGACTTGTAAAGCGCACATCTGCCCCAGCAACGGGGCGTCCCGGCACTGTAAACCGCTGGGGAACCCATCCTGGCTTTTCCTGTGAGATGGTCCCTACTGGGCATCTCCAAGGTGAAGACAAGCATCCCCGGCGCTGATGGGGTCATACTGCAAGCCGCGTGCAAGCAGTTTCCGGCCTTTTTCTGAGCTCACCGCTGAGGCACTGGATAGTGCACTCAAGTTACAACCTATTCCTTTTAGTGGTATGCTGGAGAGTGATGTGATCTCCTTGGAGAATTGGCTCCACCTTCGTTCTCAGGAGCTTGTCCCCCCACTACCCGGTCAGCCAAGGCCAGTAGAGCCTCGGCCCCGTGGTTCACGGAGGCCCTCCGGAAAAGCAGATGCGCTTGTAAAAGTCTTGAGAGAGCATGGCGTAAGAAGTTTAGTCCTGCGGACAAAGCCACGTATAAACTCGCCTTGAAAGCTTACTATTCTAAAGTCCGCAGTCAAAAGAAACTTTTTTTATCTCCTAAAATTGAGGAGGCTGGGAATAAAAGTAAAAGGAACTCTTTAAAATTGTAAAAGACTTTGCATCTCTGAATGCACTGGCTAGTCCATTTACCCCCACTTATGATTGGACCAACTGCCTAGCCCGCTACTTTTTTGATAAAATTAAAATCATTCAAGATTCTTTCATGGTGCTGCCCCAGGTAGAGGAAGGATACGTAGATGCACCCTCAAGAGTTAGATCCTAAGTCTGTCCCTTTTTAATATGTACATGTCCCCCTTGCGCTCTTGGCAGAGGAATTCGGCGCAAAAATTGTATCTTACGCTGTTGACACGCAACTTCTGTTCACCTGTGAGAAGGGCTGTATGTTCAGAGGTAGCGAGATAAATGCCTGCCTTACAAAGGTGTTCGCTTGGTTAAGTTGAAATCAACTCAAGTGCAACCCGGAGAAGTCGGAGATTATTTTGGTTAAATAACTTTGCAATTGCATGGGGTGGCTGATGGGGGCAGTCGTGTAGCACTAGTCAATTGGGTCTCATGCTCTGCCACTAATGCCCTGCGGAGGTCTAAAATCCGTAAGATGCGTGCTGGGGCCCTCAGATGACTTCCAGGCCATAGCTAGTTTGCGTTTAGCCAATCCCAGTGCCAGATCCAGAAATTTGCTATGGTCCTAGCATCATGCATTGCGTTTTGTGATTCCGAGTATAAAATGTATGTCCTGGGCTACTACTGGGGTTCCCGCTGCTGCCGTCAGTATCTAAGCTACGCTATTCTAATATGGCCTAAGTTGGGGGCATCTCCAGACCATATGGGGAAATGTGACATCTGCGGCTTGGAACCTGGGGCAGATGTTGGTGGAAGTAGGATACATGCAGGCCAGTTTATGCCATGTTAAATATGTGTCATGGAGGTAATTGAATTGGGTGTATTTCAGTCTAGCATTCGTGGATATTGTCTTAGGATATCCAATGCATTGTGGCCACTGTTTATCAGTGACGCTGGTGTCAGTGCTGAATCCCAGTATTCACGCAGCGGCACCAGCAGGGGGGTCGGCTCGGATCTGAGGAAGTTGTAGATGACTGTGATTGCCATGTGTCAGTATTGTTTGTAGTACAATGGATGTGGTAGGTTCAGTTCGCATACTCCCTCATACCTGGAGGAGGTGCTGTGTCAGTGTTGCGTAGAGCAAGAATGTTCCTGGTGGCACTCCGTAATCATCCATCAAGACTGCAAAATCGCATAAGTTCGAGTCCACGAATAGATCCCCCCATGTGTCAAGTCCTGTGTTCTGCCACACTTCCAGTTCTGATCACTTAATGCAAGTGTAGGAGCCAGGAAGCACTTCGAGGGGTGATCTGGGGCATACAGTGAGGATTGGCAGCTCAACAGCACATAACTCAACCAACTATTACGGGCCGCCGACATCAGAAGGTTGCCTCACTTCTTTTGCAGTGGTGTTTTGGAACCAGACAGCCATTCCAGCATGGCTGGCTGGTGCAGTGGCATCGCCCAGGGAACTAATTCGGCGAGATTACTGCTCGCCAACCATCTCATAGGCCATTAGAGTTGCGCTGCTGCATAATAAAATGCTCATATTTAGGTGCCCCCAAACCCCCTTCTAAGAGGGGGAGGTATAGTTTCTGGAGTGACACTCTGGCCCTGGAGCTGCCCTAAATCAGATCAGGGACACCAGAAGCGAATCTAAGTCCCTGAATATCTTGTGCGGGAGCCTGTAGGGTATAGCTGCAAAAAAATATTCAAGTCTGGGAAGCAAAAGCATCTTTAAAATGGCAACCTGACCCATAGGAGATAATGGTAGCCCCGTGTAGAATGGAAGTGCGTCTCAGGCTGTAGTAATTACTTTGCCCAAGTTGCCTTCTATCAGATCTGCCTGAGAGTGATAAATTTGAACTCCCAAGTATTTAAAGGAGTTGAAAGCCCAGGAGAGTGGAGTACTGGGTAGATTTAGTCTCTGTTCTATGGACAGGAGTTTCATTGGGAATACTACAGACTTGGACCAGTTCACTCGCAGGCCAGAAATTCTGGCATGCACATCCTGTAACTTCATTAGGTCCTGTAGTATTGTATTCTGGCCACGAAGGTTGACAGCGATTGTGCCATTGCGAGTACGCTTGTATGCACCAATCTAGGACACGACTATGGAGCACGCACGCCAGGGGCTCCATGGCAAGTGCGAATATGAAGGGCGATAAAGGGCACCCCTGTCTCGTTCCTCGTTCTATTTCGAAGGTGTGGGAGATGGCACGGCCTGTCTTTACACTAGCTTGCGGTTTAGTGTACAATATCTTCACCCATCATAGAAACTTATGGCCCATACCAAATCTCGACAATACTGCTAGTAAGTATTCCCATCCCAGGGATTTTGAATGCCTTTTCGATATCTAGAGCAGGGATGTATGTCGTTACAACGCACACTTTTACAACGCATGCACTTACAACGCATTTTTTACAATGCAACATCCACTACAACGCATTCCATTACATAGCATGACACTACAACGCATTTTTAAAAACTACCTTTACAACGCATTCCATTACATCGCATACTACCTTTACAACGCATACCATTACAACGCATAATATTAAATTGCATTTAAGGTAAGTATTGGATAGTATAGGGGTAAAAATTACTATTCTAACTCCAGGGGGTGCAACAGTAGGGTAAGTGTTGGATTGCGTTGTAAAGGTAGTATGCGATGTAATGGAATGCGTTGTAAAGATAGTTTTTAAACATGCGTTGTAGTGTCATGCGATGTAATGGAATGTGTTGTAGTGGATGTTGCGTTGTAAAAATTTCGTTGTAAGTGTAGTGCGTTGTAATAGTTGCGTTGTAAAGGTTGTTCACCCTAGAGCAGCTATCCATGGCAAATCTACTTCTGTACGTGCCCATTCCAATAACTTGAAGAGCCATCGTAGATTTAGGCCAGTGTTCTCCCTGGAATGAACCCGTTCTGGTCAGTATGGACCAGTATTTGTACAGCTTCCATTAACCTATTGGCCAATATCTTGCCCAAGATTTTGTAGTCCAAATTCAATAAGGACAGCGGGCGGTAAGAGCCCATTTCAAGTGGGTCCCTGCCTGGCTTCGGTAGTACCACCATTATCGCCTCTCGCAGAGAGGATGGAAGTGCACCATGATCGAACGCCTCCCTATAGATGGAGCATAAGCAGGGAGTCAGCTGTTCAATGTAGGTCGCGTAGAACACCGACGGCCATCCATCTGCCCCTGGAGCTTTGCCTCTCACTAGCTGTTTATTAGTCTAAAAAATCTTGGCTTTAGAAATGGGAGCCTCAGGTGTTCCATATTGGGTCTGCGTTATCTGTGGCTGGTCTGCGTGTCCCAGGAATTGCTGAATTTCTTGTGGATCGCAAGGGTCGGGCACTTTATAAGGGGAGGCATAGTACTTATAGAATGAATCGCTAATCTTTTCCTGCGTATTTACCAATTGGCCATCTGAGGCACATATGGCCATAATGGGAGGTTGTGAGGAGCCACTTTTTAGTATCCACACCAGTGTCCTGCTTGCTTTGTCGCCTTTAGCATGTTGCCGGGCCAGATATTGCTTTTTATCTAGAGCACAGAGTCTGTCTTACTTATGTATCAGACTTAATTAAGGTTGCACCATTATTGCTCTGGGTCTCTGTCTGGTTAAATAAGCATACCACTTTTAATCAGGAAGTTATTACAGACTGCTTGAACTGCAAGAAGGGTAATGCTATTCCTTGGCTAAGTTATGTCCAATCTACCTCAAGAGCCATAGGGTGGATTGAACTGTTTAAAACTCTAATTGCTAACTAAAACAGATACTTCCAGAGCTAGAAAGCTTTTTTATGAGTTATTGTGAGACATCCAGGGAGCAGGAGAACTTGAGGAAACCCTTATTGTGGGACTATGCCAATGTCCAAATGTCATTAAACCTACAACCATATTTGACCTGTGTAAAAAGCCCATGGGAACAAACACTTTTAGCTAAATGTCAGCTGGGAACCATAAGATCCCAGATTTGCTACCTCTCGAGGCCAATATGACAAAGAATCTGATTTTAATCTACCCCAGGGTGAGACCTCTGTGCAAACTTTATAACATTTCGTTTTTTTTCTGTAAATATCATTAACTTCAGACCAAGAAGTTTTTAACCCCTGCGCTGCTAGGCCTTTCTCCTCCCCCAACCGTGCTAAGCCTTTTTTTGGCTATTTGAGGTAGTTCGCGCTAAGGTCCCTGTAACCTTTTGACCACATAAGGTATCCACGCCAAATTTGCGTCCTTTTCTTCAAACATCATGGAGATTTTAAAGGTACCCAGGGTTTGTTGAATCCCCTGGAGGGGACCCAGAAATTAGCCAAAATACAGCGACATTTTGTTTTGTTTTTTGGAAAAATGCAAAAAACAATAAGGCAAATCAAAGCTTCTGTGTTTTTTTCCCTGCAAATGGTATCAACAAAGGGTTTGTGGTGCTGAAATCAACATCTTCCCAGATTTCAGAGACTGACAGACTTTTGTCAGAAAACCAAATTTTCTTTACACAATTTTGGCATTTTACTGGGACATTGCCTATTTTTGCTATTTTTTGTGCTTTGAACCTCCTTCCAGTTAATGGTAGAAATGGGTATGAACGTAAGAATAGATCCTGGAAAGCTATACATGTTTGACAGGTTGACAAAATTCTGAATTCAGCAAGTGGTCCTTTGTGTAGATCCTTCAAGTTTTTTTTATAGAAACAAACTAACCGTTGAAAATAGGAAATATTGAAAATGAGTTTTAAAAAACTGCCATTTGTGCCAACGTTTTCACCTATACCTTCTTCTAAGTATGGCAGATTTTTTAAAGCAATATACTGTTACATTTGTTGGACCCTTCTGGTGTGGGGATATATAGGACTCGTAGGTTCAACAAAAACCCAACAAACCTGGAGCTAATAACTGAGCAGCGTCTTGCAATGGGTATTTTATTGTGTACTGGGTATATAGCAATTCATTTGGGAAAATATAAACAGTGAAAAATCGGTATGAAAGACAGTTATGTATATCTGAAATGGGAACATAATATATAGTTTAGAAACAGTAGCTATTTGCACATCTCCGAAATTGTGGGTACCCATAGTAGCATGTGAATTATAAGACAAAAAAGTGATTTCTTTTTTACACATTGTCTTAAATTTGGAAGGCAGAAATGCATCAAAAGTCAATAGGTAATAACAGTTGCTCTACATTTCTGTGTTCCCGTAAGTCTCCCGATAAAAATGGTACTTCACTTGTGTGGGTAGGCCTTGTGCCCGCGTCAGGAAACGGCCCAAAACGCAACGTGGACACACCACATTTTTACAGTGAAAACTGACCCTTTTTTCCAAAGTGCCTAACTGTGGATTTTGAACCCTAGCCCTGCTGGTACCTTGGGAAACCTAGCAAACCTATACATTTTTTAAAACTAGACACCCAGGGAAATCCAGGATGGAGTGATTTTTCTGGCTCTCTCCAGGTTCTGTTACCCAGAATCCCTAGCAAACCTCAAACTTTGTTAAAAAAAAGCTCATTTTCCTCACATTTCTGTGACAGGAAGTCCTGGAATCTGTGTGGATCCACAGAATTCCACCCACCCCGTATTCCCCAAAGTATTCTAATAAAAATAGTACCTCACTCGTGTGGGTAGGCCTACTGCTCGCGATAGGAAACGGCCCAAAATACAATGTGGACACACCACATTTTTACAGTGAAAACTGACACTTTCTTGGCAAAGTGCCTAGCTGTAGATTTTGAACCCTAGCTCTGCCAGCACCTAGAAACACCCAAGCAAACATATACATTTTTTAATACTAGACACCCAGCGAAATCCAGGATGGGTTGACTTGTGTGGTTCTCAACAGATTCTGTTACCTAGAATCCCTTGCAAACCTCAAACTTTGTAAAAGAAAGCAACACATTTTCCTCACATTTCTGTGATGGAAAGTTCTGGAATCTGCGTGGATACACAAAATTTCACCCACCCCGCATTTCCCAAAGTGTTCCGATAAAAATGGTACCCCACTTGTATGGGTAGGCCTAGTGCCCGCGACAGGAAACTGCCCAAAACGCAACGTGGAGACACCACATTTTTACAGTGAAAACGGACCCCTTATTTGCAAAGTGCCTAGCTGCAGGTTTTGAACCCTAGCTCTGCCAGCACCTAGGGAAACCTAGCAAACCTATACATTTTTTAAAACTAGACACCCTGGGAAATCCAGGATGGGGTGACTTGTCTGGCTTTGACCAGGTTCTGTTACCCAGAATACCTTCCAAACCTCAAACTTTGTAAAAAAAAAACAAACACATTTTCCCCTCATTTCTGTGATAGAAATTTCTGGAATCTGCGTTGGTCCACAAACTTCGATCCACCCGGCATTCTCCAAAGTCTCTCGATCAAAATGGTACCTCTCTCGTGTGGGTGGGTCAAGTACCCGCAACAGGCAAGGGCCCAAAACGTAGTGTGGAGACATCAAAATTGCCTATCACAAAACAACCTGGTTTTGAAAGGGGGGGCACCTGGGTTTTTGGCCACGGGGAAATCTACCAGACCCACATATTTCTGAAAACTAGACACCCTGGGGAGTACAGTGAGGTATGGCTTGCGTGGTTCCCCCATGTTTCCCTACCCAGACTCCCCTGCAAACCTCAAATTTAGCTGAAAAAAGTCAAATGTTCCTCACTTTTCTGTGTGGGAAAGATGTGGGATCACCGGGCTGACACAAATTTCCTACCACTTAGCATTCCCCCAGGTCTCCCTAAAGAATGGCACCTCACATGTGTGGGTAGGCATAGTGGCTGCAACAGGAAATGTCCCAAATTACCTATCACAATATGACCTGGTTTTGCATGGGGGGCACCTGGGTTTTTGGCCCCGGGCTCAGCAGCGATCTAGGGAAACCTACCAACTGCACATATTTCTAAAAACTAGACACCCTGGGGAGTCCAATGAGGTATGGATTGCGTGGATACCCTAACGTTTTCCTACCCAGAATCCCCTGCAAACCTCAAATTTATCTAAAAAAATCTCTTTTTCCTTACATTTTTGTATGGGATCAACGCACTGGCAAAAATGTCCTACCACCCAGCGTTTCCATTGGTCTCCCAATGAAAATGATGCCCCACTTGTATGGGTGTCCAATGCAGAATCGCATAAAAACGTATTTATACAATAATATACAGCGCTTAGAGTTTGCAGTGCTGTATCCTCAATCCTTATGTTTTTGGCCTTTCCCGGTCACAGGCACTTGGCCCACCTACACAAGTGAGGTATCATTTAACTCGGGAGACTTAGGGGAACGCTGAGTGGTAGGACATTTGTGCAGGCACGTGATTACAGCCAGAAATGTTAGACCCACAAACCAACTGCCTCCCTGCTCGTTGCAGTACATGGCAGTTGTGTCCTGCACAAGTCTTCCTTTGGTTATGGACAAAAAGGCCTTCAATGCCAAACCTCTCATCCTCAACTCCAACAAATTGATATAGGGTTGAGTCTTCGCCAGAGATAAAAGCTCTGTCACATCTGGGTATGGAGGGGAGTGCGATCTGTCACTGACCCACTCACAATTCAGTGCCCACTACTGAAGAGCCTTTGCAGTCTCCCCTGATGCTTTGCCCACAGGGACTTGAGGCGCATTGCAAAGCCTGCATATGCCACCTGGAATGTTTGGCCAGCAAGATGCAGAAGGTCAACAATCCTAGCAGCCTCACTGTCATCTGCACTGAGATGCAGGACAGAGACTAAAACATCGAACTCCCTGTCATGGGAGAAAGGCACAAAACGATATCATATCCAGAATAGCTTTGCATCTGTGAATGAGTCAGATGTGACTTTGGCGTGTTAATAGTGAACCCCAATGATGTTGGAAGGTTTGCCGTCATCTGGAGGTGGTTGATAACTGCCTTGGGCAAGCCCACCCTGAGGGTGTTGGATGATGTGATGAGGGGGAAGGAAAGGAAGGAGGTTTGGGTGGGAGAACCCAATTGTCGGATGTGAAGGCCAGCCACCCTTGGAGGAAATATCAGTTCCTGTCTCGGACAGGGTGACTGTGTGCTGGCAAGAGCACACTAAAACAATTTTCAGCTGCCACTGGAAGAGGAGCAGGGTACTGAGCTGCATGTAATTCTTGTCATTACCAGGCATTGCCTTTAAAAAACATAGCCTCAACTACGAAAGAGCTGAAAGGCCTGGTGGCCTCAAGGAGGGTTCTGCCATTGCTGAAACTGGAAACCATAACCACTGAGGAGCCAAAATTGTTGGTAGAATTGTCTGGTGGGGGCAGAAAGGCCCAAGGAACATTCTTGTGGCACGCCTTTCTCTAAACTTACTTAGATTTACTGTTGGACGTCTGTACCAACAATCTCTCTGGCATTGGATGTTGTGTAAGAAATGCTGGATTACCTGTTAGCGATGGCAACAAGTGACCTGCCTATTAACAGGTGGAACCAAACATGACTTCTTCCAAGTTTCCAAAGGCTATTGGTGAGGGTCTCATTAAATGGCAATAGATGTTATGCAGGTGCTTTGCCAGGCAGAAGTTCTTTAGTCCAAACATTAGCTTTGAACTGTATAGTAGGGAGCTGTAGATGTAAGTCTTCTGCCACCCTTCACATAAGGACTGCAAAGGAGGCACTTTCCTCAGGAGCAGGATCTGGAGGTACACAAGGTCAGTATTTAGAAATGTATTCAGACCACCGGCATCTTGAAGTTCTTCAAACGAATTTTCCTCATCATTCAGTGGGATATAACCATCCTCCCCATCTTAAATGTCATTGACCAAATTAGTGCAGAAAAGATTGAGCAAACTTAGGGCCTTATTTTGCGATAAGGACAAAATGTCAGAATCAGAAGGATTGTCTATTAGCTGTGCACTGGTAGGAGCTGGGCATGGCCTCTGTTGATTTCATGTTAGATTCTGCTGGGAGTTGGAGAGCACAAGGGGCTGCAAATCCTCCTCTGGCATCGGCTACATAGGCTTTGATGCAAATGGACCTGCCGCAGGGGGTGATGCCGGAACCAAAGTCTGCAGCAGAGCTGAATCCAGTGTTGGATCAAAAGGCATAGACCACTGCAGAGGGCAGACTTGCCTGTGGAAGTCCAATTGGAGGCCCTTTTGGATCCAGTAAAGTACTAAAAATGGACAACATGGCTTTTCTGAAGGTCTCTATTTGCAGTGATGTCGCAGATGGACCCGGGATCTCTGGGTGCATCGGGCTAAACTCCGATGAAGATTGGAAGTGAGGCCTGGAAGCACATTAACACCCTCGCACCCTTTCTGGAGCCAGAGAGTGGCGGAAAGGGAATGATCACCAATTTGGCTTTTTCATGAATTTACCCAAAGTCTTTGACCGTGATGATGATGTGCTGCATGAATGACTTTGGGAGCGGGAACAGTACCTTCCTTTCGCCTTCTAGCGGTTGCGGCATGGTCTTCTTATATTTGGTGACGTAAAGTTTGGTAACATGGTCCCTTATGGCCTTTGGATTCATCTGGGGTGTAGTCACCACAGGGAATTGGGACACAGGGCCTAATTTATATGTTGGCAAATAAGGAACTCCGTCGCAATCGTGACAGTGATCCCTGCCTGCCAACATAGTGGTTTGTCAGCTCTATTTAAATATGGGCGGTCCGTAGTTTAGCCATGACGATGACTACTCCATTACCGCCATATCCAAGCTTCTCCGGTCGCCCAATGGAGTGAGGGCCATAGGAGAATTGCTATATGCTCGTCAGCCCAATTAGGATGGACGGACATACAGCCATTTTTTACTGTCTGTCACCACCAGGCATATCGTCGGTGTAAGGGACAGCAAAAAACTCAAAATGCCCCCCTCACCATGGCAGAGGTCTTTCATGGTGAGGGGACATTATCTTTTTTTATTTTACAAAAGAAAATCCTGTTTCAGGTTTTATTTTTGGAAAAAAAGAAAACAGTTTGGTGCAAGAGTCCCTTATGTTGATGGAAAACTGCACCAAACTGTAAAAAGCAGTGACAGGAACCACAACATCGCTTTAAGAAATGACCGCATGCTTGGGGTTCATTTCTAAATGAGGCAGATGGTACCTCTTTTTCCATCGCCCTGGCATAGAAATGGACCCTCCACCAGGATCTAAATTAGGCCTATAGTTCTAACCCAGGCACCAAATACACACTTTGTGAGGGCCCATCGCAGACATCTAATTGCAACAGGCCCTACCCAGCTTGAACCTTGTTGTCTCCACCCACTCCAGCAACATGCTTGTGCCCCCATTCATACTATGCTATACTACACCACTGTGCCACACTAATGACAGAGCTAATGCCAGAGCTCCATCCCTTATTCCGTAGGAAAATTCAGGAGGTGCAGCAGACTAAGCAGCTTGTAGAAATCAAGCAGACACTACTAACAAGCTCAAAACAGCTATCATTAACATTAATGTCTGTCAGAACCCCTTCAAGAGGGCCAGGGAGCAAGTAGGGGTACAAGGCCTTTTACTCCTGATGTCCCGGGGCCTGTCCTACGAAGAACTCTGAGCAACTCAGCCAAGTACCCCTTCCACACTTGACTCTCAGGAATAGCGTGGTTAAGCAGTCCAAGGCACCCTCAGGGAGGGGTAAATACAGGGGAGTGAACACAGGTTCACAACTCAAAAGGTGGGCAGCAGCAGCAATAAATCATTGTCCAAATACTTACTTTTTTGAAAAAAGAGAAGTATTTTATTTATACCATTACCAATACACAGGAAAAATACGACATTAACAAACAAGTACGCAATCCCCCTGAGGTGAGGGCCCTAGTGTTTCCTTGGGAGGTTCCCTGTCCTCCCTTCTCATGATACTCCTTTCTGGACATCTCGTTTTTATTCCCGTGTTTCCTGGGCCCTCTTTGAGTCCCATTTTTCTTTTTTTGAAAAAACCTTTATTATGTGCAGTTGCTTCATCTTACAAAGTACGGTCACCGTCCAGGCGGCGATTCAGTGAAACAAAGCGCACGTTTCCTGATGGTGAAACACAGCCATTCAGCCGGCAACCCGGGGGTCCGGCGGCGTTGTGCAGGTTAACGTGTATACAGGAACGAGACGCGTACATTGTCAAAACATCTGGTACATGGGGTTCTTTCCTTTTTCGGGTGTAGTTTTGTGGTGTCCCTGATGTGTGTTGTAAACAATAGAGGATGGCGCTGTGGTTCAGCCCACTCCGCGGCTGTGCCGGTGGCTACCTAGGCCTTGATCTGGATTCTCACAGGACATCCCTAGTATCCCAAGTGGAAAGGCCTCCGGGCAGCTTAGCGTCAGCGTCGTGCTCATAGTGCAGGCTGAAGCGCGACAAAGATGCTGCGGTATAGCTCACGTCGGCATATCTGATGGTGTGTAGGCCCGGCGAGTCTAGTGTGCAGTTTCGTAGCTCATGGTTATGAGTGTGCTACGCGGTGCGCACCCGTCCCACCAGCACCGCGCCTCCCCAGCCGCCAAGTGTCGGCGCAAATCCGGCATGGCACAGAGTGCGCCTAGGTCAAGCGTTTGCCGTGTTCTCCGGGCGCATCCGCCCCAGGCGGGGAGCTCGTGTCTACAACACCTTGTCTTTTGTAAGCGGGGGCTCGCTAGGGAGGGCAGCCCCCCGGGGGCGCCGCGCGCCGCAGCCATCGTTAGGTATCCGTGGTAAAATGAGGATTCGATCTGGGAACTTGACCCATATGTAAACTACTCCCCATGTATGTGCAGCAATAAAGGGGTGTCAAGGTTAGGGTCGTAAACTCAGGTAGGGGCAAGGGGAAGGGGGGGAGGAGGGAGGAGGAGATCATTCTGCGATCGAGCAGGGGGGCCATCTTCCGCCAAGCGGAGCCCAGTGGGACCGCGCAGCGCGCGCGGGGAGCCGCAGGCCAGAGGGGGGGGGGGGGGAAGAGGGCCGGTGAGAGGGCAGTAGGTCTAGGGCTGCCGCCCCTCCACTAGTAGGGGAGTGGCAAGCCCCAGAGATTCAAGTTATCCCTCGGTCCTGGCAGGCCCTCTGGAACGCTGCAAGAAGGTTGTCCCAAAGCTGGGCGATGGGGAACTTCCGGAGCCCTGCAGTCTCTTCACGAAGAAGCACCGCGCTTTCTGCCTGCGCCCAGTTGGTAAAGGAGGCCCTCCAATGTCGGATGTGTGGGGGGGCGGTTGCCTTCCAATGCTTGGTGAGCAAGCGCTTGGCCGTTATAAGGCCCATGTCCCAAAAGCGTGCCTGTACTTTGTTGTCTTTCGTTCGCCTATAGAGCCCTAGTATGCTTGCTTCCCATGTGCGCGGGAGTTGTCCGTCGGCGCCACGCGCGAGCAGTGTTAGTACGTCGTTCCAGTACGGCTGTAGAGTAGGGCAGTGCCAAAGCATGTGTAAGAGGTCCGCTCCCGGCAGCAAGCATCGCTGGCAGGTCGCATCTGTCCGCGCAAAGTATCTGTTGATTTTGTCGGGCGTGAGGTATGCGCGCTGCAATATGTAGTATTGTATAATTTTGAATCTGGGATTGCGCGGGACTGTGGTCGGGCCGGCCAATATCAGCGCCCATTCCTTATCTGTCCAGTCTCTTCCCCTATCTGCCGTCCAGCGTTCTCTTAGCGTTGATGTGGATGGTTGCGAGTGCGCCTGCAGCGCCTGCGCCAGCCAGTGCACGATGTGTGCGCCATTCCCCATTACATGTAGGTATTGTATAAAGGTATGCACCGGAGGCTCTGCTGCCAAGTCTCCCCAGGAAGTAGTGAGTGTGTGCAAGAGGGAGGCGTGTAGGAGGAACTGGCCCGCCGGGAGAGTCGTGTCGTCAGCCAGGTTTGCGAACGTGAGCAGATCGCCATCTGCATACAGATCGCTCAGCGTGTCTACCCCCGCCTGTTCCCAGCTAGCCAAGTGGGCCTCTGTGAGCGGCCCTGTCGGGCCAGGCATACCCAAGAGCGGTAAGCTCGGGGCGTAGGGCGTTGTTGCGCGTGTGAGACGTAGGCACCTCAGGAAACATCTGCGCGCCACTGCTAAGTAGATCTGGGAAGGGCAGGCCGTGCGGGTTATCGGGTGAAACAGCGTATTAATTTGTGTGCGTGACCAGGCAGCGGTGTGTGAGGCAGTGTCCTCAAGCTGTCTGCCGCTCAGCCATCCCGCCACCCACTGCATTTGTGCCGCAAGATAATACAATTCCAGATTGGGGACTGCCAGCCCTCCGGAATCCGTGGGCATGTATAGTTTAGCCAGCGCCACTCGCGGTCGCCCCTTATTCCAGATGAGGCTGCGCAGCAGCACCTCTAATTCTCGGAAGAGCTTGGTAGGGACATACAGAGTCATGTTCGCGAAATAGTAGAGTAGGCGAGGCAGTACAATCATTTTGGACAGGGCCACGCGGCTAGGCACGTTAAGGGGCAAAGTGTTCCAGAAGCCGATTTGGGCTCGGACAGAAGCAATCGCTCGACAGAGGTTTCCCTCCAGAATATCAGCCGGGGTTCTGTAGATCCGTATCCCTAGGTAGCGGAAGGTGGTGGGATGCCATTGCAGTCTGTCCCCTCCCAGCCGGATGTCGCATTCAGGCGTGTCCGGGCCGAAGGGATATGCCCCTGATTTGGCCCAATTAACTCTCAGGCCCGACATTCTCTCGAAGGTGTGGAATATGTCAGTGAGGGAGGCGGGGATGGCAGTTATGTCCCTGACGTAGAGTAGCAGATCATCTGCATACAGCGACACCACATGTATACCATCCGCCAACGGGATTCCCCACTCCAGCCCGTGTGTCCTGAGAATCGCAGCCAGCGGCTCCATGGCCAGCGAAAACAGTAATGGGGACAGTGGGCAGCCCTGACGGGTGCCCCTGCGGACTCGGATGGCAGCTGAGAGGAGGCGGCCCGTGCGGACTCGGACTGTCGGCTTGGCGTAAAGCAGGTCTATCATGGCGCGGTATCCACCCCCCAGTTGATACTTCTCTGTAACTGCCCGCAGGTACGGCCACTCAACTGAATCGAAAGCTTTCTCCAGATCCAGTATCAGGCATCCCGCTCTCGGCCACTGTTGTGTAGCGTATTCCTGTACTCTGAAAAGGCGGCGTATGTTGTGGGAAGTGTGGCGGGTGGGGACAAATCCATTTTGGTCTCGGTGCACCAGGGTGGGTACATGAGGGGCCAATCGCCTAGCTAATGCAGAAGCCAGGATTTTATAATCCGTGTTCAGTAGCGCCAGTGGGCGGTAAGAGCCCACTCGCGTGCTATCCTTGCCCGGTTTTAGTATAGAGACTAGCGTGGCCTCATTTAACGTAGGGGGCAGAGTGGCATCCTCCGCTGCCGCGTTGTACATTCTCAGCAGTTCTGGGACGAGAATGTCCGAGCCGGCCTTGGGCCCTCTTTGAGTCCCATGAGAATTACCCTGGCTCTTACCCTCCAGTTTAAAACCAGTGGGTGGAGAGTTCTTCTCCCCTTTGGCTTAGAACCATGCTCCTCTATCCCTTTGAACCCTGTTGGCTGACTACATGTCGGTCAGGCAACACTGCATGTTTCTCCGGATCCCGCTCTGTCAAATCAGACAGGCATTTCCTAAGTGGGGTAGAGCACTCCTCCTTGAGTCACTTTGTCACCATCAACTGGTTAAGGACATGAAAGACCTTGGCCTCCATCCCTCTTACCCACTCGTTCCAATCCTGCAATACACCATTAATCCAAGTTTCAAATGGACACTATACGCTCTCTTGCAGTCCCAGGATCTCTGAAGGTACTGACCTGGCCTCAGTCCAAACCGTCTAATCAGAGCTTCCTTCATTTACTCATAGACCATCTGGTCTGCACAGGCTTTCTCCCAATGACGTCTGTCCCTTCCAATGACATGCACCTCTTTAAGGCAGATGCCTTAGACACCTCATTTTAGGCTTGTGCCTTACATGAGATTTCAAAGCTCACAAACCATTCCAAATGTCCTGATCTACCACATACAAATGCACAAGATCTTATAGAACCTTCGCCACTGCCTGGCCTGAACTGGATGCACGGTCACTTATCCCATATGGAGTTGTTATTGTTCCCATCCTAAGATTCTCTCTATCAAGGGCTATCCCTTTCCTTTCCAGCTCACTTTTCTTTACATTCTTGTTCTCCTCCGACTCTCTTTGGTTCTCCTTTCTTTTTCTATGCTTCTTCTCCTGGGTACACTCCTCCGGTCTCTCCCACTTCCTCTCCCCTTGTTCCCTGTGAGCTAGCCTTTGCTTCTCCTTCTCGAACTCTGTGGTTTTATCATCTTCTTCCTCCTTAGCCTTTTGAAGTGCCAATTGCAATCTCTGGGTCTGTGCTAGACTCAACCCACCCAAGGGATTTACTCCTGAAATTGGTGATAGTGGTACCCTAGAAATCAGAGGTGGATTACACACCTGAGATATTCTAGAAACTGACGGAGGTGAGTGTCTTGGTGAAACTCTGGAAAATGCATTAGGGGACAGACTCTGCATGCGTCTGGTATAGATCTGTCCTAAGGTGATCCTAGAGCATAAATCCACAGCGCTCTCCTCCTGGGCTCCTACCGTGGTTGCCTCCCCGGAGTGAACTACAGCCTCATCCTTTCACCCAGTATCTAAAACTGGGTAATGAAATTAACACGGACCTCGCTGTCCCTACTCCTGGGAATCCTGTCCTCTCTCCCTACATAAATCCTTCATCTGATCTATGAACATGGCGCTGAGGTCAATTCCAAACCCTGTGTTTTCCATTGTCTATGCGTGTCGCCTTTCTGCGTAGAAAAAAATGGACTTATTGTACTACTGGTGCAAACTGGAAATGGCCAGTGCCACATCTGTATTCCGACTCCTAAACATTAGGCATATGCTGCCACCAACTGTCATAACCCCTTCCAGAGGGCCATGGGGCAAGCATGGGTTACTGGGCCCAACTTGGGGCATTGAGGCCTTTTTACTCCTGATGTCCCGGAGCCCGTCCTGCTATAGATTCCAAGGAACTGAGCTAAGTACCCCTTCAGCACTCGACTCTCACGAATACCATGGTCGAGCAGTCCAAGACTATATTGCGGGGGTAGTGTGGATACAGGGGAGTGAAGACAGGCTCACAACTTAAAATGAGTGCAGCAGCAATAAATTATTGTTAAGCCAAATAATTACTTTCATGAATAAGTATTTTATTTCTGTTGTTACTAACACAAAGCGAAAATACAACATTCACAAACAACTACACAATCCCCGAGGTCAGGGCTCTAATGTTAACTTGGCGGTTCTCTTTCCCTCTTCCTCCTCGCTTTCTGGATAGTGGTTATTCCCCATTCACTAGTGTTAACATCCAGGGACTGCTCCACTAGTATTCCAAGTCTCAAGAGTCCCCTATGACTCTACTTTTAAAGTCAACAGTGTTTCAGCATCGCAGTGCTAACTAGCAGCAATTTCACATGAGGCCGACAGGCTCGAAATCAGTCTTACCCACACCTCGCAGGATCGGAGTGACTAGAGTTTCTGAACGCAACCCTTCCATGGGTGCTGGAGCAGCAGCAGTTGATTCAGGTGAGTTTGCTGCACGTGGCCTAAGTGAGTTGTACACAGAGGTCAGAGAGTCTTCACATGAGGTTGCGCCTTTGCAGTGACTGGAGTTTCTCAACAGCCTCTCTTTGCAGGGTAAGTCTCTGGTTTCTCCCTCATTTGGGGGGATGTTGATAAGTAGCTGCTGGAGCAATCCATCAATAAAACCAGGAAAATAGTAATGGTCATGTAAAATGCTTGATTACTGAAAACTTAGTATTAGTATGAAGTCATCAGCATGTTTTTGGCCATACTTGTAAGGCCCCTTTTGGTCCAGGGCATTCATCAAGATATTGCCCCTATTAATATTGTATTCAACACAATGACTCCTGAAGGCATTATTTCAAAGAAAAAAGCTTGTAAAAGTAGAGATGGTCCAATATGATCGAAACAACTTGAACATATCATCTTATGTAATTCGTTTACAAGAATAATTCATTAGAGGCATGAATGAGAAAAAGCGACTAAATATTCTGTGCTCTGATATGTATATATATATAAATATATATATTTATTTACAATATGTATACCCCACCAAGAATAAGCATAGAAATAACCATACAAATAGTCATAAGAGTAAGCATAGGGTCCCATATATACAATACACACCATTTAAGACATGTAAATAACAGAAATAATCAGTTTTTCAAGAGGCCTCATGTAGCTTAGTGTCATTCAGCCTTACAACAGTGGTCTCAGAAACAAGAATACAATAAGTAAAAATACATCCAATTATATGACGTCCTGATGTGAGTGGGTTGTCTATTTCTCGGTCTTTAAATGGTAAACATTCATGAGATCATCTTCAGGACAATGATTATAAGCATGAACCATTTAAAAAAAGGTTGAGAAGAGCCTTATTTAATGTATGCACAGGAATACAATGTCTCAATTGGTGAGATGTAGTAACTCAACTGTGCAGTCAAACCAGAAGACGTGGCTCTATAAGGCGCACTAACCTCCATCAAACTATTGATCATAACACTGCGCCCCTGCAGTTGCAAGGTACCCCTTCGGTGTCTCTTTGAGAGGTCTCCCTAGGGGCTGCGGACATCCTGCTTCCTGAGACCATCCCTCACTAGACGTGAATACCCTGCAGCTGGCACATGCCCGTGGACTTATCAGGTGCTCTCCCCTGCCTAGGCCTATAGCACTGGCCACTCGCTGAACAAAGCTACACAACCGCCTCCCCCCTCCTCCTCCTTCCCCAGTCACGAACCACGATTTGGTACCCCAGGTTAGCAACTAGTTCTCTCGCTCACATTATTTCTTTGGATAAACACACAAGTAGGCGGACTTACTTTGGGAGCGGCTTGCCCCCCCCCCAAGGCGCTCCATAGACTTTTTGAGAATTTGATTCTAACACTCATTGCACTTGATGTTGTTTCAATACCAAAGGACAGGGTTTTGGAAGTATGTGGTAGGAATTTGGCACCTACAGCGAGTGTATATAAATCTGACTGTCGTTTTCGTGAGACGGTGCCAACAGGTGGGGGTAGACCCTAAACCCCCTGAGTTTCTGACCAGAGGGCTCACAAATTTACTAAAGGCCTGTGCACATGTCTACATAGTTGTCGAGTATTTACTCTGTGTCATATGTTAACACAAACGAACATTCAATGTACAAACATGTATTAGAAATCACAATGAACAATCAGGAGTTTTTGTGTTCTTCTTTAATCTTGAACGATTGCCCAGCCAACAGGTGTTTCGTCTGGGGAAGTACCCCGAGACTTCTTTAGGGCTTTTGGCAATGAGAAGGAGATCAACAATCTCTCTGCCGGTTGTTCTTCCGTCCCGGCTGGCTATTAAAGGTAAGTATTCCTTTAGCGGATCGGAGGGGTCCAAAATAAAACCCTTTTGGAAGGAGCTTCACTCTTAATTGGTTATACTTCCGTCCTGGTTCCAGGGAAGAGGTAAGTAAATAGACCAGGTAAGAAATCTGGCCAAAGTGGAACACTTCGACCGTTCTCAACATATCAGCACACTCGCTGCAGTAGTGCTCCACTTTCTCCGGATTTCGGCCCCATATGCAGACCCGACATTGACGTTCTGCCGCATTTTGGCTCCTTCACTCCGCGCTAATTTGAACCACAAACTTGCCAGTGAAGCCCCTACTCTGGGCTACACCCCCGGATGTACCTGCTGGACCTTACTTGGTCTATTTACTTACCTCTTTCCTGGAACCGGGACAGAAGTATAACCGGTTAAGAGTGAAGTCCCTTCTCCACCGTGGGTCTTATTTTGGACCCCTCCGATCCGTTAAAGGAATTCTTACCTTTAATAGCCAGCCAGGACAGAAGTACAACCGAGAGAGATTGTTGATCTCATTCTCATTGCCAAAAGCCCTGAAGAAGTCTCTGGGTACTTCCCCAGACGAACAAAACACGTGTTGGCTGGGCAATCGTTCAGGATTAAAGAACACAAAAACTCCTGATTGTTCATTGTGATTTCTAATACATGTTTGTACATTGAATGTCTGTTTGTGTTAACATATGACACAGAGTAAATACTCGATAACTATATGTAGACGTGTGCACAGGCTTTTAGTAACTTTGTTTCAATACCAGTCATGTAACCAGCGTGCTATGTCTACACTTCTGATTTGTATGAGTATGTCATGCTTTTCTCGTTACATGAAATCCAAATAAAATGTTTTAACAAAAAAAAAGAAAAATAAGACGTACTAACAAGGAGATCATGCAGATTCGTGAAGTTGTGTTGAACATGTGAATCGAAGATTTGTTAAGATCGCAATAAAGTGTCATGCCTACTGGTAATACAACTGCTGTGTGTTATAACATGCACAGTATGCTCATCAACAATAAAACACTACCTCATTTCTTGGTAGATTATACTCAAAAGTATGCAAAGATGTTATATTGATAAATGAGGACATGAATCATGTCATGTGTGCCAAAAAAGTGATTTATATATAAATGAATATAACTTACATCCAGGACATATTACCTCCATGTACACAGATGAAGATCTTGAAAATAAATAGTTTGAAGATCAATCTGTATCTAATGCTAAGGGATACCTAGAAACCTTGAAGCCAACATAAAAAAGATCAAACATTAGTTCTAAAAAAACACGTTAAATTGCAAAAAGATAATAAGAAATACAGTTGGGAAAGTATCTATCTATATTTTAAAAACGATTTCTACTATCCCACACAAGGTGATCGTGCCTCAAAACCACCACCTAAAACAGAAAGTTTCTCAGACTCTAGTTCTGATTCTGATCGTGACCCACAGCACCCCACTAACTCTGATCTTGGGTTTAGTGACCAAGTACATGAAATCAATCTTTTTTAGAGAGGGGATATTGAGACCCTCAAAAGAGACGCCATGATGTGGACGTCGCAGGGGCTGGTACAAGAACCAGTATACTCCAGGCTTCCGTCAGACATGCAGCCAAAAGTACAAGTGGAAGAGATGTCTTCATCAAAATTTGATACTATTCCAATATTCAATCTTTCTGACTATTCACTCAGTCCAATAGAGATTGAAGTCCTGCACAAAGGACTTTCCTTTGTACCTACTCATAAAAATGAGATTTTTAGAGCCCAAATCGAAATTTTTCATTTTTTCAGATCCATTTGTCTGGATATTTTGTTCTCTACACAACACAATGATCAACAACTGGATCTGACTGGATTACATTGTGCATTGATGTTTTTCCCTCTGACTTCTGCAATGTGAAAAGAGATTATCACCTTTGAAAAATGTGTTTTATCTGTACCTAAAATACTTTTCAATTCTCCTAATTATGTGAAATGTAATCTATCCAAAGATGAACAGCGTGCCTCAGAATCACTATCCAAACTTGACATTATAATTAAGCCAGCAAACAAGGCTGAAGGGATAACTATCCAAAATCTCAGAGATTATGATCAAGAAATCTTAAATTAATTTCCGAATATTGATGAATATAAATTTTTTTTAAATTGATCCCACAAATAGAATTTTTTAAGAAATCAACAAACTTACCAATAAAGGACTTGACAAAGCTTGGCTTAGTATCAAGAAATTTGCATACCTCATTATGCCTGATTATACCATCCCAATATTCTACACTCTGCCTAAAGTAGGGCAGGCGCTGCATCGGTTTCTTCGGTATCGGAAACAGGTGCAGATGTGTTGCGCTTCCCGTCGTTGCGTTACTTTTCCAGCTCCCAACAACATCAGGAACAACCTCCAGAGGCCCAGAACAGCAGCAGGCACCTCTTGGCAGGTCAGAACTCCCAGAAATTCAGGAGAGCTGGGGGTGAAGTCTTGCATCCCTGGGACTTCAAAACAGGAGGCATGCTGGACAGGGGACTAGGGTTGGCCCTCTAAACACATGGTCCTCCTCCTTGGGGCTCTGTACCCTCCCACCACGAGCGGTAAGTGTAAGAATCTGCCTGGTGCAGGTCTCCAGCCTCCTGTCCACCTGTCAGAGCAGGAAGACCCCCCCAGACCAGAAGTGGCCTCACCAGGGTCAGTCCTGGGGTGCTCTGACCTAAGATCTAGCAACCCCTTACCCTCTGGTCCTTCCACTGAGGACTGCGTCCCCTCTCCTCACCCCTCTCTCTGGACTCATACCCTCTCCCAACTGGAGAGGGTCCGCCTGACACCAGAGCTGGTGGAATTCTGGTTACAGCAGTCTCGTCCAGCTCAACTTACACCTTGGGAAACCCTTCGGGGGATAGCCTCCCGGTACAGACCAGCCTCCCTCCTGGTGTTCCCTCATGGAACCAGCCAGGCCTTGAGACTGGAGTTTGGGCACCTCGGGACACAGCCCACTCCCACTCCTTTTCCTCTGAGACAGGACATGGGACCCTACACACCTCCCACCACAACCCTCCCCTACCTCACTTGGTTGGGGAAAACCTGAGCCATATCGTCCAGGATCACCCCCAGATGCTTCTTCAGGCACTCTGGAATCCACCAAAAGGCCTACCTCTGATGTGAGCTCCCTGGGGTCAGAGAACTCACACTCCACCAGGTGTTGGCATAGCTCTGGAAAACAGGAATTAAAATATACTTTCCAACAGTTGAATCACACAGCCCCACACAGGTATTAACCAAGCTACCCTTTGCCTCACCATCCAGTGCCTTGCACAAGTACCCCACATCACTCTCCTGAGATTGCCAAGACAGTGTCTGACTGTCTCTGTCACTCAACCCACACTCTTCTGGGTGGTCTCCACACTCACCTACCAGGACGTCTACGATGGGGGAACCCCTCTCCCTGCCCCTCTCATCTAGAGTCAGTAGAGTGTCCCTCCCACCACTAGGAATATGATCCCCTGTGCCAGTTCCCCAATCCACTTCAGGGACACTGCACACCACTGGAGCTACCTCATCAACCTGAACCCCCTGGTGTGTGTCAACCCCCTCCGTCAAGTCAGGTGCCACGTCTCTGGGTGTGTGTACTGTTCCCTCAGCACTGGATAACACCTTTTTGCTGCTACCATCTGAGCTGGACTCCACCTCCAGCCCAGCCAAGCTCACTTCCTGAGCTACACACATTTCCTTTTCAGCTAAGGCTCGCTATATCTCCTCGCAGTCCGAGCACAAATCCAATTTATCTCCTCAGGAGCCAATCTTTCCCATAGTGTTTCCTCCTCAGGTGCACTGCCCTCTTGTTGGTCTGGCTGGGATCCTCCCCCTCAGATTCCTCCTCAGAGTCATCTGATAGTGTTGCTTCCCAGCATAGCACTTCATAGCTATGCAGGTCTGCCTCAAGATCCTGACTTGTGGATCTCCTCTTCACAGGCAGCCCCCTCTCCTTGCAAAAAACTTTCAGTTCCATCATCTTGTAGATGTAAAGGTGCCAAAAGTTGATTTCTATTTTGACAAGGCCCCACAGGTGCAACAACTAACCAGAGTTCCAACAACCAAATGCCAAAGGGAAACAGGAAAAAATAGTATGTGGTTGCGTAATGGTCTGCACTATACCAGAAGTGTACACCAATCACTGTATGTAAGGCACAAATGCAAGTCCAGATCCTCACCAATGACCACCAATTGTATGTGGTCGTGTGATGGTCTGCACTATACTAGTAGTGTACACCAATCCCTGTATGTAGGGCACAAATGCAAGTCCAGAACCTCACCGCTGACCACCAATGTTAGAAATGGGGGTCTCTAGTTGCAATGGTTTGCACCGTAGGGACCCTTCTTCCTAGCCAGGGTAAGTGGGATACACTTCTAAAATAATCCCTGTTCAACCCCTTGGTAGCTTAATACAAGCAGACAGGCTAATCTCAGAGGCAGTGAGCAAAGCATTTATGAACACATATAGTAATTCAGTAAAAACACTACAAATGGACACCACACCAGTTTAGAAAAAGAAGTTATCTTCATCTAAACCAAACAAGACCAAAACAACAACAAATCCACAATACAGTAATCAAAATATGACTTTTAAAAGGTAGAAACAGTTCTGTCCATAGCAAATGATAGATGTGACACTTTCAACACAAAGTACCTTGGATGCGTCAAAAATCAAAAGCAAGAACAGCCGCAAGGAATGTGATGCGTCGGTTCCTTACGTGCAGTGAAGGTGATGTGTCAGTTCCTTACTCCAGGAGAGGTCATGCGTCGGTTTCTTACTGCGCCTCCGGTGTCCTTGTAGACTTGGCACCCCGGTGTGATGCGTGAGAATCAGGGATGCGCCATTCTCGATGTGGTGGCAGCAACAGCGCTTCGTTGGTTTCTCCAGCTGCGGTCCCACGATGCGTTGTTTTTTGCAGCCGCACAGCAGGGCCTGCGTCGGAATCGGTGTGGTGATCTCGGACTTCATAGATCAGTGCACTTCATGCGAAGTGCGTCGATTTCTTCCGCTGCGGATAGGCACTGCATCAGTTTCTTTGGTGATGCGTCTGAAACAAGTATGGATGCGTCGCGCTTCTCGTCGCTGCATTACTTTTCCAGCTCCTAATAGCAGGAACAGCCTCCAGAGGCCCACAACAGCAGCAGGCACCTCTTGGCAGGTCAGAACTCCCAGCAAGGAAATTCAGGGGAGCTGGGGGTGAAGACTTGTATCCCTGGGACTTCAGTACTCTACTTCAAGCCCTTGGAGATCTTCCTCAAGCAGGGGACACAGCACCCAGCAACGTCCTTATCCTTTCCTTGGCAGAAACAGCCACTGCAAGCCAAACCCAGACAGCACACAGTAAAGGGGCAGTACTTCTCCTTCAGTTTCTCCAGCTGTTCTCCTTGGCAAATGTTCCTCTTGTATTCCGGAAGTAATCTCAAGTTCAGGGGTCTGGGTCCCCCTTTTTATAGCACAAAATAATTTGTTCTCTGGGGTTCAGAGAGTGTCTGTGCTCAGCCAAAACCAGTTCTGTCCTCTCTGGTGCAGCTTCCTGGCAGGAGGGGGAGACAGCATTGTCCAAGGCAGACCAGGCCCATTCAGGTGTGAAAGAACTCTCCTCCCCTACTCTGAATGCAGCCCAGATCTATTCAACCCAGCCCTGACTCACCCTGGAAAGGCTGGACACACCTCCCCCCCCCCCCCAAGTGGCTGTCTGAACAGAATGCATATCCCCAGCCCCTGTCAGTCCAAAGCCAGACAGTCAATACACAACCTAGCAGAGGCACAGAGGATGGCTAAGCAAGAAAATACCTACTTTCTAAAAGTGGAATTTTCAAACACAGAATGTAAAAATCATCCTTACTAAAAGATGCATCTTTGCATTCTGGGTTCAGGCATACTGAACGTTTTCTTCCTATCTTGTCCCAATGGAAAGTATATATTTATAAGCTGTTATAAATAAACTCCCATTCTATCCTATGGGGCAGATAGCCTTTCAATAGTGAAAAACGAAAGTCCATGTAGTTCCCTATCAGGACATGTTACACACATCAACACATGGCCTACCTTTCACAGACACTGCACCCTGCCCACAGGGGTACCTTGGTCCTAACTTAGGGGTGACTCACATGTCAGAAAAGGGAAGGTTAGGGCCTGGCAAATAGGTGCACTAGCCAGGTTGACATGTCAGTACCAAACTGTGCACAGACACTGCAGTGGCAGGTCTGAGTTATATTTACAGGCTGCTCATGTGGGTGGCACAATTAGTGCTGCAGGCCCACTAGCAGCATTTGATTTACAGGCCCTGGGCACATGCAGTGCACTGTACTAGGGGCTTATTAGTAAACCAAATAAGCCCATCATGGAATCACCAATCCATAAACACAATTCACAGGAAAAGCATATGCACTTTAGCACTGATCAGCAGTGGTAAAGTGCCCAGAGTCATAAAACCAACAAAAACAGGTCAGAAACAGAAGGCCAAAGAGCATAAAAACTGGGAATAAACCTACTGGACAAGCCAGGTCTAACACCACTCTTCTAAAATAAGAAAGTCACAACTCATGTAATCTACAAGACAATCTGCTGATTAGCCAGTTTAAAAAAATCTGCAGTAACCGCAGCAAAAAAATTGATTATTTCAAAGGAGGAAACCTCCTAAAGAACAAATTAGTTGCCAGAGGATATCCCAGTCGACTCATAAAACAGGCAATAAAAAGAGCACGATATTACAATTGTGGATGTCTATTTAAAGCAAAAGATAAAGCACAGAATTTGGACCTCACATGTGGTACTGCTTTTGGGACTAAATCCCCCAAAAATTAAAGCAATCATTTTAAAAAATCGGCATATAATACATAATTGAATGTTCCAAATCAATAAACCACTTTTTGCATTTAAAAGCGTCTGCAATAGAAGAGATCACCTTATAAAGCATACAAGGAACTTCTAAAACCTATTATTACTACCATATAGGGTTTGCAACCACTAATCGACCATTACACATGCAGAAATGAACTTGCCTGTAATACAACTTCGAACTCTAAGTCAAGTATTAGTAACGACAGAAAAGTGGAACTTAGGCACATGTCCTAATGTTCAACAAAAAAACGGTATTGTAAAGAATATTCCTGTGTCTTCCACTATATAGGAAAAAGCATGCAGGAAGTCTTGCGCAAAATCATACAACATCAATAAAGTATTCGAAATAACATGGAAAATGCACATCTTGTTGAACATGACAAAACTTTTAACCAGTAGGCCTAAACTCCACTGACGCAGATAAAATGGTCTGGTCACAACCATGGAGTCATAAAGCATAATACACTACCACCACTGTTCTACAAGCTAATCTGACAATAGGAGTCATAGACTGGAAGAGCTATTGATAGGTGAAATTTTAAACCCTAATACACACCTTTACCAGCTGGAGCCTTTTGCTAGAAAACCGTACTTGGCTTGGAAGGGGCAGCCAGAATATGGAGTGAAGTTGATTAAACCCTATATTGAAAGATCAAGAACAAACTTTAAACATGATCAATTGATTGAGCCACCAAACCAACTAGTTAAACAGGAAAATACCCTAAACAATAGGCTGAGTACAGAAATGTTGCCATTGCGACATCCCAAGGAACAATACTAACAAACAAAGTTCTTAACTGGCTAACAGAAAAGTTAGGAGTAAGGGTTAGCAAAAATAAACAACCTATGAATAGTAAAGATACAGAAAGACAGATTAGAAACAGATAGTTCTATGTTCCTCATGGGCACAGACATATCAAACTGTTTAACCCTTTTAGGTCATGCTTCAGCCAATTGGCGGTGCCCGCACTACCTCCCCAGTGAGTCCATTGGCCATTGCTCAACAATGGGGAGGCAGTAAAAGGAACCTCCAGATCTTACACTGGAGAGTTCCTTTAGCTTGAAAAAAATAAATAAAAGGGATGGGGTGAAGCAGAAACGCTGTCGCTTCTGGACCTTCCCCCCCACTCATCTGTAATGTCAGTGCACCGCAAGGCACAATTTCCCCACTGGATGTGGAGGAGCTAGGAGGTGAGTGTTTTCTCCCACTCCAGTGGGGTTTTTACTCTCAACGATGCCTCCCCACATTTCAGGGAGACATCGTTGGAAAGCGGAGAGTCTACCTGAAACGGTTTCATGCTTGTGGATCGTGGTCGTGCTGCAACAAATCAGTCTGGCGACTGCTGCTAGACTTTTGGCTTTCCAATGGTTGTTTAGCTCTCACATTCGCAAATGGGGAAACTTATGGTCTTGCCAGGGCCTAGGTTTTGGCTGTCTGGCTCAGATACGTTTTTTTAGTTGTCTCCCACCTAAAAGTGTCCCTGTTGCATGCCAGTGCCATAATAAATGAACAGTAGCCTGAGTGTGCTCACCCCTTGTACTTTGAAGTATGCAGTGCTATTGGGTACAATAATACTTCATTTTTTGTATTTTCTTAGTGTTTTTGAAGAAGCTAAGTGCTTTTATGCGTTTTCACTCTCACACACATCTAACAGACGCACACATTCACCCACCCACCCATCGATAAGTACCTTTACACTTTGTCACACACATCTCACAGTTGCACACACCCACTGACTGATTTAGAACCACACTTCTGTCTTCTATGTAAGATAGTGTTTTAGAAGGAAGGTTTTA
This sequence comes from Triturus cristatus, assembly GCF_964204655.1. NCBI lineage: Eukaryota > Metazoa > Chordata > Amphibia > Caudata > Salamandridae > Triturus > Triturus cristatus. Next base: position 1,147,096,035 of record NC_140590.1, on the reverse strand, counting down.
GACATTAAGCAGAGATGGCGTAATTGGAGTTATGGAACACAGCTCTGAGGCTGGATCAGATACTGAGACAGCATCGAAGGGAGAAGAAAATGGGGCCGAATTTGGAATTGATTTTTCAATCAACAGAGTTCTAGCCCATGACTTGTCTTCAAGAGATGCTGAGATACATGGTCACAGAAGTCGTAATGTCCCTTCGGAAGCACCATCTGTGCAGCGGAGAGACACTAGCAAGGTAGACCAGCCAGGAGAGCAGGCACATGCGGCAGCAAGCACTGACCGAGTATTCTCTTCGCAGCCCTCACATTTAGTGCAGCCTCACATTCCCCCATTCACTGCAGACGCTGAATGTAAAGTTGATACAGCAAATGTTTTGCTTATTGACGTCCATTTCCTTTTGGATTTTGAGTTCTTTGAGGAAATTGTACACCAAACAAATTTGTTTGCTAAGCAGTTTCTGATGGAACATGGAGACACTCTTAGGCCTCTTTCTAGGTCACACCGGTAGACTCCAACTTCACATGGGTGTTGAAGACATTTCTGGGCCCTACACTCAAAATGGGGTAGTGCAAAAACCAAGAGTACCAACCTACTGGTCTACTTGCATGGGTTGGATAAGACCCAGCTTCTCATCGATCATGAGCAGAGATTGTTTTTTGCTACTGCAGCGTATGTTTGATTTCAATGATAATTCTGCAGCATTGCCCCAGGACCAACCTGACCATAAGAGGTTGTTCAAACTTTAGCTTCTCGTGGAATATTTGCCTGCCAGGTTTCAGAGATTTATACTCTTGGAAAGAATATTGCCATTGATGAGTCCTTGATCCTTTACAAAGGGTGGCTGCTGTTCAGGCAGTACATACCAAGCAAAATAGCTTGTTATGGCATCACAATGTACATGATGTGTGAGGGCTCTACTGGTTATTTATACAGCCTGAGAATGTGTGCAGGGAAGGTCTTTGCTCTAAATCCTGTACAATGCCCTTCCATCCTAGGAGTCACAGCAAAGATTGTATGGGAGCTTTTCCAACCATTCCTTCATAAAGATTAGAACATTTATGTGGACAACTTCTACACAGGAATAGAGCTGTTCAACAAGCTGTATAAAGTTGCCACCGTGGCATGCAGAAAAGTTTGATGTTGCAGCAAAGGATTCCCCCCGGTGCTTGCTTGTAAGGAGCTCCAAAAATCTCAGAGTACTGGGTAGTGCACAGTCAAATTCTCCCACAGGCAGGATGCATATGTGCTCACCACAATCCATGGTGAAAGCACCCATATCACATTTTGGGGTCAGTTGGCTGAAGTTCACAAGCCCACCTTTAGTGTCTGAAAATTCTCCCATAGTGTATTGAATAGCATCTCTAGAAAGGAGCGGGTCACAGGGGCTTCCACTCCCTCCGCCTCGTGCTCTAGTTGTGCAGTTGGGGACACTCTACCCTCTCATCCGCTGGTCTGCGGAGTTTTGGTCAACATGTCCTTCAGGGTCCGATCCTTCTTGCCTCTCAACGAGGACATGACGACTGTGCTTCCAGCTGCTCCTTCTCCTATGTCCACACCACTCTGTGACGTGTACACCTCCAGATCTGCACCCTCTCAGATGTCAGCCCCCCTGGTCTCCTCCTTGTTCCCACACTGGTGTCCCGTATGGATCAAGTGCTTCGTGCTCCAATGGCAGCCCTGGGCCTCTTTCGTTCTGCCTGTCCGCTGGCCCCAGTCATCTGTTCTCTCACCCTCTGATCTCCGGACATCGTTCCTCACGGACCAGCCCTGCATGTTCTGTCCTGTTCGTATCCTCCAAGTGCGCCCTCAGGCGGATCTTGATCGGCCGGCCCGATTGGCTCCTGCCCTTCCTCCGGCCCTAGTGCTGGGAGACTCCAGTCACTCCTCTTGTAGTGGCCTCTGCTGATGTCTGCTCTGCGGTTGCCTGCCCCCGGGCAGGCCAGTCTATGGTGGCGCCCTTTACTCTACTAGTACTGCTGCTGCCCTCGGTGAACTGGCTGCTGTCATCTACTCCACCTCACGCTGCTGCCCGGGCAATTCCCTGGAGCACTCGGGGTATGGGCAAGTTCCCCGTTGATCACTCTCGCTCTCTCCCATCTCAGCGTAGGCTTCCCCGATAGGGACCGCCCGATCTCCCCTCTCACCCGGAGCGCTGGCCTGTTGCTCTCGGGGCCTTGCCCTTCCTCCACCCAGTCACACTCCAACTCCTATCCAGCCGAGTGTGCTGGTTGTCATGCTGCAACCGCTACGTGGGCACCCCATCTCCCTGGTAGCTCTTCCCCCTGCTGAGGCCTACCGCTTCTCAAGGCAAACTTCGCAGGCGCCTCTGGGCTCTTCCGTTCTTGCCTCTTTCGGGGCTCTGTCCGTCACCCGGGCCTCTCTCCCTTCTCCGCTGGCCTCTGCACCTGGAATCCTCCTCCTCTGGTACTCGGACAGCCCCGATGCCTCGGCTTTCCACAGGTGCGGGCCCGTTTCTTGGTGCCCTGGCTTCCCCACCACTCAATCAGGGATACCTTTGTTGCAGTCAGGCCTCATTTGCTCTGCCAGGCGCCACAGGCATTTTCTTCCAGCGGGCCCACTCCGCTTCTCAGGCCTCGCTCGCTCTTCTGTGATCGCTGGCGCCTGAGTTCCAGTCCCACCGGCGTACAATCGGCTTCCTGAAAATTAAGCGTTTTGGGGGATTTTCAGCGCTACAGGAGCCGGGAGCGGGGAGACGAGAACAACCCGTCTTACACGCTCGCCATCTTGGCCACGCCCCTGCGGTGGCGTTTTTTGGGCAGCATCCGCTGCGGTGCTTTAGTGCTTCAGCAAACAAAAACAGTGCTAGAATGGCCGGAGATTATGTCGGGGACATGGGAATCCCTCTCTCATGCTCGTACTCCCAGGTGAAATGAATTGGGTGGCCCAGGTTAGGTGGCTAGGGACCCAGGGCCGATACTCCGCGGTACTCTGTCTCTTGCCACCACAGTCTTGTGTTGTGATATGGGAGCTCCAGCCTGTTGTGTTGACCATGGGTTCCCTCCTTCCCCACTCCTCCCTCTGTTCCACCAAATAGATCAACATCATGCACATTACAAAGTTGTTATTATATGAAACCATGGGCAGAATATGAGGCAAACATGCTGATATTAGCTACCTTCTCTCGTGTTTGCTAATGTGCGATGTGTTCAATCTTACTGCCCCCCCCCCACTTATGGCCTTATGGGCTCTGGTTTGTTGTGTGCCAGGTGTGGCCTGTTTTGGAAATCTTGCAGAACTGTGTCCCAGTAGGCAGCAATAGGGGCCTTACGAAGCCCCATGGTGTCTTCCCTCTGTAGTGCGATGCTCTCGGCCTTGGCCCATGTCAACATTGATTGCCTCCAGGCTGCCAAATGGTGAGGTGCAGGTGGTTTCCATCTCCTAGTGATCAGACGTTTGGCCACCAGCATTTCTAGGTCTAAATGAGTTGTGACCTTGTGCTGTTTACTTCTAGGGAAAAGGCTGAAGATGCATACCTCCCATGTGTGAGCCAGTGTGCGCCCTGTGCAGTTGGATAACTAAGTCATGACTCCCTACCAGTGTGGGGTGAGGAGTAGGCAGGCCCATAACATGTGTAGGAGATCAGCATCTAGTGTGTGATGTCTGGGGCAGGCCGCATCCGAACGGTGGAAATATCTATGTATCTTGGCAGGAGTAAGGTACATTCTCTGGGTAATGTAGTATGGGTTGAGGCGAAATCGGGCATTACAGGAGATTCAGTCTTGGCTTTCTAGAATTGCAGTCCATTCCTTGTCAGTGCAGGGGGGGGGAGATCTGTGTCCCAATGCCGTCTTAGTGGCAGGAGTGATACCGCTGTGTGGAGACATAGTTAGGCCGCAAACCGTTTTGTGAGGTGTCTCCCTGGCCCCGTGACATGTAGGGATAGGAGAGTTAGGAGTGTCTGTCATTCCTCCGACATCTCTCCCCACTTGCCGCCCACTGCAGCAATTCAGGAAACATGAAGTTGGAATTGACCCAGGGATAGGCCCTCCTCATCCATCAGTGCATCATATGTTAGTAAAGCACCATTTCGGTAGAGGCCACCTAGTGTTTGTATGCCTGCTGTCTCCCAAGCGGTGAGTTCCGCAAGCGTGGTGGTGACCTGACCTCTTGCATGCCCAGCAGTATCAATGCTGGCAGATACGGGACAGTGGCGTGTGTAATGCATAGGCTTCTAGGGTAACAATGGTGTGCGACTTCCAGGAGCAGTGGGTCCAGTGGTCTCTTGCAAGTGAAGGGGTAGAACAGTCGGAGCAACGCTGGGAGCACCCAGGCAGGTGAAAACATGGCAGTGTCAGATAGTTGCCTCCCCGCCATCCATCTGATCACCCATTGTAGCTGAGAGGCGAGGTCGCCCTGAGCAGGGGATGCTGGCTTTGCGTCCCTGACTGCTCCCGGGGCGAGCAGTCTCGGAGGAAAGGCCCATCGGGAAGGGGCTGAGAGGCAGGCGCAGACCTGGGCCCCTGGGGGCCCCGGTTGGTGGGCCGGGGCCCTGCCTTCCCCAGTCTCAGAATCGCCAGACCTCACAGAGGTCTGACGGACCCTCTCCCTAGCAATCCGGAGGAAAATTACCCCTCTTTTTTGTAATCCATGCGCACCGAGTGACAGAGGGGACCGAAGGTGCGAACGTGCCTGACCTCCTGCAGCCCTCGCTGGGATTGGGGAGGCAAATGAGCCCTCATAGGGACTTCCAGGTAAGCCCGGCCATCTGGTCACCCCATTGGAAAGCATTGAGCGCGACCAGATTACGAGGGGATAGGTGCGACCAGATGGCTGAGGGGAAAGGCGTGACCAGATGGCCAGGCCCAAAGGGCCGCCATCTGGTCGCTCTGTGCCCTAACGAAAGGGTGAGCGGGAGCCAAGGCATGGGGGCCGGAGGCCCGGGGCCCCAGCTGGTCCTCAGCCATGGTGCTGCGAGGGCGGGAGCCAGCAGGCCCTCCTACCCGGGGCCTGCAGACACCTTGATAAGCGGGGGAGGTCTGCACGGGACCGACGGATCACCGTCCTGGGCCCTTGACATAGCGGCAGGCTGAGGTACGGGGCCCAGGGCTGGAGCACCCGACCTGGGGCCTGGTGGGGCCCCTGGACCCTGCCAGGGCTCCGGGGCCCAGAGGCATGGGAGAAGCCTCCCTGGGCCCACGGGACCCCATCCCGGGCACCCTGCCACGCTGCAGGCCCGAGGACAGAGCCCAGGGTGGGGAGGCCGCCCTCCCCGGGGCTGAGGGCCCCAGACGGAGCTCCTGAACCCAGCCAAGTGAGGGGGGCTCCCCAGGTATGACGGAACGCCGTCTTGGGCCTTTAGCATAGCAGCAGGCTGGGGGATGGGGCCCAGGGCTAGAGCACCCGACCCGGGGCCCAGCGGGGCATCTGAACCCAGCTGGGGCTCCTAGGCCCAGAGGCACAGGGGAACCCTCCCTGGGCCCGCGGGCCCTGTCCAGGGTACCCTGCCATGGGGCAGGCACGAGGAGAGAGCCCAGGGTTGGGCGGCCGCCCTCCCCAGGGCCCTCAGGGGCCCCGGACGGAGCTCCTGAACCCAGCCAAGTGAGAGGGGCTCCCCGGGCACGACGGAACACCGTCTCGGGCCTTAGGCAGAGCGGCAGGCGGCTTGGGTACGGGGCCCAGGGCTAGAGCACCCGACCCGGGGCCCGGCAGGCCCCTGGACCCAGCCGGGTCTCCCGGGCCCAGAGGCGCAGGGGAAGCATCTGCGGGCCCACAGGACCCCGTCCCAGGCACACTGCCACGCGGCAGGCCCGAGGACGGAGCCTGGGTTGGAGAGGCCGACCTCCCCGGGGCGCTCAGGGTCTCCGGATGGAGCTCCTGAACCCAGCCAAGCAAGTGGGGGCTCCCAGGGCACGACGGAACTCTGTCTCGGGCATTTGGTGGAGTGGCAGGCCGGAGAATGGGGCCCAGGGCTGGGGCGCCCGGCTCCTGGGCCCAGAGGCACAGGGGAAGCCTCCCCAGGCCTATGGGACCCCGTCCCAGGCACCCTGCCAGGCGGCAGGCCCAAAGACGGAGCCTGGGGTGGGGAGGCCGCCCTCACCAGGACCCGGACTTGAGGACCTGAACCCCTCCAAGCAGGGGGAGGCTCCCCCGGCCCTGACGAACCCAGTCTTGGGCCCCTAGCAGAGCGGTAGGCCGGGAGACTGAGCCTGGGGCCCCTGGACCCCGTTGGGGCACCCGGGCGAAGTGAGGCTTCCCCGGGCCCCCATCCAGGGCATCACGCCACACGTTGAGCCTGGGGATGGAGCCCTGGGCTGGGGGGGGTCCTGGCCCGCCCGGCTGCCAGCTGAGGACCGCTAGGCAGAGAGGGGTTTCCGGAATACCCTGTCCCTAGTAATCCAGAGGAAGGGTATCCCCCTTTCTGGTAACCCGTGTGCACCGCAAGACTGAGGGAACCCAAGGTGTGGACGCGCCTGACCTCCTGGAGCCCTGGCCGGGGAGGCCAACGAGCCCTCATCGGGACTTCCAGGGCACCCCGACCATCTGGTAGCCCCATTGGAAAGCATTACACGTGACCAGATGGCCGAGGAGGAAGGCGCGACCAGATGGCCGGGCCCGAAGGATGCCAATCTGCCCACCCCGAGCCTTCGCCGGAGGGCTCCTGCCTGCCTATGCAGGGCTTGGGGGCTCTGCATCCAAAGGGGGCTGGGAGACCCCACCTGGGCCTCAGGCCCGGAGCTGAGAATGTGGGTCCCTGGCAGACTTCCGAACCAGGCTCATGGTGGAGCTTAACCCATCCCTGGGCCCGCCTGGCGGTCCCGGGCCAGGCAGGGGAGCCCTCCACGGGCCTGCATCGGCCCACCAAGGGCCCCGGCCTTTGCTCCTGAACCCAGCCAAGCTGGGGAAGGCCCACCTCAGCGTGGGACTGAGCCCATGTTGGGAGCACCCGGCCAGAGCTCTCGGGCCTGGACGCCCAGGGGAGGACTGCCCATGACCGATGGAGCCCGTGCTGGGAACGTTTTCGCTGCTGCAGGCCGGTGGAAGGAGCCCTGGACAGGGGGGAAGGTGGTGCCCGGTCCAAGCCCATCTGGTCCCCAGCTGAGAACCGCCAGCTCGGGTGCGGTTCCGGCATACCCTGTCCCTAGTAATCCGGAGGAAAGCTACCGCCCTTTCTGGTGATCCATGCGCACCAAGTGACGGAGGGGACCCAGGGCACCGGGGCGCCCGACCTCCTGGAGCCCTGGCTGGGATAGAGGAGGTGGGCCAGCCCTCATCCGGACTTCAAGGCAGGCCCGGCCATCTGAATGTGAGTGCACCCCACCAGGCAACCACTGGCTCAAATTAAGCACTGGGCCTCCTTTACCCATAATTCTGTATCTCACAATTCCATGTGTCCTTACTTAACAAACTATATTGAATCCCCATCCCCATGTGGCCCAATTTTCTTCACAATAGATTTAGTATGTTTAAATTAATAAGCCCCCCCTTGGGGTCAGCCATTAGGCTACGCTCCTCAAAGAGTAATCGTATGCGTCTGTACCATAAGATAGTGAGTCTTTTTAATGTTTGACTCTTCACCTCCATGGAATATCAAATCTATGCCCAACTCTTTTCTTTTTTTTGCTTCTCTTTGAAAAGTGAATTTATTGTTGGTCAGCACTCTTTTTTTCAAGCACCGCTGTAGTCCTCGTCCGCCTCACATCATTATGTGCCTCGTTAATGTTTAGTCTTAAGCATGCATGTGTCATCCATTTACTTTTTTTTTTCACTTCTCTTGAAAGTCTCATGTGTAACCCTTTGCACCAGACTCTGGTACTTGATGGCACTGTTCTCCTCATCACCCATAGTCATCATGGCTGTTGGTGTCATGCCTCTGCTTGAGTGCTCTACTTTTTGGTGTGTGGAGGCCATAACAGGACATTCCTGCCATGTCTGAGATGCTTCTCTTGTTCAATGTTATCCAATGATAATTGGTGGAATGTTACTGGATATTGTGTGTGGGACCCAGTCAAACATGGGGTTTTGGATCAAGCTAGTAAAGGCTGTGACTCAAAGCGTTTAGTGTTAAGGACTAGGATAACCTGCACTCAAGCCCCAAAGAAATTAACGCCCTGCCTACAATGGGTGAGAAGCAATGAGTCGTACTGTCCAATCTGACTGTAAATATGTCACAGTGTCCTAGGGATGTGCTCAGGTGTTAAAAAAATGGCTGTTGCCTGGTAGAATACATCTGAGGTTTCTTGGCTGGAAGCGGAGTAATGCTCTAACTGCACTGTACTAAAGACTTACACTTTCTGGCTCCTAACTGTGAATACATTTTTGCTTTTTTCCTACTGAAATATGGCCAAAAAACGGGTTAAACTGAATTTGCCTATGTGGTCCTGGACAGAAGTGTATTGAAGTCTTCCCTGCCCATACTCCCTCGGCCTAGTCATGACATGTCCAAAGAGAACCAAGCAGGCATGTGTGCTCATCTCTAACAGTCGCCGCCATTTTGTAAACATGCTCCTACAAGGGTAACTCGCCCATATGTGTCTCTGCCTCAAACAGTTTCTCATCATCCCTGTACAACAACTGCACGCTAACCAGTTCTGGGTGAGAGTGGCATGGGCCAAAGGCACGTACTATATGCACACATGGCTCTCTTGCTGCCACAGCTGCTTGGCAGATCGGTACTTATCACACAGGGCACTTCACACTCGCATGCGCTGTGCAGGGATGTGCCTACTCCACCTTTAACTCTCCTCATCCTGGGTGTCCAAGGTGACCTTTGCTCCTTCATTCCTCGTCCAGTAAGGTGACGGTGACTGGCAGACCATGACAGCGGGCAGCGTCGGCCAAGAGGGAGGAGGTTGGCACACTTCCCAGCACTTGGTCAAACGTGAGCCCAGGTGGTCCTGAGGTCTTGTGCTGGGCACTAACGTCTGCCAAGAAAAACAAGGGCAGACGCTCTGCTGAGGGCACCAGGTTCAGACAGCAGGGGGGGGGGGGGGCAGGAGACTGAGAGGGCTGGTTCAGCTCCTAAATACTATAAAATGATTAATCATTTGTGGTATGAAATCTACTAAATCTAGCAGCAACTGGAGGATAAGCCAAGTAGGTTGATGTGCGAGCAGGCGAACAGTGCGGGGCTGCTGCTGTCACCTGATGGTCTATTCCAAAATGGCGATAGTGGCAGCCGTGCACATTGCACAAATTGGTATGCTGATCTCACATGTGGGTGTCCATATACAGCAGAGGTCTTCAAACTCTTTGATGCCGAGACCACCTTGTCAAACTTTTTAGGCGTAATGACCCCCTTCTAACGAAAATTTCTAGAACCTGGTACTCCTCATCATCGACAACTATCGACATCCATAAACGCCACCAGTTCCCACAGCAAATAATTTTTATGGTGGGTAGATAATATTAAACAGAGTGTAGCAAACCAAAGGTCAGTGAGCGGTGGGGTATAGTCAAAGGTGTAGCTAAAAACAAAGGGCCTCATTTATGAGAAATTGGTGTAGAGTAGCGCCACAAGTCTTCTTGTTGTGCTGCCCTACGCCAATGTGAAAGGGCAGGAATGCCCCATATTTCTGAAATACGGCGCATTCCTGTCCTTTTCCCTTGTGTTAACACACAATGTGCTGCCTAGCACCAATACAGGCAGGATTGTTTTTGTACATGAAGGGGCACCTTCCTTCACAAAAACAATTCTGAGAGGCGTTTTCCTCTTTCTATGTGAGCAATAGAATGCAGCACACATGGAAAGAGGAAAAAACAAGGAGAAATTAAAGAATTTCCCCTTGTGGGGTGGCGTCTGTTTTTGGATCTGCACCAGGTTTAGTGATTTTGTAAATATGGGGCAGCATCAAAATCCATAGGTGTTGCATGGGAACCTCACGCAAAGCTCACGGAACACCTTCTTGATGCAGAGTAAGGCAACGCAGTGACTTGCGCTGCTATGTCTTACTCTATTTCTATGAAGCCATGCAAAGCCATGCAGGGCGGCTTTGCACCGCCATATAGGTATGATAGAGACGCTTGCACCGCCGGAGCGTCCGAAAAAGTGATGCTCTGGCGATGCAAGCCTCTCATATATAAGCCCCAAAATATTCTGTACATTTTTTAGGTCTTTCACCATCAGGTATCTACATATAAAACAATGAGTAATATAAAATACATTTTAAAAGTTGTTAGTGGGAAATGCACTGTAGTAGGTCTGTGTGTAACCAGAGAGCCACAGTATTAAATCTTGATTGGTGCAGTGAAGAATAGTGACGTGTATTTTTAGTGCCACGAGGTTACAGTCTATGACAGAAAGCACTGTGAATATGTAAGTCATTACTTTATACTTGCATTACACACAGTGTAAGAAAGAGTGCGACAAATGTGCAAATAGTTTTACAATAAAAGGGTGCTTCCAAAATGTAGATTTTAGTAGTATCAGAGCGTATGTAAAGCAATTGTTTTTTACATAACTGCCCCTTCAACACCTCTTTAGGGGTACTAAGGGCTGTGCAAATGCAGTTAAAATTAAATACACACACTTCACAGCTCAGTTGTTGACTCTTTGCACTACTATTCAAAAAACAAATCTTTGTCATCACAAAACGTGAAGTGATTTGATCAATTAAAGCCAGCTCCCAAGCACCCTTTACACCTGCAGATTAACTGATAGGCACATTTGTATTTCATTCAGAGGAGTCAGCACCCTGTGCGAAAACGTTTCACAGCACAAGAGACTCAATTGATGGAACTTCAGCTGATAAGGATCTGAATTAGCCATCTCACTCCTGCTGTCTTTTTCCAAAACAAAAGCTAAGGTTTTGGATTGCAGGCATAAGTGAAGCTTGGGAATGAGCGGCCCCCTTCCCAGGACTCCACGCCCCCCCCCCCCTGGGGGTCGCGACCTACCGATTGAAGACCTCTGGTATACAGTATTCCCAGTTGAGTTATTGAGCACAGATCACACAAAGGAGACTTTTTGAGTTGTCCATGAAGATCTGCTGGCCATTGTTTCAGGGAGGGTTGAGTGGGCAGGGTCTACCATCTAATGTGACCTGGACTATTTGCCCTAAACACGGCTTCCTGGGCAGCTGGTTAAGAATTCTTCAGTCTTTAAAGACAAAAGAAATTTGACACAGGGTTTGCTGTCCTGCCATGGACACTGGTTATGATCCCAAAGTTTTGAAATCTCTTGTACTTGTTTTGACTGTGTAGACTGCAATATCTGTCAACCAAAAGAAGCTCGGTGTTTGAGAACATGGATGAAGCAGATTTGTGATTTAACTCACGGATCCTGCCACTGGGACCATGAAAAGGTTTCCAATATGTGGTTTCTGGTCACTCAGGGGAGGTTTCCCAAACATGTTTCTCTGCGGGTTATTTTGGCGTGAGAGTGTTTATCCATAACAGATTCTTAAGGCATGTGCTAACAATGGCTCGGGTATAGTGGACATGTTAGGGGAAATGTAAGGCACGTAAACTTAGCAGAGCAGTAGGTGTTGTTTGCGGGCACTAGCTACTGTTAGAGCTTAACTTGTGTTTGTAGTGTTTTTAATCAAGGGGAATTGCAGTAGGGGTAGACCATTTCAGTTCCTGAACAGGGAGCCGCGCATTGTTGGTGACCACCTATGTATTCCGTTCTCTGGTTACACCTTGTGACATAAACATCCATCAAGAGGGCAGTTGCCAATGGTGGCCTTAGGTGCATAAGGGTAAGAGTGATGGCTTCGCAAATTTGTTTGGATAGCTGGTACAACGCTAGGCGGTGATTTTAACTAGCAGACATGGCCACACTCCTCTGGATATTAATGAAATATTTTTACAATAATACCAGTATTTAATGGAGTCCTATACCCCGCGTCTAGTTTTCACACCTTCTTTGGTGTAATATTCTTGCTTTAGGTATGCGGCTAATGGGCGAAGACCAACTTGGCACAAGTAAGCCAAGTAACATTACAATGGTTCTTCTGCGGGTACTCCGTCTTTGAAAAAGTCCTTGAGTAGACTTGCGCCAAGTTGATAAACTCTGAGATTTCATATTGTCACTAAGAATGTCTTCAGGACTCGAACTCTGACTCGAGAAGGCCCCGGCAGCCACAGCAATGCGACCACCCGATGCGTCTCCAGCAGGATCCAAAAGCTGATGGCTGGTCATGCTCAGAGTTTGGCACTCGAAGTCCTGCAGAGTGAGGTCGCCCTATTTAGTCCCTAATGCTGTCCAGCACACCTCCCTACAGAACCTTGTCATTTGGGGAATTTTGGGGCTGGGAAGTGGAGGATGTTTAATTCTTCTCTCCATGCAGGTTCCCTGCTCAGCTTCCTCTTAACCCGCCAGAGCAAACTAGGTCCAGGACTTGCGAAGGATCGGTCTAACTTTACAAATGTCTGGCTACTGAAAGTAGGAAAAGGTACAGATTTTTACAACGAGGTTCAACCAGATCCTAAGCACCCTTAGATTTTGTAGGCAAGAAAACTGAGGCACAACCTTTGCTCCCTAGATTATCAGATGGGGAGCAACCTGTGATGGGCCAAGCTCTATCAACCAGTGTACACATCAGGGTTCAACTCAGATCCCCACCTCTTCAATGCCTGCCTGGAAGGCGAGTGCACAGAAATGGCCGCAGGGTGACAAACAACTTTTAATAAAACAACAAAAGTAAATAAATACTTATTGGCCGAGTCACAAAAACATGTATGAGTGTGATAAGTAGTACTACAGGAGAACTCTTTTACTTTCACATATTTGCATTTGTGAATCTGCCCCATTGTATATAAGGAATGTGCACACAGACAAATGAGTGCAGATTCATTCTAGTGAACATACATTTGCCCCAACAATGTACATATATGGATTTAAGAATGTAAAATAGGATTTTCTGTACCAACATTACAGAAGGTTTAGGTTTTATTAAGAACAGAACTTTGAGTTTCTTCTTTTGCTTCTTTTATTTCTTAATACAAACTTCAGTATTATTTCACACAATAACAAAACTACAACTTCCATGATCCTAAGAGTGCAGGCTAAATAAAAACATGTGATCGTTTTCAACCAATCATCCATCCATATAAACCATGTGGGCAAACTCCTGTCAAGCCCGTACCTCTTTCCTTGGCGTCTCCAACCTCCCTGTCCAAGATCAACTCAACATGTCAAAAATTCACATTCCGTATCATTTTTGGAATTGTGCTCTTCCTCCACTTTTGCGTTCTCGGTTGGGCTTACTTTTATCCCAACCTTGTCTCATCTCTTAGAGCAAACAATCAGAAGATATCCTAGAACTTTCTAGAAGGGTAAGAGAAGGACAAATCATAATTATCAAACCTTGTTCATTACCTTATTGAAGTTGCACATTTCTATCCTTTGAAAAGACAGAATCTGCACCATCATCCAGGTCATCTTTCTTGCAGGCGACACAATATTTATTTCATCTCCTTGTCTTTGATAGATTTAGACCTTCTTTAAACGTAGTAAAGAGTATTGGGCCTCTACTGCAAGAAACTGGAGCTTTTTTGTGCTGTGTTGATGCCTATCCACCACCCAAAGCACAAATGAGTTAACTGAACAAATACAACTCTTAAAAACCAAATCACCAATTCAGTGTCATTCTAAATAACCTGAGCCGGGCCCTCACTTCAAAAGCTTTGAAGGCCATGGTCCCAAGAGCTAAATGCGTTCCAAACATGGATGCATCTATGACTTCCTGTTACACACTCAACGCAAACCACCTCACCAGGGTGGTGGATGCTACAAACTAGTGAGGGCGCTTCATATGAACTGCCTCTCTCACCGAGACCTCAGTCTCCCTTCCTTGTCTCATGTCCTTAGACGTCACTAACTACTTAGAATTTGAAGCTCAATAGAAACACCTGCTATGATGCCTAGAAAGTACTTGTCTTTGAGAAATGTTAAAACTGACCCCTTCTGGAGCTAATGACCCCACCAAGACCTCTATCTCCCAGACATCTGACACTCTCCTGCACAAGATGAGGCACATTAACATTGTCAAGTGTGGGTTATATGAACTCTGTTGCACGCCACAGGTCCAAGTTCTAGCCAACAGAAGCCCGCCTCAACACTTGGTGAAATAACCTCAGGCTACTGGTTATTTGGTGTATCTTTCCACCCTCCAGCGCGTGCTATGACTGGCATGCATGGGGTACCATTTTACATCTGACAAAACTACTCAAAATGTGATTGTTCACATTCAATTATTTGCCTCCTATATGCATTCTATTCAGGAAGTAACCCTTTTTAGCTACTAGAGCGGGCTTTAATATGATAAAAAAAATTGTACATTGTTATTCTCTGTGCATTAGGGTAATCCCAAAAGGTCCTGCCGTTGCCATCAATTTTGGCCAAGAGTGGAGCCAGTGTGAGTCTCAGGATCCTTCAACTTCTCCTTGGTGTTCCAAGTTCATGTGAAGAAGCTGCATATGGGAGTCCCAGTGTCAATGTCCATCCTAAGGCAAATGATCAGCAGTCAGGCAGGAGCTGGTGGGTGATAACAGCCTTCTTGAATGGAGCAACTGTGACTTTTTAGCCTACTTCAAAGATACTAATGTATGGGCTAAGGCGACCAGGTGACCTCTTAGCAAAGCAGGCACCAAATTGAAAGACGAGCTTTCCAGATGTTAGCTCCCTTAATATGGATAGATCTGCCACCAAATTATTTGAGGCATGGAAATCGGATGCCTTATTGGGCATATGAGTGTGATCTCTGTTCTCTGGCTGTTTATTGGGCATTTGAGTGTGATCTCTGTCCTTGGGCTGTTCATTGGGAGAATTAGTGTGATATCTGTCCTCTGGGTGTTTATTGGGCATATGAGTGTGATATCTGTCTTCTGGTTGTTTATTGGGCATATGTGTGTGATCTCTGTCCTCTGCCTGTTTATTTGGACATATGAGTGTGATTTGATCTCTGTCCTCTGGCTATTTATTGGGCATATGCGTGTGATATCGTTCTTCTGGCTGTTCATGCAGAACCAGTTGCTTTCAATCAAGTGCTTGGTGGGTTTTCTTCAGGAAGTAGGCTGCCTGATGATTCTCTTGGATCCCTTTTATATGTATATCTGTGTGTGTCTTCATATGTGATATCCAATGTCGTTATTGGTGAGGATGAAAGTGAGAAGGCTGTGCAGGTGCTTATGAGGTCCGATGAAAGGAGAACAAAGCTTAAGGGGATGTGAGTGTGATGAACGATACAGCAGACAGTATTACTTCCTGTATGCAGGTGGTGAGAACAAACTGAACTAAGTAAGGATAATGCCAGACTATCCAGGCTCGCAAGCAGTAGTCATTGGCCAATGGCGTCAAAAGATAAGAGGCCCAGGTAGAGCACTCTTTCAATGATGTACAATGTCATGCATGGAAAGCAGTATGTACAGCCTTCAGTGATGAGGAACAAACCACAGGAGTTGAGAATGTGTTTAGTGTTGCATCTTTATCATTATCATTACAATTGAATGCAAGCCAACACACCTTTTCAGACAGGATATTCCTGATTTTTGAAGCCAAAAATGGATTTCTATTTAGTTGTCTCCAGCCTAAAATTGTCTCTGTTTCAATGTAAGTCAACGGGAAAAATACATTCTCCATTTTTTTTTCCGCAATAGTTGAAGAGGAAATAAAATATGAAGAAACCACACTACAGCAGAGATTGGTGGAAAATGATATAACATTATATAAGGTGAAAGAGTAGTAGAGGCCTAAAATCTGTGCTGACGCCAGAGAGGTGATGAGTTCACTTGAAAATAGAAAGCATGACCAGCGAGGTCTTTGTTAAAGGAAAACCTGTGCTTGTTAGTTTGAAGGAATTTATGGTCCTAGCACACATACAGGTATTCTGTTGTCCCAGTAAATTAACAACATGATTGAAGACTAGGAGCAGGAGAGGGAATTAGCCAAGGGTATACAGAATCTGAAAAGAGGTCTTGGGTGCAGAACGATAATACACACACACAAACACATGCATTCAAGAGTAGTGAATAGTTAGTTTATTAAGCATTGTTAGAACTCTCATAAAGAATGCGTTAGAAATAAGGACACAGGGGATGTGACCGTTCGTACCAAACATGTAACTGCTAAGTAACTTATTATTTGACATTTTGTAATGAGCATTGTTCATGTTGTTATATACGTGGCTACTACAACAAAACAGACCTAGTAACAACAAGGCACACCTTTAAATTGATTAATTTCATGGGATCATTAAAAGGGTAATGTAAACATCTATTACTCCTCCATTGGTAGTTCTAAACATGAACTATCATCACATCCCTGATGCCTATACAACTTATTATTTAATAATTCCCAATCGGTGAAAAATACCCAACCGTGTGTGTAGTCACTCAACCTACATTTATAGTGTACAAACATAAGAAGTGATGAAAAAAGTGATGAGAAAATGAGAAAGTATCTCACGTGCGCAACACCAAGAGAGCTGCTGGTAGGTTCTCACCAGTTTGCTCACTATTTCATCATCGATATCTTTCTCATTGAAAATAATAATGTCCCAAATAAAGGAAAAAGTGAAAGAATTTTTTTTAAACCTAAATAGTTTAAGTGCAGACCAAGACCCGTGTAGTCTTAAGTAAAATTAGGTATGGCTCACATATACAATTAAATTTTCTTTATTCCATTGCGTGAGTCATCCCAAATTAAAAGCACGGTCATGTCAAATAACCACCTTTAGGACTGGCCAACATGTTTCATTGCCTTATCAAGTTTACGGCAAATTCGTCAGGGCATGAAAGGTCTGCGTTCACTTTCCCTGGACCTTTTTCTTTTTTCTTTTTTCAAAAGAAGAGTGACTGCGGATATGCAAAGATAAAAAACACACATATGGCTGGTCAATTCATGAGAGACACCATCCCTCCCGCTTCATGACTATAAAACAATGCACTTATAACACTGGCTAATAGCCCACGGTGTCAATTACCTAATACGAGCCACGGTCCCGCATACCGGCTCTTAATTAGTTCGGGGAGTTGAAGTTGATTATTCTTCCTCTCCTTAGTGTAAGCACATCTGTTGCTGACATCCCCTTTCTGGAGAGACAGATGGATCCAGTTAGTGAACTCGTACACTGTATAGAGGTCATCTACTCATATCTATCATAATCCGAATGTAGTGTCTGCCACTAGTTCTCACAAGTGACACCCATGATGTTATTGACTCCGTTCTTATTATTGCATATGTATTTACAAAGTCCCGATGTCAGCCGCACAGCGTAGAACCCCAAATCACAATTTCCTTGTGCTCCAATTACAACAACGGGCTTGTTCTAGTAATATATCCGCTTTTTTCAAACTGTTTCTAAATTGGTCCTGCTCTGCTCATTATTAGATGCCTAATTGCAATACCACGATGTCGGCAGCATAGCGTATGACCCAACCTCATTATTTCCTTGTACTTCAGTTATAAAAGACGGGCTTGTTCAAACGGTACACCCGCTTTCGTCAGCCTGATTACAAATGGGTCCTACTCTTTGCTCACCGTGGGGTTTCTCCGTCCTCGTGGAAGCTCGTTCCAGGATCGAGGCTCCGAGGTCTGTGGCTCAAATTTAAACCGGCAGCAAATGCTAGCGGTCTCCCGGGGTTTCAGTTCAAAGCGAGGCTCTGTATCCGGAAGAACAAGCCACAGCTAACAGTATAGCTATTTCGGCGGCCATCTTAGAACGGCTTGGCTCATACCGTTTTCCTATGAGTAAACTCGGCACCTTCCCACTCTAAAACATTCATACTGCTGTATATGGTGTAACCATAAGGAAGCCTATATTCAGAGAACCTCCATAGCTTGTTCTCGTAATTTCAAAATTACTTTTTATATGCCATAAGTATTCATGAATCCTACCAATTACCGCCTAGGGGGAATGTTGGTTGTCTCCATCTCATTAAATGGAAAACCATGAAAAGTTCATATCATAGAGAAACCAGGGGAAAGAAGGCGAAAAGAAGAATTAATTTTGTCCCTTCAAAACATAATGCCTCAATGAAAAGAACACAGCCCTGGTGGATTTAAATGTCTCTGTATGTATACAAGGTCAACATTTAAAACATGAAGAAACACAGCAGAGGCTCAGTATTGTTCTATTAAAGTTGGTCATTAAATGAAAAACCATGGAATGTTCATACCATAGAGAAATCAGGGGAAAGAAGGGAAAAGAAGAATTAATTTTGTCCCTTCAAAACATAATGCCTCAACAAAAAGAACACAGCACCGGTGAACTTAAATGTCTCTGTATGTATACAAGGTCAACACTTAAAGCATGAAGAAACACAGCAGGGACTCAGTATTTATTTAGAGATCTTATTCCATTCAATTTGGTCGTTAAGACCAATTTGGTCCGCTTTTTCTGAATAGATCCAACGTGCCTCTTTTAATGCAAGTGTTCTCTCAATCTCACTTGAATCACCCATCACTTTTTCCAACACAACCCATTTCACTGCCTTGAAATTGTGTTGGCTATCTTTATAGTGTTGGACCAACCTCGTTGTTAATTTCCCGTTCTTAATGGTACTGAGATGCTCCTGGATCCTCACTTTAATCTTTCTTGTTGTGAGACCAATGTAATGAAGCCCGCAGGGACATGTTAACCTGTAGATGCTATTGGTCGAATTGCAGTTGCTGAATTTATTCAGAAACCAGGTTCTTCCATTTTGTAACTGGACACTTGTTGTCTTCTGAGTGAGTTCGCATACTGAGCACCCACCACAGGGGTAATGCCCAGGAGGAATGGAGGTGTTTTTTGTTTGTAATGAAGGCCTAGTATGGACAAGCCTGTCCTTCAGATTTTGTGCTCTTTTAAATGCAAATCTGGGTGCGGGCATTTGGTACTCGTTAGTAGACAGTAAAGACCAATGTTTCCTAAACACCTGACGGATTTTGGTTGCCAGGGGGTCAAAAGTCAAAACTATAGGTAAACAGTCGTCTCGACCTTTTATATTTCTTTCCAATAGAGCCTCCCGGGGGGTATTCTGAGCTCTCTAGCGAGCTCTATTGACAATCCTTCTCGGATATGCTCGTTGGACCAATTTCTCAGTGAGGCTCTCTGATTGTTGCAGAAAGTCAGCAGTGGAGGAACAATTTCTGCGGAAACGTAGAAACTGACCTACAGGGAGATTATCCCGCAATGCTCTGGGGTGAAAAGATTGGTAATGAAGCAACGAATTTTTATTAGTGGGTTTCTGATGAACACTAGAACTTAACTTATCATCACTTACCCTGGTGACTAGATCAAGGTAAGTCACCATTTCGGTACTCATACTCCATGTGAATTTAAGACAGTCATCACGGTCATTGAACCAATTCAGAAATTCGCAAAGGAGACTGCGGGTTCCTGTCCATATGCACAAAATATCATCATTATACCGCTTCCAGAGGCTAATATGCCTCTGGAAGGGATTTGATGGATGGTATAGATGATGCTCTTCAAACTGACCCACATAAATGCAGGCCAGACTCGGTGCCAAAGTAGCACCCATTGAAGTACCGGATATCTGTAAAAACAGATCATTCTTATAGGGAAAATAGTTACGTGTTAACGCAGTTTCAATACACTGCATCACAAAGGATTGGGGAGTGTCGTAAAACCAATCCTGACCCCCAAGAGCACGTGCTGCTGCCACCAGCGTAGCATCTTGGGGGATGCTTGTGTACAGTGACTCAATGTCAATAGTCACTAACAATTGTTATGACGCATCGAAATCCAGATCTTGAATGACATTTAGGATGTCTGTGGTGTCTTGGACATAAGATAACTGTTTGAGTACTGACTCTCTGAGAAAAAAAAAATAAAAAAAAGAAAAAGGTCCAGGGAAAGTGAATGCAGACCTTTCATGCCCTGACGAATTTGCCGTAAACTTGATAAGGCAATGAAACATGTTGGCCAGTCCTAAAGGTGGTTATTTGACATGACCGTGCTTTTAATTTGGGATGACTCACACAATGGAATAAAGAAAATGGAATTGTATATGTGAGCCAAACCTAATTTTACTTAAGACTACACGGGTGGTCTTGGTCTGCACTAAAACTATTTAGGTTTAAAAAAAAATCTGTCACTTTTTCCTTTATTTGGGACATTATTATTTTCAATGAGAAAGATATCGATGATGAAATAGTGAGCAAACTGGTGAGAACCTACCAGCAGCTCTCTTGGTGTTGCGCACGTGAGATACTTTCTCATTTTCTCATCACTTTTTTCATCACTTCTTATGTTTGTACACTATAAATGTAGGTTGAGTGACTACACACACGGTTGGGTATTTTTCACCGATTGGGAATTATTAAATAATAAGTTGTATAGGCATCAGGGATGTGATGATAGTTCATGTTTAGAACTACCAATGGAGGAGGAATAGATGTTTACATTACCCTTTTAATGATCCCATGAAATTAATCAATTTAAAGGTGTGCCTTGTTGTTACTAGGTCTGTTTTGTTGTAGTATTGACTGAGTGGAGGGCGACCTGGTATACATTTTCCCTCTGTAACTCCTTTTTTGAATACAAGTTATATACGTGGCTGCCTGTTTAGACAGCAAATTTAGACCAGTTGTTTACCTGTGCAGAGATAGCTCTCCCTGCAGCAATAGTAAAAAGCTGTGTTTGCCTTGCCAAGAGTAGTCTTGTCTTTTTCTTTATCTTAATTTACCTCGAAACATTTGGCGAGCCACATAGGAGTCTCTTTTGCCCTCAGCCGACTGCTGTTACCGGAATATTGCCAACCCCTGCTGCATAGATCATTGTGCATCCTTGATGAGGTAAGCAGACACCGTGTTCTTTAAAGTTCTGAAATTTGTAGGCAGGTAGGACCCTGCGATTGCTGCTCTTTAAGATGAGGACAATACGAATTTTGTTCCATGTTTTGTATTTATTGTATGCCTTGTCTCTCTTGCAATGGTAAACACAGATTTAATGTAACTATAAAGATATAAGGTTATTGCATGCAAGACTGTATACATGTTGCACAGTATTAATTTAAGGTGCTGGATAGTCGGAAGACTGTTTACCCCACTACAAAGTTGAAAGTGGTCAATGTGGGTGATTCGAAGTTGGGTGTCCAATATATGTTTCAGTATTTTGACATAGAAGGACAGCTGGAAGGCCAATGTCGTTAAAGTTTACCTCCAAATACGATACAAACTCTCAAATTACTCTCCTGGGTTTAATGTCCAGAAGTCATTCCATGGTCTATGAGACGCATGGTTTGAGGGTTATCCTCTCTTGCGCGCAGAGGGAAATGGCCAGTTGCTGCTGACAGTATTTACCATTAGGGGGCCGATTCTGATCTGGGTCGGAAAGCACTCCGACCGAGTCGGATCCGGAGTGTTTTCCGACCAAGCCAGACCCCTACAGTCCGATCGAGCGAGTACGATGCGCACGTATGCTGTCGGACTCGGTTCGGTCAGACTCCCATAGAAGTCAATGGGAGCCCGTCGTACGACGAGTACATGGGCTCCCATTGACTGACTGGGTACGTCTCGAACAAGTTTGCCCCCTACAGTGGGTACGCGTCGGTGCCATCCGCACCGTACATGCCCATAGGTCTCCCCCTGTGTTCGAGTCGTAGGGCTGCGGGTGTCAGGGAATCCGACGCGGACCCCCAAAGTCCGACTCCGGGAGCTTTTGTGAGCCGGACACTCCGGCTCGCACAGGCTGTCCGATGCGTGCATCGTTCTGGCTCGGTTGTAAATCGCATCCATTGCACGCCACGGTTAGCTTCCGACCGGGACGTACGGAGCGGTTCGGACCCGGAAACGACTCGGTCAGTGAATTTCATGTAGCTCGCATCGTACTTGCTCGCTCGTACAGCTGTACGAGTCATCCGGAAAACACGCGTACGGCTCGTAGTTTTTCTGTCCGAACCCGATTCGGTGCCCTTCCGACCGAGATCGGAATCGGCCCCTTAGAGTCAAAACAATGGTGATTAACATTTCGCAGTAGTTGAAGTGTTGATATTTTTAAAATGTTGATGATGAGAGTGTGTGTATGCATTTTAACAGAAATGTGGCCACAGAGTTATGGTGTTGCATTATGGTATTATGATGTATAATGTTTAACATATGATTGAAAAAGCAAATTGATGGATTTCTTGTTTGCAAGGACTAGTGTAAAAATTTTAAAGAAGAAATATTGTGTAGACAGATAAAAGTTAAATTGCAAAAGTTGTTAGAAATACGGAGGGATTATAGAGACTCCCTTAGAGCACATGCAAAATACCTTTCCAGGTGAACAGAAAAAATTACAAAAATAGTGTCAGGGGTGGTTTAAGGCACACGTATCCCTGGCCAAAGGAAGGGGCATTTAATGACAAAATATTAGAGCCCATTGTTACACACCGTAGGAGAAAATATGCAGGGGCTAAATTGCAGAAGCCACCTAAGCCTTGACTTTTTTATGAGAAGTCTAAGGACTCCTCAAATTTATATACTCCTAGTACCTCGTCTGCTCTCCCACCTCCATATGACCCTATACATACTTTCCCTAAGGTACCTGGCATTTATCCACTGAAACAGCTACAGGAAACCTCAATGGGATTTGAGAATACTGAAATTGAAATCCCTTCACAATCCCCAAAGTGAACACCTAGTGTTGCCCCACTGATGTTAAGGCCAAGACATATGAGCAATCTCAGACAAGTTATGGTTGGGTGACTCTCAGTTTTCATGGTAACTAGAAGCGTAGTTTATACTGCATTTAGATCCAGCCTCTCCCCAGGAGGGTAGCGGTGAATAGCAGGGTCCAGGAGACAGTGACAATCAGTTGCATGTTTCATCAGCAACATTGTACTTATTACAGAAGGGGGATGTAACAGGAAGGGTAGTTAGGGAGCGGATGTCTCCCCCACAATGAAGAGAAGCAGATGATACTAGATGGAATAACTATGTAAACAGGGCTGTTAGTATGGCGTGATGGCTAATATCTTAAGAAAGAGATGAGGATTTTAGATGGACTGAATATAATTTACCACCTTGGCAGAAGGAGAAGGGGAATGTAATAGTTTCACTAGTAAGCATTCAGGAATGGGTATCACGAAGTGAGGACAGAAGGGATGCGAGAGAAGTAAAGAACAAAGAATATTATGATAATCTTTCAGGACAAATTCAGGGAGTTTTGGGATGATGGCAAATAGAGTAGAGACCATACATAGGTGTGTAGACAACATGGGTGAAAGGCTTCAGTCTCCAAAGGCTAGGTACCCTATGTATGACATTAACATTCAAGAAAGGCCTCTTATTGATCTTGACCATACAAAGAGAGAGATGGAACTGCCTAATTGCACCAGCACCAGAGACGGAGAACAGGACATATTCTCTAGAGCTAGGGAACCCCGAGCGACTGAACTTGAGCAGTTGCGGTTGCAGGGAACACATGGCCAGCTAGATCCCAGGTTGGGATCTTGTGAAGCTTTAGGAGGATTGACACTACATGATAGTCCAATGCAGCAGATGAGTGTTCAATCGCTTTTATGCAGAACTGATTTCACCCCTAGTGAAATAGTTGCTGAAGGAGAAAATAGTTGGTACCGTGTTGTACCTTCTGTGGATAATTTAGCAGGAAGGACTGAAGGTTTAACCCCACAGGTGAGTCCATTGCCACGAGAAGCGTCCTTTTATCCATGTGGCATGGCAAATGCAGAGGATTTTATTGTTTATGGTGAGGGAGATCCAGACTGGGATTATGCCTATATGTGGAAATGTTTGCACAAATGGCAAAAATATGTCAGACGGTACAACGTCCAACATTCTGTCTCTGCCATATATCAGATGTCCCTGATACCCTGATAAGTAAGGGGCCTGGAGCACCTCATTGTGTTCCTTGGCTACAAATGGACAAGGAGAATCTTAAAAATGTGCTACTGCCACTTACATAGGGAGCAGTAAAATGGATTAGATCCTTTGAAAAGCAAACTGCAGCATCACCCAGGCAGTAGGTGACATAAAGGGTTTACTTAGCCCTCTTATAGGAGATGCGACATTTACTGTTTTTCAGAAAGCTGGAGTGAGAAATGTGACCCTCACTGTGACTAGGTTTGGTGGTTCTCCATTCAATTGAGTTTTGACACTAGTTTGAGATCAGTTGAGGAAGATGTATCCTGACAGGCAAGACATTGGGTCCCTTATGACTTAATCAATGCTGCTAAAAGAGGATCCCTCTCAGCTTCTTAGTAGGATGAAAGAAAAGTGGAACTAAGAAGTAGGTCAGGATTTGGAAGTAGCAGGGAGAAATGCTGCATAGTTTTATAATTAAGGCTCACAGTTTTATGGTATTTATTATTTTGACCTTTCCGTCTGTATTTATCCATATTTATTTTTGGCTAATTTTACCTGCATGTATCCATATATATTTTGACTTGTATGGAAAAATTAAGCTGCAATTTGTATATTCCCATATTTATTTAACCGGTAAATATGCACTCATGCTTGAATGCCTACCAGGTTTCAATGCTGTAACACCCACAGAAGATAAATCAATGCGCTTAGAAGAAAATATGCACATTTCAGTATCAACCTTGTGCATATGTACTGCTGTTAAATCCTCTTCACTAAAATTCCTTTCTTTTTTTAGCCCATTTACCTATCAATCCACACAGTGATTGGCCTAGCAGTCATGGCAGACAGTATTTAGAATTACTCAAAAAGCAACCCAATTTCTGTTTTTATCCACATTTAAAAATAAATATAGACGAGAAAATAAATGTTTTCTCTCCGTATTTATCTGTCAAAATCAGTAAAAACAGAAAACAGGGAGGGGTTTGACCATTGATGTGCCAAATTAAATATGACTATTAATTTTGAGCCTGATGGAACTATGATTTGTTCTACTCTTGGAGTTCCACTTTATAGGATTATGACTGTAACAGTAGATTCTTCTACTGAAGATCAAATGAGAGCTCGACCCACTGATAAAGAAGCATTTATTACAGCAGTGTATCCAATAATAGCAGAAACACCAGAGTTACTGGGAAGGGAGGTTCAATTACCTAAAGAGATTATTTTCTGGTGACAAGGGCAAGATTCTTGGATATCTGACAGAGTTGATATTACAAATAGAGGCCTTAGAGACAACACCAACCTATGGAGCTCTGACAGCTTGTGATCATAATAATGTCTTATGAGC
Source organism: Triturus cristatus (assembly GCF_964204655.1). NCBI lineage: Eukaryota > Metazoa > Chordata > Amphibia > Caudata > Salamandridae > Triturus > Triturus cristatus. The sequence goes on along the minus strand of NC_140590.1, from coordinate 1,147,070,974 downwards.
ATGTGTTATATTCATTGAGCCAGTAAATGGGTATGGAAATATTGGATGATCAATTCTTTGATGATGATTATAAGAATACTGTTGCAGTCTTTCAGGAGAACAGTATTGGAAGTAAGGACGCCCACACCAGATAGAGCTTTTGATTCTGTCAGGGATGAAGATCTTTTGTAAGTACCAGACACCTTGTGGACTAAGGGTCCTCATGATGTAGGTCTTATTCATACTACTACTTCATTCAGAATTACACTGAAGAATGTGCTATTCTACCTAGGGTGAGGCAGTATCTTCTTTCTAAAGAAGCAGATGAAGACATCTGCCCTACTATACAGGCGTAGCTAGAGCAAGGAGTAATTTACCCTGGAGTATCTCCTTGTATACCCCGATTTAGCCGATCAATTAATCTAGGGGTAATAACTGGTGTATGGTTCATGCTGCACCCTCTGAATTATGTAATAGTACTAGAATTTCCAATTGTTCCCAACCCTTCCATCAATTTTGTGAATATTCCTCAGGATGGTAAATATTTCTCTGTTATAGATCTTAAGAACTCCTTTTTAGGTCTCGCCTGACCCAGCGCATGCGCTGGGCTGGCGAGACTTTTTGTGATGGCTCAAAAAGTGCTACCACTGTAGCCTAGAGCTACAGTGCATGTGCGCGGGCACGCGCGCCTCACTTTTGCGGCCGCTTTAATGTTTGATCGCGATCACTTTCGCGGCCGCACGGCCTCTTTGATGTTCTCTTCGCTGTTTTTTCCTGTTTATTACTGCTATGTGGTAATGGTGGCACCCGTGCGCCGCCATTACTACAGAGCAGTAATAAACAGAAACGGGCATTGGCATAGCCAATAGGTCTCGCTTTTGGGACCTTATAAGTATTTAGTTATGCAACTGTTGCATGGCTAAACACTTATGAGGTCCCAAAAGTGAGACCTATTTGCTATGCCAATGCTTGTTTAGCATTGCTCTCCATCCAGACAGCCTTTATTTGACAGTGTTCTCCTATCTCAGGACTCAGTATTTGTGTTCTCGCTTACCTCAAGGGCATTGTGAGTCCCCTAGCATTTTCAACAGAGTAGTGAAAAATGACCTATCAAACTTCCAGTGTGACAGTGCATTGTTGCAATATGTCAAAGACATTTTAATTTGCAGTCCTACGATAAGGGAAACAGTTATGGGAGACTAGAGGATGCTCCTTTTCAGGGGACAGTTATATATTTGTGTATTTATAGATAAATATCTACAGATAAACCAGTGGTGCCTCAGGCTTTACTTATGAAAGCTCTTGATCAATTGCATTCATTAGCCAAATCTTAAGAGCTCATTTGTCTTTGCAAATACGACAAGATTGGTTTGTTTCCAACTTACATGAAATGCTTACCATGTACCTTCATAATTGTACTGTATGCCAACAATTCTCTCTAAATCACAAATTGAAGGTGATAAATTCTAACATTCCACGCCCACAAGGGCCTTTTAAAGCCTCCATCTTGACTTTGTGGACATGTTAGACAGATGCAACAACTATCGGTATCTTCTAGTTGTAGTTTGTCCTTTTTCTCGATGGATTGAAGCAGGACCGTTTGTCGATTGTGATGCTAAGTCAGCTGCTACTTTTCTGATTTGTGAGGTGATTTCCCGCTGAGAAATTTCAGAAGGGGTAAGATCTGACAAAGGCACACACTTTGTTAATGCAATCTTCACACATCTCACAACAATGCTAGGGATAAAACATAAACTACCTTCTGTTTATCATCCCCAGAGCAATGGCATAGTTGAGCGCCTTAAATGCCTGCTGAAGAATAAGATCAGAAAGCTGTGCGCCACGTTGCATAAGAAGCGGTTGTATTGTTTACCATTGGCACTCTTTTCCCTTAGGGACACTCCTAGTTCTGAGCATCACCTGACACCCCATCAAATAGTGACAAATAGTGACAGGGCGACTTATGAACATACAAATACCTGCTACTAGAAATAAGATACAGGGAGGAAGTACAACAGATATCCTAAATGTAACAGTGCATGTTTATCTCTCTGAATTAACCAAAGTTGCAAAGTTTGTTGCTAAATAGGTAACCAAAGGAAAGGAGAAGTGTGCCATCGCTGAGCTCAACCTCCCAGTTGTGCACATAGGCAATTAGGTATATGTAAAGAACTTTTTTGCAAAAATAGAGAGAGCCCAAGTTCGAAGGGCCTTTCACTGTGACAATGGTATCCCTCACTGTCCTCAAAGTAGATGGCAGGAAACCTTGGATTCATCGATCGGACATTTGATTACACCCAGCAGCACACCAAGTAACGCCAGCAATGTAAATGGAACAAGGGGGAGAACTCTCTACTCATGCTAATGCATCCCATAGTATTCATACCAGATTATTAGATACATGTGGTATCAGTACATTACAGACATAGGTTCAGAAAGTGCTAATGAGTCTTGTTTTGTTTACTCTTTAATTCCTCATGCCACAGAATCAGATAGGTCACATTCAACTGAAGAAGTACCCCCAAGTATAGCTCTATGTCTTTTGCAACCCTACCTATGTAGGATTGAGGTCCAAATGCAGCCAACACATGTTAGAGTAGTGCAATTTCTAGTTAATGCCACAAAATATGATTCTTCAGCGGAAGTTTTATACATCCTCACAGATACACAGGCCATTAAGGATGAAACAGCACGAATTAAGAAAACAGGTCATCCTAACACTGCAGAATGGACACAAATGGTCTTAGGTTTAGGGTTTTTAGAACTAACACGATGCCCACTGAGTGCAATAGTTATTTAGTAATTCCTTTACCCCCAGATTGTGTTAGTAGGCCAGGATTCAGAGTTACTGGATCAGTTTATGCCCATGATCAATGGCATTCTGAGAACAAATGTTCATGTAGGTTCATGTCTTTATGGACATACAGGATACTAGTCAGGTTACAGTAAGAAAGTGTGCACGTATATGGGATGATAATGTTGTGCGTTACACCTGGATAGATAGTACAGTAAGTCCTCAGACAGTCATGAGATTAACGTCTGTTTCTTTATGTTTCAGAGGAAATGGCAATGTTAATGTAGGCAGGAATATCAACTGCAGTGCCACAATAGATATCACGGACATGCAGGAGGGCACTTCCAGCCTTATGGACAATTTGTGGCAGTATGGAGAACTACTGTACGCTAAGCCACCACCAAACTGGAATGTCCTAACTGCAATGGTCACTTTGCATGCCCCTGTTTTGGTAATTCTGGGAGTCAAATTATTAACACTTCGTGTCCACTCCATGAGCAGTCCACGACTTTGTTACATCATCACCGAAGGAGAAGAATTTCAGAGTATTATGGCACTACTACTTGGTATTATGTTCCCCAAGAGTACCAGTTGTTTAATGATGTACAGTTGTTCATTGGAAGTATTCTGCAGTTTGTTCAGGCAAAGGCAACTGCTTGATGGTTACAGATAACTAGATTGGAACTCTTGAAGAAGTGCCTGCCATGAGAGTGATGATAATGCAGCACCGTTATGTACTTGACCTTATGACGGCTGTGGAAGGAGGAGTATTTGCAGAGATTGGGACTGCTTGTTGTACTTATGTCCCAGTGAATGATGTGGATAATGGAACTTTGTCGGAGGCATATAAACTTTGCATAATCTACAGAAGAAAATAGTAGATGAGGGAGATTCCCCAGATAATTGGCTTAGTGGGAGCTTTTTTTACAACCATCCTGTATGTCGGGACTGTAAGGAGACTTGTAGCCAGCTCTTGTGGCATTATTGTTGACATATTTTGGTATTCAATTAATTCTAGCATGTTGTTGGAGGATCATTAGAAAGGAGGGAGGGATGTCTCCAGTTAGGGCACCAACACAAGTACAAGATGCTCAGGGCAATACATACCATCTAGTGCCAAGTACAGATTCCAGATTAGAGCCAGTAGTTGAAATATCAACTAGAGGGGGGAATGATGAAGAGGAAATGAAATATGACGGAATTATGCTACAGCAGACATTAGTAGAAAACTAAATAACATTCCATTATACCTAATGAAAAGCAGTGCAGGCCTAAAATCCATGCTGATGCAAGAGAGGTGAAGAGTTTGATTGAAAATAGAATGCATGAGGGGCGGAGCCAAGAGGCTCATCATGACGGATGCGCTCTAAGACAGTTCCGCAGGCCCACATAATATCCTGAAGAAATCCTGCCCGCCAACGCTACGCATAGATTCTTTGACGGCTCGTCTGTGCCCGTCATGTTCGGGGGAGCAGCTGGAGTCACCAGAGGGTCCAGTGTGGTGCTCGGTGTGGCAGGGGCTGTCGCAAGCTGCTGCGCTCAGCCGACTGCGGCGCAGAGCATGCGAGAAGAGCCCAAAGCTGATCCGAGGGTCCAGGGCTGCTGAACAAGAGGCTGGAGCTTGGGACGCTGTTAGGGCTTCATCGGGTGTGACGGCTGCTGGTGGACGCTGGTGATCAGGCGGGGACCGCAGCCTACGATGTGGTGAAGCCACAGCCGAGCAGTATATTTAGAGGCTGCCATCGGATAGAAAGGTGAGGCGCCCATTAGGGTTGAGAGGGGTGTGCTCACAGTCGTGGAGGCGGCCGGATTAGGCTCCGGTGCGGCTTGCTATCGGAGGAGGCTCCTCCTTGGCCTCCCTCTCGCTCCTGGGCATAGAGCTGCAATACTGCCCGAGGCCCTACTATACTGGCTGGGTGCAGTGCCGGTAATTGAAAAAAGGACGGCAATCAGCCTCACTGAAAGCAAGATCCACAGACTTAATACAAGGCTGATATTTCTGGTGGGGGCAGGCGAAAGTGCCCTGTGTGGATTACACGGACAATATTTGGAGGGGCCGGTTGCTGTGGAACTGTGGGGTGTTCCAGACCTGGTCCACAGGACATAAGAGTTGACAAGGCCCCTTTCCCCGCTAATTGATACAGACATGCTTGGGCAACAATGACATCGTATGGTCGGTTATCCCCCGCATCCTACCTATCTTGCACTTACTCCTTGCATCTAAAAACCATCTTTATAGCTGCCAGACTGGGCGATTGGCAATTTCTAAAAGATCTGCCCGTCTGGCGCCGTTTGTCAGAGGATGTAATGTGCAGAGGGTGCGGTATGTCTCCTGAAACCCTGGAGAATATAGTATGTCTTTGTCCATCTTTTATGTCACAACGTAGACGCAAATTGAAAATTGAGTGGAATAGGCTGGGAATCCGAACGTGTAGACAAGCAATTATTGCAGCTTTAACGCCAGAAAACACAGGTCTAAATATTGCTTTTACAACTTTTTTACGATATGCTTACCGCACTCTTAAGCAGTAATGGTTTGGTATGTTTTTATGCTTTCTTTAAGGGCTATTTCATTTCATTGTGTAATTTTTCAAATGCTGCTAATACTACTTTTATCTGACTGACGCTTTGCACAATCGGTTGTCATTTTATGAAATATTGGATTGCATTTACGGTTGTTGTCAAACACATGAAATCAAATGTATTTTAAACGTAATGCTTGTCATTGCATTGCACACTAATTCCTTTTACAATTGATATATCAGTGAAGCTTTTATTGCAATTTGAAGTTTTTAAAAATGTGTATTGCTGTCGTAATTTTGAGGTGTTCTTTTAAGGATATTTTTATATCTAAATAAAGTATACTACTACTACTGACCATTGGGATGGAAGCGGTCCGTGGAAGGGGCTAAGCCGGTGGTGCTATTAGACTCATGCGGCTGAATATAGATTGTGGCATAAGCCCTTCAACTAGAGAGAGTCATACTATGTCCAAAGGAAAGGCCTCGGGTAGGCCTGAACCTGGGCCCCATGGACCGCTTTTTGGCCGCGGCTTCGCAGTCCACCGAGGCCGGGGACGCCATGACTGGCCTTCCAGATAATGCAGCCCTCACTCAGTCCAGGCAGGCGCTGGAAACTCAGATTGGTGGAGTTGGACAGAGGTCACACTCCTGCGACTGGACCTCTGTAACGCATTCGCCTGCATCGCAGAAGCCGAGACGAAAATTGTGCGGGTGGAAGAGGCTGTAACCACACTTCAACGCACAGTTACAACCCTTGAACAACTGACCAAGGGCCTCGCTCTCTGAGTAGAAAATGCAGAAGGTCGCTCGAGAAGAAATAATTTACGCTTTGTGGGTTTCCCGGAAAATTGTGAGGGTAACTACTCAGGAAAGTTCCCTACACAGTGGCTTCATTCTTCGATTTCAGCCGATGCCCTCTCACCGTGCTTTGTGGTGGAGCACGCGCATAGGGCCCTGCAGCAGAGGCTGCCACTGGGGGCCAGACCGCGATCCAGGATTGTACGTATCCTAAATTTCCGGGTTGTCATCCTACAACAGGCGCGGACGCAAGCCGATCTTTACATGGACGGTCAAACAATGGTCTCTGAAGCCACATACCCCACCACGCTGGGACTCCGACTCCTCGACCGGAGATTCGACCAGACCCCCGCCGATCCACATAGTGCTCTAAGAACAATAAAGTGGCTGTCAAACACATGCTGACTAAACAGACATAAGACTGGGTATTGCTAGATTCGCTTCTACCCTAGGGGCTGTGCACAGATTTTCTGTAATTGAGCAAGCGTTGGTGTGTAAGTTAAAAAATAGGCCCTCCAAATGGGCTAGCTCACTTACTTCATGTAGATTTCGGGAAACTATAGGGCCTCAGGGGATAAATGGGGAAGCCAGCTTTCCGCCTCTTCATTGGGGGTGGGACAGGGGGCTTCCCGCAACAGATACTTCAGTTGTTGTGAGGTATTGGGGTGGGTTAGGGAGGGGTGGGTATGTTGGGCGAGTTAATGATTATGTTGTCTTGTTTTATATTTGCTGCACAGCTCATGTCCCTAGGATCACATGTACTCGGTTTCACTAACATTTCACATTATCCCCATGTACAACAATGGCAACAGACCTAACTAGATGCTCTCCCAGCCGGATAAAAGTTGTGGGTTAGTATACGAGGGGTATGCTGGACAAGATTAAATGGAGTGCGGTGCTCCGCCATGCTAAACACATAGGAGCAGATGTCCTCCTTTTGCAAGAGACACATATGCTTAGTACGATGGCACCCTGCCTTGCCAGATATGGCTATCTACATGCATTCTATGCCGGATTTGTGAGGAGCTCCAGAGGGGTGGCTTTTCTGATCCATCACCGGGTCTCATTTACACTGATACAAAAATGGGTTGACCTACATGGTAGTTTTATCTTCGTGCATGGGGAGGTTGCCGGGGAGCAGATGGTCCTTGGTAGAGTTTATGCCCCTCCACCACTGGGTCAGAGTTTTCTGGATCACGTGGCCGGGATATGGGGTGGTATGCCAGATGTTCTGGCGGTGGTTGGCGGGGAGTGGAACGATGTAATGTTTGCAGAGATAGATAGGTGGCGCCGCACGGGAACCATGACAAACCCGTCCGACACCAAGCTACGTATTTGGATAGACATGGTGGGTTAGGTGGACACATGACGATCACACCTCTCTATGGAGACCAACTACACTTACTTTTCTCACACCCATACCTCCTATTCCAGACTTGACTATATATTTATGCCCTGTATGTACGCCCATAGAGTTCCGAAGGTAATGATTTTAACTAGGGGTCTATCAGATCATTCGCCCGTAGCTATCCATGTTCAGACTGGCAAACCTCCCTTTCGGTGGCAGATCTCAGCATTGCATCTATAAAACCTGATATATAGAGCCCATATACATAGCTCGCTATCGAAGTATATATCATATAACACAGGGAAAGTCTCATCGGCATGCACCTTTTGGGAGGCCATGAAGCCCACATTACTGGGAGTGGATATTAGTTTCTGTATGGCGGAGCGTCGTAGGCGTCGGCAAGCACTCGTAAAACTCTAAACTCAGATTATGATAATGGAACGGCGGGCCTGAGAAATGGACGGTGCAGCAACAACATCAGAGCATGCAGATGGACGCAGCACAGAATGCGTGGCTCGCTATGCAAAGCAAAATCTATCAGTGGGAAGACAAGTCAGATAGACTTCTCTTTCGACTATGCCAACAAACACGTACACAGACTCCCATGCCAGGCCTCCGGGACTCTGACAATGCACTGGTTGCTGACCCTGTGGTGGTGGCGGACAGCTTTGCGGACTGTTATTGAGCACTATATACTGCTAATCAGGTCCTTGATCAGATCAACCGGGACAATTTCCAGGGACTGGATTTTTATGTAAGGATATATTTTCATTTTGCAGTGATCGCAGCGGTTTGGGTGTTCTGTTTGATTTCAGTTTTGTTGTTAATTAAGTAACAATTTTATTTCCTATACATGTCAACTTTAATTCTGGTCAATGATTGTGTATTTTGATGCACCTGGAACGTGATGTTGACAAACAAAACTCAATAAAATATCTTTATGAAAATAAAAAACTTGAATGCGTGGCCAGCAAGGTCTTAGTTAAAGGAAAATCTGTGTTTGTAAGCGTGAAGGAATTTATGGTCTTAGCATACAGGCATGCATTCTGTTGTCCCAGTAAATTAAAAACATAATTGAAGTATAGGAGAAGGAGATTGTATTAACCAAGGGCACACAGAATCTGATAAGAGGTCTTGGAAGCAGAACGATAGAACACACATGCAAACACACATGCATTTAAGAGTAGTGAATAGTTACTTTGTTAAGCATTTTTAGAACTGCAATAAAGAACGTGTAAGAAACAGAGTAAGGGTTTAAGGAAACAGGTGATGTGACCTCTTGTCACAAATGTAACTGCTGAGTAACTTATTATTTAGCCTTTTGTAATAAGCATTGCTCATGTTGCTATTTAAGTGGCTGCCTGTGAAGCAGCAAATTGAGACCAGCTGTTTACCTGTGTGGCAATAGCTTCTCTCCCTGCCGCAACATTAAAAAGCTGTGTTTGTCTTGCCGAAACGAGTCTTTTTTTCCCCTTTATATTACGTTATCCTGCAGCACCATCTCCCTCTTTCCTGTTTTGAAATGTTGGCAAGTAAACTGATCCCTGTTTCATACGAGAGCCGAAAAGCTTTCAGATCGGTTGTGTTTGAAATTTCCATTTTTCCAAAGATTTTATATGTGACATTTCAATTCTATGTATGTGACACTTTGAGGGACTCTTCAGGGTGAGTAGAACAAAGCAGTGAGGCCCACGTAGAGAAATGGATTTCAGAAAGTAGCCCCTTTTGCTCAATGTAATGTACTAGAAAAAAAACCTGGACTGGATAAGATATTTAGACTTCGTAACACAATAGCTGCAATTTAAGACCAGCAGTTTACAACTTTCTGTGAATTTATAAATCTAGGTTTTTAACATGAAACATACTACTCACCTGACAACTTTCGCCTTTTCATTTTCCCTCAGTGGGCAGCATACTCATTCCATGCCATCCATCCATCAGAAAAACCGAAAATTAATAACTAGCAATTGCTTCATCTCCCATCATCTGCACTTTACATTGCTGAGTAACAAGGAACAGTTATACAAAGTCTTTTTTGCCCAGCACAATGTGCTGTGTTGGTTTTAAAATCCATCACAAATCACTATTTGCATTGGATTGTAACCAAAAATAATGCAATGCTGCATAATGTTCTGTCTTGCCTTCCTTTGCGTCAAGGGGGCGGTCTATAGATGGTGCATGGGCATTTTGCAGCACTCTACAATCTACAGAGAACTGTAGATAGGGATTTGCGCCAAAATTCTGTGCCTCCCGGAGGCAGTGGTAATGGGGAAACTTGTTTCGTTTTCCCTGTTTATATGTGTGTTGCATTGCACAGAACATATGCAAAGAGGGAAATGCCTTAAAGCATAGTTTTTGTACAGGAAGGGCCTCCTTTTTTCTTACACCCTTGCACTATGATGCACTATGGCGCACTATGTCGTAAGGGTGTCTGCATTGGTGCATGGCAGCTTAAAGTGCACCACTGCAGGGAGAGAACAGAACAGCCACACATATTATTAGAAGTGGTGTTGTTCTGTCTGCTCTCCCCTGTTCATACAATGCAGAAACTTTACTTTCTGCGTACTTTCTTTGACAATCTGGGCCAAAATTCATAAACCAAATAACTGAGAATCAGATCTCTTCCTAGCTGTAATCATTGAACTATTTTGTCTGATCTTGTCAATTCTGGGCATTCCCATGGCCCACCCACTCTAGCCTCCTGACCAGTGAGATCATCTCTCAGTCCCACGATTTGCCATGGTGCTGCAGTAGGGTTACATTCTTCTTCCAGGGCCCTAGTGTTAGAATGACCTGTGCCAAGTCAGGGCTGATCAGAGTGCAGTCAGCCTCATCGTGCACGTGCTGGGCTGAGTTTGGGATGCCAAGTCAGGGACTTCATGTGAACTTTTCTCGTGCCCAGTGGTACTTTGAGGCAGGCAGAGGGACATGCCTTGGTGCACTGCAGTACACAAAAGGTGTTCTTGCTGTTTGCTGAGTGCGGCAGCAGCTCTCATAGGCTTCTACTAGCGCTTTTTAACTCCATGGCTGGGCCCGCCCACTCAGGATCCCTCAGTGCAGTGACAAATGTACAGACAGATCCTTCCTGATCATGAATTCAGGGTGGAAAGGGGGAAGAGACACTGATGACCCCACTGAGTGCAAGGAAGATGAAGAAAACATCCTTTGCGCCTCACCTGCTGCCAGGCACACTCAGCAGCGAGGCCTGTGTGCCACACAGCTGGCTATCAGATCCCGAGCTGGGGCTGTGCGGCACCACCCTGTTTGGGCACCAGCAAGAAGAAACAGCTTCACTACCCAATCAAAGCACCCTGTGTGCCAAAACAGGAGTGTATAATGCGCCAGATCAGGAAAATGCCACATGAGGATATAATGGCTGGGCCCAGATGCAGGCCGGTTACTGTGTAACCCAGCGTTTCCAAAACAGTGGGTCTCACTCAGCCAATTTATGGTAGGTCATGAAAGAACAATAAATTCAGATGCTTTTTCACTTTGGATTTATCTTGTTACATTTGCTGTGCTTTGAGGACAGAGATAAAATGTCAGGATATGTCTTCTTACAAACTGCTGCTAATTCTTTTAACATAGGGATTGGTGTTTATTTTTCTCTGACTGCAAATTGTGAGTAGTTTTTAAAAATGAACTATGTGCTAATTTTGCTGTGGTACAGGGAATGTGATAGGAAAGGCTGAAGGGTGTAATTCTTATGTAACACCTAACATTTTAATGCCTGTAAATGAACTGTACACATATTTAAGAATGCATCTGCAGTTAGAATAGCAAAAATGATGCTCATATTTTGGTAAATTCAGAACTGTGATGGAAACAAAGATTTTAATAGGATAAAAACAAATCAAGACACTTTACTTGATGATGTGCAAATGATAAATATTCACTGAAACTCGTTTCCACGCATTGTCATTTGTGTGCCGTGGGAGCAGAACCCAAAACCCAGAATCCAGACACCTAAAAATTAGAACACCCTAACATTTACCTCCATCCGTTGAACTCCAGCACCGTTAATCTTGCGATAAAGAACATCCTCCTCACATCAGGCCCAACATTAATTAACAGAATAGTAAAGAAGTAACTGGGTCTACTCAATAGCTGAGTTTTATATCAAGGAAAACTTAAAGGTTTTAAATCTCAAAAATCAAGCGGTACAGAATAAATGTTAAATATCATGAAGACATATATGCAGATTACATAACACAAGATCAGAATAATTCTAAGTCTCCAATGAACAGTAAAATCAAAAGAGAAATGGGCAGACCACCGGAAGGAAACTCACTCCAAAAACATATTTTCAGTAAAATTAGCTGGCACAACTGCAGTCTCAAAGTCTTATAACTAGAGATAATACATTACAAGCAAATCAGGATCCAACATGTAAAAACAAAGTATATAACCATTACTCCCTTTCAAGTAATGCTCCAGCGGATCACTGACACAATACTGTGGCAAGAAATATCATGGACAAGCATAATGTGTCAAAAATATAGTTTGCCGCAATATCAAGATCATATACTTATAACGGTAAGTACTAAAAATTTGGTAAAAAAATTTGTTGACACTAATATCATCCCAAAATATTCAAAAGTATAGATTTTTTAGTATAGAGTTTAAAGTAGCAAATGTGACATTTTTTAAAATATAAATTCAATATAATGTAAATTAAATAAATTCCACTTATATTTAATACTATATATATAAATATATACTTATAAAGGCACAAAAACACATATACATGTGTTTGTCTATATATAAATAAATATATATATATATATATATTCACTGAAAAAAACGTTTTACAGACGTTATAGTTAGAAATTAGCATTTAAAAAACTTTAGAAATTCACTGAAAAAAACATAAGTTTCAGGGACGTTATAGTTAGTTGGACATTTCACTCATATAAAACCAGAGAAATTCCACCGTTATAGTTAGTTCAGCTAACTATAACTCACGCACCCGCAATGCACTGCTCATGACATCACATATTACATCATTCATGACATGGTCAGTGACATCACTGATGACATCACTGATGACATCTCAAATGACATCACTGATGACATCACTGATGAAATCATCCCATGACTGTGTGTTTCTGTAATATTTAAATATGTTTTATATATATTCCTAGGTGTATTGAAGAATGAGTGGGTGTATAAGTGTCTGGATGGAGGATTTAGTAGGTGGGTGACTGACTGTATAAGTGAGTGATTAAATGTGTCTTACTGAATACATTGGTTAGTGACTAAACTGTGTGAATGTCTGTATCAGCCTGTCTGTTGTTGTGCAAGCTGCTGCATGGGTTGGTCAGTAGCTATATGAGTGTCTATATAGGTTATTGATTGGTTGTCTGAGTATTTTTGGGGGAGATTGAGTGTGTGTGTGGGTGGGTGTGAGGTGTGTGACTCTATGCATAAATGTGTGAGTGGTTGATTCAAATTTTTTTACATCTAACTACAATGTCCCTGAAACCTACATTGTTTTTAAGTAAATTTTAAAAAGACTTGAATACTTTTTGTAGGGAAAAACTAACTATAACTGTAGTCTGTTATAAGTTATAGTTTAACAATGTTTAAAACTTAATTAGCTCTAATTACCATATACGTGTGGAAAAAGTGTGACGCTGCAGCTATGATACCTGACTTCGAACAACAGCGTTCACAGTTCAATTCCTGGCTCCAGCTGCATGTTAGCCCACCACTATATCACTGTGGGCAACACCTTGCTTAATCTTCCTGACACCCCGAGCGCCGGCACACCTTTCCAGGGGTAGCTATACGCTTTACAAATGCTCGCAATTTTTTTTATTTAAAACCATAGTAATGAGTGATATTAGCACGTTTTTTTTTCTTCTATTCTGAATGAATTTTTTTTTTATGTCTTCTATTTAGAATTACGGCAATTAATAGATGTTTTTAGTCATGAGAATGGAAATTACACAGTTTGCCGGGTAACAGTTTTTAAGCTCTCCAACGTATGTACATAGTAAGGACCTTTTACGTGTTAGGATCGAAATCGAAACCTGTTCCACTTCACATTTTGCAACTTTTCCCAACACGAGCACAAGTTAAACAGTTAAAATGGGAGCACATGTCAACTGTAAAACGTGACATCTAAATGGGCGGAGCCGCATCTACCTTCCTTAGACAACTCAATAACCAAAAAGTATATAAACCACACCCGTTGTTCGATTCGTTTCGTTTTTACGAGTTATTTACGCATGTCCATTCTGTGATGCAGGTTCCCTTTTCTAACGTCAAATTCTTGTTTTGCGGCAACAAAACATATTCCAGAGTTGTAAGTTATGGAATTGTAGATATTTATAATATGTAGCTATTTGTCAATATTTAAACATTTGTATTTAGAAAAAAGTGTTATTGGTTGATTTTGCCATTTATATGTAACGTCAGCAGCTTGTTTTCAGAAACAGACAGAATACAGCAAACATTGTTCCTTTTCTGTCTCCTTTGAGCTCATATAGTGTGTCTTTGTATATTATAATATTGACACTGTACTTGACCTCTGAGGTGTTGGTGACCCGTCAGCGAGAAGACTAAAGATGTATATGTAACGTCAGCAACTTCTGGTTCTTACTCTGTTTCCCCCTTGGGATCATATAGTGTGATTATGTATATTATAATAACCACCCATTATGATCTCAGTGAAGTTTATGACCCGTTGGCGCAAAGGCTAAAGATTTATATGTAACGTCAGCAGATTCTGGTTCTTGCTCTCTTTCCCCCTTGGGATCATGTACTGTGAATATATATATTATAATATTAACAGTCATTGTGATCTCAGAGGAGTTTATGACCCATCGGCGCGAAGACTAAAGATTTATATGTAACGACAGCAGCTTCTGGTTCTTATGCTTTTCCCCCCTGGGGTCATATAGTGGGAATATGTATATTTGGGGGAAAACATGGCGTCCTCCAGGCGAATAGCATTGGATGCCTTTCTGACTCTTTTCTCCACTTTGGTGGTTCGTGGCGGCCTTTGGACCGGCGGGAGCTTCGCTTTTAGTAGTTTGCTTTCCCTCCGGTGTGCTCTGTGGTTGTGTGTGGGGGAGAAGCCACCTCCTTCCCCCTGTCTACCAAGGTGGAGCCGGGCAGCCGTGGAGCTCAGGCGCAGCCGCGCGGTGGCGGCTCGCGGATTCCTGAGAGGGAGTCTCGGCGGCCCCGCAGGAGGCTTAGATGCTGCAGGATGTCGAAAGAATTGCACGGGTGAGGCTGGGGGAGACCGCAACCAGGTCGATGAACCAGAGATATCAGCTCCAGTCAGCACGGAAGTAAGTCGGAGCTCTGGCAGGGTCCCAGAAGGTCTAGAAGGTAAGACTCTGTTACAGGATCATACGGAGGAGGCTCGCAGTACCTATGGTAGACCTGTTAAAGGGAAACACACCGGTAGAGGGAAGAAAATATTCAAGGGAGACAGAAGTGCACTCCATAAGCAGGTCCTCAGTAAAAAAGAGAAAGTAACAATTTCTGCAAGGGCGGCTGAGAGGGTTAGTGAAGAATCTGAAGGGGAAGAAGCCAGGAGGTGCCTCCCGATAGGCGAGGGGGACCTAAGGAATAGAAGGGCAAGTCGGAGTCAGGAGGGAGAGGATAAAGAAGCACAGAAGCGCGTTAGAGGGAGAATTTCCTTACAGAAAGGTGAAAAGAAACAACAGAGTAACACAGTTCGAACTACTCCCTCCTTGCGCTCTTTCTTCAAGGTCCTGCCTCAAGTTTTGGAGATTCGTGCCAATAAAGCCCCCCTGCCACTTTTTGCTGACCCCTCTCTCGACCCTATGTCTGATATATCCGATATAAGGCCTTTAGCTTGTGGTGAACAAGCACTCATCCCCCAAGAAGGTAGTACTACAGTGGCGAGGGCCAGTAGTGGGATGGTACCATCGGAGGTTATGGAGACTGGCATCGATATTAGATGTGATCAGAGCACGCTGGTGGAACTCGTACAAACACTAGCAGATATGAGGGAGGAGATTAGATCTGATTTTTCAACTTCTAAGCTCAATCAGGCGGAGATAAGAGCCACATGTGAATCCCTTGAAAAAAAGGTTGATGATCTTGGGGGGCGGATTGAGAATCTGGAGACCTCTGTTGAGGTCCTGAAATTGGGCATGAAGAAAGCCGAGGATAAAATCCACTCCTTACAGAGAGAGGGGGTTGTCCTGAAAGAAAGAATTTTTCGCGTCGGAATAATCTCCGTCTCCTCAAAATTCCGGAGGGAAAGGAAGGAGGGGATATTAAGTCCTTTGTGATTAACTTGCTTAAAGCCTCTTTGGTCTTCGATGAGGATGTGGAGGCTTTAGAGAAGGATATACAGCGGATCCATCGGGACCCTTTTCGCTTAAAACCCGGTAGAGACAAACCAAGAAAAATTTTGATTAATTTTCAAACTTACGCCCTGACGGAAAAGCTATTAAATTTGGCGTTAAAAGAGAAATCGGTTAAGGGTCCTGAGTTCTCCTTCGAGGTGCGATCGGACCTGTCCAAAACCACACTGGATCGACAGTGGGAGCTTGGCCAAAGAATGGAAAAATTCAGATCACTGGGTGCTACGGTACAGATGAGGTTTCCTGCCTTTCTGCGGGTGATGTATAATAATAAAATGCTTAATTTTAGATCTCCCCAGGAGGCAGATGCATGGCTGAACGATACTCTAAGGAGCTCACAAGGGGGAAGCTAAGTGTCCGAATTTTGGGTTATGGCCATTGCTCGTTCTATAGGAGGGGTAGATATGAATGGAAAGGGAGGAGAGAAAGAGGGAAAAAAAAAAAACAAGAAAATCAATAGTAATTTTTATTATGGTCACAGATATTGGGTTAAGGAAAAAAAAATGTTTTTTTTTTTTTGGTGGGAAGAGATTAAATAAAAATGGGCAAATAAAAAGGGAAAGAAGGGTAAAGAAAAAAAAAAAATAGGAAATAACCCGAAGAAAAATATCTTCTTCTTCCCTGTGATTGTTTATTTTATGGGGAATCAGAAGGGTAGTTCGTGGATCATGCAGTGGGGGACGAGGTTACTGCTCAAAGACGCAAATCTGACAGTCCAACAGGTCAGAGGAAGTAAGGGAGGGTTTTCCAGGGGGGGGTGGTGGGAAGGTGTGGGTGGTGGTGGGATTAAATCAAAAATTCTCATTTGTCAGTTCTCTTTAAGACTAAGATGGCCCCAAGCTTGGCTGAAATTTCAAGTAATTTTCAATCGTGCACAGCGAGTTAGATGGAAGGGATGGTTAGTGTGCCTGGGTGGTGGGTAGTTAGTTGGGATTATGGCTGTTGTACAGTTTGTATCCTGGAATGTTAATGGTCTGCGCGTGAGGAACAGAAGAGATCGTATTTTTCAGTATTTGAGAGACTCCCCCGCGCAGATTATTGTTATCCAGGAATCACATCTTCTTAGGACCGAAGCCTCTGAAATTCTAGGGAAACAGAGATGGATCAAAAGCGAGCTTTCTGGACCAAGACCTTTCTCACTGCCAAATTTGGCGTCATTCCGTTCAGCAGTTTGACCGGTAGCCTTGTCTAAAGTTTCCTATGGAAATTGAATGGAGAAAACACGTTTTGGGACCACCCTTTTCTCTCAACCCCCCTTGACGAATCACCCCCAAACTTTCAACATAGGAGCTGATCTGAAAAGAGAAGTTTTTTGGAAAGTTTCGTAAACATTCATCAAGCAACGCTAAAGTTATAAGCAAATCAAAAAACGCTTTCCCTAAGGAAACGTGGTCCTAACTATAACTATCTACTGGCGACCGCCAGTAGATAATATATATATATATATTTTCAGTGAAAAAACCATAGGTTTCAGGCCTGATATAGTTAGGAATTAGCATTTAAAAAACCTTAGAAATTCACTGAAAAAACAATAGGTTTTAGGGGTGTTATAGTTAGCTGGACATTTCACTCGAACAAAACCATTGAAATTCCTCCGATATAGTTAGTTGTACTAACTACATCTCGAGCGCCCGCAATCCACTGCTGATGATGTCACATATTACATCATTCATGACATGGTCAGTGACATCACTGATGACATCTCAAATGACATCACTGATGACATCATCCAGTGAATGTGATTTGGTTTGTTATTTAAATATGTATTATATATATATATATCAATTTGCATTGAAGAATGAGTGGATATATAAATATAAATATCTGGATGGAGGATTTAGTAGCAGTGTGATTGACTGTTTACTTGACTAATTTATAGTGTCTCACTAAATATTGGATAATGACTAAACTGTGTGAATATCTGTATCACTTTGTCAGTTGTTGTGTAAACTGCTGCACTAGTTGGTTACTAGCTACGTGAAAGTCTATATTATTTATTGATTAGTTAACTGAGTATTTGTATGGGAGAGTGAATGTGTGTGTGTGTGGTTCAGTGGGGGGGGTGTGACTGCCCAAAGATGTGTGAATAGTTGATTCAGTAGGGATAGGAAGTTAAAACTACATGTTATAACAGTTGTTTGGGTGAGTGAATATCTTTATGGGTGTGGCGATGAGCAAATATATGTCTCAAATGGTACATGTCCAACAAACTAGAAAAATAAAAGCCAGTGTATGTGTCAGTTGTTGTATATAAATAAGTATACATAAGACTCAGTGATTGCATGAGTGACTGTATGGATAACTGTATAGTTGTAATAGTGATTTTATAACACACTAAGTATGAGCTATTATCTATATGAATAGATGAAGTTGTGTTTTTATAAGTGTATAGCTAAGTAAAAGTAAGTATGATCCATTGTTTGCATAAGTGAGTAGGATGACTTCATAAATGATTAGGAAGTGTGCTGGTGTGTAATGTCGATATAGGTGTATAAGTATATTTGATAATGTTCTATTGATCATTGACAGCATGTATGAGTGAATCTATAGGTAAGTGATTAGATGTGTGTATAGATCTAGGAATCACTGAGTGGGTGTTTAGTATTGGTGTGTCAATGGTTTTAAATCTGGCACTCTGTATTTTACAGTGAGTGATGAAAGGTTATACTAGTGTATGATGAGGTGTATCTGATTGTCACGTGGATGATGTCATCAGTGATGTCATCAGTGATGTCATTTGAGATGTCATCAGTGATGTCACTGACCATGTCATGAATGATGTAATATGTGACATCATCAGCAGTGGATTGCGGGCGCGCGAGATGTAGTTAGTACAATTAACTATAACGGAGGAATTTCAATGGTTTTGTTCGAGTGAAATGTCCAGCTAACTATAACACCCCTAAAACCTATTGTTTTTTCAGTGAATTTCGAAGGTTTTTTAAATGCTAGTTCCTAACTATATCAGGCCTGAAACCTATGGATTTTCAGTGAATTTCAAAGGTTTTTTAAATGCTAATTCCTAACTATATCAGGCCTGAAACCTATGGTTTTTTCAGTGAATTTCAAAGGTTTTGTAATTGACAATTTTTAATGTATTAATTGTTATATTGATTTTTTTTTATACTGATCTACTACGAATTTAAACTGTTTATTTTTAGATATTTTATTTTTTTAATTACATTATACATTACAATATAAAATATACTTTCTCAGAATGAATTACTTTAGTTTAAATACTTTGTAAATAGGCAATAGACTTTTAAGTACAGTAGTTACAGTTGTTGCAATGGGCAACACAATTTCAAACACAAAGCAACATTGAGCTCAATGTGAATTTCTAGTCAAATGCAGTTAGTTACTTTATGGATTACTTTTCTAACCACAGGACTGGATCCTAGATTCAGTCCTTGGACATCTCCTGTAAACAGTTGCGTAAAAGCGTTTTGGTTACAGTAGTGATTTTTAAGGATTATTATTGTATTTTAAAAGTTGACACTTCTAAACATTTTCACATAGAATCACCAATGTTATCCTATGGTAGACAATTCACTTAGCAGGTAAGTAGTGTTATCGTTACTTTTTCTTACTCAGTGGTGGATCCTGGATCCAGCACTGGCCAACCTCCTGTAAACAGTTGAAAGAATGTGTTTAAGTCATACCGACGATTTTTTAGGAATATTTTTAGTTTGTGATAATAGACACAGAAACTTTTCTGGTGAAAACCACACAATGGATTCCTATGGAAGGAAATACAAGTTACTGGTAAGTACGCTTAGAATTACTTTTCAGGGTCAGTGCTGGGCTAAAAGATGCAGCCCTGGGTTCTCTCCTGATAACAGGTGAGTAAATCGGAATTCGTAGTTCAGCTGATTTTAGAGGAATATTTTTAGTTTGTGAAAATAGACACTTAGAAACTTTTCTGCTGAATACCACACATTGGATTCCTATGGAAGGAAATACAAGTTACTGGTAAGTACGCTTAGAATTACTTTTCAGGGTCAGTGCTGGGCTAAAAGATGCAGCCCTGGGTTCTCTCCTGATAACAGGTGAGTAAATCGAAATTCGTAGTTCGGCTGATTTTAGAGGAATATTTGTAAGTTTCAAAATTGGACACTTAGAAACTTTTCTGGTGAAAACCACACAATGGATTCCAATGGAAGGAAATACAAGTTACTGGTAAGTACGCTTAGAATTACTTTTCAGGATCAGTGCTGCTCTAAAAGATGCAGCACTGGGTTCTCTCCTGATAACAAGTGAGTTCGGCTGATTTTAGAGGAATATTTATACAATGGTGAAGGAAGGGGGTGGGGCCTGAGGTGACGTGCGCAAACACGCCCTGTGGCGCGTTTTAAGTTGGGAAATTAATTCCTCTTCAATCCTGCGGTCCCCTAGGGGCCAACTAGCCCACCAGATACCTCCAGTAAGCACCAAGGAGCTGCGTTGCAGAGTGTTGTAAAAAGGGGCGTGGCCTCTGAACACCTCTCTGCAACGCAGCTCCCTGGCGCATACTGGAGGTACCTGGTGGGCTAGTTGGCCCCCAGGGGACTGCAGGATTGAAGAGGAATTAATTTCCCAACTTAAAACGCGCCACAGGGCGTGTTTGCACAGTATCGCCTCAGGCCCTGTCTCCTACATTCACCACTGTGCAAACGCGCCCCGTGGCGCGTTCTAAGTTGGGGGATTAAGTCCCCTTGAATCCTGAGGTCCCCTGGCGGCCAACTAGGCCACCAGGTACCTCCAGTAAGCGCCACAGAGCTGCGTTGCAGAGAGGTGTAAAAAGGGGCGTGGCCTCATTACATCTCTCTGCAACGCAGCCCCCTGGCGCATACTGGAGGTTCCTGGTGGGCTAGTTGGCCCCCAGGGACCCCCAGTATTAAAGGGGAATTAGTTCCCCCTCTGCAAACGCGCCAGGGGCGCGTTTGCAGAGTGGTGTAAGGAGGGGTGTGGCCTCCTGCCTGATCCCCCCGTTTTTTTTTTCCTTCTTTTTTTTTTAGAAGGGGGGCTGTGTAGCCCCCCTTCTTTTTCTATTTTTTGGGCCTTGGGGACCCCATCACCCAGGGCCTGCCCCCAATTTTTATTTATAAAAAAAAAAAAATCGGGAAGAGGGCCACGTGGCCCCCCTCTCGAGGTCATAATTTGCCCCGGGGACCCCATCCCCCGGGGCATGGGTTTTCTTTAAAAAAAATGTAATTTATTATGGAGGGGGGGTGCGTAGCCCCCCTCCTCTGGCCACTTCAAGGCCCGAGAACCCCAACCCCCAGGGCCGGCCATTGTTTTTTAAAAAAAAATGTTGTTGTTTTTTCTAATGGTGGAGGGGGGCCACGTGGCCCCCCTCCCAGGCCACTCATGGCCCCGGGGAACCCATCCCCCGGGGCCTGTCCTCCGTTGGGGGCCATGGGGGGGTCCCCAATCCCCCCACGGTCCCAGCCGGCTCCCCGCATCCTGCGGGAGCCGGCATTGCTTTTCCACATGGGGAGCAGCTAACATGCTGCTCCCCATGTGGAAAAGCAATCAGTTTTGCTTCATTGAAGCGAGAGCAGGTTTCCCTGCTCTTGCTTCAATGAAACAAAGCAGTTTGCAATGACAGGGCGGGAGCCGCGAGGCTCTCGCCCTGTCGTTGCAAACTACAGTGTCCCGGGGGTGGGCACCCCGGGACACTGCAGGAGCCGGCCCTGGGGGGTGGCGGTCCCCAGGGCCTATACAAGGCTCCAGGAGGGGGGCCGTGTGGCCCCCCTCCCACATTGACAAGTTGCCCCGGGGGGTGGCGGTCCCCGGGGCTGGGGGGGCCTGAGAGCCCCCCACCCCAAATTATTTCAAGCCCTGGGGGGTGGCGGTCCCCGGGGCTGGGGGGGCTGAGAGCCCCCCCACCCATGTTGAAGAAGCCCCGGGGGGTGGCGGTCCCCGGGGCTGCGGGGGGGCCGTGAGCCCCCCGCATATACTATCTTCGAGCCCCGGGGGGTGGCGGTCCCCGGGGCAGTGTGGAGGGGATTGGAACCCCCCACACTTTTTTTTAAATTATGCCCCCGGGATTTGGCCCCTGGGGGCAAATTAGCATATTCAGCCCGCGCTGAATTTTTTTTAAATTTTCGGCCGAAATTCGCGTTGGGTGCGTGAATCTCGCCGATTTATTATTTTTTTTAATTCTTTTTTGGGCCCTGGGGTCCTTGTGGGACCCCCTGAGCAGGTCTAGGGGGTCAGGGTGTTTGTATCCTGCCCCCTTTTTGCGTTTTTCGCGTTTGTTTTTTAGGTTTCTTGTGCCTCGGTTCTACCGAGGCACAAGATGGCTGCCAACACTTCCTGATCTGGAGTGTTGACAGCCAATTATAATACAGCTCGTGCACGGGAGGGTGCGCGCTGGGTGCACATAGGGTGCGTGGATCCTCCGAGGCCATAGATATATATGTACTTTTAACTCTAACTTTCTCAGGAACTACTGAACGGATTTACACCATTTAAGCAAAAGGCACGAGTCTGAACTGAGGACCACCTCTTTACCAAGTTTGGTGTAATTCCGTTCAGCAGTTCGGGCTGTAGCTGCGTCAAAAGGTCCTATGGGAAAATGAATGGGGAAAACGTGTTTTGGGACCCCCCTTTTTTCTTGGCCCACGCTTGACGAATCACCGTGAAACTTTCAGGATAGGAGTGGACCGGAACTGGCCAAAAGTTTGGAAAATTTCGCGAAGATTCGTCAATCGCCGCCAACGTTATTCCAAATAGAATGTTGCGTATTTCCTATGGAAAATAGGTCCTAACTATGTCTACCTACTGGCGACCGCCAGTAGGTAATATACACACACATACATACATACATATATATACATGTAGTGTAACATTATATTTAGGAAATTGAATTTTAAAAACCTTAGAAATTCACACAAAAGAAAAATAAAGATTATAGGGATAGGGATGTTATAGTTAGGCTCAGAATTTACACATACAAAAACATTGAAAATTCAGCAGATAGTTAAAGTTATCTCAAAAAATAATAACCTGTGCCATAGGATAACTATAACCGGTGCCTTCTTCGTCATTTCTTTTAAGGTCGAGCCCTGGGGTCCCCGAGGCAGAATTAGGCCCGGGAGGGGGCCGCATGGCCCCCCCTCCTGTATTCTTTGACAGCGCCCTGGGAAATGGAGTTCTCAGAGCTGTAATTGGCCTAAGAAGGGGGGCTGCATGCCCCCCACCCCTTATTATAAACGTACTCCCCCCCACGGGCTTGGCCCATCAGGGGGGCAAAGAAAAGCAAGCTTGGCCAACCGCGCTTGCTTTTTTTTCAATTTTGCTGCATATTCGCAGATCCACCGCTCAAATTCATTTAATATTTTCATATACCAATTCACCACTAATCCTGTTGGGGTTCTAGAGTAGCGTGCTACTCCTCGAAAAGTGCTTTGATGCCTTATCAGGGGTACCAAGTGCTATATAAATGCAAACTCCTTCCTTTTCTATCACTCCACTATCCTTTTCAACCCAAATAACAGACTCACATGTCTATCTCTCAAATTCATTTAATATTTTTCAATACAAGTTCGCTTCTAATCCTTTTTGGGTTTCGGAGTAGCGTGCTACTCACCAGGAAGCGCTTCAACACCTTGTCATGTGTAGTAAGCGCTATTTAAATGCAATTACAATTACAACATAGGCTTGCACTTATGTGTCCTCACCCTGCCTGCTGGGCTTTTGAGGTCCCCCTTAGGAGTGCCTCACATATATTAAAGATAGTGCATTTGACTGTGCCGCACATGGTGAGGGCACAGCCGAGTTCGAGCAGTTTGCACTGCTTTTGCAGTCTGCAATGGCAGACCTGACAGACCTGATATCAGTGGTTTGCTTGGGTCATCCAGGGTGGCACAAACCTGTGCTGCAGCCCTGGGGACACTTTACCACCTATGCCCTGAGTAACCCAGGTGCCATCCACTAGGGACTTATACATGGGTATAGTCTTTGACAATTAGGGATTACCAAGTCGAACATAACAGTCTTGGGAGAGAGCACAGGCACTGGAGTCTGGCAGTAGACTCCTGTGCACTCTCCGAGTCATAACCATCAGCATTGGAGCAAAAAGTGGGGATGGGGGAGTGGGGGTGACCATACAAAAAGAGCACATTCCTATATTAAGTAATTACCCACCCTATACCCCTACAACCCTAGCAGCCCACACCTAAAATATAACTTAAAAAAATAATGATTCTTTATATACTAACCGGGGTAGCGTGGTACTCAACAGAACCGTAAAACTTGTTCTCTGGGAATGTGTGAGCAAGAGTCCACCCATCAAACCCTATTCTGTCTTGCTGCCTGGTGACCTTTTCCTGACCTCCTGCACCTTCCCTTTCCTACTCAGGAAGTAGTCACAGTCTATTGTGGTCGAGCGACTTCCAATCTCAGACCCCGTGAAGTATCCTAGCTCCTGCTCTGCAGGAGTCTAGTGCCTTCAAAATAGGGCAGGATAAAAGCTTGACTTCTCAGTGTGAATTGGCAGTTGCGCCGTCTCAACCGTTCTCAGTGCCTTTGTGATCAATGGCAGGCTCGTGACCCGCCTCCAGGAGGCGCTGTTGCTTTCTTCTTAATGCCTGTTATTGTTATCTGACGTCAGATTGCTTTCTGCTGGGCCCTGGGAAGGGTGCTGTTGTCTGTAGTATACTACGCAATGAAAAGAAACAATATAGTCACCTCTCTCTTTCTCTCGTCCTTTCGCCCCCTCGCTTGCTGTCCGATAACACTCCGTCTGTCTAATGCTGACACTCTCTCTAGCTCTTCTTCTCACGTTTCTTCTTTTCTCTCCCCACCTTCCTCTTGCTCCCTCTCTCTGCTTCTCTTCTCTTTCTGATACTTGAAGCCTGTTTTACTCCTCTTGAAGCTGTGGTTCATGGGTGCTGCCATTAACAAGAGAATTCCACATGATACATTTTCCACTGTTTCAGTTCATTCATTTTAAGAATTCTATTAATGCCTTGGCCAGAATCCTAGAAACACAAAACAGATTTGGACTGGGCAGCAGCGGTGACTGTAACCAGGGCACAAGTCCTAAAAAAAGAAGTGGGGGGGACTAAACTAGTTAGGCAGTATGCAAGTGACATTCCGGCGCGCGACATCACGGTGCGCGACATCACAACGCATGACATCACACATGCCATCACAGGAATCGACATCACCTAAAGTGGCATCACAAGCCACGACTTTACAGGAAGTGGCATCACAAGAAGTGACATTCGATCTAAAGCCCTCCCATATGTTTAGCAGGTCTATCATGTGTACGTTTGAGCGCATTGGGAGGATAATAGCACAATGAGCTATGGAAGATATGTGACTTTTACACCTTGCAATCCTCCAGTTTTATGTAACACATCCTGTACATTCATTTACAAACTTATATAATTTATTGTACATGTAATATGCACGTATTGATGTAAAGCGCTCTGACCCCCTGCATTGGGATGAGTAGTGCTATACAAGAAAAAATAGTGCTACTTAAATTATTTCAGTGCCTCCTCAGGGGAAGTAAGCTCTATATAAATGCAATTAGCTTTGTGCAAATTACTGGGAAAGACCAACACAGCTGACATTCTTAAAGTGCGTGCATTTCTCCTAAACAGGGACTGAACAAAGTGAAAAGCTGCCTCTCTTAAGTATCTGTGAAGTGCTAACAATGTGGGAGTCTTTGTTTCCCCTCCACTTCATTTGCATCAGGTGTGAGGCTCATGACTGCTCCCAGCCAAGAGAAGAGGCCTGATGACCCCTCAAATGCGGCCTTTGTGATGGGCCCAGCAGGAGTCTTAAATAAGAAAGCCCCGTCCCTGCTTGCACGCTGTTGAAGATGGAAAGCAGACAACGTGCGGACGCTGCTAAAAGTGTCCTGGTGTTTGGAAATTACACCGTGACGAGTTCAACACATTATTCAGTGGGGCCCAAATTCTTGGCAGGGTGTACAGCATCCACCCTCTGAAAATAGTGGGTGGACACCGTCCACCCGTGTGTACCCCCGACTCGTGCCCTGACTGTAACTTGACTAACCCGGGCAAACCCTCTCTACATAGTGGTAGGCACGCAGTCTGTCACACAGAAAAGTATCAGAACTCCACAATATTGTGCCAATATCGGCAACTGTAGTCACATAACACACATAATACATCAATAAACCACACAACACTTTTGTAAGTGGAGAACTATTGCTGCAGGTTTATTAGCATAACCAATATGCAAACATGGTGGGTTATTTTACGGGCGATCCGATCCCAGGGCAGGCCAACCCCTATGCCGCCTGCCCGTCTGATAAGCCTAAATTACACCGTGGCAGTCGCCAAATGGTGCATACCAAATCTTGGGAGGGGCCACCCCCTCCCATCCGTGGACCACCAGTCCACTTGATTACTCACGCCCCCCCCCGAAAGAGGTGGGCGGAGCGTATTATGGCAGCCCCCGGTTACTCAGACCCACAACCGCCCGTAGGACTAACGGGGCGCCGTAGTTCTTCCAGGGGACAACCTAAGACATCCCTGGGTATCCTGGCTTAGCACCACGCTGTGCTGCTGCATGAAGTACCCCTTGGTATCTGCAGACTCTGGATAACCTGCCCCCCAGACTCTGCTGCAACAACCAATGAGCAGGATATGACAGAAGGGAAGGGGCTCCCGGTAGTACTTAAAAGTTTCCTACTGTCCAACCAGCTGTGCCCCTCGGAAGGCTACCAAAATCGCCTTGGATATGAGCTTCACTCAGCACAACCCTTTCATCCTGGACCTACCTCCAAATTGATGTGTTATTGAGCGTGCTGAACCTTAGGGGTCAGCATCCCATCTGACCAACAATGGTTGGACCACTCCTGTCTATTCTAGTACTCGTCGTCCCTGTTAACCTGGCACTGCCTGATGTGTGCCTAGGTACATGGTCCCCTTGCATGGTGGCCTGCCAGCGAGACAAATATCCAATACATGACGACTACCACTCCCTGCCTTCGCTAGAATCCTGCCTGGCATTCCTGCATGCCCAGATATACCAAGCGATGACGGCTCTCCTTATTCAATTGACCCGACCACAGGAGCTTGTAGGCACCCCCCGCATAAAACCAAGGTGACAAACAGGGAGATAACAGTCAGGCTAACCCCAATCTGCCGAAGAAGGACCCACCACACGGCTATGCCCCAATAACAACCATCCCGCAGCAAACCGACACTATGGATGACAACAGGAGTCTCACACTCAACGCCCGCGGAAAACACCGCAAGTAACGGCTCGTCTACTATCAAATAAATAACAACGGACATCCTTTCCGCATCTGACGCGAACGCCGTTTCAGAAGCGAACTGGGACCCCAAGGCCACTAGCATTGGTGCAGACCTTGGCCCTTATGGTGTGTGTGATCTTTGCCCACTTTGGTGTGAGCCTGGCCCCGCGATGCATACTTTCTTCAAGATGAAAGCACACGTAAACCACCCTAGCTGCACCATGCCGCTGGGTCATCCTACCCTATGGAACCCTTCTAAACGACCCGGGAACATTGACTCACCCTCAACACCCAAGCTTAAATCTTTGCTTAGCCTTGGTGCTGCAGGCGATGAGTACACCTTCCCCCTGTTCCCGGACACAGCGGTGAAGAGACCCCGGAGAACCTGGCTAGTAAGAAAGACACCAACAAAGCTGAGGAAGCCCTGCACAAGCTGCAAGTATCGAATTAAGAGTTAAAACTGGTCTGCCGGGCTCTCCAGCTAGCTCAGGCAATGACTATGGCATGCAGCCTGGCCACCAGCACACCGTACACTTGCTAGGTGTCCCGCTCGATGAAAGGCCTGACTGATCACCATCCATGGCGTTAATCTAACGCGCATTGAGAATTACACCTCAGTTATACAAATGAAAATGTGTGTGAACACAAAGGTGTAGAACGTTAAACATGAGCGCCAGATGCATGCCATACTGAGCACATGTCGCTGCATCCCTATATTAACTACAATTAGCACCACCTACCACAAGGCCAACTATTGACTAACCAGCTGAGACCAGCAAAAGCGAATAAAGCACAGGGTCACAGTGCGCGTGCCCGACTTGGAAAGCAGCAGCCATAATGTAGCCGGACAGGCGATGTGCCCCTAGAGCTGGCGATGCCGCCGACCACCTTCTAGCCGGCTGCCGCTAAGAGCCCCTTCCTTGCCTGGGGGACCCTGAAGCACCGCCTACCTACAACACAAAGATCCAGGCGGGCTGTGCGTAACTGCACACCGGAAAGGACGTACACTGCGGCTTTTTTTTTTTTTTTAAAGTTCCAAAACCTTTATTAGCATTTGACACAGTCATACATTACGCGCCTACAACCTCACGGGCCGGCTCCAGATGACATTTCTCATTACGGTTCATCACCCTGTACACAGCCTTGAGGCCGACAACCCGGAGGTCCGGCGGCAAATCCCTGTCATTCCAATATATCAGTAGTGTTATACACTGTACCATGGACCCTGGGCGAGCTGCGGAACAACTCAACCTTCTGGCGTATCTCCTAGGTGCGCTATCTGGAATTCCTAGGTGCAGACATCCCGGAGCACAACCCCCCAACACACTCCATCAGCAAGACATTCAGTAATGACAATCCTGCAGCCCCCAACTAGGTAAACTCACCAGCTCCAGGGCCACCCTCAACCGATTCCTGGGTCTCTCCCTCCGTGGAGGCGGTATACGCCGCCAAATACTCCTTGAACGGGTCCCAAATGTCACTGGCTCTGCTAGTTAATGGTTGCGTCTCAGCGTAGATAGCACTCTGCTCCTGACAGTGTAAAAGATCCCCTATCCATTCCTTGAACTTCGGTGCTCTCCCCCTACCCCAGCGACACGCAATTCTCCGCTTCGCTAATAGTAGAGCAATGTTCCCCAGTTTGCGCGTCAACTTAGGTATTGATACCGTGTAGCCCAGCAGCATCACCAGCGGATCTAGTTCCACTACATCTCCCAACATGACCCTCAGTGCCGAATGTACCTGTAGCCAGAAATCCGCCACTCTCGGACACAGCCATGCCAAGTGCATGAAGTCAGCCCCTTCCGCCTGACACCTCTCACATCTGTCACTGTCTGATAGACGAAATTTAAACTTCTTAGCTGGCGTATAATACATACGTTGTAAAAACTTGTAATGGATAATACGCAGTCTGCTACTGGAGGAGATCTGGGAGGTGAGCTCGCAACAATACGTCCACTGCTTATCTGTGATATCTCTGCCTAGCTCAAGTCTCCATTGCTGGAGTGCCCTACATTCCATGTTGCCACTGTGTGCCCGAATACTGCCGTATAATTGGGAGACTAAGTGCCTACCATCCGAAGACGTAAGCAGCATTTGTAAAGGCCGCACTACTTCTGGTTCCCCCGGGAAGCCTGGTAGTATCTTCCGCAGCCCCCGCCGCAGCCGGATATAGTAAAAAACATCCAACGGGGTAGGCTGATAGCCCTCAAATAATTGTTCTTTCGTTTTGAGCTGTCCATTAGCGAAAAGATCACCCCAGTGCCGTATTTTTATTCTGGCACACATCCCCTGAAACCCTCCTTCCTGCAGTAACGACAAGTCCGGGTGATAAACCAGTGGCAGCGTCGGAGCATACATGAAGCTGAGCGCCATGCGACGTAGTATACGCTGCCACGCATCCACCGTGCACGGCACCGTAGTGTATAGTGTATCAAAGGCGCGACTGGAGCCCTGAAGGACCCCCGTCAGTGGCAGAGGTCGTGATAGCCAGTCCTCCACCGCCAGCTGTGGTAGGAATGGCGCAGGTGCAAACCAATGGTATGCAAATTGAGCCTGCGCGCTCAGATAATACGTGAGAAAATCGGGAACATCAAACCCTCCAGATTCGTATGGCCGAGTGATAACCGACCACGCCAATCTTGGCTGCTTACCAGCCCAGAACAGCCGCAGTAATTCTGTACGCAATGCGCGAAAGAAGTACGCCCCCGGATAATACGGGATATTCTGGAAAAAATATAAAAAACGGGGTAATACCACCATCTTGATAAGCGAAGCCCTGCCCGCCATGGAGAGTGGGAGAGACACCCAACGAGTCACATCCTCTGTCAGCCGAGTCATGGCCGTACCATAATTCAACCTCAACGTCTCCTCTCGATCCTTGGAGATCTGGACCCCCAAATATCTAAGATCCGATTCACACCATTCCAGCGGGTAGTCCAGAGGAAAGCGACCCACTGCAGGCGTCAGGGGAAAAAATTGCGACTTCTTCCAGTTTATTTGAATGCCCGACAGACGCCCAAACACTAAAAATTCTCGGAGTAATGGATTAAGGTTAACCTGTGGATCTACCACGTACAACGTTAAGTCATCAGCATAGAGAGAGACATCTATCTGCCGTTGGTAACATTTGAAAGCACTTTGTTTATGCAATTGCCGGATACGGCATGCCAGAGGCTCAATCGCGATAGCGAAGAGCAATGGGGAGAGCGGGCACCCCTGCCTGGTACCTCTAGTGAGCAGAAACGACTCGGACACCTCACCATTGATGATCACTCTCGCTGTCGGAGCCGTATATAGCAATTTGATCCAGGCGACGAATATTTTGGGAAAGCCCATCCTATACAAGATGGCAAACAAGTAATTCCACTCAACCGAGTCAAATGCCTTGGTGGCATCCAGAAACACCGCCGCCACAGGCAGTTCCGGCGCTATCGTGTTTATCAAGGAGAAGAGCGTACGCAAGTTACAAGCAGTTGAGCGGCCCGGGACAAACCCAGATTGATCTGGAAGTGCAATTTTGGTCATAAGCAGGGAAAGTCTAGTGGCCAATACCTTTGCCAGTATCTTCGCATCACAATTAATTAGGGATAGCGGCCTATATGAGTCACACTCTACCGGGTCTTTGCCGGGTTTTAACAGCGAGGTGATCAGTACCTCCCGCATTGTCCCAGGCAGCACACCTACCTCCAGTGACTCCTCGTACACCTCCCGCAGCACCGGCGCCATGACATCTATATAACTTTTATAGAATTCCGCCGGTAGGCCGTCAATCCCCGCCGCCTTACCATTACTCAGGGACATAATCGCTTCCCGTATTTCATCAAGTTCAAATGGGGCCCCAAGGAATTCCCGATGGTCATCACTTAACCAACATAACGCCACATCATCCAGAAAGTCCCCAAATACAACCTCCCCTCCGCTGCGGGCTTCATATAATTCCTCATAATGTGCAGTAAATTGAGCTAGTATGCCCTTCGTATCTTGCTGTAGGGTCCCACCCTGCCCTCTGATCTCTAAAACGTGCGTGGGTCCCCGGGCATGTCTAGTAATTTCCGCTAAGGCACGCCCTGGTCTTTCTCCTTCACAGTAACGACGGGCCTGCCAATATTTGCCCCTAAATTTGGACTCCCTATCCGCTTCCTGCTCGTACTGAGTAAGCCGTTCTCGGAATTCCTTATGGACCGGACCCATTGGTTCCTGGGCCATCCTGGCTTCCAGCTCCGCTAGTTCAGCCTCTAACTTGGAGAGCGAACCGCGTATTGTTTTCAGGACACCGAAGCTTTTAGAGATGTAGTACCCCCGGACCGTCACCTTAAACGACTCCCAAATGGTCTCGACACTGTCCACTGACCCCTTATTGCGGGGAAAAAACTCCGCTATCTCGTCTCCTAATTCCGCCTGGAACACCGGATCCAATAATGCCGTGGGTTGCATACGCCACCGAGGTGCTGACCCACTGAGCCCCGGGAGCGCCACCTCCACAATTACCGGACAGTGATCTGAGTACGTCCGTGGTAAGTGAGCCACTCGACCTAAATCAACCGCCAAGCCTGTAGACAGAAAGCAGTAATCCAGCCTGGCCCAAGAGTTAGCGTATGTCGTGAAATGTGTTCCTTCCCGGACCCCAGGATGCACAAACCTCCAGCTGTCCACAAGTCCTCCTTCTACAACTATACCTTCCATGACGTCCCTCGCACCCTTATGGTATTGCGGGCTGCCATCCGATCTGTCGAGCCCTGAGGACATGGTGAGATTGAAATCCCCCCCCCCATATGACATGCATGGAACCAATGTTCAGTATTTTACCCCAGAGCATGGTAAAGAAGGCAGGCGAATCCACATTCGGCCCGTAGCAGTTCGCAATTGTGACTGTATCCGTACCAAGTCTGCCCCACAACAAAACAAACCTCCCCTCCTTATCCGTAAGATCGCCCAGCAGCACAAACGGCACCGCCTTCTTGATCAGTATCGCCGTACCCCTGGCATATCCTGAATACGAGGAGAAACTCCGGACCGCCGCCCATTTACCTGCAAAAGTGTAAGTGGCCCGGGGACTAAGATGCGTCTCCTGTAGTAATGCAATTTGCACCTTATGTTGTTCCAAATAAGCCACCACCCTTCTACATTTCCTGGCGTCGTTTAACCCCCGAACATTCCAGGAGGCAACAGTGACACGTGACTTACTCATCCTACCCGCCATGCGTCGTCAATTTCCCAAACACCAAGGCAATCCTCAGGATCCTTCCACCAATCGCACCCCGGGTATGTGCCACCCAATATCAGCGCCCTCTCCACCCCCGCAGGTCGAATATTTAAAAGTGACCCGTTCCACAGTGTATTGGAGACCAGCCTATTCACTCCCCTATAAACCACCCACTCTCTCCTGGTCCTACGCGCTCTCACCCGTTTTGGAACTGCCAACATACAAACCATCGCAACACCCCTCCTGCCCACCCCCCTCCCACTGAAGCAAACCCCAACCTGCCAGTCCTGTACCCCCCCCTGCCCACCCACAATTGCCCCAAACAGCAAGGCAAGTACATTCCCCAAACTCCCAACATATACTAGGGTATTTCCCGTTAGGAAACAAGTCCAGGTGGCTCCACCAGTCCCCCCCCCAGAAACGCCAGCCCGACCACACAACGTGCAGTCCAGCGCAACGAGACGAGGAGGTGTCCGGCGCTAGTACTTATGTCACCCGGGTCTCACAACAAACTGATCCCTGCCTCCTTTAAAAGTAGCCAGTACTGTGTCCCAACTTGTGTAATCTGTGGCGGAATCTTCTGCATTGTGAGCTCCCCACACCCCCACCAACATCCCTCCGTGCTTGCATCTACATGGCCCAACCATCCCCTATCATATTGTCTCAGAGCCAGCCACCCCAACATCAGTTCACAGGGTACTCCCCCATCCGCACATGTAGTCCAATATGCCATCTATAGGCACCCCACTCACGGTTCGCCGTCCACCAGCTCCTCGCGCACAGGGTTCTCATCGTTCTCAGCTCCATCCTCCGACCTGCGGGAACGCTTGTACTGTTTGATGAAGTCCTCCACCATCTGAGGATTTGTGAAAAACTTCTGCCTCCCCTGATACGTGATCCGCAGGCGCGCCGGGTAAAGCAGTGCATAGTCCAGTTGTAAGTCTCGTAGTTTCGCTTTGACTGCCACAAATTTTCGCCGTTCCTCTTGCACCATTGGTGTGAAGTCCGGGTACAGCGTGAAGGAGTTGCCCTCGTAGGATAATGTACGTGTGCCGCGTGCGGCTCTCAAGGCGGCGTCACGGTCGCGATAATTGAGTAGCCTGGCGATGATCGGCCTGGGCGCCGTTCCCGGCTTAGGTCTGGGGCCCAGGGCCCGGTGTGCCCTCTCCACAATAAACTGAGGGGAAAAAATCTCCGAACCGATCGCCGCCACCAGCATCTTCTCCACGTATTCCTCCATTCTGCCCACATTCGTCGATTCAGGAATACCTACAATGCGTACGTTGTTACGCCTACTCCTCGCTTCCAAATCCTCATTCTTAGCAGCAATGAGGCGCAGCAGATTGTCCATCCTGGATAGCTGCGAGGTGTGCCGTGTCACAGTATCTTCAGTGTCCGATATACGCTGTTCCGTCCCCGTGATCCGTTCTTCTTGGGCGTCCAATTTTTGTACCATCGCATCCATTCGGGACGACATTCTGTCAACTTTGTCAGCAATCGTCGCAAACCCTTGACGCATTTCGCGCAAGACATCGTGGAGATTGGGCGTCGCATCTGCTGACCCTCCTGCTGTCGCCGGCGGTTCACGTGTCTCCTCCACTGCCTTGGGCGGCTTCTTGCTAGCCTCAAACGAGAGTTTGGGCTGTTTCGCATCTGTCCTGCCCATGCTGGCCTCCGGACCGTCCTACCTGGCCGTAGCAGCAGACAACCCCCTAGGGCCAGCAGCAGCGTCCACACTCTCTGCGCACTCCCCAGAAGCTGCTGGCTCCCTGCGCTCCGCAATTCCAGGCTGACCTTATATTCAAGCGCCTTATGACAGTCCAGCAGACACCCGCTACACCGTCCTCTTACTCCTATTAATCGTCACGACCATCCGGCATCATACCGGAGCCGCCCGCCACGTGGGGACTGGGCCTCCGTCCAGCGCTACTCCCCCGATCTCCTCTTCGGTCCCCGGCGAAGCAGTCCGCACCTCGCAGCTCCTTCTGGGTTCACGGCTGTACTCACGGTTCATCCGGGTCTCCCAGGTCCCGTGTTCCAGCCCAGTGCCTCCTCACTCCTGCACTCGCAAGCCGGTCCGGTTATACGCGGTGTCCGGTGGGGGGGTGCCTCCGCTCCAGATCAGTCGATATTCCACAGGCAGAGGGGGGCATGAGGGGGGGGGGGGCAGGGGGGCCACCACCTCTCACCCCGGTGGAGCCCCGATGTCACTTGGCTCCCTCGCAGCGCTTCGCCTCCAATCCCCAGCCGGGGACACCGATATCAGCGCTCGTCTAACCTTCAGAGGGGGGGGGGGGGAGTGCACCCCCAGCGACGACTTCAGATGAGAAGTCTATTTTGCTCCGCTGCCTTTGCTTCGTTTCCGCGTCCCTCAGTTGGCCAGGCCCGGTCACAGCTTCCACGGCCTGCAGCCGTTAATGCAGCCGCGACGTTGCCTACCAGCGCGATCCGGCAGGGTGCCCCAGCTCTGTCACGCCGTCCGCGCGCCTCTGCGAACGGCGCGTGGTTCTCCGGCGCCTGCTGCCCGTTTACCGCCAGACTTGGCAAGCATGCACTGGACACCTCGCTGCTGCCCCTCGCTGAGTTGCAGCCCCCGGGTGAGGCTATCAAGGATAAATAGGCGGATAAGAAGCGCCGTCCAGCGGGAGCCCTACTCGGCAGCCGCCATTCACCGGTGCGCCACCTAGCGTTCCCCACGTACACTGCGGCTTCGTTGCCGGGTTGAAACGGTTACCAGCCCCTCCCCCTGGAATCCATAATTAAAGCAGGATAACCGTAGCAGCCTGGAGATGACCAAAAACAAGGAGTCTGGGCGACGCAACAGCACCGTATTCGTGCATGTTCGATTCTGTCGCGCGGACACGGGCACCAAGCTCATAACGACAGATACAACCAATTAAACGAAGAGCCCACCTCTTCGCTGACACTAATTTTTGTCAAAATTCCCCTAAAACGGGTGCTAATCCAAGCAGATTAAACCTCCCGCCTCACCTGTGAGGACCGCACAGCCAATCCACTCCCGCTGTGCAGACCAGAGTACGCGGATGACAATCTCAGCAAAGCACCCTGACCATTTATGTACATTAATCTGGGATTGGCCGTAAATGACAGAACTATTGGCTAACCAGCTGAACCAACCGAAGCGGATTAAAACAGGGTCACACGTGCACGTGCCGTGGGCCCACTGGAAAGCAACAGCCATTACGACGCCTGACTGGTGATGTACACTCCTTGCGCTGGCGGTGAAGCCAACCACCTTCTAGTCGGCTGCCGCTCGGGGCCCCCCTCATTGCCTACGAGACCCTGAAGCACAGACCTTCCTTACACCCTTACGGTCTTGGGGCGCTGGCCGTTACTGCACCGCCGTACAGCGCGCAACACAGCGGCTTCGTTGACAAAGTTGAACGGTTAACAGCCCCTCCCCCTGCAGTCTTCCATATCTTAAAGCAGGAAACCGGAAAAGGCTGGAAATGGGCAAAAGGAACCAGGGCGACGCGACAGCAACTTGATTATGCCTGATCGATT
The DNA here is from genome assembly GCF_964204655.1 of Triturus cristatus. Taxonomy (NCBI): domain Eukaryota; kingdom Metazoa; phylum Chordata; class Amphibia; order Caudata; family Salamandridae; genus Triturus; species Triturus cristatus. Next base: position 1,147,035,227 of record NC_140590.1, on the reverse strand, counting down.
CAGGAGTGCGGACCCGGGGCTCCAAGCTCATACGAACGGTAAACCCTGACTAAAGGCACGACCAGGCAGTGTGGTGCGCGGGGCATCCGCCAGGCATGCAAAGATCACCTGGCCACTACTGCTGAAGCGTGATCACTTGCCCCTATCACACGCCCCTTCACTCCGAGGGATATCCTGATCACTTGCCACTGTCTTGTGCCCCTACAACCCGAGGGATATCCTGCCACTGCCTCATAGAAGTTGCTTGCTACCCCTAATTTACGGAAATTAGCAACCCCTGGAGGAAGAAATGCTGGGTGGACGGCGCACTCTGTGGTGGGATGGCCGATACTAATAGCTGCCCCTAAGTCCACTCTTCCTCGCAGGGAAGACTAGTGTGCAGGTTACTCTGCAGTGCTCTGTCCCCAATCTTATCACGCTGCTTAAATCCCAGCAATTTGAGTGATTCTTGGACATGACCCTGCTGTAGCTTTGAAATGCGAAGGCTGTGCAGGCTCCTAGAACCTGCTACAGTTACGAAATGACAAGGCTGTGCAAGCTCCTGCTCAGACACTATTGGGGTCACTATTGAAGATACATCACCGGCAAAACGGTCTTCCAAACTACCGTATTCGCTGCGTTATTCCAGATCGCGCACCCAAAACGCGAGCCACGGTCGACACCCAATCTACAGCCACCACGCCTTCTGCTGCTACACTCCCCCTCCTCCTTGGAGCAGCTGCACTGAAAAGCTGTCCCACAAGCATTGTGGGCATGAAAACCAGGTAACATTCGGACCGGTTGAGAAAAACAGTGGAGCCGTGCCACCTAGTGGCCTGACACTTTAAGCCAAAGAGGGGGAACAACAACCCCCTTTACCTAAAAGGCAGTATAAAACCAACCAGACTGACCACCTACCCCTGGATTCTCAGGAGGACGAATGCCTGCCATGGCATAGTACCTCAGAAGAAGTCGCCTTGGGTAATCTATTCAGCCTGTAACAGTGCCGCTGCTGGAGGCACATCATACCCCCGACAAGCTGGAGCGACGCGGGACACACTGAGGCCCGGATCACAACGCCTGGCAATGTAGCCAATATAATCACCACTAGTGCCAAATCTGCCCTTTACCCCAGTTATTGCTGGCAGAAAACACCTAACGCGCACCCATTTGCCCTGCTGTAATTCACTCTGCCTTTATGCGAAAGGGCACCTTCAACATCCGCGCCGCAGAAGCAACCCCTACGGCACCCCTTACACCCAGTCCCAGAGTGGCTTGCAAGACCTGGCTGGACCCGAAACGTAGGAGCCCTCCCAAAACCACTGAGTCAACTTTTGACATCGGCAAAAACATATCTAAGAAAGATAAGCACCAAACAAATCGCTCAACCAAGCGAAAATCAATCCAACATACAAGGAACTTGAATGTCCTACCCATATTACATCATGCAAGAAAAGGGGGGCGTCAACAATATAGACATTTTCAGCCTGAGCAGTGTTTTTTTTTTTTTTTTTAAAGGATGCTGCAAAGCTTTATGGTTACTGTGATAAAAATTAAAGTAACCGTCACCTGCTCCGACCTTGGCTTGGTGCTAGCCCGCCCCCACCCCAGTGCGCAGCCCACAGACGAGCCTGGCAAGGCATGGGGCACCCCACCCAAGAGAAAGTCCCGTGTGCGCGGATGACTGAGGCTCGGCCGCGCCACCCCCACGACGCAAACTGGCACACACGACCCTCAAGCTCCGGTCTTTTTTTTTTTTTAAGATTAAGCAAGCGATTGCCCAGAGTCACCTGGTGCTGGGATAATATGCCGTCGGCGCCGGGGATCGAACCGTGATCCCCAGATTCCGGAGTCAGTCGCCCGGCCACAGCGCCACACCACTATACCGTTTAATTAATGTAGCAGTTATATATAGCGCTGACCTGCCGGATCCAATCCGATATCAGAGCGCTTTACATAGCACCAGTTGCGTTGCATAGGGGACGCACATTATTAATATGTTGGGCACGAGGAGATTGTGATTTGCCCAGAATCACGGAGGATCAGCGCCAATGCCGAACTCGAACCCAGGTCTGCACGCGAGCGCCCTATCCGTTAAACCAACTCCTGTCCCCTAGATGCTCCACGATCTTACAGGTTCCTGCACCCGACAGCAGGGTCGCATCAGGCGGACCACACACCCTCCCAGGACCCAAGCCACTGCCTCGAAGAGGTGAGCGGGTGAAGGGGCCGCGTGGACTCGCTGCCCTCACTGCTCCCCTTTCGTACCTAATCCCTACAGCTCCCCGACAAGCGTCTCGCATCCCCAGGCATGCGCTGGCCAAGGCGCGTGAGTGGCGCCAGTATCCCAATTGTCAAATCCACAAACCAACATGGAGGCTCGACGGGTCCGAACCCGAGATCTACGAAAAAACCTGTGCGCACATAGTTTTTTGCTTCCCCTAAAAGAAAAGTGCACTGTAGACGCCGGCGGTTGAACCCGAGGCCTCATGCATGCAAAGCATGCGCTCTACCACTGAGCTACCGCTGGTAGCAATGCCTGCGGCACCCAGCTGAGCCTGCGCGAAGGACGCCGACCCACCCGTACTCCGTGCAGCAGCGAATCGCACCGCTTATAAATTGTAGGATTACGTTTCATCAAGGAAGCATCCAATAACCCATAATTAAATAAGGTATTGGAGCGCCGAACACGGGCACCGTAATACATACCCATTCAGGTACGGGGGGATGACGTGAATATCCGAGAAAAAAAACGCAACCTTGAGGCACGAACCCTGGTAGCCTGCACCAAGGTCGGCAGCTCAGCCGACGGACCCCATCTCCTCCCCAGGTTGCAATCAAGTGATTTGCCCAAAATCACACCATGCTGCGCCGAAGCCGCTCGAACGATGTGCTCCAGCGCCACAGTCCGCAGCTCTACCTATAAGGCCACATCGTCTCTCGAGATCGAAGCCTTACCACTTGGCCACCGAGCCACGACCCAAGGCTGCCACAACCAGGGCTGGGAAAGGGGGGGGGGCGCGGGCCCGTGGGTACTAGCAAAAGGGATCGACCGGAACAGATACAGTTGCTTTGAACCTGTAACTTTGTACGTGAAAGTCTCAGGCCTGAACCATTAGGCCACAGTAACTCTGATGGCACTGCCGAAGCCCGACCGATAATCAACCGCACCCGCGCCCCCACCCCACGCCGCCCACGCAACCTCGCTGGCCGGCGACTTGGGCCTGGCTTTGCGCCCGCAACCTCCCCCGCCCGTGGTATTCCGACCACAGGGCCCCGTCACCTGTTGCTGCCCAGGTACGGGGCCGGGGCGGGGAGAGGAGGCAGGCGGACTCACCGCGAACGACGAGGCTCCGAGGCTGCTGGGCGTGCGAACGACGAAGCGCGCGGACAGACGAGCTGCAACCTTCAAGGCGAGACGTCGAGGGACAAGAGGGCGAACATCGCGCGGGGACAGCCTAAATACCCTTGTCCCCTCCCCCTTCCCCGGAAGTGGGTCCGCCGGACATCCTCCCTGGCCGTGGCCTAGGGACTAGACTGGTGCCTCCAGTGCCTTCCTGTGGCACTAAGGCGGCCGCCCTTTTACGGGGGGCTGCTGCGCAACCCCCCCGGGCAGCCTTGCAGTAGCACGCCACATCATGGCAATGAATCTGATTTTTGGGGGATTTCCACACCCACAGATCTCTTCTTAACAGTTGATACATTTGCTAAGTTGCATTATTAAAATTAAGACTCCTCTTTTGATAGAATTTGGAATGCCGCATTAATACAATTAAAAACCTTAATACAGCAATATCACCACGAAGCGCATCGGCTGTAACAGTGCTCAGTTCAAGAAAAGATTAACCATTCTGGAATGTGGAAAGCAGTAGCGGCTGATCTCGCGGCAGAGTGGTGGGAGGGAGAGAGTTATGGGTTGGGGGAATGAACCGATGACAAAATGAACAAAAAAATTTGAAAATAACTTACCTGCTCCCCGCCGATCGCCGCTCTGCGGCTCTTCTCCTTCCTGCTATATACTTGCTGAGGCTCCCAGACTCCCCACAGCCAATCCCAGTGCTTCTCTAATACTGGTACCACCATGAGAGAAGTGCTGGGATTGGCGTGAGCGTGCTTGTTTTTCACTCCAAAGGGGACTTGGAGCCTACGCCTGCTGTTCTCTCCACCCAGCAATGCAGCTCGGGTGGGGGTCCTAAGACAGCCGGCCAAACCATCATGTGCATTGAGAGCAGTGTTGCCCACCGCTCCCCTTCCGTGCCTGTCATGGTATGGCCCTACCCCTCAAAGACTTGGCTCCATCCAGAGGAAAAATACAATGATAATAATACTGTTTTATTATCATTTTATTTTTCCTTTTCCTCAGCTGACCAGCGGGGCAGGGGGGGGGGGAACGCTCCTCTGCCATAGCGATTTTGTGCTACAAAGTTTGGGGCTACTGACGTGAAGACATCTGACATTTGAAGCAAATATTGACTGAAGAAAGAAACTATAACTACATTATTATTTTATTATTTTTTCGATAATATATTTCCTTGTTTGCCTCCAGCTACTAAATTCACTAAAGTTCAGTAGTAACCAGAGAGAGATGGAGTGAGGGAGAAAAAGGTGCAGTAAGTTAGGGAGCAAGGGTGGTCTTTGCTTAGATATTGCCCCATGTGAAAGAAAATTTGGCGCCCTTCCTGATCCTCTGAGACAAATTGGAGATGAGAGGCCAGAGGAGGTATGAGGGGTACAGTGTGAAGGAGAGGAGAACAGGAGGGGCGATAAGGGAAGGTAGGAGAAAGATCTCTGGAGAAGCCGGAAGATAATGAATAGGCTCTAGAGGTGCGGAATAAAAAATAATGATTTAAAGCAATTTGCTAGGTAAGCTGAAAGCACCCTCATTCCCCTGTAACAAGATGCCTGGGCTTGCTCCCAGCTCGCCCCTGAATAAACCCTGCCCTGTTCGGGAATGAGAGGGACACAGGAGAGTTGAGGCGGTTACTGGGAATAGATTTGAAGTAGTGATTTTTTAGTCCTTTACAGTAATCCAGAAGGCCATTTGAGCATCTCAGACCAACTGGAAGTGAGGTCCAAATGAAAGGGGCAGCTCCAGAGAGAGATTGTTTGACAGACTTGCGCAATTTCAACTTTTTGTTGCCTAATTTATCAATGCTTCTTACGTTCTTGTTTCCCCGGAGCATTTTAGAGCATTCTGAGGTTTTCGAGGTGTTGACTGAGTATGAGATTCAATGTGATACATGCCATCTTGAATTTGATCCTGGCTTCACATGGAAGCCATTGTTGGTCTTTTAGCAGATGAGAGCTTGTGTTAGGTGATCAAACTTTCTGGTTCTGAAAAACAATATTGCTGGAGAATGGCGTTCATAGGAGCTAAAGAGATGCAGGGGATATTGCCAGAATTGAGTTGCCATAGTCCAAACTCACAACCACTACAGCCTGTACTGCTGTGCTTAAGTCCTTAAGAAGTAATAGATGTTTGAACTTCCTTAATGATGTCAGGGATGCTCCCCTTCAGGTAAAGCAGTGTGAGCAGTTTGCAAATTCATTGATTGATTGGTGTTGATCCATATACCAAGTGAATGTACTTCTTCTACCAGGACAAGGGTGAAACCTTCACAGTGAAGAGCAAATAGTCATGCCTTATTGTACTTTGTTTTGAGGGGTCGTCTAATTAGAATCACGTAGAAAATTATTAGACATCCATTTTTTATGTTTGCTAGATAGTTTTTTTAGAATATGTACGTTCTGTATGGATGTTACCTTGAGTTGTAATTCAGCAACGTTTCCATATTGATGGCTCTGTAAACCTACTTTAACAATTCAACCTACTCCGAATCTGAATAAGGGATCTACCATACTACAGGAGTTGCTAGTCACGGGAACTGAATACAAGTTGAAATTTGCCCACTCAGGAGGTTCTGTAAAAGGAGATCGCAGCCCCAAAGAAAAAGATGTTTGGTCTGTGGGTGTTACGAAGCCTTCTAGCCCAGAAGTTCTGGGAAAACAGGCTTCTTTACATCAAGCACATCGACTTTACCCCTTGATCCAACATTAGGCTGGTGGTGATTTGGTGCCTCAGGTTCTTCCTGTGGCAGTGGGCACCTGCGGTACTCTTTTCCAAACATCACAGCATAAAAAGAATATGGTGGCGATACTCTCTCTTCACCTTTACTTGCCTAGCATTAAATTGAATGGAGAGAAATACCACAAGGTCTGCCATGATTCCGGTATGTCAGGAGTCCCCTCTGGTGCCTGTGAAAACAGTACGGATCCCACATCAATGGTTATGAGTAGATATAGACAGCCCTTCAAACATGTCTACTACCTCAAGAAATATACTTGTTATGGATCAAAGCCAATAACCAGTACAAAGCCCATCACCAGTAGCTATCTATAGCTAAAGCCAAAAACATTTCCCATTCAACGTTAGACTTCTCAACTGGCTTGTTTCTGACTAGAGAGGCACCATTATCCTGGTGTACGTAAGAGCTGGGAGCGGCTAATCTGGGATGACAGGCAAGATCTCCACGTTTTACCACTCCCAGAATAATGGGTTTATTGAAAGGTTCAACAAGACATTGTAGCTAAAAAATGATACCTTAAAACAGTGCATGGGTAGGAAGTAGACTATCCTCTGGTTCACTTTTGTTTACAAGTATTCAGATCTTACCACAAAATGAAGTTGAGTTCATCACACAGGATGGACCTAATTGCAGAGATGTCAGTCTGTAATTTGAACAGCAGACACATCTGTTCAGCTCTGACAAGCCCATCGGATCTTTCAAGCGGTGGGTCCCGCCATGTCCCAGACCTGGCAGGAGTTGAAAAAACAGATTTTGAAAGGGTACTTACCAGGCACTATATTCATGCCCTTAACTTTACAGGCAAAAACAGTGGTCCATTTATCAACAATGACTGTAAAAACCCTTAAGGTTATCCATGTTTACGATTCATACCCAGAATTAATTTTACTGGTTTTACTTCACTTTGTATTCACTTAGAGTATTTGCTTTTTCCAGATGTCGAGCTTCAGAAGTTTTTTTTTTTTAATAAAACATATGACACTTGTATAGTGCAAACTGAGTCATTTTTAGGTGTCTGAGTGAGTTCAGGGTGTTGATGGCTGTTCATGATGGAGCACGATTGAGCGCTACATATTTGAGGCGGAATACTTGCAAGGTTCTCACGGTGCCTGCGAGTGAGTCATAGCGGTGTTCCTCAGACTACATGCTCATCCAATCTTCGGTCACTCTGCAGAGCACACAGAGCAATAGTCACATATGTGGCATCTGTATTTACCATTATATAAAAGTGTGTGAAAGAGGTACAAAGCTGTCAAACTAATAACACCGACGAAGGGCAAGAGAATATTGTGGGACATATAATCAAGGAACAGCGATAACATTATCGCCGCTTTGGCGGCAGGAAACTGCCGCTAAAGCGGCGATAATGGGCTTGATAATATGCCCTTGTAAATTCCCATAGAAGCCCAGGTTCTGGTGTGAACATGGGCTTCTATGGGAATTCTCAAGGGCATATTATCAAGCCCATTATCGCTGCTTTAGCGACAGTTTCCTGCCGATAAAGCGGCGATAGTGTTATCGCCATTCCTTGATAATATGGCCCTGTATTCGTTGGTGAGGAGAGAGAAAGGGCATGGTGAAGGGGAGGTGATTCAAGAAAGTACATGCGAAGGACAGAGTGAAAAGGAAAGCGATGAAGTGGAAGGAGATGACTGAGATACGCAGACAGAGGATTTCAGAAGTATGTGGAAAGAAAAAAGGGTGTATAGTTTGAGAGTAATAGATTGCAGAGGAAAGTGGTGTTTATGGGCGAATGGAAGTGGTTGAAACTCTTCGAGGAACAGTACCCCTTTCACAGTCCTTGCAATGTTCATGGTCTCTTATTCCAAAATTGAAACTACTAATTTTCTAATTATTCACAGCAGAATCATTGATATTATTCATTTAGCTGATACTGCTTTTAGGCATCGATAAAACCAAAAGGTCTGGCTTGTTTTAGGTGCATGTCCATTGTTGTGTGGTAGGTCTGGATGTGATGACGGAACACTGACAGGGAGACGCCCAAATACTCAACAGTGATTTGTGAAGCACAGAACTTAAACTCACACGTTAAGTTCGGAGACCACGCCCCTTGGATAGGATTTACACGTATTTAGCCATATCCTAGAATCCCTTCCCCACCTTTTTTATTCCATGTTAAGCATTGAGGCAGTCACTGCGCGTCCTGAGGGCGCCCCACGGATTGAAGAAACAGGGTCTCAGAAAACCCTACATAACACCCTGTTTTTGGATACAGTCAGCCTCTGCACTAGCCTTCAGGGGGCACTGTCTTCATTTCAAATGCAGGCCAGGTTGCCTTCTGCACAGTGAAAGGTGGATTTGTGCATTTAACCAACTGGTTCGCCTTTTACTAAATGCACTGCCTCAAGGGCAGGTACAAGTTTACCGTGCTGTGTTGGGGACAGTATTATTATAACAGAGCGCACTGTCCTGCACCAGGCGCAACCAGTTAAAGGGGATTCGCAGGTCAGGCAGGGATAATGCCCCCTGCTTGTAATACAGGCCCAGGTGTTTAACCTTAACTTTACAACCACTTGTGGAGTGCCACTTCCAGAAGCACCCTGCTTTTTATTACCATCACACCTGGTCTTGCACCTGGTTTTCATCAACAATTGTGCCTCTGCCCAATCACTGACATAATCTGTCCAGTTCATTTCGCTTGATAAAAAGTAATTGTATCTCCTCTCAACCTTTTAGCCAATGCGTGAACAAATTTAAACTATGCCCCTACTCAACTTCCTCCTGTTCCAATATATAGCTTTCCCTGCTCTGCTCCACCCCTTAAAGTGTGGGTGTTCCCACTATTCTTCACAACGGCCTTGGTAGCTGCTAAGTTGTTGGCCATGGGACATGCCCGATGTCCCTGTGCTAAATGGGGGCATCACTGGTGAGGAGTACTTTAGAAGGGGTACAGTGCTGTGCATTCTTGTGGAGATGGGGAAGGGGTGGGGGAAGGAGGTTAGAATAGTGACATGGTTTGCTGCAATGTCTGCTTGTTTTTTAGTGGTAGCTGACAGCACCTGGTTTGCCCTAGCACCCTCTGGCTGGGTGCTGGGATGCCCCAAATTTGCGAGATATAAGAATTTAAAGCGTGGGTGGCACTGGGTGCACTCACGGGGTGAAGTTGAGTGCCCCTGACCAACAGGTTGTCATAGTGACTACTAAGGGCCTCATTTCCAATAGTTTGAGCACGTGCTCACGAGACAACTCATTTTAGCACTGCGCAAGCGGGCCTTTAAAATGGTGGGCAAATTGACGCCATTCACCCAAACATTCAATAAATGAGGAGCTATGTGCCCAAGTTGCGCGTTTGCAGTGATTGGTCCCCCAGCTCGTCTGTATCAATGCTTGCGCCATCGGAAGGGGGTGGCAGGACTCGGTGCCCTACCTGTGCGTTGGCAGTTTTTAGTGCCACGGCTGAGTGATGGCAACGCTTCATTTCCACCTTGGTCCCGGGCATTGTGCGGCGCTTTACCCGGAAGTGGCAGATTGTCGTCAGTTTGTTGCGTCATAGCTAGCCCGTGCATGCGCTAGATGCCCTTGTTTGGTTACTACCACCAGGGGCGAGTGGCCCAGCTGGGCTAGTGCCATACCTAGCACAGGGTGCCCCTTGTTATTTTCAGGTGCGCTCATGCCACACTCTGGGTAATTGTGTCGCACACTTTGCCCAGCTCCCGGTAATCAGTGACCGGTCACTTCTAAAATGACGAAACGTGGATTGATTCTTGAATGCCTTAATTATTAACACGTAGTTCAGCGTCGACTAGTAATCATCATGGAGGTGGTCGTGCCTTTGAGCAGGGGTCTATCAGTAGACCCTCACCAGAGCAAATACATCTTATTTCATCTTCCGCACAACAGGGGCCCTCAAACACTCAGAGAACTGTTGATAACAATGGGGTAAATTTACAACCCAGTGCCCTGAAAGTGACGTAGTGTCACCACACTCAGCCTCTCTATGGTGCTCAATAGACTTTGTGAAGGAAAAGTAAGTGCAAGTGACTTTGTAAATGCAAACTCTGAATCCTCAAGGTACAAGCTCATGAATCCTTCTGCAAGCACTATGCTTAGGCCTGGGGTGACCAGATTTTGAGAAGCAAAGACTGTTACTGGCCAGACGTCAAAGTAGGACTAAAGCCTTTCGCCTTACTTCTATATCTGTCCTGTCCCATTTTTGTGTGTCGCCTTGTTAATATGTGCATATAGACATGTATATATTTATATATATATATATATATATATATCTTTTTATATGTGACCAAGACCACGGACGTGGTCGAAATGTGTCTTTCTCGGCTACTAAATTAAAATACCTTGAAAACTCGATCAGTGGGCTTGTGGAGATTTTTCTTTAAATACTCCTCGTATCGCGATGTATATAAATATATATATATTCACTGAAAAAACCATAGGTTAAAAACATCTTACTCGTACAAAACCATTGAAATTCCCCCGTTATAGTTAGTTCAGCTAACTATAACGCGCGCGCCCGCAATGCACTGCTGATGACATCACATATTACATCACTCATGACATGGTCAGTGACATCACTCATGACATCACTGATGACATCTCAAATGACATCACTGATGACATCATCCTTGTGATAGAGTGGCAGACCTCCTCTCACCCTAATATAACCTTTGATACACACATTCAAAAATAGAAACAAAATTTTTCAAAACAATGGACATACCAATACCAGTTACAACAACCTATTCAGTAATTCTAAGATCCACATACACATCTACTCATTCACCAACAGTCCTATACAGCCCCAGGGGTGGCGGTCCCTGGGGCTGCGGGGGGCAGTGTGCCTCCCAGCAATAACAATTAAGTAGAGCCCCGGGGGGTGGTTTCCCGGGGCTTGGGGGGCCTTAGAGGCCCCCCCAACATTAGACTAAGAAGCCCCGGGGGGTGGCATTCCCCGGGGCGTTGGGTGGGCAGTGAGCCCCCACCGCAATTATGTTTGAATAGCCCTGGGGGGTGGTAGTCCCCGGGGCTGGGGGGCCCCTTTGGGCCCCCATCCCAATACAAATATTGCCCCCGGGATTTGGCCCATCCGGGAGCTAAATATTAACGTAGCCCGTGCTTCGTTTTTCAAAAAATTTCGGCTGAAATTCACACTGGGTGCGCGAATCTCGACGATTTTCTTTAAAAGAAAATGCTTTTTTGGGCTCTGGAGATCCTTGTGGGACCCCCTGAGCAGGCCTAGGGGGTCAGGGTGTTTCTACCCTGCCCCCTTTTTGCGCATTACTTTTTCTGTTTTATAAGTTATATTTTTCTGTTAAAACCGAGGCACAAGATGGCTGCCAACACTTCCTGGTTTGGAGTGTTGACAGCCAATTAGCATAAAGCTCGTGCTCGGGAGAATCTGTGACCCAAGATATATATATATGTGTTTTTACTTTTGATTTTCTCAGCAACTACTGAACAGATTTACACCATTTAACAAAAAGGGTTCTTTCTGAACCAAGAACTACCTCTTTGCCAAATTTGGTGTAATTCCGTTCAGCAGTTCGGGCTGTAGCCGTGTCTAAAGTTTCCTATGGAAAATTGCATGGGGGAAACACGTTTTGAGGCCCCATCTTTTTTCTCGTCCCCCGCTTGACGAATCACCCCGAAACTTTCAAGATAGGAGCGGACCGGAGCGCACCACGAGTTTTTAAAATTTTACAAAGATTCGTCAATCGGCGCCAAAGTTATTTGGAATAGAATGTTGCGAACTTCCTATGGAAAATAGGTCCTAACTATAACTATCTACTGGCGACCGCCAGAAGATAATATATATATATATATATATATATATATATATATATATATATATATATATATATATATATATATATATATATATATATATATATATATATATATATATATATATATTACCTACTGGCGGTCGCCAGTAAGTAGTTATAAGTTATAGTTAGGACCACGTTTCCATAGGAAATCCGCAACATTCTATTTTGAATAACTTTGGCGCCGGTCGACGAATCCTCGCAAATTTTTCAAAATTATATATATATATATATATATATATATATATATATATATACATACACACACACATACACAAGGCTTGTAAATATGTGTGTGTGGCACACATTTACACAGCTACATTTACTTAACATTATCTATGGCAGGACCTCCACCCTGAGTCCTCCTCCTCCCCACCCTGTTTCCCCTTTAAATTAATTATATATTTTTCAGTTGTCAGAGCTGCCTGTGAAAGGAGATCATACATTTCAATTCTGCTTTGCAGAATGACCTGACTTTTGTCCCCAAAACCGGGACATGTATTTAAAATTAAGAAAAGTGTCAGACACTGGGACAGCCCACTGAAAACCGGGACTGTCCGGGGAAATCCGGGACTTCTGGTCACCCTAACTGTGCTCTCTTGTAAATGGGAAGGAATGGAATGAGACCAAGGCTGAGGCCTCCTTGAAGTTCACTAGGGCTGGCACACAAGCTTTGCAACTCTTTTTGTGGTCACAAAGTATGAAAAGGTTACCACCTGCCTGAGGACAGGCAATAACAATTTGAACTATAAGCTGTCAAAGTTGGACAGCTTACACTGTGCTTCTGCAGGTGGTAGACATCGGGAGATGTGGAGAGTGGTCCCACAGACCAGTGCATTAAGTACCTGATATTGCACTCACAGTATTTGGTCGTATATTGGATTTTCCCCATTTGCCCCCTTAAAACCCTTTAAATCCCTTTAAATCACAGGGGCTGCATTGCAGGAACATTGTGAATGGGGGAAAGAGGTTTATCGTCCCATGCAGGCCTTCATCCCTGCGTTCATTAGTTTCCGCGTGAAGACGCAATTTGATATCTGGTTCTTTAATGTTCCTGTGGGGGCTGATTTTGTGAAAACACTCTTGTGGTGCAAGAGCTCTGAGCATTCCTCACACTGCAAAGAGAAAAGTTGATTGCAGCGCTTTGCAAAAAATGCACCGTAACCAGCCTCTCAGATCTGGCTGCAAATTTGCGGATCCACTGAGCTCTAATTGTCTGCCCATCCCAGAAATTTCTGTTCAGGAGCCATTACTCAACAAAGAACACCATAATGAAAAAAGACAGTGGCGTAGCAAGACCTTTGGTCGCCCGTGGTGGTTCCTGCGTTTGCTGCCCCACGGTGGCCGCATGTAAGAGCGGGGGCTGGCAATTCCTGCATTTACAGCCCCACGATGGCCACAGGCAAGAGCCAGAGGGGGAGGCTGCCGCCCCCATAACTTATGCCGCCAGTGGGAGACGCCCCCCCCCCAACCTTGCTACGCCACGCCTATGCCTGTGTCAGCCCTGTCATTAAACTATTGATTAAAAAAATATTTTTACTGTGGGTTCTTTAATCCAGTGCCGGATTTGCAAATCATGGCTTTTCATTATGGATCCGAATGTGAGAATCATGAAAAAATAGCCAGTATGTATGTTCACTCTCTGTACATATAAATACATAACGAGTAACTGTGTGATATGGCTCTATAATGCTAGTGAGGGGCTCTTGTGACATTTACAGACAGCTGAGTACTTTAAAATGTCACCTGAACCCTGAGCTGGCAATATAGGATCATGTTACATGTTACTTGTCATGGATCATTTATATTACAGGATTTATTAATGTATTTTAATACTCTTTAGAAAGATTTACAGCATTTGAAAATCACCTGTTTAGTATTCATTGTTTGCGTTAGATTGTAGATATGCCTCTCAATATTTTGAGAAATTAGTGTATGTGCTGGGGATAATCTGATAACATTTTAAATGTGTTTTATGCAACAAAGTGTATAAATATGAATACAATTTTAAATGCAAAGCGCAATGTTAGGAAATTAACAACATGCACTCTAAAAATGTGCTTTTCCTTGTAGTACATTGGCACTGTTGAGTAGGTTTAACAAGCCATATAAACGAATAAAACAATTGCAATGTGGAACAGTGTAACTATGTGCTCACAGGGTTGTGCGTTGTTTATTTTCACACACTGACATGGATTTATTGGTAGTTACTTGCATCAGAAGGACAGGTGAAATGCTGTGTTAAGCATCCATTTAACTTTCTCATTAATTTAGGAAAGCCAAATATCCTGTAAATGAATTTAGCACTGTGAATTATAAGAAATAATTTACAGTTCGATCTCTTTCAAAGAAATATGAGTTGTGAACCCACTGTAAACATTCAATAAGAAATGAAATGCGGCATAATGCATTTCGGCTTCCTAGCCTTCGTCAGACGCCGCTCTCAGCTGGATTGCACCTTCTCCCTCCTTTGATGTTACTGCGGCGCTCCCATTGGCGGGAGAACAGCTGACCATACTCCTATCAGGAAGTCCGTAGTCAAATGTGAGACTACAGCTCCCAGTGTGCACCTCAATGGTGTACTGCAGCATGGTCGAATTGTGCTCGAATGAGCGCTGCATTTGCTTCGCAAAGGGGGGGCCATGTAGTGGCGGATGCCCACCGTAATTAAAGTGTCCAGGATTCCCTCCAGTCCCCAACGTCCAGCCACAGTAGTTGAACAAGCCAGGCCATGAAGCAAACTGTAATAAACTTGCTTCTCCGTGCAAACACAGGCTGCCCCAGGCAGTGGCCGCTGACAAGGCCCATTCTCATGGCGGTCCTGGGAAGAATCAATACCTTGATGCATAAAAGTTAATTGCCAGCAAACTCCCAAATATATATATATTAAACACTGACAGTCACCACTCTGTGGTTTAAGTTAGGACCAGGTTTCCATAGGAAATAGATTTGCTAATACCTTGGGAGTAGGTTGACGAATTTTCACGAAACTTTCCAGATAAAAGGTTTATCCACCTCAGCTCCTTCCTGGAAAGTTTTGGTGTGATCTGTCAAGTGGGAGCAGAGAGAAAGGGGAGGGTGTTCCCAAAACACATTTCCCCCCATGACATTTTCCATAGTAAAATTGACAGCACTTATAACCTAAATGGCTGACGGAATGACACCAAATTTGGCAGGAAGAGAATGCAGACTTTTTGTGACTTGTAAATCCATTCAGTAGTTTTTAAAAACATAGGGGCAGATTTACAAGTCCCTTGCGCCACTTTTGTGTCACTTTTCCCATGTTAAAAGTGACGCAAAAGTGGCGCAAAGGGCTTGTTAATCTGCCCCATAATTTATCAAATGTATAGATATTTCAGGCCTCTGTAGTACCGTGGGACTGGCAGATCAAAAGATAAGATCTAATTGGCTGCCATCAACAAAGATACTTGGCAGCCATTTTAGGACTCTGGGCCTCAGATAAACTGTTGTAGCAATAAAAAAGGAAACAAATACAGGGGACAGTGTAGGGATACCCTGCCCCTCTAGGCCTTGTGGGGGGGTCCCAGTAGGACTCCCCCTATGGTCAAACAATTTTTTTTACCGGTACCATGGTCCAGAGGTGGAATCGCTGTGTCGCAATAAAATCAAAAATGGCCAGTCCCACACTTTTTCCAATATTACCCCCCCCCCCCCCGCCAGGGAAGGGTCAGGGAACAGGTGTTTAGATAATTTTTCTATTTTATAATAAATCTAGGGAGTGGGCATGCTTGGGACACCCCTTGCTGTACTTGCAGATGCTCCCAGGGGCCCCCCATTTGCCCAGAGGCTGGCAAGAAAAAAAGGGGGAGCAGAAAGCTAACAGCTTCTGCCACCATCAACGTGTCTGCTGGGAGACGGGAAGACCGCTTGGCAGTGTGTGAGTGTGTTTCCCACCAGCCAAGCCCCCTCACCTTTTTCTAGGCAAGAAAAGTGTTTTTTCAGGCTGAGCAAAGGTCAGCCTGACAGACACTCTTCTTGCTCAAGTCAGTCAGCCAGGAGCTAGACATGCGCTAAATGCGCTGGTGCCTGACTGCTTGTGATGAACTTTGGTGAGCTGAAGATATCAGAGCCCTGCGACAGTGCCTTGTGGCCCTCCCCCTCATGACAAGGGAGAGCATCACTGATTGCCTCGGACCAGGGCGCTTTAGTTTGAAGACCTGAAGTGCGCGAATGTCAATCAGTGATAGCTCGTCATAAAGTGGGATGGGGTCAACAGTATCACTGACCCCGTCCCACTCTGTGACCAGTGATGGACTGCTGCCTCCTCTCATTGCCTGACCTAGGGTCAGCCAATGAGGGAAGGCAGCAGTCTCAACCCTCCTGGGACCCCTGAGGCTTCCCTCCCGTACAGCTGCAGTGAATGGAAGGTTTATTACTTTGAATGTTTAATGCGTGCATGAATGAATTTGTTGTGAGTGAGTGTTGTGAATGGGTGTGCGTGTGAATTAATGGGTGCGAGTTAGTGAGTGTATATGTGTGCATGTGTGGCCCGTCCGCCCCTCTCACTGCTACAATTACCGGCAGCTACTGCTCCCTGTGCTGCCAATATAAAAAGGAGAAAGCCTCTGGTTGGCCCAGATGGGACTGAGGCAACCAAAATATATATATATAAAAACGGAAAGGCAGAGGACAGCAGAGGTGTACACTCCCTGTGCTGCCAATAAAAAAGAGGAAGCACCTAGGTCCACTGGTGGGACTGGAGAACCTAAAATATGAAAAAAAAGAAAAGGTGATGACAGTAAAGGGGTAGGTTTCCCGTGCTGTTAATTAAAACAAGCATTAAAAATGCAATAGGTATCACAATTGATTTAGTTAGAGCTTTTGCCATTGTAAATGACAATGTCTTTTCCACAAAGATAAATTGAAAGGTTTCAAAATCTCAGCGCGCTTTCACGTCGACCTTCTTCAGAAAAGTAACATAAAATGTGCCGGGGGCCTCTCACCCATCCGAATACGGGATTTTCAGGTAGCAGAAGTTGCAGTCGGACACGGCAGAGATAAGCCCCAGATGCAGTACATTCGCCAGAAGAAATGCCTGCTCCGGCTTGGCCACCCCTCTATCAGCAGGAAGAGCAGCTTTGTGATCGAAGAGCCTTTTGCACGCTGAACTCCGTGCACCACAGAAGGGTCTGTTTATGCAGCCTTCAGATTTCCTGCTCAAGTGTTTAGATTTCCAGAAATCCCGGTTATCAAAGATGTAGAGAGCCACCCGGGCTCTCTTATACTATGTTGCGCTAATACACGCATCCCCACACCCCTCGGGGCGGGCTCGTCCCGAGGGGATAAATAAAGGTGGGCAAGACCGCACGTGGTCTTTCGAGCGGCCCAGTAACACATATCAGTATCCTGTGTCCTTTAATTAGGTGTCCCTAATTAACTGAGGCCGAGGCCTGCCGCTCTACACTGGCGACGAGGCCGGTCGTGCCTTGCGTGCTGTTTTCTGTAAGCCGGCGCGGGGAGCGTGCGGAGCCCACCCACATTGCTGACGCCCCCGCTGCTCACCTGCTTTCAACCCTACCGACTGCGGAGCCCACCCGCGTGGTGTCGGAGGCGGACCGCCTCCCGATGTGACCTGCTGTTGGCGGAGCCCACCCGCATGCTGCTCCGTGCTCCGGATGCCCTCAGCGCTGTGCGCGCTCTTCAGGGGTGAGTGGCTGCCCCGGAGCCTCATTGGTGCTCTGCCCCGGCCCCACCTTGTGACTCTCTGAGGAAATCACTCGTGCTGGCCTGGAGTGCTTCGGCCGATCGTGTGAGGGGGCCTCGACAGGGCTGCCCTCTCCCCTGCCTGCCTGAACTGTGCACGTTGCTGCGTGGTGCAGCTACTGAGGCCCGGGGGAGGAAATTCGAAGTCAAAAGCAGGGGGAGGAACCCATAAGTACGAGCATTGGCAAATCCAATGCCCAGAGCAGTGATATAAACAAGCATTGGCACAGCATCTACAACAAGGGGGAGTTGGCAAACCCAATACCCACAACAGTTAGTAAACAAGCCTTGGCAAAGCTTCCGCAACAAGTGAAAGTGACCGCACGGGGCCAAGAAGCTCTAGAAGAAGTAAAACGAAAACCCCTAGGCCCCACCAATACATTCGCAAGATGTCCTCTGGGCAGGCGACAGGCGCTGGTGCACCTCAAGCTGGCGGATCCAACGCAGGGGCCGGTAACAACCCTCCACTGCCACCGGTGGTCACACAAAACGCAGTGGCACCCCTACCACCGTTTAGCGAAACCGCAGACCCGGCTACTGCCGTCCCGCGATGGAAGGCGTGGGTGGGGCGATTAAACCACTACTTCAGAGGGACCCGAGAAACTGATGGGACAGTGAAGCGGTCACTACTTATATATTATGGAGGGGCAGAAATTTATGACTTGTTTGACACGCTTCCCAACACCGGGAATGACGATGATTATGACGCAGCGGTGGCTGCGCTGAATAGACATTTTGATCCTCAACTGAACCCGGATTTCGAAAAGTTTAAGTTCCAGAGGGCGTGGCAGACCGACGCCGAATCTGTCGACATGTTTTACGCGCGGCTGCGCCGGCTGGCCAGCACGTGCCCCTTCACCGAACAGAGAGTGGAGATACGGGATCAGATCACTTTGGGCTGTCGCTCCAAACTCTTACGAAAGCTGATTCTCCGGCAGCCAGGGATCTCGCTAAATGAAATCCTAGTACTAGCACGGTCCCACGAGCTATCCGATGCCCGGGCAGAGGAAATGGAGGCGACCCTTCACGCGCCTGTGGCTGCAGGGCCAGAGGTCAAGAGCGCCCCCATCAAAGAAGAAAAGGTGGAGGCGATACAACGGTGGCTGGCCGCACCTCGCCCAGCGCCCAAACCCGCGACTGGGGGTTCGTGTGGATACTGCGGGACGACCACCCGGCGACGGCAGTCTGCGGGGCCAAAGGCAAGGCGTGCTCCCATTGTGGAAGAAAGAATCACTACGCCAGAGTATGCCGGGGTGGGCGGTTCCGACAACCGTCGTTGAGACCCAGGTTCGCGCACAGCAAGTGCGCCAGATCTCGCAGGAAGACCCGACGCCAAGCGGGGATCGTCAGCCACAGTCGCGAGCCCCGATGTACGAGGACGAGGACGACGAGGTATTCGTGGTCTCATATGTCAGCAGGACAGGCTCGCGGCGAAGGCCGTCGCCCATGTGCTCAGTCTCAGTAGGAGGCACCGAAGTCCAGGCACTCATCGACACAGGGGCGTCGGTCAATGTGATGGACTCCGACCAATATGACCGTCTGTCGCCGAGACCCCCCTTGACGCCGTCCAAGGCGCGGATTTATACATACGGAGGGACGGACCCTCTTCCCCTCCGTGGCGTCATCAATGCCACCATCGCCAGCGGGGGATACTCGACCCAGACGCAGTTCCATGTCACGGAAGGCAAGAAAGGTATGCTGCTCAGCTGCCATACCGCGGAGGACCTGGGGCTAGTGTTCTTTGCGAACCAGGTGCACGACTCCCATGCTGAGGACATACTCAAAGAGTTCCCAGCGCTCTTCACTGGCCTGGGAAAGCTGAAGGGCAAGAAGTTCAAGCTGCACATAGACACATCTGTACGGCCGGTAGACCTAAGACATCGGAGGGTGCCGTTCAACCTGCGCCCGCAAGTGGAAGAGGAGTTGCGGAAGCTCGAAGAGCTGGATGTCATTGAGAAAGTCTCCGGCCCCACTCCCTGGGTGTCCTCGCTGGTCGTGGCGCCCAAGCCTAAGCAACCAGGGGCCATCAGACTCTGTGTGGACATGCGGCTGCCCAACACAGCAGTGAAGAGGGAGCGGCACATCACCCCCACGATGGACGACATCGTGGCGGACCTCAACGGGGCCAAATGGTTTTCGAAGCTGGACCTAAACGCTGGGTATCACCAGCTAGAACTAGATACATCACCACGTTCTCGACCCATGTCGGCCTCCGGAGGTACAAGCGGCTGAGTTTTGGTGTCTCCTCCGCGGCAGAGGTGTTCCAGAACGCCATCCGAGAGACTTTGTCCGGTCTACAGGGCGTAATAAACCTCAGCGACGACATCTTAGTCTCTTCCAACACTCTGGAGGAGCATCACGCACACCTGCGGGCCACGCTCCGGAGACTGACCGAGTGTGGGCTGACGCTACACAAGGCGAAGTGCTCGTTCTACCAAGACAGTGTGGACTTCTTTGGATACACGTTCACTCGAGAGGGGTTGCTGGTAGACCCGAGAAAGGCGGAGGCCATCCGAGCGGCACCCACCCCGTGCAGTCCCACGGAGGTAAGAAGCTTTCTTGGGATGGCCACATATTGCGGGCAGTTCATCCCCAGGCTAGCTGCGATGTCTGAACCACTACGCGCCCTCACACGCCACGATCACCCGTGGGAGTGGACCCCGGCGGCCAACAAGGGATCCAAGAGATCAAAGAAGGGCTCCTTGACAAGACAATCATGGCCTACTTCCACCCACGGAGGAAGAGAGAGTTGGTGGTGGATGCCAGCCCAGTGGGCCTCGGTGCGGTGCTCCTACAGGAACATGGGCACGAAGTATGGAAGCCAGTGGCATACGCCAGCAAGGCGCTTACCGACACTGAAACGAGGTACGCCCAGATAGAGAGAGAAGCGCTGGCCATCAAATGGGCCTGCCAGCACTTCCACCTGTACCTGTGCAGACAGGACTTTACCGTCGTGACGGATCACAAGCCGTTACTTCCCCTGTTCACGGGGTCGTCGAGACTGGCACTGCCGCGGATCGAACGCTGGGCTGTGCAGCTCCAGGCGTACCAGTTCAAGGTGATCTATCGGCCGGGGGCTCACAATCCTGCGGACTACGTGTCCCGGCATCCGCAATCAACCCTCTCAGCTGCCACACCGGGAGACACGTGCAACACAGAGGCCTTTGTCAGCATGATATCGCAAGGATCCTGCCCGAAAGTCATGACCCTGGAGGAGATCGGGCAAGCCACTCGTGAAGACCCTACCTTCACTCGTGTCCGCCGGGCGCTAGACAGCAACGGATGGGCCCGTTTCCTAGACTGGGCTCGAGCCTTGCGCCCAGAGGTCAGTCATGCTCGACAGCAACTGTGGCAGGTCAGGAGTGAACTCAGCATAGGGGGAGAAGGAGTCATGCTGAGGGGATGGCTCATCGTAGTCCCAGAAAGCCTCCAGCAGAAAATCCTGGTGCTTGCGCACGTGGGCCACCAAGGAATGGCCAAGACTAAGGCCCGGCTGCGGGACAAGGTGTGGTTCCCAGGGATGGATGCGCAAGTGGACGAAATTGTCCGACAGTGCCACGCTTGCACGATCACCGGAGGGGATCCGGCTCCAGCTCCAGTGATCACAGAAGAAGCGAGTCAGACGCCGTGGACCCATCTCAGCGTCGACTTTGGGAGCTTCCCGGATGGCAGGCACATGCTGGTCATGGTCGATTCCTTCTCGAAGTTCCGGATAGTGGAGGTGATACCGTCTACTGCATTCCCGCATGTCAAGAAAGTTTTGGACAGAACATTCGCAACGATGGGGTTGCCCGAAGAAGTCAAGTCGGACAACGGGCCCCCATTCCAGGGGCGGGAGTTCCAGGAGTACCTGGCCCGGTTGGTGATCCGACACCGGAAAATCACCCCCCTCTGGCCTCAAGCCAATGGGGAAGTGGAGCGGCTGATTAGAACGCTCAATCGAGCGCTGCGGATCGCCGTGGATAACGAGGAGGATCCGGAAGTAGCTTTAGATCAATTTCTAGGAGTGTACCGTCAGACCCCCCACAGCACCACCAAGTGCGCTCCTGCTCACGTCCTGTTCAAGCGAGCCCCACGAGACAGCATTCCGGCGGATCCTGGCTGGGCCCCGGTGGAAAGAGACGGAGTGGCCATTCAGGCGCGGAGGGAGGCCACGAACCGGAAGGCTAGCGAGGCCCGCAGGGCCCAGGACATCGCGGTCCGAATCGGGGACCAAGTGGTCATCAAAGATCGGCACCCCGGCTGGAAGTTCTGAACCCCCTACGAGCCTGAAGTATGGACGGTGACTGAGGTGCGAGGGACCAAGGTCACTGCGCGGAGAGGACACCAGACCGTCACCAGAAACGTGTCAAGCTTCAAGGTGGTCCCAGAAACTGTCACGGATGGCGAAGGGCTCGAGTCACCAGGGGTTGTGGCGGAGAGTGGTGCCCCGGCGTCTCCCGGCGGGGGTGTGTCACCTCTGCCAGGCGGACTTCCGGCGGCCCCCGGTGAAGGAGAACATCAGAGACTAACGGATTGGGGTCCCGGGGCCGGGGTGTCTGGGGTTACCCCGCCGGATAGGTCCCCTGACCTCTCCACCAGGAGTCAACGATATGGACTACGCCCTAATCCTGCACCCAGTCAAAGACTAAAAGACTATGGGTATACTTCCCCCTGACCGGGTGTCTGAGGGGATGTGGAAATTTAGCTCGCAAACTGAACATTATCTGCGCCATCTTGCCCCTCCCCAGCACCACGCGCAACGAATGCACGGCCGCCATTTTAGGCACCCCGCTCTCTCCGCTCACTCTCGACCGCCAGCGTTTTCCCTTGGCGCTGCAAGCATCCCCCGCGCGCCGGCCACCCCCGCTCTCTCATACAGGCCATAAACCCTCTCCTTCTGCGCGACCCTGCTACGGAACCACTTCCAACCGACAACCCATACATGGTCATGCCTCTCCTTTGATAACCCCCTTCCTCTGCGCCCCATTGTCTGAACTGGTCCCAGGCCATCACCTAGCCCTGCGGATGCAGTTTACTGCCCCTACTGTAAGGGAAACACCCCACATCAAAGGGATTACAGTAGATCAAAGCCCCTACCCCCTGAGACCCGGCCAGTTGCACACACCCCGGGAATTAGCGGAATTCCCTGCTGCGCGATAGCCATCTCCCACTGCGGGTAGGGTGGGAACTTCTACTGTATCTATGTGTGGGATCGGATCTGAACCGGGGCTCCAGGGGATATTCCCCCGTACTTCAAAAGAATCTCAAGAATGTACTATGTGTAATAAAGCAATAAACCAGTGTATAAGAGACCAGGTCTCAGAGATGCGGTTAGAGCACCTCGTGACGATACCTTGCTGTCTGATCTGATGTGTTCTGCTCCGACGGAATAAAACCTTGTTTCCTGCCTTCCAGTCTCCGGCGCCTGCCTCTTTTATTGGTAAATTATCGAGTGGTATGAGAGGCGATTATCGCCGGGCAAATACTTGGAAGGTTATCGACTGAAACTGCCGCTACCATTTAACAATTGGCGTCCCAAACGTGGGGCCCATCAGCGACACGTGGATCCAGTGGGAGAGGTCCCGACGACAGAGTGAACGACTGCAACGATCGGGAGAGCTCCTGCCCAATAGACCCTCGTCTGGCAGCCGATCATCCGAACTTCACTGGTTCCGAGCAGACCTCTCTCGAGTGATCTACGGTCCTGACTGGGAACCATCAGGAGTGCCGCGGCAAATACGGAGAATAGAGGACGATCGGGCGCTGGAGGCGGAAGACGAGAAACTGTCCATGCGGTCCGGGTAAGGTCGTGAAACACGACAAAAGTGCGAAATAATTGATTGATTGTTTGAATACTAGTATTGCTCATTGATTGTTCTTTTTGAGATATTCGCTGTCTACAAACGGGGAGGAGTAGAAATACTCTCTCTCTCTCCCTTTGCAGATAGTGAAGGGTAGGTAACGCAGACTTTTGTCCCCATTGAAACCCGTCGTGCCTATCTTTATCTCCCCATTGATTGATTGTCCGAACATTGATTGTTTTGAAGAATAGTGCTTTTTGAGATATTCTCTGTTTGCAAATAACGTAGAATAGGAATATTCTGTCTAGTCTTTGCAAATAGTGAAGGGTAGGTAACGCAGACTTTTGTCCCCATTGAAACCCGTCGTGCCTATCTTTATCTCCCCATTGATTGATTGATTGATTGTCCGAACACTAGTTGTTCGATATTGGTTCTTTGGAGGTATTCTCTGCTTACAAATAACGAGGAATAGAGATATTCTGTCTAGTCTTTGCAAGCAGTGAAAAGATAGGTAGTGCTGACTTTTGTCCCCGTTGAAACCCGTCATGCCTATCTTCTCCCCACTGATTGGTAGTTGGTTCTGCCCGGACCGCTTATTAGAGGTGAACCACCCGGCTCCACTGGAAGGCACCCCTAATAAGGACATGTTCACTAAATATGGACTAGTCGCCGTGGCTTATAGCAAGCTGTGGCATAAATATACCAAGAAGGAGCCCGAAAGTCAGTGGCCACTGATGGGATCCTTCGACGACCATAAGATAGAAGCGCTAGAAATAGCTCTGCGTAGCAATAAGACGACGCCTACTATGCTTGACAGTATCGGCATGTGGCGCAAAGAAGCAACGCAACGGAAAAAGAGGGAAGAAGTAAAAGCAGAAAAGGAATTACGAAAGGCAGCTCACCTTGCCGCTAAAAAGTTAGAAGAAGACATAAAAGAGAGAAGGGAAACTAAACTAAGACAGGAGCCCGAAACCTCAGGCCAGTACGCTGTTAGGACCCCTTCTTTGCTCTACCCTGTGTTGTCCTCCAAGCAGCAAACGAATGACGAATTACTGTTAGGTCCCCCGACCATTTACATGCCCCCTCCGTATGCACCCTCCCAATCAATAGTACAACACCCCCGAACACGAGCAAAAGCAGTACAAGGGCCTCGGCCCTCACGGCCTCCGCGCCGGCTGAGCCTCTTGTGCCGAACCCAACGTCGACTACAACGCTAGACGACCATGAGATAGGAAAGAAAGAGTCCACCAGAATGAATCGATTAGCTAAGGATGAACGAACAGGAATCGACAAGATAGTAAAGGCACTGGTAGGATCCTTTTTGACCTTACAAAAACTAAAATAACGCTAGGAGTTAGCCCTTTGTGGGACATATGAAACCAAGGGAAGGAGTCAAGCTCACGGTCGAGCCGACCACGAGGTAGCCCGACCCCATTACTCTCGCCACCTAAACATGTCTGCCCTACTGCCCACCCCGCCCAATAAGCATGACAAAATCCCGCACAAACGGAAGCCTGCTGACACCCACCATCGACGTCACCGAACTAGGGCTAGCTCGCGCACAATTGGGCTATGTTATTTTTCCGATTGCACAGTCACCTCCTGGTGCTCGTCATCTGACTACAAATATGTACAAACACTCCAACGAAGTAATGTAGTTATAACATTTTAATAACTTATAGGATATAACAAACACACCAACAGGGTAAACAGGTTAAAACACGTTTTAAAACCACTATTTACATGACGGTCTGCTGCAACCTCCATCCCAAAGCCTTAACGTCCACGTGACACCGTCCTCGCCTCTCCTTCCTCGAAATTGCAACATTGGCCTGTTTTGGGCGGTCCCTCTTAGTTGACTTTGGGCTATAAAAACCATGCAAAAATCCATTGACATCAGTGGCGAGCGATTGTGCGAATAGGCCGGAGGCTATACGAAGCGCCGAAGTTCTGGCAACACCAAGGCGGAGCCCGCCACGCTGTGCGGACCTTCCCGTTTTCTTTCTTCTTTCTTCAATTATGGCTGCTGCCCTGGCGGGGGGAGGCGACGCGGACGGACCTCCCCCACCTCCCCAGGTGGAGGCTTGCCAGGCACCCCAACCGTCTTTCACTCACCGGCCAGCTAAGCTGCACCTAGCCATCTTTTTCATCGGCCTGCTGAATTTCACCCTGGCACGCTGTGCGGGTCTTCCCAGTCACTTCTTCCTTCAATAACGGAGGGTGCCCTGGCGGGGGGAGGCGACGCGGACGGACCTCCCCCACCTCCCCAGGTGGAGGCTCGCCAGCAGATGAGGGCACCCCAAACCACACCTTTCACACGTCGGCCAGCTGGGTTGCGCCCTGCCACTTCATTCGCCGTTCGGCTGAGCCGGCACCCCTGCACGCGGCCGCCAGGCAACCACCCAAGGACAGGGTTCACCAGGACTGCCGCTAGCACCCGACGCGGGGAGTGGGCCCCCGCAGCCAAGTAAGTAGGGGCCCACTCCGATGATGATGTCCTCCGGACTGCTGTTGTCGCTGCAACTGATGCCACTCCGGTGGCAGCACCACCCGAACTGCTGCTGTTACTGCTGCTGGCTCCTCTCCGGTGACTGTACCGAAGAGCTGCTGCTACTGCTGCCCTTGAACTCCGGCGGTCGACCCCTCCGGTTCCAGGCCTGGCCCACCGTGAGACAATTCTGGACTCGAAAGCTTGTTTGCTAGGGCATGGGCCCCACCCTTGACAGAACGCTCCCCTCAGCCTTGCAGAATTGGTTGGAGTCATTTGACGTTCGACTCCTGCGGACTTCCGGTAAGGACAAAACCACCACCATTGCCCTTTTTGCCCCCGGGCGGCAGCCACCTTGCCTCCGCTTGATACAGTGAGACAGTAAAGCGTCGGCGGAAGAACCCGCCTGCTGCCCCGCCCTAAGAACAAACCGTGGCATTGCTACAAGGTTGCAGTGACGCAAAATTGACGCTAACGAAAGTTCTCGAACTACCGAAAGGGATTCTGGTTCAACTGCTAATTCATGGAAAGACTTAGACTGTGCACTAGCCCGACCCCGCCCTAAGATGGCGCTGATGTAGGAGTGGCCTACAACTCCTTGTGGCGTTCCAGTCACGTGACCTTCGTGTTAAAAAGAGATATATATACATGTATGCGATGCTTCCACACATGGCGGTGGGGGAGAGGGGGGGGGAACCGATTTTTATGTTAATCCAGTGTTGCTCATGTTGCTCGACGCCTCTCACACTGTGGCCGGTCTATGGCGGCTGTAGGCCCGTATTTCCATACTGACATTGTTTTAAATAAAGGGCTTCTTAAAAAGGAATTACGAACTCAGTGTCATGACTAATCATCTAGGTTGTTGAAGGTTTTTCTTTTGAATAAATGATCGTTACTCCTAAGCGAAAGCATACGGATAATACAGACACAATTTGCCTAAAAATCTTTTTGTTTAACGGAATTTGTACCCATCACGCCTGCCCTTTTTCCAAGAATTGTCAAATCAATAATGAACTATAACTTAAGGTATATGTCGCATGCAAGGTATGGTATCCTGCACCATAATACACGACCAATTGAGAAATACATGCACGACCAGGGAACGCGAATTTAGGAGATGAATGAACTAGAGCATCTTTGCCTCAAACTAAAGAATAATGGGTCCGTGGTATTACCCAACCCTGCGGCTAGCCTGGTACATGGTAGGTAGAACCTTTCGTGTCTGCGCGCGCTGGGGTATTTTGAATACTGCACCTCCCCTCCCCTCTTATTTCCCCTCTATAGGTCACGACGAAGTTCCGACTGAAGAGTGGAGTGGACATGGACCGCACCAAGTTCAACATCAGGGAAAACATAGACAAACGTTGTGAGATAGTGTGTAAAATTACAGACCACCATTGAGAACATGAAAAACTGTATGATATGATTGTGCGTGTGTACTACGATTATACGATATGAATGCGTATGCATTTCATGTTCGGATCACTTGAAGAGAGCGTCATTGTATGATTGAAGTGTGCGTCCACCGATCAAAGGGAAGGAGAGGTCCCCGTGCTCGACGCAGCCCTGAGTCTCCGTCTTGACGCATGTACTGTCACACCCTATCCGGCATTTGTGTGTACGTGATCATCGAATTTATGTCTTTTCCCCGCTTGTGTTTTCTTACATGGAACAGACCCATGCTACTCCATGTTGTGTGTGCACCAAGTGACCTATTATCTCTCTCTCTCTCTCTCTCTCTCTCTCTCTCTCTCTCTCTCTCTCTCTCTCTCTCCCCCTCCCTCGCAAAAGGCTCTTTCTTGCCCTCTTTCTTCTTGAATAAATTAACGACATACACCTCTTTGGTAAGTGTATAATTGGCCTGAACCCAGTGGTGTTCGAACAAATTGATAGAAACAAAAACGACCATACTTTACCACGTTACTACCTCTCCTTTTTACAAACATTAAGCCTAATCGGCTGAGAAGGAAAGGACAGGTAAGACGACTGATGTCTCCCAATCTGACCCACAACACGGGGACTATATGTCAGTGGTTTTTGTTCTTAACGGACACCATCTCCACCACCCAGAATTACCCCTGACCAATTGGCCCGGAATAAAATGTCTAAAGCACCCTGTTCTCCCAAAGATAACTCCAGCCCTATACTAGCCGTCTCAGAAGTATCCCGAATAAAACAGCTGATGGCCCCTGTTTTAAACTGATAAAGGGTCACCTACTGTATGAAAAGGATGCTCGTGAACGCATGACCATAGCACCTCGCACTTACAGGTATTACCAAACCTTGCATTATAGGGCGCAGAAACTGACACCTAGAAGGCCAGACGATGGACAGGGACACCCACAGAACCCTGCACCACAGCAGTAATTAATAGATTAGTAACACGCACCTTAACATCAGAGTTAATAGACACCAATCATATAGTAACAGATAAGAGCATTTCCGCAACTACTCGGTGGTTGGGAGAGAGAATGAAGTATGTAAATGTCTTCCCTGCCAAGATCTCTAAGACTTTCGTTTCTTATAACCTATTCAAGGATAACCTGCAGCCATCGGAAGAGAGGGGTCGGATGTGACGCACAGTCTGGCTGCGGATCATAAAACATCTATGACATCGACCAAGGGGGAAGCGACGAAGCAACAAGAGCGTGAGACGAGGCACCATTATCAGAACGATGAGCGCGAAGGGCTACATCGAGGCCCCTGCTCACTGACCAGCGTGCCTGAAGTCTTAACCCGTCGGGCCCGATTGATGGGCCCAGTGCTGAAAAGATTCTGCTCTCCTTGGTCCGCATTTTTGATCTGATCCCATGCCACCCCATTCTCTCTTCCTCTTTCATTTGGACTATGACTTTGACCTACTACCGAGGAACAAAAGGCCGGCACCCTGTCTCAAAAGTACCTGTGGTGAACTGTGTTAAGGAACAGGACTGTGATCAAAGAACAGTGAGTGGTCACACCCTGCCACGTGAAGAAATCGGATTTGAGCTGGACCTTAGTTCCACCGCCGGTGCTCAACAGTGCCAACGAAAGAAGAACAACAATGAGAGCTTACCAGTGATAGCTCTTTATAAACAAGGACACTGGAAAGAAGAACCCATGTCAAAGTTGAAAATCCTCTCCCAACCACCTTATTATATTAACTATCTTCTTATCAAGTTTTCATGATGTTGCATCAATCACTTCCGACTGTACACTGAGAAGTTAAGAAAATGTAACTTTGTATAGTAACATTCATACAACACCAGCCATGTACACAACTATACTGTAACTTTGAATGTACTTCCTCCTCGCCTGCTTCATCAAACTGTATGAGACAATGTACAAATGTGTCAGATTACTCCTGCCTACCCTAAAGACTCTGTATCTTTAAATGTGTGACGAACATTGACGATACTGTAACTGAAAGGCTAACAAAGGCGAATATTGGCCGGACAAGCTGGCGAGATATGTTAAAAGGGAGGACTGTGGAAATTTAGCTCGCAAACTGAACATTATCTGCGCCATCTTGCCCCTCCCCAGCACCACGCGCAACGAATGCACGGCCGCCATTTTAGGCACCCCGCTCTCTCCGCTCACTCTCGACCGCCAGCGTTTTCCCTTGGCGCTGCAAGCATCCCCCGCGCGCCGGCCACCCCCGCTCTCTCATACAGGCCATAAACCCTCTCCTTCTGCGCGACCCTGCTACGGAACCACTTCCAACCGACAACCCATACATGGTCATGCCTCTCCTTTGATAACCCCCTTCCTCTGCGCCCCATTGTCTGAACTGGTCCCAGGCCATCACCTAGCCCTGCGGATGCAGTTTACTGCCCCTACTGTAAGGGAAACACCCCACATCAAAGGGATTACAGTAGATCAAAGCCCCTACCCCCTGAGACCCGGCCAGTTGCACACACCCCGGGAATTAGCGGAATTCCCTGCTGCGCGATAGCCATCTCCCACTGCGGGTAGGGTGGGAACTTCTACTGTATCTATGTGTGGGATCGGATCTGAACCGGGGCTCCAGGGGATATTCCCCCGTACTTCAAAAGAATCTCAAGAATGTACTATGTGTAATAAAGCAATAAACCAGTGTATAAGAGACCAGGTCTCAGAGATGCGGTTAGAGCACCTCGTGACGATACCTTGCTGTCTGATCTGATGTGTTCTGCTCCGACGGAATAAAACCTTGTTTCCTGCCTTCCAGTCTCCGGCGCCTGCCTCTTTTATTGGTAAATTATCGAGTGGTATGAGAGGCGATTATCGCCGGGCAAATACTTGGAAGGTTATCGACTGAAACTGCCGCTACCATTTAACAGGGACTGTTAACCTCTTGAGTGCCCATGACGAGATGGTCTCGTCATGAACCCCGCCCGCTAATGAAAGGGCCGGCACAGGGCGGGGAAAGGGCGGGGCACTCAAGGGGTTAACTAAAAGAAGAAAGGGATGTAGAGAGCCACCCGGGCTCTCTTATACTATGTTGCGCTAATACACGCATCCCCACACCCCTCGAGCGGCCCAGTAACGCATACCAGTGTCCTGTGTCCTTTAATTAGGTGTCCCTAATTAACTGAGGCCGAGGCCTGCCGCTCTACAAAACCCAGGGCAGCCCATGAGCCAGCCTCTTCCCCCCTCTCGCTCACTCACATGCTAGTCTTTCCATCCTGCCCTCTATCCGTCTGCAGCCAGTCCCTGGACACGCTGCACGAGACCCCTGCTCGCCCTGAGTGACTCTAGGTTGCAGAGCGCGGCTTTTGGGCGCCAGCTCTTCCGCTGCTGGGCACTGTTCACGCTTGAAGTCATGCCGATTAGTGTTAATCACCTTGCGGGGCACTGAAACTCGTGACATTTGTACAAAGAGGCATGTCAACAGATAGCGTAAACGTAACCAAGTGTTAACGTAAGCAGAGCGCGTAACGGTGTCAAGTGGTCACCCTAATAAAAGTGCCCATCTGTGAAATCTGGGTGAAATAAATACAGCCGATACTGTATCAGTTCTTGTATGAAGCGCCGCTGAAACCCAACATTTAGCTAGTTTCGAAGCACAATGTACGGCCGCTCGTGCAAACTCGGACAAAGAACCGAGAGCGGCATTGTGAAAAAAATGTAGTGCGTCTTGACTAAACCGGTCGCATACAGTTGTCTGCACCGGGCGCGCACACACGGGACCTTTCTGGAAATTGAATAATAGACTCAGGCCGCTGGTGCAAACTCGGACAAAGAACCAAGAGTGGCATTGTGAAAAAAATATAGTGCGTCTTGACTAATGAAGGAGACTGTGTAACGCCACATGTAAAAGATCCAGTCCGGGTGGGCGGAGCCAAAAGTGGACAGGGCGGTAACACGGAGGGACTAAAAAGCCTCCTTCACAATAGAAAGCCAGCGTTTAGCCTGAACTATGACGCAAGCCAATGGGAAGAAGGGGCGGGGCTTCAAGTCTCCTTCTGAAAGTGTATCGATGACAATAAGCCTCACAGAGCAAGGAGCACATGCGCGCTCCAGCGCTAGGTCTGCGAGACCTAAAAAGAGAAAGCCTTCCGATGCCTGGGTGGGACCGGGTAACCCAGAGTGAAAAAATTGAAGGAAAATGCAGACAGCAGCGTGGAAGTGGGCTCCCTACACTGCCAATGAAAAAAAGATTGCCTCTGGGCCCCTGGGTAGGACCAGGGCACTTAACATGTAAAAAAATGAGAAGGCGACAGAAGCACAGGAGTGGGCTCCACACGGGCCTCACCACTTTAATATTCATAGCTCCTGCCTGACGACGCCGCATAATGCCCTGAGTGGGCTGGTTTATAAAGATTTGTGTTCTTGTGGTGCCCCAAGGAGGTGCAGGGGCACCACCAGCAATTAAAATAAATGTTGTGGGGGCTGCGTGGAGCCCAGCAGCCGCCCAGGAATGTTAAATAATATTAAGTCTCCTCCTGGGTAATTAAACGCATGATCCCAGGAGAGCTAACCACCACCTTCAACCCACTCTGAGCTGGAGCTGTTTGCTCTTCAGTTGGAGTGTGAGGACCCCTATACATATGTATTAAAGTCCTAACAAAACGTATAGGTCTGTCTTTTATATATTGAAGTTTTGAATCTTTGACAAAGCTCGCAGGTCTGCCTTATTTAAAATGATAGCACTTATATTGTGATGGCCAAGACTTATTTATAATAACCATCCCAACATTATATTCTAATGGTCAGGCCTGACTTGTGGGGCATGGCGTTCATGACCAGGCCCTGTGCCCCCCCCCCCCCCAATGCAGCACTTGCCCTATGGCTGTGCACGGTGGGTGGGGATGGCCGCCTGCGGGTGTTGGCAACAGGGCCTGACAGCAGGCCAGGCCCAGCAGCGGACTCCACACCTCACGTGGTGAAAGGTCCTCAATACCATGGTAAGACTAGTTGGGTATGGTAATAAAATATTAATTTACGTTAAAAAACTATAAATTCACTGAAAAAAAAGTTGTAGTGAGGTTGAAGTTAGGTATTAATATCTTATTTTACATAAAATCAAATCTTTATAATTCAATGAAAAAAACAAAGTTTAAAGTGATGTTATAGATAGGTGAAAAATGTCAGTTAAAACATTACATTTTAAACTCTAAAAACCACTGAAATTCACTAGTTATCTAGTTATAATTAACTGAAGTAAATTGAATGACATAATTGATGACAGCACTGTGCATGCTGAGGGCTCTCTGATTGAATGGTAACTTGAAAAAAAATGTTGCTACACCCCCTTACAGTACATGGAGATTCAGAGTCCGTGAACTAAAAAAGATTTAATGAGTGATTAGTGTGTGGAGGAGGGGGGCATCTCCCAACTCTCACGCTCAGGTGAAGGGGTCCAAAAGTGCCCCCCGCCCGCAGGGCTGAAAAAATATGCAGATTTTGCTGCAGGCAACATGGGAGAATGGGGGCAACATGTTTTATGTGGTAGGTCCGGGATGTGTTTCTAGCTGGACAGGTTTCTGTGATAGAGTTGATGATCTTTTCTTTCAGGATCTCTTCCGTGCCTGTCCTACAATCCAGCGAGAACTCTTAATAAGTAGATACGTGAAAGGTCGGACTGTTTATGCATAATGCAGCTTTGACTCTCCCACTCTGCTGCTTTTTACTATTTGCCTTCCAATGTTCATGAACTAGAATTTTTTTATTGTTTTTATTTTTGCAGTCTTGTGGCTGTACTCTTGTAAATTCAGCATGATACACCATGGTAATAAAACACTTTAGTGGTGTACAACATTTGTTTTCATGATTGACAGCATATTTATGTTGTTTTGCTTGCTTTTTTAATGTTCACAATCAAATTCAATGGATATTAATGTATTAGATTCCAGCCAATCACATTCTATGATGTTTATGAACATTGGAAAAATGTAGGGACATATTTACAAGCCCCTATCACCACAGGAATGTCACTTCTGTTTACAAGCTCCTATCACCACCGGAATCGTCACTTTTAGTACGGTCCTATGGCAGTAAACCGTTCGCCTTATTTACAAGGCAATGTTATGCCACTTCACATGGCTTAACGCAGCCTTGTAAATAAGGCCCCCTTTCACGCTACACTTAGCGTGAAAGGAACACATTCCTGCACAAAAACAATAATTTCTTCAATGCAGGCCCCTTTGCACTATGGTGCAAGGGTGCCCGCGTTGGCGCTAGGCAACTGAATTTAGCGCCAGTGCAGGGAGTAATGCAGGGTTGTGCCGTGTTATTGTAAATACGACACATCCCTGCATTTCTAAAGTGACGGAGCATGGCATTAGCAATTTAGGAGCTATCCCACGCTCCGTCACTTTCTTATACATATACCCCTTTGTTTCAGAACACTTGTTTTTGGTTATCATATTTTTGCTACTTCTCAAACATTACCAGAAGTATGATAAATGTCTGCCTGGCCACTTTATTTTTTGCTTATGATTCAAAAACGACTTGTGAAATTCAAGAAAACCTAGAAATTTAACCAATTAGGAGGGTGTGCACTGCGCGGCAATTTTGGTCATTCATCTAGTCATTTTCTTGTTTTTCTAGGCTAAAGTTGCCTAAAGAGGCGTGTACTTGTTAAATGGATAAAACAATCTTATTGGGATCCCCTCTGCAGCTTTTGGAAAATGTGCACAAACAATTGCTGGGCAAAAGTCTCACTATGTTTCACCAAAGTGTGGTGCAAATTGGTCATGGAAGACAAATTTCTGCCTCAGTAACATGTGAAAAAGGAATAACTTCTCCGTACCTAGGGTTTTCTCTTGGAAAAGCATGTTATTGGGCTAATAACTTAGTACTACTCGTGGAATCTGCACAATTCGTCAAAAACAATAAACAAAATAAAAATAATATTAATCTAGTCTGTTTTCGTTCGATGTAGACAACCTTTGTGCCGATGTTAATTTTTGGAGATAAACTTGGAAAAGGTTAAACAGAATCACATCACATTTCACAGCTGTCTTCTGTGTACGTTTCGAAAGATGCTGCATTTCTCCTCAGTAGTTTTACTAATAATGTATAGCTATCAACCCCGTACGTGTAGAAAGTCGGCAAACATTTACAGACCTAGTGAGCTTCTGCATGCAGATTGCCTGTTGAAAATTAACAGTTTCTCACTCAGCCATCTTCATCCCGAGCTACAAAACATGTAAAAATAGCCTACATGAGACAAACCAGGTGCTAAAAGCACAGATGATAGAGGGTGTATATCCCAGAGGGGTAAAATGTAATTTGCTGTGTAAAATGTCTGGTTTTTGTTGGCGAAATGCGAGAACTTTCAAAGTCTTCCAATACCTAAAATGTCTACCTCTTCATTTGAAAGTTGAAGGACTTTCTATATGGCGGTGATCACGTGTTAAAAGTGGCCCTACAATTTAGAAGTAGCACTAGTTTGAATCTGACAATGAGATTTCACCGGAAACCCTCAAAATCGAGTGCAAAATCTATAGGTAAAGAACGTCCAGTAAAGACCTAAGACTGAGTACCTCTGAAATTAGTCACCAGAAACATAACATACACATCCTCTAATGACAGAGCAAAAATACTTAACATGTCATGTATATTAGGGAGGAGTAAGCATGATCATTGTAACTGGCTAGTGTCAGAGTTTTCTTATACATAACATTCATAAATTCAAGCATGCTCACTGTATATCTAGATCTATAGATTCATATGTATATATATAAGTGTTTATTACAAAGTGACAACCATGACTCTGTAGCTGTGCGTTACATTGGTAGAACCTTCTTTCTTTAATAACTTTATTCGGAAGCATAGGAGCCATAAAAGCCTTTGCATAACACATACATAAATATTCAATTCATACCGTTAAAAGAAGGTATAAGCATAAGCAGAGATACATTATCTGCACAGGCTCAAATTATTAAACAAATAATTTTACAATTTTCAGTCAAAGTTAAAAATGTATAAGAAAAAGTGTTACAGTTATTAAAGTGAACTAGTGCTACTACTATATATTAAAGGGTATTAGATACAGGGTTTGAAATAATGTAAATCAGAGTTCTGCAATATAAAGGTAGTTTGAGGTCGTGCACCCGAGGTATCATCCCCTAAACCTGGGCGTGTTCTAAATAGTTCTGTTGCACCTCCCCGATGGGAAGTGTCCCTCGGGATGCACCTCTGGAATCCAATCTGGATTTATCAAATCCTTGAAATAATAATCAAATTTCAGCAATGATGTTTCAGCACATCATTTATTGTAAGCTGTATGTTTGTGATCATGTCAATTTTATGAGATATTTCATTCTTCAAATCTGTACATTTCCATAATCAATGAACCAAGCATATGTATTGGCGCCAATGCATTTCGGGCGTGTCCCCGCCCTTCATCAGGGGGTAATTTCCAAAAAACACAAAAACGAGCTAATGAGACGACTATGTTCAAGAAAGGAAAAGCATTCATTTAATCTATAATGCATAGCACACAAAGTCACGTGATTCCTTGTGTCGTGGCGTATCATGGTGATAAAAAGAAGTTGAGTGACGAGAATAAAACCGTGCTGCGATCAGAAACCTTGCCCGGAAACTATGAATAAAAGTTGGAAAAGGGCGACCAAGAGTCGAAAGGTTAAAAAAGTTGAGGGAATGCTCACCACCACACCGGTCTGGGGGAACGTACCAGTGCGACTGAGATAGTATTGAGCGTGTGCAATATGCGCTCCTAAGCAGCAGACTGAAATCAAACCAACACGCTGTGAATAGAACCGTAACAGGGCTGGTATTTTTGAAAGGTGTGATTTGCAAAGCTGTGCGTGAATAAACAGGTCACAAGATTGTTGTGCACTTAAAGCAGGTCCTGCTAGTGCTTGTGACCACGTATCTAGAATCCCATGTAACTGCCGGTGGAAGGTTCTCTTAGAACTGCTTAAGCATCATGTAGTGATCGAACCACCGCTTCCCTTACCATTCTGCTTTGCTTTCTCTCTCTCAACAAAAAGGCTCTTCTTTATTCCTTGTGTAATAGTCAGGAAGGATGAAATAATTTCATGTGTAGGCGTTGTGTCTTTTAGGCATACCTCTCTCTGTTTTCTCCTATCAGTTGTTTGAGAAACCCTTCCGGGGTAATCTGTGACCAGCGCAAGGTGTAACCATTACCTCTTGCTAATTTTTGGATGTGTAAGTAGATCTGACATCAGTTGACTTGGTGCACCCACTCAGGTTCTGCGCTTCAAATTTCATGAGCATTCATTCAGGGTGTGAGCGACAACAAAGTGGTCTTGGGAAAGCAGCATTTCTTCTTTTTAGTGCTGTACACATTTTGTTCATCTAAACAAAATTATGCTAAACGTGGCACGAGGAAGGATCTCCTCTTAAACGAGTTCTTTTGTGTTTTGCTTAAACCCATTCAGAGTTTTTGGGAGATATTTACATTATAAAAACATGCCAGATGGGCTTCAAAGGATTCATCTTTTGTGAATCTTAACAGATGGGCTTGAGAGCAATTCATCAACTCCATGGTACAGTTTTGAACAAGAAAACAACTGTAATTGACCAATTCAGCTTCTTTCCCGGGTGTGTGTACAGTTATGGAGCATTCAGAAATCTATGCTATCTGATTGGCTGTCACTAACTGAAAATGTTGCTCCAAGTACCATTGCACAAGGTAAGTTTTCTGATACTGTTCTAAAAAATGTGAAGAGAACAAATACCTTCAGAGAGTACGACGGTACAGTCCAAGTCCTCGTGGGGGATAAGAAGACATTCTAGAGGATGGAATGTGTTTTAGTTAATAACAAAAAAGAGATTAAATTGGCAGACAATGTTTGGTAATCAAAAATTGGTTCTTGAATCTTAGGCCAGACTAAAAACTCCACAAAAGAGTGGGAAATACAAAACTCCCATTCAAGTACCACAAAGGTCTTTCATTAAAGAGCCATGTCACCAGTATTTGCACCCTAAACCTAGGTGCAGCGAGCTCAATGGTGACGTTTACTGCGTGTTATGTGTGACCAACAATAGGCATGCACATTGGGTGCTGCGCCCAGAGCTTGCTGTGCAGGGCAAAAGGCTGTGTCCTGTGGGTTCTGTGGGCCATGGGTGGGGCAAGCGTGGATAGAGATCATGCTTTGCATCCAGTTCTGCATCTAGATTCATCTGTGCATGGCACTTGGGGCATGCTCGTCGCATCCTGGTGGAAATAATGCAGGGCGCCTGGCAGGGCCAGATTCCATACTCTGTACTCAGATCAAGGTCCAAAGGCCTTGTGGGTGCCGGGGCTGGGTGATGCATTGTGTGCACCAAGATCACACTGTGCATGTATAAGGTCTCGACAGCAGGATCTGGGGACAAGGAGGCTAGGTACGCAATATGGCCGAAGATCCCACTGTATGCCCAGAGACCACAGTGCATGGACAAAGGCTGTGTAAAGTTCACTCTTTAGTCTGGAGCAAAGACTGAAGGTGTAGCCAGCACCCCCTACTTGCTGCACATAGCCCTGCCTGGACAGCCTGCCCACAGCCTAAGGCCAAATCCATGCCTCCAGAATCCACTATGAAGGGCCTCCAGCCATGTGCAGCTGCCTGGGGGACAAAGTATGTGCCTTGTACTGTGCCCAGTACCTGGGTCCTTACACACTGCTGGTGCAGAGTGCAGCCTTTGGCCATGCCATCTGCTATGCCTCTGTGCCTTCAGCACCTACTACACACATGTAAAAACCGTGGGGGCATAGGGTATGAAAGTTGGATCCGCAGAAGGCTGTACAGAATCATGTCTAGCAGCTTCTGGGGGCACTGGGGCGTGGTAAAGGTTTGGCCAGTGGTCAAAGCATGTCATGAAAGAAAAACATCTCAAAGGACGAAATAACAGTGCGTTTATTCTAAAAACCTTTAGTTTGTGGCATATTATAACTTTGAATCTTAACCCCTGAGCACACCAAAATTGGCCAGTTATGGAAAACAATACAACCATAACTCTCCCTCCTATGCAATTGTGCTTATTTTGCACATGGTGCTATAAATAACATCAGAATCGACATCATTGGTTATTGAAGCTGCTATAGCGATTGTGACACTTGTGAGAAGTGAAGCGAGTAGGAGAGGTGTTGAACAATGGGCTTGATTGTGTCAAGCTTGCCCATAAGCTTAGGCCTGACTTACACCTCACATGGGGGCATATTTACAAGCCCCTATTGCCATGCCAACGTCACTTTTCACGATGTTGTGGTGGTGATAGGGGCTTTGCCTTATTTGCAAGGCAGCGTTAAGCCACTTAACATGGCTTAACGCTGCCTTGTAAATAAAGCCCCCTTTCACGCTATACTTAGTGTGAAAGGGGAGGGCAATGGGTGTTGCGGTGGGCGTTCCACCGCAACACCCATTGATTTTGACACTTCCCCATATTTACAAGGGTGGCGTAAATATGGGGCATCAGCGCAATTAAGACTAGGGAAAACCTGGTCTTACCCTGGCGCAATGAGGAGAAATGTTTAATTTCTCCTTGTCTTTGCTGTTTCCATGTGTGCTGCGTTGTGCAGCATACATAAAAACAGCAAAACGCCCAGCATGAAGGTCTCCCTTCCTGCACATAAAAAAATCCTTTTTTTTTTTAATGATGTTTTGTAACTTCTATGTGTGCTGCATTAAGCAGCACACATAGAAGTTGCAAAACGCCGTTTGAAGATTGTTTATGTGCAGGAAGGGACACCTTCCTGCACATAAACAATATTGCCCTGCAGCACAATGGTGCAATGGGGCCAGCGTTGGATCTAGGCAGCTAAATTTTGCGCTAGCCCTTGGAGAAAAGCAGGGCTGCACCATATTGTTGTAAATATGGTGCAGTCCGGCGTTTCAGAAGTGGTGGCGCACGGCTTTAAGCCAAGAAGGCTAACGCCCTGCTCTGTTACTTCTGATATAAATATGCCCCATGGCAAGCTTGAAGGCCTTACCCTCAGGAAAGAGATCTTACTTGCAGGTCCCTCATCCAGACATCACTGTAAGGCTATCTCCAGTGGAATGTTGTGGGCAAAGGTGCTAGATGAAGGCAGTGGCTGAAGGCCAAGTCCTGCACCCAGAGCACATAGGGCATGACATAAACTCTAGGTGTCACGGTGTAGAACGGAGAGTCTGGTCAGTCACAGCAAATGGTGTCCCGGCACTCGCCACACTAGACAGGTCCATAGTCTGTCTCTCCTATGCTCACCACCATGCAGTGATGCCTGGTCTCCTTGCACTCACTGACCCCTCCAGCCTTGAGGTGTCAACAACACGTCACTTTCTTAGAAATAGCATAACGTTAACTGTGAGGTTAACCATCTGAGGAGAGCAGCTCGTGCCAGACTGAAATAGCTGCATGAAGGTGGGGGCCCAGGAGGAGTGAAGTGAAGGTTTGAGTGTGTAGGGCTATCACCTCTGATCATGAATATTGTCAGAGATCTGACAACAATCAGGGGTTTGACTGGATATTCTAAAATATATCTATATCTATATATATATATATATATATTATATATATATCTATATATATATGTGCCGGTGCACTCTCAGACAGGTGCTTCAATTGTGGGGTGTACCCGCGTTGATTAATTCACGCTTCTCAGTATCAGGAAGAATCCGCTGCCTGAATAAGAAGCACTCTCGGGGTGAGTTTTCAAATATTTATTCACTACAACGTGTTTCGGCAGTTGCCTTCTATGGTGCCATCAGGCATCAGAAACAATTGTGATTTAACATAACATTGTGTCATCACAGAAAACGGATGACTTTTAGTTTTATAAATATATATATATATATATATATATATATATATATATATATATATATATATATATATATATATATATATATATATATATATATATATATATATATATATATATATAAATACATATATATATATATATATATATGCAACTAAAATTCCCTGAAGAAATATATATATTCTATGTAAGTCCTGTCTGAATGATAAGTAACACACATATACAAGTTCGAAATCATAGATTTCCAAGTCACTGAACTCCAGATTGTCTATAGGAGAATGCCTGGTAAAAAGGGTTTCATAAAAATGTATAAAGATCCTCACTCGTGTTGAGACCCCCTGGCTGTTTGGTATCTAATTCCAATATGAACTGAGTTTCCAGTCGTCTCAGCTTTGCTTCCCTGTTTCCCCCTCTTTTTTCTAGTGGGATGGCATCTAACACATAGTATTGTGAATGTATGAGGTTACTTTCATGGCATTCTTTAAAATGTCTGCCACAGGGTAGCTTGGATCGTTGTTAGTGATGGCTCTTGTA
Organism: Triturus cristatus; assembly: GCF_964204655.1. Classification (NCBI taxonomy): domain Eukaryota; kingdom Metazoa; phylum Chordata; class Amphibia; order Caudata; family Salamandridae; genus Triturus; species Triturus cristatus. Next base: position 1,146,994,653 of record NC_140590.1, on the reverse strand, counting down.
TGTTGCAAAATTCTTTTATGTACCGCCAATTTGGTACTTCCAATGTATTTTAAGTTACAGCTGCACTCTAAAACGTAGACCACATATTCAGTCTTGCAGGTCAAATGTTGAGTGATAAGCCGGGGAATGTTATTAAAAGCTGTGCAATATTCTGTTTTATTAATACCAAATTTGCAGGCCTTGCAACTAGTACATTTAAAAAACACTTTTCTTGCAGTGAGCCAAGAACTCGTCTCTTGGTCTTCAGGATTATTGCGTACCAGGACATTACCCATAGATGCGTTTTTCCTATGTGTAATAGCTGTTTTTTTCGGTAAAGTTTGCCCTATAATAGGGTCATCCAGTACTATGGGCCAACTACGTCTCATTATCCCTCTGATCTGTTTTTCTTGCCTTGAAAATGACATAATGAGACGTATAGGTTCACTCTGTAGCCCCAAAAGATTATTGGATGCTACCTCCAGCATGTAATATCTGACGTCATCAGCAGAGGATTGCGGTCGCGTGAGTTATAGTTGCCTGCACGAACTATAACGGGGGAATTTCATTGGTTTTTTATGAGTGAAATATCCACCTACCTATAACATGTGTGAAACCTATGGTTTTTTAAGTGAATTTGCAAGGTTTTTTAAATGCTAATTCGTAACTATAACGTGGGTGAAACCTATGGTTTTTTCAGTGAATTTGTACGGTTTTTTAAATGCTAAGTTATGTTTGTATTATAATTTTTTTATATATTTATTTTTCAACAAACTACTTATTAAAATTTTTTTTTTTTTTTTAATGGTTTTTCACTTCCTGATTTCGACCGATTCGAACGTTGACTGACATGTAACAACCAATCAGAATTACGCTCGCGCATGTTAGGGTGCGCGCACGGTGCGCGGCTATAGATATGTATGTGCTTTTAAATGCAATTTTCTCAGGAAATACTGAACAGATTGACTCCATATATGCAAAAGGCACTTCCCTGACCTGAGGACTACCTCTCTGCCAAATTTCAAGTAATTCTGTTCAGCCGTTCGGGCTGTACCTTCGACTAAAGGCCCTATGGAAAAATGCATGGGGAAAACGCGTTTTGGGACCCCCCTTTTTTCTCGGGACTTTCAGGGTAGGAGCTGAGCGGAGCGCCCCATTAGTTTTGAAAATTTCGCGAAGATTCGTCAACCGGCGCCAAAGTTATTCAAAATAGAATTTTGAGATTTCCTATGGAAACACGGTCCTAACTACAACTATCTACTGGCGACCGCCAGTAGATAATATATGCATATATATATGTGCATATATATATATATATATATATATATATAGTGAGCAAGACTGCTGTGACGGTCGAAACACATTACCAGCTGCCGAAATAAACCGATGATTATAACCCGAGCGTGTCGAGTCCTGTTTTGCAGAGGAGAAATGTTGATTAATATATATATATATGTGCCAAGACCACAAGAGGAGTCGAAACGCATCTTTTTTTGTGCCCAAATAAATTGGATTAACGGTAAATCTGCAACCGGAGTGGCTCGTTTTCACCAGGAACGAGGTGTTTGTGCATATATACATATATCAGGACAACTCCACCCGCCACTTGATGACTTCTTCACAGAAATGGAGTACGGACCACAGAATTGGCGCTGGTAAGTTTCTATATTCCTTTCACATAGCAGCCATGATGCATTTCAGCCCCGGAGGACCTTGATCACATGATGCGCATCACAGTCAGCAGTTACTTTTTATACCGTTTTTTTGCCCTGTTTTTAAAGTGACATGTGCTAAAAAGGTTTGCAGACGTAAACATAAACAAAATACTGCATGTTCATACCATTCTTGATATTGCAAGCAACTCTGTATACGTATATCGCGATGTGAAAATCGAGCAAATACAGTACTGAAGATGCAATGTCATTGTATAATCTTCATGACTTCATAAAGTGTTAAGTGCAAAAAAAATAACAGTTTAAATACCCGTTATTTAAAAGCAGATTTGGCCTCTCACCAGTTCAACTTGCCTTCCAATAAAAACAATCATATTGTGTCGGCCCCACTAAAAACTGTAATAAAACAATATCGTTGTCAAATACAACATGTGCAAAATGTTGCTAAAATACAGTACCAGTTAACCTTGGTAATCATGTCGATCCCGTCATGATTCCCTAAAGTGCTTGCACAAACAGTTGCAAGTAAAGTGCATTATGTAAACTTTGACTACAAAAAGTGTTGAGTGCTTAAATTATTATTTAAAGTGCTTGTGCGATAAAACCCCTGTGTTCAAAAACTACGAGAGCTAAAAAACGAATGAATTAATATTAAAAACGACTGTGTTACCGATTGGCCGGGCAGCTATTTCCCAGTTGTTACCATGGGCTGAGGACCATAATTGTGTAAATACATGTTGTCTTTGCCCCTGGTGGTGTCCGTTGACTTTTACCTTATAAATCACTCACTATAACTATAGGCATGTATAAAGATCTTCCGTGGCGTTCAACCCCCCGGGTTGTTTAGAATCTAACTCAAGGATATACCGAGTCTCTAGTCTACTACGTAGGGCCTTTTCTCTGTTGCCTACTCTTTTATTAGCTAATACGGCATCTATCAGATAATATTTGAGTTATTTGGGATTAGATTTGTGTGTTTCCCCAAAGTGCCGTGCCACGGGGTATGTCTGATCTTGATTTTTGATGGCACTAATATGTTGCAATATCCTCTTGTGCCCCTGTAGTTTGGTACTTCCCACATGCCATAATCCACAAGGGCACTTGAGTACATAGATGTCTTGCAAGTGAGAGCCTTGTTGATGATATGTTCTTGGTTGCCAAAGGGTGTAACATAGGTTGTTCTATTGGAGCCAAGCTAACAGGCTTTACGAGATTTACATTTAAAGAACCCTTTTCTTTGCGCCAGCCATGTACTGGCTGTTTTGCTGTCAGGGTTGTTTTGCACTAGGTAATCTTTCATGGAGGGCGCTCTGCTGTGGGTGATGGCTAATTTGGCTGATAACAAGTGGCCTATAGTAGGGTCATTTAAAACAATTGGCCAATTTCTGTGAAGGATTCCGTTTATTTATTTTTTCTTGTTTGCTGTACCAAATAATTATTCTGAATGTTTCTCCTCCTGTTTCTTGCCTGTTGCTGGGTTCCATAGGTGCCTGAATCTGTACCTGGTGTTTGGAGTTCTTGAGTAAGTCCGCCCTGTGTAATGCCTGGCTCTTGGTGATGGCTGTATTGGTACATTTGTTGCTGTACCCTCTCTTAAGAAACCTTACTTTGCTTGCTTGTTGTGCTAACCTTGAATCTTGTTGGTTACTGCAAATTCTGGTTAGCCTGACCATTTACCCATAAGGGATGCTTTGTATGAGGTGCCGTGGATGCGCACTGGCTGCGTGCAACACAGAGTTGCCGGCCATGGGTTTTCTATATACCCTTGTTTCAATCTTGCCCTCTTTTATGTATACCTGGACATCCAGAAATGTTACTGTTTCTGCACTAATGTTGGCCATAAATTGCAGATTAATGTCATTTTTATTGAGACCCTCTATGAAACTTTGTGCATCTGACAAGGTCCCTTTCCAAATTAGAAACAGGTCATCAATAAATCTTAACCACAGTTTTACATTGTTATGCAGTATGAATTCAAAAGGTTTTCGTAGGACCAGCTCCTCCCACCAACCCATGTGTAAGCAAGCGTAGCTGGGCGAGAAGCTGGCTCCCATTGCGACGCCACGTAACTGCTGGTATAAAGCACTCTGAAACTGAAAAATTGTATTGTTTGAACCAAAGTCAATCATGTCAATAAGCATCTTGCTGGGCTGTTCGAATTTGGCCCGGTCTTTATCTAAGATAATGTTGTATGGCCCTCATTCCGTCTTTATGATTGATGCTTGTATATCCATAGTAATTAATAAAAAGTCTTTTTGTCACTTGAAGTCATGGATTTTGGCTAAAAAGTCTCCCGTATCTTTTATGTAGGAGGGGAGTTGCTGAACATGTTCTTGCAAAAAATAGTCCACGTATTGTGATGTTTTCTCTGTTAGGCTGTTTCTCACTGAAATTATCGGTCGTCCCGGGGGCTCGAGGGGGTTTTTGAGTAGCTTAGGGATGACGTAAATGACTGGTGTAGTCGGTGTGTCATTTTTCAAACATTTGTATTCACCCATTGTTAGCAAGCCTGCACTTTTCCAAGCTAACAGTTTGTTATAGTATGCATTGTTGGTTGTTTTTCACAGCATGTCACTTTTGCGGTAGCAATTATGATCTAATAGTTGCCCCATAGCTTCCTCTACGTATTCTTTTTTCCCCCAGATGACTAGATTTCCCCCTTTGTCAGCATTCCTTATGATTATTTGAGTATTGTTTTTTAGTTTGGCCATGAGTTGGTGGGATTGAATGTCCTGTCGATTAGTTTTATCTCTTCTACTTCCTCTTGTTTTCTAATTCAAATGTTTGATTCCTGCAATGATTTGTTCATGAAAGATGACGATTGAGTCTCTAGGTGTTATTGGGTTGAACGTGGATTTTGGTTTGAAGGGAGTAGTTGTGATGTGCTGCTCATAGTTGCTGCTGGTTACTTCAGCTGTTTTTTGCCCACCCCTGGAAGTTGTGTGATTTCTCGGGCTAAATCCTGTAAAGATATATACATATATATATATATATATACTCACATTTTGCCATTTTTCTGGTGAGCTGCATGCTCAGGGGCTGGTTTCAGAACTTCTGTGGCCACATCAAGCTCTCATAGTCTGTTTCTAGTCACAGCCTCCTGCAGTGTGGGGCTTGTTTGAACATTTGTGCCATCGCTGATTTTGGTTTCCAACACAGACCTAAGTACCTTGCATGGAGGCTGAAATGGATTTCCCGTTTTCTCGCTCCACCAGTTCTGCATGAAGCTAGTCTATGCATTTACTAAATACTGGATCTTGTGGCTGGGTGGACTAATCTCTGTTGATACCTTTGTTCGACCTCACAGTCACAGATTCAAATTCCAGTAGGTCTACTCAGCCTTTCATCTTTCCGAGATCATCAATTGAGGTGGATAGCAAGGGACATCAGTTATTCAGCGCCTAGATACCCTTCTGCTTGAATATGTGCTTTGCTTATATGTTATGCTTAATATACTTTCCATGAAAATAACTGAATCTGCCGTTGTGCCTCAGTAACCTCAGTAGCAGCCCACGGAGGGAGTTCCGTGGGGCGGTGAGGCGGGGCAGGGGAGGGGCAGGGTGGGGGGGGGGTAGTAAACACCGGAATATGGATGAACAGAGGTAAGTAAACAATTAAATAAATAAAACGAATTTCGTTGTGCGCGCTGCATCGCAAAATGCATCCATTTTCGTATGTCTATATTAAAATTACTTATGATTAATTATAATGATTAATGGTTTGATGGTTTGATATTAACCAACCTTATTAATAGAAAGAATACACGTGGGAATGCAACTGCATGGCTAAAATAATTAGTCTACTAAGTTTGTATGCATAATAAAATGATAATTGTTGCTTAAAGTGATGTTATTTGTGATTTTTGCTTAAATAATTATTAATGGCTTTCGATGTCGCATATGGCTAGATAAATGCATACACATATGGGTTTTCGCAAGGGAATAACACTGTTATAATCATTTCAATGTATTAATTACGTTTTTGTGTTTTCTTTGCTTAAGTTGACCATTTGGGCCTGCCACAAGATGGCTGCCGACTGAAGCCTAACTAGATTTATGACGACACTAATGAAACAATGGAGAAGGGTGCCTGTAATGACTTCAGCAACCGTGTCCCCTGTGTGACCGGAGAATCTATGCGTGTGAAGGTCATCCGGGAACCATGCCAAGGCCCCTGAATGAGGAAGAAAAGTATCAAATGAAACTATGGATGCAAACTGTTTTGAATGGATGATACTTTTTCTACATGAGAAAATTTCCCCATGTCACTTAATGAAATTAAATGTATTTGGAATAGCCAATCATAAATCGAGAAATTGTTAAATGAAACATTGTGTATGTAAATTTTAGTATAAATATTGGTAGACTAGAGAGGGTCTAAGGTTGTCGATTTGAGAGCTTCCTGACGCGTCACTGCTGAACGTCATTCCAGTATCCTGATGTTATGCTGACGGAGAGGACGGTGACTTACATGATAGAAAGGGACTCTGACGATTTTCATTGAGGACTGGTTCTGACTTAGAAAACGACAAATAGCCAGAATAGGTAAATATGACAAAGATGAATTTGACTTATTAGGATTTAACCTGCTTTGATTTAGATAAAATGAAATATTGATTTTAAATTCAAGTGTCGGGTTGTTATTTCATTGAAATGTGTATTTTGTACATATTAGAGTGTTAAGTAGTCATTAAATCAGACCAACTAAATGATCCGTCGCCAAGATAGATGGAGGTAATAGAAAAGTAATCAAGGGAAGGTGTTATTTCCATCTCAAGGACAAGTGTGGATCGGAGAACCCCAGAGAGTCTCCCTCAGGTTAAGTACGGATAGTTTGATAAGAATGAATGTTGGTGTTATGGGCCCCACCAGCGTGTGATGTGTGTGTGTGCGTGTGACTGTGAAATCATCCTGTCCGTGGAAGCTGAGGGAGATTGAGTAGCCCGATCTGCATCAGTTGTTCATGGTGTTCCTTTGCTCTTGCGTTATCCTTTTCCCATGAATGGTGGGGTAATTACATGACATGACATAATGTCAGGAAATTCGCTACAACCATTTATTTTTGTCATTCAATTTTTTATTGGTTTTCATTGATAAACTTGAGCTTGTTGCATACTACACAGGCCATAGGCCACAGCTGGAGTACCATTTTCAATTTTAGCAAAGGTGGGGAACAGCCCCCCATTCAGCCAGTAGGATGAGCAAATGCAACGGTAAAGGATAAAGGACTCTCATCTAAGAACTCTTCATATAACAAATGCAAACTGCCCGGGTACAGTAATGTCATGATTTTATATGCGGCGGGGGATCCCTGCAATCGGCGGACCCTTCCGTTGCCCCCCTTATGAAATTTTGCAAAGTAATCAGATGTTGCATACTGGTGTACACATCTCAGCTGAACCCTGTCACTGTAAGTGACTTGGGCGTTCAAGAGGGTCGTGTATCTGTTTTGGCTTCTCCTTTTTCTAAGTACCCATCTCAAGCAGTTACAGAGGGTTCGGACGCCTCCCCTGTAGCAAGGACAGAGAGTGTCCGTGTGAGAAGATGGCTTGATATATGCTGTCCACTAATTATAGTGGGCACCTTGTATCAGTCCAAACAACCCCTTATGGTGAATAGGTTAAAGACAACCTTTATCGAAAGCTATGCTAGTGGTAGCTATGGAGAGGAGCCTTCAGGCTAAGTCTTGAAGGAATGTAAAGCAGCTTGTTTTACCAGTCTATAATCTCTTGAATGACCAAATGAAAGGACAACCACACCAAGTATATATTTAAAATATATGTATTTAAGATAAAACACACCCCTCTAGTCTCTTTATGAGACTGGAGTTCGAAGTACTTAAGTTACAAGTTAGCAATCAACAGTAATAGCACAAATACACGTTTGGGCCCTAGGAGCGTACCAAACCATATACCAATAAAGTGGTATAAGAACCACAACTGAACTAGACACAAGGCCTAGAGCCTGTAGAATAGCTGGGACCCCAAGGAGCCACCCAAGGTAGTGTCACAGGGGACCCACAGGGGCCATGTGCAGTGTGTGAACACAGCCGCGGGTTCCTGTTAGCTTCTATGGGCAATGTCGCGGTTGGAAATTTAAAGATTAGGGACACTTAAAAATGAGTCAGGACCAAACCCTTTTCCACTTAGGAAGTTCTAGGGCTAGCACCCACGGAAGCACCGGAGTACTCATATTACCTCACCCATTGAAGCCGGGTGCATAGGTGTCTTTTGGTGTCGGGTCGCGTCGTCGATTTCAATGGAAGCTGGCGAAGAAGTGCTGCTGCCGTGAAGAGGAGAAGTGTCCAAAGTGATCCAAGCCTGGATCTAGGATGGAAGGAACCTGAAAGCAGAGAGTACAGAGTCTGGGTCATTTACCAGTGACCAAGGGCATGATTGACCAATGCCCACAGATGTCGGGTGCTTCAGGTGAGTTGACGGATGTCTTGACTCTTCAGCCACGAGGTCCAGGAGGTGCCGATGATGACCAGGAGCTGGATTCGAGCTGTCCCACAAAGTCTGTCGAGTGCTGCGGTGTCGGCGACCAAATTGGACCCAACAAGCCTTGGCAACCAGGAAAGCCCAATCAAAAGAGGAGTTGCCTTCGTGGGGACCTACTAGCCAACGGGCTAGCGATCGCGAAGGAGTCTCAAGCGGTCGCACTGGAAACTGGCCCACGGGTCACTCATGGAGTGGAAGCCAGAAATCTTCGATGCAGGAGATGCTCAAGGCTGGGGCTACTCGGAGCCCAAAGCACAACTTCGAGGAAAACCAGGAAGGTGATGTTGCTGCAAAAGATCACGGTGTCCAGGGGTCATGGTTCCACGTCACCCACGATAGCCACAGGCCTCAGCTTTGCTGTGGACTCAGGGTAGCCTCTGGGAAGTCTGGAAATCTACCTCTGGTGATGCAAAGACTTCGACGTCCGGCGGGAGCTTCAGTGATGCAGAGCGGTCAGTTGCTTCTTTGGGGCCTGCCAAGCAGGGGAGTCACTCCTTGACCCCAAGGGAGATTTCTTCAGTCTTCTAAGCAAAGTAGAACATCGAAGGTCCAGGATATATATTGCAGAGTTTCGTCCAGGGTAATCTAAAGTCGCACGGACTGGGTTCCCATACTTATACAAAGTTTGGGGGTTGGACAAACTCTAGGGACCCACCTATTGGAGGGTTTGGAAAGAGGGGTGGTTACACCCATTCCCTTTGCCCAGTTTCGCACCAGAGCAGGGGCAGGTAGCCCCTGCAACTGGTTTGAACTGGACTATGCACAGGGACACCAAGTGTGCCCCCAGTGCAGGACTTCAAAGCACCAGATAGTGCTTCCACCCAGCCCCAATACACATCGGCCTGTCTGGGGAGGTGGTTACACCTCCCTGGGACAGGAAACCTATTTTCCAGGCCTCCCCTGCCGGAGTTTGGGCCAGCAGCAGGAGGCCAGACCCATGTCTGTGGCAGAGGCATCCATTTTGTGATGCCAGGGCTGTAGAAAGACCTACCAGGTTAGACCAGTGTGAACATGTCTCTCCCTCTAGAAGGGTGGAATGCTACCCCCACCGCCAGAACTGGTGGAGGGGGGGTAGTATTCCAAAGCGTTTGACACCAAACACAACATGTTTCCGTGCAGCCATCACAAAGATCTACAACAAACAAATGATGGACGGAATGCTGACAATGCAGACATTCTCGCCCAGTCAAGAGATCTGGGTTAAATCCGTCGTTCTTTTGCCCACTACGCCACCCCAGTTTAGACATGGCCATATGCAAATCAGTCTTGACCCTGTGCCTCATGGGAACAGTCCAGCCCGAACAGTGCAGCCATCACAAAGATAGCATTTACCGCAAGGTTATAATGCATTTAAGAGTATATGGTCAGGCTGCACCACAAACAGCATCAGAGGAGGTATTCCGAACGCTGCAGAGGAGCTCTGCTCATGCAGGGGCACCCTCTCACATTAAAACCAAGCATTCTGCCTTCAGGATTGCCATAGGAGTGACTTATAGATTTTATATGTGTGTGCAATGATAGTGATATAGGTAGCCTATACCACTGTAAGGGGTGCAAGCACCACCTTACCCAGGCTGCAGTAGCAGACCTGTGGTGTCATTTTGAAGTGCTTCGCAGGGGTGGCATAATACATGCTTCAGCCCCTGGTAGTACATCTCGTAGTTAAGGGTCGCTAGGCCCCCCTCCATTAGCGGTGCATAGAATTTTGTGAGGGACACTCTGTGTCTACCATTGCCCCATATCAGCTCTATCAACAAGGAGTGAAAGTCTTTGAAAAAGGGACTGCAAATTATCACTGGTAGTGCCACAAAAATGGCTATTTGTTGGAATGGCTGTTTGATTTCTTCTAGTGAAATTGGTTTCCCCAGATCATGGCCCTGTATTTGTGCGAGCCGGGGTAGTATGATCCTGTCCAGACATACCACTAGGTGGGGGTCATCGGTGATCTCTGGGGTTGAGTATAATGCATTATTGGAGTCCCAGAAGGCAATGTTTTGTATTCTTGGATATTCGCTATTTCCACCTTGCAGGTGTGTATAGCACCTATCGGAGATGACACCTGCTTTTATTGGAGCAACCTAGCCAATAGTCTGCCTGCTTTATCTCCCTCCCCATCTTCCCACATCACATAGTTCCTGTAGTCAATGCAACTTAGCTTGTCTAGGAGTTCTCTATATTTTTTTTCTACTGTTGCTCAGCTCCGAGCATGGTCCCTATCTTATAAAACTCTCAATTTCAGGTCCTTGATAGCATCTTCTAAGTTGCCCAGATTCCTCACCAATACCTGTTTTGCCCATTCGGGGGCTTGAGGCATAGGTCCCTGATTACCACTTTAAAAGCGTACCATTTCACCGTGGTGTCCGATGCAGTGCCCTAGTTCTTGGTGAAATACTGGTCAATATCTTCCCCTACTACGCCTTGGAAGCCCGGTTCCTTCAGTGACTCTACGGTGAGGTGCCACATGGGTATCTGTGCATGTGGGGGACCTCACAAGAGCAAAAGTTTAAAAGGACTATGGTCCGACAGTGTGAGGCTAAAATATTCAATGTCTGGTACTCTTTGTCCCGCCTCTGCGTTGCAATAAAATATGGTGATTCTGGTGTGTAGGGCCTGTAAGTCTGAGTAGAAAGAAAAGGCTGTATAGTCTGGATGGTGAGCCCGCCATTGCTTAATCACCCATGTTTGGGTGGCCCATTGACACAGAGATTTAGGGGCCGCCACAGCATAGGTGTCTCATAGGGGAGGAGTAGATCTGTCATGTACAGTGTTGTGTACCCCGTTAAAGTAGCCTCCCCGTATTCATGATGCCGTGGTGAACTGAAGCAAAGCTGGGGTTGGACTTTCTAGGAAGGGCCCAGTCTGTATTTGGGGCATAAAGAGCTGTGGAAATTTAGTTCGTAACTGAACATTATCTGCGCCATCTTGTCTCTCCCCAAGCGCCACACGCAGAAAACGCGCGACGGCCATTTTAGGCACCATGACCTCATTGCCGATCGCCAGCGCGTCCCTCTGGCACTGCGAACATCCCCCGCGCGCTGACCACCCCCGTTCTCTCATACATGGGCCATAAACTCTCTCCTTCTGCACGACCCTGCCATGGAACCACATCCCGCGCCTGACCGACACCTTCTTTCATCCCATACATGGTCATACATCCCTTTGATACCCCCTTCCTCTGCGCCCGATTGTCTGAACCGATCCCAGGCCATCACCTAGCCCTGCGGATGCAGTTTATTGCCCCTACTGTAAGGGAAACACCCCACATCAAAGGGATTACAGTAGATCAAGGCCCCCCACCCCCTGAGACCCGACCAGTCGCACACACCCCCGGGAATTGGCGGAATGTCCAGCTGTGTGATAGCCATCTCCTACTGTGGGTGGGGTGGGGACGTCTACTGTAGCTATGTGTGGGAGCGGATCTGAGCCGGGGATTCTGAGGATGTTCTTTCATGTATCAAAGCGATCTCAAGAATGTGCCATGTATGATAAACCTGCAATAAAGTCATAAACGTGTGTATAAGAGACCAGGTCTCAGAGATGCAGAGAGAGCACCTCGAGACAATACCTTGCTGTCCGATCTGATGTGTTCTGCTCCGACGGAATAAAACTTTGTTTCCTGCCTTCCAGTCTCCGGCGCCTGCCTCTTTTGTTGGTTAATCATCGAATGGTATAAGAGGCGATTACCGCCGGGCAATACTTGAAAGGTTATCGACTGAAACTGCCGCTACCATTTAACAATTGGCGTCCCAAGCGTGGGGCCCATCAGCGACACGTGGATCCAGTGGGAGAGGTCCTGACGACAAAGTGAACGACTGCAACGATCGGGAAGAGCTCCTGCCTGATAGACCCTCATCTGGCAGCCGATCATCCGAACTTCACTGGTTCCGAGCAGACCTCTCTCGAGTGATCTACGGTCCTAACTGGGAACCATCAGGAGTGCCGTGGCAAATACGGGGAGTAGAGGACGATCGGGCGCTGGAGGCGGAAGACAAGAAACTGTCCATGCGGTCCAGGTAAGGTCGTATAACACGACAAATTGCAAAACGATTGATTGATTGATTGAAAATACTAGTATTGCTTATTTGATTGTTCTTTTTTAGATATTTGCTGCCTACAAACGGGGATATTCCCTCTCCCTTTGCAGATAGTGAAGGGTAGGTAACGCGGACTTTTGTCCCCCTTTGTAATCTGTCGTGCCTATTATTCTCCCCACTGATTGATTGTCCAAACATTGATTGTTTTTGACGAATAGTGCTTTTTGAGATATTCTCTGTTTGCAAATAACGTAGAATAGAAATATTCTGTCTAGTCTTTGCAGATAGTGAAGGGTAGGTAACGCGGACTTTTGTCCCCCGTTGTAACCCGTCGTGCCTATCTCTTTCTCACCATTGATTGATTGATTGTCCGAACACTGGTTGTTCGATATTGGTTCTTTGGAGGTATTCTCTGCTTACAAATAACGTGGAATAGAGATATTCTGTCTAGTCTTTGCAAGCAGTGAAAAGATAGGTAGTGCAGACTTTTGTCCCCGTTGTAACCCGTCATGCCTATCTTCTCCCCACTGATTGATAGTTGGTTCTGCCTGGACCGCTTATTAGAGATGAACCATCCGGCTCCTCTGGAAGGCACCCCTAATAAGGACATGTTTGCTAAATATGGACTAGTCACTGTAGCTTATAGCAAACTATGGCATAAATATACAAAAAAGGACTCTGAAAGTCAGTGGCCACTGATGGGATCCTTTGATGACCATAAAATAGAAACGCTAGAAATAGCTCTACATAGCAATAAAACGACGCCCACTATGCTCGACAGTTTCGGCATGTGGGGCAAAGAAACAACGCAACGGAAAAAGAGAGAAGAAGTAAAGGCAGAAAAAGAACTACGAAAGGCAGCTCACCTTGTCGCTAGAAAGTTAGAGGAAGAAATAAAGGAGAGAAAGGAAGCTAAACAAAAACAAGAATCTGAAACGTCAGGCCAGTGCCCTGTTAGGACCCCCTCTACGCTCTACCCTGAGTTGCCTTCCAAGCAACGGGCGAACGATGAAATGCTATTAGGTCCTCCGATCATCTACATGCCCCCTCCATACGCTCCCTCCCAACCTATAGTGCAGCACCCACAACCCCCGAACGCAAGCGAAAGCAGTACCAGGGCCTCGGTCCTCACGGCCTCCGCGCCGGCCGAGCCTCTTGTACTGAACACAACGTTAGCAATAACGTTAGATGACCCCGAGACAAGAAAGAAAGATTCCGCCAGAATGAATCGGCTAACAAAGGGTGAACGAGACGGAATCGATAAGGTAGTGAGAACACTAGTAGAACGGAAGGAAAGTGAGGAATATGTGACAGATATGTATGACTCATATGCCGACAACCACAGACGACACCTTGTCGAACGACTTTGTTATCACACTCTGAATGCCTATGAGGATAGGTACCAGGATAGAGGTCCCGAAGGCTTAGCAACCTTGTATAGAAAGGTTGATATTGGGGAAGAGGGAGAGGGCGATGTGACGGACCTCTTCACACGTACACTCGAAGTCTTCCGACATCTTAAAGAACACAGACAGACGACCAAGACAGAAACCCCCATAGCGACAGAACCCCAGGCAGGGAAAGCTGATACCATGATGCCCATCAAGGAAGCCGCTCCTTACTGGGTCCCCCCACGAGGTCAGGGAACACACGATGACATCAACCACCAAGATGCGAAGGGAAGGGTTGTATATAACTGGGTCTATCAGCCATGGGACCGACAAGACATCCTGACCTTTAGAAAAACCCTACCCGACTTAAGAAAGAACCTGACTGCCTTTTACACAGAACTAGGTACGGCCTTAGGTTCAACTATAATGACCTTGGCGGATATCGATTTGTTCTTCGGGTTATGTCTGCCGGCTGATGTGTGGAAGCAAATCCGGAAAGTCGACCACACTGAGCCGTTCGGATATACCTGGGTACAACGCGATACCATAGACAAGCAGCGAGAACCTGGACAGAAACCTCTAAAGGCCATATTGGAACTCCCAGACAAGATTGTTCAGAAATTAAAGACCCTAATCCCAGAAAAGAAAGTAGACTGGTCGATAGTGACGGCTTCCCGCCAGAAACCCCAGGAGGATGTATCCGAATACTTCTCTCGATTCGAGACAGTGTTTTCCGATTATAGTGGCCAGGACATGACCACTGCAACCGGACATCACCTCTTTGTCCAGAATTATGTGAAGGGACTGTCACAGGAAGTCTCCCAGAAGTTACAGACCAGCGAGAGTAGTTGGGCAGCCTCCAAACCCGCGGCTATCCTCCAGATGGCCCAGTACTACGAACACCAAAAGAATGAGAACGATAGGGCGTCCGAGAGAAAGAAAAAGGAGCTGAAGGAAAGGGTAATGATCGCACAGTTGCAAGGGGTGGCCATAGGAAGGGAACCTCCCAAGGGAAACTACCAACCGACTGCCCCTAGGAAACTACCCCCTAGAGACCATGCACCCGCACCCTACGTTGGACGCAGGGACTTAGACGAGAATCAGTGTGCGTTCTGTAAAGGATTCGGACACTGGAAATCCCAGTACCCGGTCCTTCTGGATATGAACAAGAATAGGGACACAAGAGACATAGCAAACAGCCCCAGAAATAGAGGACAGGGACGAGGGTACACGAACGACACCACCAGTGACAGGCCATACAGACCAAACACCTTCGACCGCCCCCGACAGAACCAGTGCCAGCAGTCCGACTACGACAACACTCATGACTTTGCATAGGACCGCCAGGGGCAAGGGAGGGGTCCAGTCGAACTCCGTGTTGACCAGCAAGGTCCTTACGTCACTGCTAAGGTCCTGGGCACAAAGTCTCCATTTTTGGTAGACACTGGGGCGACACGTAGTGCGCTATCTAAACGGCTGATCCCAAGGGCACCCTCGTCTGGCTCACATGTAACCTCAATAGGCTTTGATGGAACGCCCTCCACTAATCCCTTATCCGAACCAATCTCCTTTGACTTGGAAAATAACACCACTGACACGACATTTCTGCTCTCCTCCAACACCCCCGACGCCATTATGGGTCTTGATTTACTAAAACATTTCCGGGCTACCATCAGATGTTCTCCAGACGGAGTCCGAGTCATACTGCACGATAACCCAGATCTGTTCAGGCCTTGTCTCACACGACATATGTTCTCCATAACCGATGCTGACCTGTCCCTACTTGACACGTTACCCACACATCTATGGGCTAAAACCGACTCAGACGTAGGACGCATGGTGATCGACCCTGTACACATAACTGTCCGACCGGACGCAGTGCCCCCAAAGCTTCCACAGTATCGGATATCGCCCGAAGGCGAGAAGGCGTTGGTGGAAATCATCCAGTCCCTAGTCGATGCAGGAGTGGTAGAAGAAGTAGTTAGTAATGTTTGCAACAGCCCTATCCTACCCATTGTTAAGAAGCAAGGCGAGGGAGATGAGAAAGCATACCGCTTCATTGTCGACTTACGAGAGGTTAACAAAGTAGTCATACCCCAGTACCCCGTAGTCTCAGATATCACCACCATCCTCACCCTGATTCCGTCCACTGCCACTACCTTTACCGTTATTGATCTCAAGAACGCATTCTTTTCCATCCCCATCCACCCAGACAGCCGCTACCTTTTCGGCTTCACCTTAAAAGCCCGTTCGTACAGATTTTGTAGGGCACCACAGGGCTACACTGAGAGTCCCAGCATATATAGCCAGGCCCTCAAGAGACAACGGGATGCAGTTCAACTACCGGACGGAGTGGTGTTAATACAGTATGTCGATGATATCCTTTTGGCGGCCGACACCACTCCGCTCGCAGTGACAGCCACCATCCACCTCCTCCACTTCCTCGCGGAGAACGGTCACAAGGTCTCCAGGAAGAAGTTGCAATTCTGCCAACCCCAAGTGACATACCTAGGCCACCTCCTATCCAAAGATGGGAGGAAGCTTACACCTGACCGAATTCAGACCATCCTAGAAACCCCTGTTCCCAAAACTCAGAAGCAAGTGCGGTCTCTGGTAGGCCTCACCTCCTTCTGTCGACAGTGGTTGCCAAACTTCAGTCTTATTGTAAAACCTCTGCTTTCACTGTTGGCTAAAGATGTCCCCTTCCCCCTCCCCTGGACACCCGAATGCCAATCCTCCTTCAAAGAATTACGAGATGCCCTTTGCTCAGCACCAGTCCTAGGAACCCCAGACTACACTAAACCTTTCTCCCTCTTCACCCACGTAAGGGAGGGATGCGCGTTGTCTGTTCTAACCCAGTCCATAGGTCCCAAGCAACGCCCTTGTGCCTACTTCTCTGCCACTCTTGACCCTGTAGCCAGAGCTTTGCCCGCCTGCCTTCGAGCGGTAGCCGCCGCTGCTGTCTCTATCCAACAAAGTGAGGGGATCGTGCTTTCAAACCCCCTCACCGTGCTAGTACCCCATGCAGTTGACACCCTCCTGAACCAGACTAAGACTCAACACCTGACTAGTGCACGACTGACTGGTTATGAACTGACTCTGCTTGCACCCCACATCACGTTGAAACGATGCACCACTCTGAACCCAGCCACTCTGCTACCTCTCCCTAACAATGACCCCAATGCGTCCCCTATACATGACTGTGTGACCCTCACCGACGAACAGACCAAGAGTAGAGTTGACCTTCGAGATACTGCCTTCCCAGATCCTGACGGAGAGCTGTGGGTAGATGGTTCATGCATCAAGCTCCCCGACGGCACCACCTCAGCCGCCTATGCAGTCACCACGGCCCGAACAGTTGTTGAGACAGCCCGCATCACACAGCGATCCGCACAGGCGGCTGAACTGATTGCTCTCACACGAGCATGCATCCTAGCAGCGGGGACAACCGCAAACATTTACACCGACAGCCAGTACGCCTTCGGGGTGGTTCACCACTTTGGGCTCCTATGGCACCCCCATCCTACATGGAGATCTAGTCTCCGCTCTGACCGAAGCAGTCCTCCTCCCCACACGACTAGCTGTGGCACACAAAAAGGTGACGGACATTATAGGACAGGGAAATGCGCTGGCTGACATCACTGCCCGAACCACAGCCGAGAATAGGTCAGCAACACGCATGTACGTGACCAGGTCACAAACTGAAAAATGGAAGGATGCTAGGGAAACCATTAGAGACATACAATTGGCCAGCTCACCACACGAATTGACTGAATGGGCACGGGTGGGATTGAAAGACGATGAAGGCTGCTGGCGAACTAGAGACACGAACAAATGGTTGCTACCTGACTCATACCTGATTCCCATGCTGACCATGACACACTCCCCCGCACACATAGGGTCTGCCCCCATGATTGAACTCATCTCCAAAGTCTGGCACAACGACAAAATCCCAGACTCAGCTAAACGCCTAGTCCAACAATGTCTGATATGCCTCCAACACAACCCTGGTAAAGGAACTGCTGTGCCCCGGGGAGGGTTTGGGGTTCCTAGTCACCCCTTTGAGGTCCTACAGATGGACTACATTCAGTTAGAAAGGTGCCAAACCCTGAAGTACGTGCTTGTCGTTGTGTGCGCCTTCAGCAAATGGGTGGAAGCCTACCCAACCCGCGACAACACTGCTATGACTACTGCAAAAGTACTACTGAAAGAATTCTTCCCCCGTTACGGCCTTTGTCGAATTTTGTGGAGCGACAACGGCCCCCACTTCGTAGCCGAAGTTATCCAACTCATCTTAAAAGGGTTGGGTGTAAAACAGAAATTTCATGCGGTCTTCCACCCCCAATCTGCAGGCTTGGTTGAGCGACATAATGCCACATTGACACTCAAATTAGCCAAAATAGTTGCCACCACAGGACTGAAATGGCCAGACGCCCTCCCACTAGCATTGCTATCAATGCGTTCCACTCCTACCAAACACCACTTAACCCCCTACGAGGTCGTCTTCGGGCAACCCATGAGCCTTTGGACTGCACCAAAACCAGCATCCATTCACGACGTCCCGGACGTCCTCATGTCTGACTATCTGTACAATCTAACTAAAACGTTGTCTGTTATCCATCAGCAGGTGCTGCAAGCCATTCCCGATGCTTCCAGGGGCCCCAGACACAACATCCAACCCGGCGACTTTGTCCTAGTGCGCAACTTCCAGCGCACCAAGAGTCCTGATCACCACCCGGACAGCTCTTCGAGTGGAGGGGAAACGTAATTGGCTGCATGCACACCACTGCAAGAAGGTATCATCGACCCTGACGACCACCGACAACATCACAGCCCAAGAGGAACTTCTGGACAAAGACCGACCATCCCTGAGCTGCTGCCCGAATACAGAGACACTTGAATTGGCTGAATATCCCGATCCCACTGTGCCATCCAAAGAAGGGTATAACCTACGACGCAAGGAGGGAACTTCGGCTAAGCAGACCACGAACTAAGTTGAAATCTCAGAGCGGTTGCCTAGTCACCTCAAAGGCCTCCAGGAGAGAAACTAAACAAAGTCTGTGGTTCTGCCCGCTACCGAGTCCCTTGAAGGTGATGGAAGCACCCGACATGAAGGTGATGGAAGCACCCGACATGAAGATGATGGAAGCAACCGGACGTCCGAAGATCCACTACAAAAATCCAAAGACTGACAAAATGCACAGCTCAAAGACCATTGCACTTCTTGTTACCCTTCTCCTTTGCCTCCTTCTCATGGTCACTTTCTGGATCCTGGAAGAAAATGCACCCGCTCATAAGACATTGCTGACCACTGCCCAACCCACCACCATGAAAGAACACCATCTGATTTCACTTTCACCCCAACTCCGAGAAAGACGTAAGGAGTTCTGGAATAACTCTTTTGTGCAACTGCTCCACCAACACAACCTTGCCGCCAATGCCACTAACTGCTGGATCTGTGGATTGCTACCACATTCCACTGGACATTCTATCCCTTTCATCCCTTCGCCCTTCTCTGTCCATGGCTCCTGCCTCGCTTGGCTAATCCTCCTGCAAGAAAGTTACAAGGACAATGCCACTACCGGCAAAACTGTGTCGCACTTCTATCATGGGTTCTGGCTGAACCAAATTGGAAAAACCTCTGCCCCCTTTTGTCCTTTGAGATCAACCACCTCTTTCCATATGGACATCCCTGCCAAGGAGCGAGTTGAAATGCAGGTGTTCAACAACCCAGCCAGACCCACCTTCTCTTACCTCCGGAAACGAACGGCCGCCACCCTAACAGTGGCCCTATCCGTCGTCAACATCACAGGTCTGGTGTGCCTCGAAGGCCTAGGAACACAGCCGGTAGGCCACAGTTCCTGTCTCATCACCCGAACATTGGACTCAGTTGACCCACCCTCCTTTGTTACCTCCCCAAATATGTACTTCGTCTGTGGTACTAAGGCCTACACCTGGCTTCCGAAAGGTTGGGGAGGCACCAGCTACATCGCTTTTATCCTTCCTCCAACATATGCGGCTCCAGCAAACCATCACCGGCAGAAACGTGCAAAGGACATTGTACAAGCCGACTCCACTGGAGCACAGTTCATGGATGCAGTAAAGGGACTTGTTCCACTGTGGGGTCCAATGGCAAACAGCCGTGCCATCCGGCACCTGACCCAGGCAGTCGAAACCACAATGAACATTACAGCCGGCATCCTCACCAACAACACCGCTGAGCTTCAGGCCGTCCGCCTGGTAGCTCTTCAGAACCGCCTCGTTCTAGACGTGGTTCTGGCTGATCGTGGAGGAGCATGCCGCATCATTGGGTCCAGCTGTTGTACCTACGTACCGGATAACTCACCCTCAGTCTACAAGGCGATTGAACACCTCCACAGACTTTCCGCAGAGGTTCATCAGGAGCAAGAAGGATGGTCGCTTGGGAGTTGGTTTTGGGACACTATTAGAAGTTGGGGGTGGAGGTTGATTACGTTTATCCTAATACCGATTGTGGTACTGTGTGGATGCTTGTCAAGGCCGTTGATTCTCCACAGAGGCAGAAGATGCTTATTCCCAATTCCTTCCTCTCAGAACACACTGCGTTTAGCAGCTGCTCTAAGCAGGGGGAAAGGGGAGTTGGACAGAGAAGAGAAAGACACTCGAGCTGGTCCTGAAATCCCTGGTCTTCTGTTTTCCTGTCTTCGGGGATTCTAATGCACATAAGGGGAAATAAGCATTCAAGTACACTCAACAGTTCAGCTCATTACATATCTAACATTTCTTAACTGTCCTACCAGGTATTGCTAGAGTGTAGGCTCCTCTTCTGTAATGAGGTCTCTTAGTTCCTACTGTTCTGGAACTGGAGCTTCCTAGCACACATGGAAGACACTACATTAGGATCACAACTCTACTTTCAACCTTTCCTCTATTAACTGAGAAAGGGACTTCTCCTACCTTACTGGTAGCTCGACCTATCACTTAGGTTTTCTCATAAAAGTTCGGAATATTTGTCTAATAAATTGAAGTTTCACATAAGTCTCTCTTCTCTGAAATCTGGAACAGTTCTCGTTGAATTAGTGAAGGTAAATGGCTTCAGGGAAGTACGCGCAAGAAGGATCAAGGAAGGATAGAGAGGAAGGAAAGGAGAAGGGAAGAACGCTAGGAAGGTAGGGTACAATGGTTAACGCGCTACTCCAAAGTTGCAGTCTCCTTAGCGCTGTAGCAGAGCAAATTCTTGGCTTACTTGACTATGAAGATTCTTGGGCTCACCAACGTTGTACTCTTGGAACTCCTGGAAGGCTGGAACAACTGGCCTCTGAAGAAACGAATTATTAATATCCCAACTAAGGATTGGACACTAGAATACTAAACCCTTGAATGGGAAAAAATTCCCTCTGAGAAATAATGTCTTTGAATAAGCGCCGCTTCCACTGAATTACTTGAAAGGAAGCGCGCTTCGAATTCGAACTTCTCTACCTCAGATTCAAATTGAAGTGCGCCGTTGAGCGCGCTCGCGAGCCGCTTCATTCCGAAGCGCCTTCAAGACTAGAACGTCTCTTCTGGGGCCTCTGATGCTTCGCGGGCAACGCGGCGGCCATCTTGAAAGGGTCTTTTTCACCGGGTTAACATTAACCCAATAATTTACAGTAGCCGGTTTAATTACCACTCTACGTTTCTTGGGATAACACTGCCCTATGGTAAGGGCACTCACCAGGTTCCTGACAGTACCCCCTCTCAATGACCGATTCATCGGTCTAGGTTTGAGAGGATTTTGCAAATGAAAGCGTTGAATTAAGTGGGAAGCATGCACATTTAAGGCCGGTTCCCAAGATCTCTCTTCAGGTCCATACCCCTTCCAGTCCACCAAGTAATATAGTTTCCCTCGAATCCTTCTTGAGTCTAAGATTTCTTTGACTTCATACTCAGTGTGTCCTTTGATTCTCACTGCAGGGGGAGGGGTACCCTTGCGAAGATAGGGGACTGCTGGCTTAAGGAGGGAAACATGAAATACACGGTGAATCTTTAATTGTGAAGGCAATTTTAGCTTAACTGTCACTGGCCCTAACACCTGTTCTATAGGGAAGGGACCAATATACCGTGGTTGAAATTTTCTATTCCCCTTCAATCGCAGGTGTCGAGAGGATAACCACACTGAATCTCCTACCTGATACTGAGGGGCCTTCTTTCTGTGTTTATCTGCTTGTCGCTTATAACTCTCCTTAGCCTTTAGAATATTAGACTCTGCAGATTTGTGAGCTCGGGATAGTTCTTTCAAATACTGATCTGCTGCCGGGACCCCAAACTCTTCTCTACAACTGAAGGGATTTGGATGTCTTCCAAAATTGAGGTAAAATGGAGTAAATCCAGTGGAGACATTCTTCGCATTGTTGTGCGCGAATTCTGCCATCCACAGCAGGTCTGACCACTCACCATCCCGAGCCAAAAGGAACAGGCGTAGGTATTGTTCCAATTCTTGATTGACTCGTTCCGTTTGACCATCAGTCTCGGGATGATAACTGGTAGAATGCCTGACTTCTGTCCCTAATCCCAGCATGAAAGCCTTCCAGAATCGAGAGACAAACTGAGGACCCCTGTCAGAAATCAAGATCTTAGGCACCCCATGAATCTTAACTATGTGTTCACTGAAAAGTTTGGCTATTTCTCTAGTTGTGGGAACCCCTTTTATAGGAATGAAGTGACTCATTTTAGTAAAGGTGTCCACTACTACTAAAACGGTATCATACCCCCTACTCACTGGAAGGTCTACGATTAAATCTAATGTGACTGTGTGCCAGGGTTCTGTGGGAGTAGGTAAGGGTTGTAAAAATCCTTGGGGCGCTTGCCTACTGGTTTTCCCTCGAGCACAGATGTGACAGGATTCCACATAGCGTTTCACATGAGCCTTCATATTCGGCCACCAGAAGTATCGCTGGACTAAGTCAAGTGTCTTGGCCATGCCTTTATGCCCTGCTAATGGTTGATCATGACAGTCTTTCAAGGCTTGTTCTTGGATTGCTTTGGCTGGCAAATATAACGCACCTCGATGGTAAGGCAAGGAGTTGACAATCTCTCGGTCTGATTCTTGATCTGCCCATTCGGACATTTCCTCTGTAGTCATTTGTCTTCCAATTTCTTCCTTATAGTTCGTGAAACTAAGAGTGCATACAATCTTGGATTCAGGAATAATTGGGCGTGATTCCACTGGATGTTCTGAGGCCTCTGTTTGAATTCGAGACAGAGCGTCCGCCTTGCCATTCTTACTGCCTGGGCGATAAGTAATCACAAAATCAAAGTCGGCAAAGTAAAGGGACCAGCGTAGTTGACGAGGAGTCAAGGTTCTGGCTGATTTCAAAAACTGAAGGTTTTTATGATCGGTGAAAACTGTGACCTTATGCTGGGCTCCTAATAAATAATGCCTCCATTCCACAAAAGCATCCTTTACAGCCAGCAGCTCTTTCTCCGCAATAGTGTAATTCTGCTCTGCTGCATTCAACTTTCTAGACCTGAAAGCTACTGGATGTAGTTGTCCCGTAGATCGGTGTCTCTGAGACAGGATTCCACCTATGGCTTGGTCTGAGGCATCCGCTTCTACAAAGAAAGGTTCAGAAGGATCTGCATGAAGGAGAATTGGGGCCGATGTAAAACTGGTCTTGAGATAGACAAAGGCCTGTTCCGCCTCTTCTGTCCATTGAAATTTTTTCCCCTTTTTTAACAATTTTGTGATGGGGAGAATCTTTTGAGAAAAACCTTGAATGAATCGACGATAGAAGTTGGCAAACCCCAAAAATCGCTGGACCTCCTTGACATCTGTGGGAGATGGCCATTCGACCACAGCCTGCACCTTCCTGGTGTCCATGGTAATTCCGTCTGGTGACAGTACAAACCCCAAAAACTCAACAGTGCGAACACTGAACGCACACTTCTCTAGTTTCACATAGAGCTGATGTTGTCGAAGTCTTTCGAGGACCAACTTCACATGCCTCACATGTTCTTGTGGAGTCTTAGAAAAAATCAAAATGTCATCCAAATAGATCACCGCTACCTTATCCAACAAATCTCCCATGGCATCATTAATAAAATGTTGAAAGGCTGCGGGAGCATTGCACAGCCCGAAGGGCATCACCTGATATTCGAAGAGCCCGTACTTGGTTCTGAAGGCTGTCTTCCACTCGTGACCCTCCTTCATTCGAATAAGATGGTAAGCTCCCCGAAGATCTAGTTTCGTGAATATCTGAGCCTCTTTGATCTGATCCAAAAGGACGGAAATCAAAGGTAACGGATAGCGGTTTTTAATCGTTGCTCTGTTGATGGCTCGATAATCGATGCAAGTCCTCAAAGACCCTTCTTTCTTTGGAATGAAAAACAATGGTGAGGAGACCGGAGACTGGGATGGTCTAATGAACCCGTTAGCTAAGTAACGATCCAAATAATCTTTCAAATACAAGTTCTCGGCCTCCGTTAATGCATAAATCCGACTGCAGGGCAAAACGGCCCCAGGTTCAAGGTCAATGGCACAATCGTAAGAGCGATGGGGGGGCAATCGTTCCGCTTCACATTCACTGAACACATCTCCAAATTCCTTGTATTCCTCCGGAACAAGTATGGACTCGACCACCCCAATGGGATCTCCTGTGTAAGACAACAAGGTGGCTGTGGAAGGTTCTAGATTCTCTTCATCTGAGGAGAAACAATGTTCGGCACAAAACACAGAAGTCATCTCAACAGTCCGATTCTCCCAGTCAATTGTCGGGTTGTGTGTGGTGAGCCACGGGATACCCAGAATGATCTGAAACTGTGGGGCATCAATCAAGTTAAACTGAAGATGTTCTCGATGTCCATTTGATTGGACCAATTCTAACAACTCAGTGTGATGGGTGATGGGACCCGATGAAAGATTGGTCCCATCTACAGCTCGAACCAACTCCTTCTTTTCCTTTAACCTCGCTTGGATTCCCATCCTCTTCGCATACTTGATGTCACAGAAGTTCCCCGTAGCTCCGGAATCAATCATGATGGCTACTCCTGTGATTTCTTGTTCACGGAACTTCAACGTCATCTGTAGGATCAAATGCGGTGCTTGAGTTTGAAGGGTGTTCATTATGCAATGAGATTCTGGAACCTTCTCTTCACATTTCGCCATCTGAGCGGCTCCTCCTACAGATGGTTTTGAGAGTTTCCCGACACAACAGGTTTAGGTCTCTTTGGGCACTCTTTCACAAAATGTCCTGCAGCTCCACAGTACATACATAACTTCTTTGCTCTCCTCGACTCTTTTTCCTCTTTACTTAAGGGACCCCTCACTGTTCCTATCTGCATTGGTTCACTCTCTGATGTGGATCCATTAGTTTTACTCCCTTCAACTCTAGGTCTGTCAAAACGTGAAAAATTCCATTTGATATCTCTAGACTTCCTTTCTCCTTTTCTCTCCGTACAGCGAAAGTCGATTTCTAACACTAAGTCTACTAATTCTGTAAAATCTGTAGGTCGGTTTGGAATTTGTGCAAGTGTATCCTTTATCTCATCCCGTAAACCTCTATAAAACAGTGCAGCCCTCTTCTCTGGTGGCCAATTAGTTTCCATTAACAATTTGTTAAATTGCGTTAAGTACGTGAGGAGATCTTTGGATCCTTGACGCAGTTCCAAAAGTTCATTGTCAGTGGCCTGGGAAATTCTTCTCCTGTCGAAGATACGAAGAAACTCTGTCTTGAAGCGTTCAAAATCATATAAAAAAGGATCATCTCGGGAAACCAGAGGCATAGCCCAATTGGCGGCATCCCCACTAAGGTAAGACAAAATGAAAGCCACTCGGGATTGAGCATCTGGAAATAGGGTTGAGCGACACATGAAATGAAGGGAACATTGCGTGAGGAACAATTGGGCCTTTTGAGGATCCCCACTAAACCTTTCAGGTGGTGCTAAAGGAATAAGGGGTGAAACTGAATGAACAACTTGGGCCACTGTTCGAGGGTTAGTTTCTGGCAAGGAACCCTTTAAATCTGCTACAGAAGGAGGAGAGCCTGAAGGCATCATCTCACTAACTCTTTGGGATAGCATCATTGTTTCCTGTCGTGAAGCTACCATTTCTTGTTTAAGACTCTTATTCTCTGCGCTAAGGTGTCCCACATCCCGCTGAATTCTCTCTAACATGTCCCCTAACGCCTTCAAACTAAAACCCTCTGCCATTCTGCCTGGGTGGAGTGAAATCGTGGGCACTTCAATCTGTCAAGGCCGTTGATTCTCCACAGAGGCAGAAGATGCTTATTCCCAATTCCTTCCTCTCAGAACACACTGCGTTTAGCAGCTGCTCTAAGCAGGGGGAAAGGGGAGTTGGACAGAGAAGAGAAAGACACTCGAGCTGGTCCTGAAATCCCTGGTCTTCTGTTTTCCTGTCTTCGGGGATTCTAATGCACATAAGGGGAAATAAGCATTCAAGTACACTCAACAGTTCAGCTCATTACATATCTAACATTTCTTAACTGTCCTACCAGGTATTGCTAGAGTGTAGGCTCCTCTTCTGTAATGAGGTCTCTTAGTTCCTACTGTTCTGGAACTGGAGCTTCCTAGCACACATGGAAGACACTACATTAGGATCACAACTCTACTTTCAACCTTTCCTCTATTAACTGAGAAAGGGACTTCTCCTACCTTACTGGTAGCTCGACCTATCACTTAGGTTTTCTCATAAAAGTTCGGAATATTTGTCTAATAAATTGAAGTTTCACATAAGTCTCTCTTCTCTGAAATCTGGAACAGTTCTCGTTGAATTAGTGAAGGTAAATGGCTTCAGGGAAGTACGCGCAAGAAGGATCAAGGAAGGATAGAGAGGAAGGAAAGGAGAAGGGAAGAACGCTAGGAAGGTAGGGTACAATGGTTAACGCGCTACTCCAAAGTTGCAGTCTCCTTAGCGCTGTAGCAGAGCAAATTCTTGGCTTACTTGACTATGAAGATTCTTGGGCTCACCAACGTTGTACTCTTGGAACTCCTGGAAGGCTGGAACAACTGGCCTCTGAAGAAACGAATTATTAATATCCCAACTAAGGATTGGACACTAGAATACTAAACCCTTGAATGGGAAAAAATTCCCTCTGAGAAATAATGTCTTTGAATAAGCGCCGCTTCCACTGAATTACTTGAAAGGAAGCGCGCTTCGAATTCGAACTTCTCTACCTCAGATTCAAATTGAAGTGCGCCGTTGAGCGCGCTCGCGAGCCGCTTCATTCCGAAGCGCCTTCAAGACTAGAACGTCTCTTCTGGGGCCTCTGATGCTTCGCGGGCAACGCGGCGGCCATCTTGAAAGGGTCTTTTTCACCGGGTTAACATTAACCCAATAATTTACAGTAGCCGGTTTAATTACCACTCTACGTTTCTTGGGATAACACTGCCCTATGGTAAGGGCACTCACCAGGTTCCTGACAATGCTGCCTGGGGATTCAATGCTTGCCACCTCTATGTTCACTTTTCACGAACTGCATCTGCCCTAAGACTCTGAACTTTGAAGCAGAACGAATGAAAGCCCTGTATGAAATAGAAGTACGAGGTATTATGGGGATAGATCCGAACTAAACAAGCTGGCGAGATATGTTAAAAGGGAGGACTGTGGAAATTTAGTTCGTAACTGAACATTATCTGCGCCATCTTGTCTCTCCCCAAGCGCCACACGCAGAAAACGCCGATCGCCAGCGCGTCCCTCTGGCGCTGCGAACATCCCCCGCGCGCTGACCACCCCCGCTCTCTTATACATGGGCCATAAACTCTCTCCTTCTGCGCGACCCTGCCATGGAACCACATCCCGCGCCTGACCGACACCTTCTTTCATCCCATACATGGTCATACATCCCTTTGATAACCCCCTTCCTCTGCGCCCGATTGTCCGAACCGATCCCAGGCCATCACCTATCCCTGCGGATGCAGTTTATTGCCCCTACTGTAAGGGAAACACCCCACATCAAAGGGATTACAGTAGATCAAGGCCCCCCACCCCCTGAGACCCGACCAGTCGCACACACCCCCGGGAATTGGCGGAATGTCCAGCTGTGTGATAGCCATCTCCTACTGTGGGTGGGGTGGGGACGTCTACTGTAGCTATGTGTGGGAGCGGATCTGAGCCGGGGATTCTGAGGATGTTCTTTCATGTATCAAAGCGATCTCAAGAATGTGCCATGTATGATAAACCTGCAATAAAGTCATAAACGTGTGTATAAGAGACCAGGTCTCAGAGATGCAGAGAGAGCACCTCGAGACGATACCTTGCTGTCCGATCTGATGTGTTCTGCTCCGACGGAATAAAACTTTGTTTCCTGCCTTCCAGTCTCCGGCGCCTGCCTCTTTTGTTGGTTAATCATCGAATGGTATAAGAGGCGATTACCGCCGGGCAATACTTGAAAGGTTATCAACTGAAACTGCCGCTACCATTTAACAGAGCTACCAGCCATATGGGGGTGCTGTTTAATCCTGACTAAACCACTACATATCTTCATTTTTGATCTGTCAGGGAGTGAATGAGTCTGAAGGGTACCCTAGGCACTACTCAAATCAGGACCCCCTAGAGTACTTTGAGTTATGGCTGCCCACCACTATGTCCTGCCATCTCTTATTGAGTTTCAGGTGCTCTTGTGTCAGGAGGTAAGATTCCAGAAGGCAGGCACATTGTATGTGCCAGAATTTGTAATATGAGTGGATGGGACACCATTTAATGTGTGACATCATGACCCAAACGTTCCAAGTGAGGAAGTTATACCTGTCCAGAGCCGTTGAATGCCCTAGTGCCAACTAGTGATACCTAGAGTGGTGTTTTCCGGGGTCCGCCCTGACTTGTAATTTCAAATACAAGACCATTAAGTACTGAACCGGTAATTGTGCAACAATAACAATTTAGAAATGAACTGGATACCAGCTCCAGAACGTTCTTCCCCTTACCGGAGGCTGTCTATCCCTCCGAGTAGATAGTGTATGTGCTGTCTGAACCGCCCAAATACATAAGCATCGAATCTCCCTGAGCATAAAGTGCTGCATAGGTCCCCCTGTACCCTCAAACTTGCATTAACAAGTGTCCTAATTTGAGAATGTCAGCAGTCATTGAAGGGACGTCAGGTCTCCGTTGTAGTTCTGAAGGAATGTCTGGCGATGAGACATACTCCAGATCTATATGAGGTTCAGAGGTGGGGGAACCAGGTCCATCTCAAGCCCCATTCGAGTCAAATATAGGTGCCAATTACAAGCTAGGGAGAGTGGAGTTCCTCAGTGGAATTCTGCTCAGTGCAAGTATAAGTGAGCCAGTGCTATCTCACCTGGATTTTCCAGGTTCTGGAATATCAGACTGGGGGTGAGCGATAAATTCCGCTCCGCCTGAGGAGCTAGAAGAGTTTTGGCCACTCCGTGTAAAGCGAAGCTCCGGTCAAATTCCCCAACCGCTGTGTAGCAGAGTTTTTCCTGGCACGTGGTTGGTAAGCTGGTGAGCACGAGTAAAATTTGGCATCCCCGAGCGTGATTTTTGGTCCCTAGAAGGGCACCCAGTGACATTTGCCTAACGTGGGTAGTCACGGGCAGTTGCGACAGTTCACAGTCCGAAAGTTGTCACTGGAGTAGAAAAGCTACTTGAGCACCAGCAAAACTAATTTGAGCGTGGAACGAGCTCCAGACACTATAAATCAGCATGAGCATAATTCTGCCCGTTTGCGGAACTCCATGGAACCTCACAGAGTTTTCATGTAACTCTGTGGAATTGCTCAGAGTGAAACTCAGCAAGTTACACCCACCCCTAATAATCATGCCTGATTTTACCAGCCAGAAAACTCAGCCAGTAAAACTGCTTTGGGAGTGAACGGCGGTGCACCTGGGCCAAACCACAAGTGCCTACTCAACTCTCTACTAAGATATGGGATTTGCATGTAAATATAACCCCCTGCCAGGCAACCTTCCTTCCCTTGCCCACCCTTACAGCTCCTCTCCACTGTCTGTCCTGCACTGGCACACTCACCGATGTTCACCATCTTTCTGCATTCAACACCTGGAATTGGGAATTCCATCCAGTATTTCTGGATCAGCAAGTTATTCCCCATTCTGTGGGATTTCATTCATAATTGGGATATATGCATGCAGAGATAATGGGCGGGAACAGAATTCTAGCCACTCACAATTTCTGCACATATATCCGCCTAGCAATTGCTGTCACTGACCATGTCATGGGTGAGGTAATATGTGAGGTCATAAACAGTGCATTGTGGGGGCGTGAGTTATAGTTAGCTCAGCTAACTATAAATGCTGAATTTCACTAGTTTTGTACGAGTGAAACCTGAGCCTAACTATAACGTCCCTGTAAACTATGTTTTTTATGTGACTTTTTAAGGTTATTAAAAAAATTACATTTCCTTACTACAGGAAATAGCAGTTTCTGCTCTCACTTGATGAAAGTAGAGCAGATTTACTATGCATAGCAAACTTCAATGTCCTGGGGGTGGGCACCCTGGGACATTGCTTTAGCCTGCCCATGTAGGGCTCCTGGAGAGGGGGCGTGCAGCCCCCCTCCTTTGTGAATTAAGCCCCAGGGAGGTGGCGGTCCCCGGGGCAGTGGGGGAGGCTGTAGAGCCTCCCACACATTTCCTACAATAAAAAAGTGTGCCCCGGGGAGATGGTGGTCCCTGGGCCTGCAGGGGGGCCAGTGGGCCCCCTGCATTCCATTAAAAACAGGTTCGACAAACACAGCATTAGATGTGGAATTTAAACTTCATACACATTTCATTACAATTTAAAATTCATGGTAGGTACCCATCCATGTAATTCCAATAGCAGTACCATTCTTTGTTTTATAGATCATTGCTAAAAGGTTACTAGACAGCCCATAAAAAGCCCATACAGAGCCCCTACAAGCCATCCAACCCTAGTCGGTGAGCTTGACACATCTCTTGGTTGTTGTCAGAAACACAGAGTTAATGATAACCTCATTCATACAGAATAGTTTCTCCTTGTTTGGTTTCTTGATATCTCATCATCAAACTCCCAAGTTTCTCCACTTACCGAATATTATACTAAGCCATTTCTCTTTAACATAAAGTGCTCAAAGTGTAAATTGACATAAAACTGATATATCCCTTGTTAAACCTACAACATTCAACTTGTGGCTGTTTGGAGTTATATAGAGGTCAGCCTCTCATGATTTTACAGGTGCACATACATCTCCTCATCTGAATTGAAACCATTCGGCATCTTACTATTCAACATAATTATATTTCAATACTTCAATCTTCTCAATCTTTGTTTCCTGTTGCCGCCTCTTATATTTTTTGGGACAGAGTTTCTCATATAGTAGACTAGATCTGCTGCCATACCCCCATGCTTCTCATGAATGTGGCAGTCAACAGGTTAGCTTTTTTCTTCCTTATATATAAAATGGACATTTATAAAACAAACTCATGTCTGGGGGTGTCTAGGCACTAACCAACTAAAGGAAGACAAACCATAATGTATTAAATGAAAACCGTAATGATGGATCTATAGGCTAAATAGCCATGTTTTTAGACCTTGTCTAAAGGGAAGTAATCCTTTCATTTTTTCCAGATCGGGAGTAAGAGTGTTCCAGAGTTTGGAAGCGCATGTAACAAAACTTCCACTTCCCCATTTTCTCTTCTGACTTTGGGGACAATTAAGTTACAGGCAGAAGATGAACAAAGAGATCTAGGAGGTGTGTACCAGCAGAAACTTTGCTTCAGGTAGTCAGTGCCAGAGTTGTGCAATGCTTTGAAGGCTATGAAAATAGCTTTAATGTCAATGTGTTTCTTCACTGGAAGCCAGTGTAATTTTGTCAGAGCATGAGAAACAGATTGATATTTAGGGATGCCTAACAATAGTCGGGCTGCCGCGTTCTGCAAGGCCTGCGATTTCTTGAAAAGTTTTTCTGCACATTGATGACGAGGGCATTGCAGTAACTGAGTTTAGACAATACCACAGTTTTCTGCATCTCCTGTGGAATATATGGAAAGACTTTCCTCAAAAGTTTTAGAGTGCAAAAAGATGAGGATGTGATGGAATTGATATGGATTTTGAATGAAAGGCTGTTGTCAAACATAAAACCTGCCTTTTTTGCTGCGGAAACTGGAGTGGGTAAACTACCCAGCTCCTGTGGCCACCACCAAAGCGACCAGAATGAAGTATTTTTTCCAAACAGCAAGACTTCGGTTTTACCCGAATTCAGCTTTAAACAGTTTTCATTCATCCACATACTGACCTGTTACATGCAGTTATGAAATCTGGTGGCGGTGTCTTCAGGATTCCCTGCCACTGACACCACGATTTGGGTGTCATTGGTATAGGATACCACTGAGAAGTCAAATGATTTAATGAGCAGTGCCAACGCTGTGACGTAAAGATTAAAAAGGGTTGGCCTTAAAAATGAACCCTGCGGCACCCCACAGGGTAGTGAAAACGGTGGAGATATAAAATCACCCAGAGCAACAAATTGCTCATGTCCAGACAAATATGTGTGTTTGTATGTATGTATGTAACTTTTACATTTATGTGTTTATAAATATATACACACATGCATTAAACTCATATTTAAACGTTTAACATTTAAACATTTAAGTAAACATATGGGTTCATTAATATCTCTGGTGATCTCTCCAAGAAAGGTTGCACTCCAATTTGCAAAGGAAGAACTTCAAATAGAAGTAAAAACAGAGCAGAGGAAACACCACTAAGATGTTACACCAACAGTGGTCCAGCAGCAACTGACATGTCAACTAAAAATACACTCATTTGGAATGTTTTGGGGATATTTCAGATTCCTTAAATTAGCAAGACATAACACATCTTTATCCCCAAAACATGGAAGGCAAACTACAAAATATAATAATCAAAGATGTTATGAATTGTTCTGATGTTTTGAGGCCAAACACAAAGAACATAGAAAACAAAAAATCAATGGTACACAAATTCCTTAAAATGTTTCGATGTTTTTCACTCTCTACTCCCTCTTTGGCTTATTGTACCTTCTAAGCAAACTTCATCCATGACAGATTCATCCTGTAAATTGTTGTCCCACAGCCATTCCTTACAAGCCAATCATGTCATACTCCAAGTTTTTTTTTACCTTGATACTTTTGACAGATCCAAAATACATTGATCTACATTCCTTAAAAATACAGATTTTTTTAAAACAGAAATATCCCCTACTTTCCACTTGTGCACCATGCTTAGTATCATACTTATTCTTGTACTTATTCTGGAACTCCAATCTTTTCTCATCACAAACATTCCTTTTGATTTTATTGGTGCAACAATTTAACCACACAGGATTGAGTTTAGAACACGTACTTCTTCCTATCAAACACCGGAAAAGAAACACACCTGCCACACTGCTAGGGGTGTAGCAGTGATTCCATAGCTTCTCTCTAAAAACCCCTTTGAGTGTGACCTCACTCTCCACTGCTTTTTGAGTGCATTCCTTCACAATCCGGTTCATGTGTTCCACTAAACCATTTGCTTGGGGTGCATATCTCTGTTTTGAAATGGTTGGTACACAAATCTTTCAGGAAATCTCAAATTTCATAAGAAACAAATTACACTCTATTTTCAATAATGATGGTCTCTGGAATCCTTTCTAAGGCAAACGCATCCCTCAGAAACTCAATGACCACATTAATGGTCACCACACTGACACAACTAACACAAATCCATTTAGACGTGTAATATACCAGGACCAAAACATACCTTTCTGCTGCAGATAATAATTCAAATGGATCAATAATGTCCAATCCAAGCTTGGTCCATGGCTCGACAGGTGTTTCCACTGGAGAAAGAGGTGCCTTCTTAACAGTTTTAAACTAGTCACTGAGAACACACTGTACACAATCTCTCACCGGTTCCACTTGCCTATCCATTTTAGACCCCCAGTGCTTCTTTCTAACCTTGACTTTGGTGAGGTTCCTACCTAAATGCCATCCATGAGCCAAATTCACAAGCTTGGTCCTCAACCACTCTGAGGTAATCATTATAATTCCTCTACACAGTTCACCACCCTCAATACACAATTTATAATTAATGTGCCAGACATCTTTCACCAGTTGATGTTGATCCAATACATTCTTAAGCTAATCTTCCATGACACATTTCCTCAACTGAGCACTCGCCTCATCCTTCTCTTTTCCCTCAAACCATTCCTGTTCAGTCAATGCTGATTCAGCAAGCCAATTGACAACTTGTTTATTATCTTCAACCATATCAGATACTGACAGGCAAATGTGATAAGCAGACCTTAGTAGCCTCAAGAACACCAGGTATGAATTCAACATGAAAATTATTCTTCTCAAGACCTTTCATCCATCTTCAGATCCTGAGAGTAGCCCTCTCTGATCCCTTGAAGGAAAATACCTTGTACCAAAGGCTTATGAATGATCCATCCTCCCTACAAAAGGAAGACTCCAAAGAAAAAACGTGAAATATTGTATAACCTATGAATAAACTTTGTTTCACGTTCAGTCACTGAATACCACTCCTCCACCCCACAACGAGAACGGGAGGCAAAAGCTATGACCTTTTCCTCTCTATAGACTAGTTAGAATAAAACTGCACCCAGCTCTCTCACGCTGGCATCCGTGATTAACACTTTTTTACAATCGATATCAAAATGCTCCAATGTAGGTTGTTGTCCTATTGCTTCTTTAGCCAGACAAAACACTTTGTTACACTCCTCACTCCAGTGGTATTTAACTCCTTTCATAAGCAACGCCCTCATGGGTAGGACTACATTTGCAAATCTTTCACAAATTTAGAATGATTTTATCTCAATCCTAAAAAAAGACCTAATCTGTTATTTGCCACATGGAACTGGTGCTTTTGTTGTGGACTCCGCAAGTTCTAACTGAAACCATGTGACCCAGATAAGGCACCACCCCCTCTGAACTTACACTTCTCACGCTTAAGGGTGAGCCCTGCATCCTTCAACCTTGGCAAAGCTTTCCTCAAAACTTCATTATGATCAGTCTTATCATTACCATACACAAGAATAAATTTCTTTGTATATTTTTTGGGGGCATTTTCATAATTAGCATAACAATGGTTGTACACTGAAATAGCACATTAAAGATCAGCTTATGATTCCAACAATAACCCATCCCCTCTCCTCCATAGGCTCTGACATCACAATTTCTAAAATAAACCCTATGTAACGAACCGGGCACAACATGGGAGTCGTCCAGGCAGTAAATTTATATGGTTCTAGATAGTACTACAGTTCTCTCTTCTACTCATTCCTCAGCCAGACATCATAAGCCCTCTAACCCCTATCGTCATTAGTGCTCAAGGGGGTAGGGCATCAAGGGGATGTAATACATTGGTGATCATTGACGCCCTGGCCTGTAGGTCATCTGTAAGTTTATTATCGTACGTGTTTACACATGTGGCTCTCCTCTGCATTCACCCATTCAGCCATATCTCTCAGCCAGTCCGCAATTTTCGGTGAAACTGGGGAAATCCATCCAATGGCTATTCTGTACTTGTCCAGTTCAAGGCCCAGAAGGAGGAACTTCCTACTCAGTTTCTTCTTTTTTTTAAAGTAGAATCTGTCCTAATAGATACTGCCCTAATACCCTGGGAATAGACCACCCACGTTCAGGGACTTTAAAATCGCCTCACAATATTCATCCAAATTGGGTTACCCGAAAACATGTGAATAAAGTCTGCTCCCTGCCTAGCACAGCAGGGGTATGGCCGGTGCCTCCCTTAGAGCATTACCCCACTCATGTTTTCCCCATTGATCCCCCCAATTAAATGTGAGCAAACTACTAACATTTTAGAGTGTTCCGTGGCAGATAGACTTGGGCTGGTGTTGCATTATAATCGAGTGCCTAAGGCGGGTCTGACTTCCTAAGGCAGTGCGGGCCTGAGTAGGTAGGGCTTTATTGATGGACAGCAGTACTTATCGTCACTGTAGCCAGTGCACCTGGGCCCAAGTGCGCATGTAGGTTTGGACGGCTGCCTTTCTCCGGCCAGCCCGACATGTACATTAGAGGCCTCTAAGAGTAGCTTCACCACCTGAGCATTAGTGAGCCTGGGGTGACTCAACCCGCAGCCTCTGGTCTCAGTAATAAGCGGTGAGGTTTCCTGCCCTAGCCAATCCAGGTATTGCTGTAACTGCAGGAGCAGCCTCTGGATTGGCTGGATGCAGTAGTTACTAGGGCCCTCTGGTGCAGACGCAGTGTGCAGGTTAAGGCAGCATGGGGTTGGGAGGAGAGAAGACTGCTTCTCTCTCACCTTTCGGACATCATGAAGAAGAGAGAGAGGCGTTTTTGCTAACTTGCACGGCACGCATTTGAAAAGAGATTTTTCAGCAGTAGGATAGTAGGTTTAACCCCTTCGGTGCCACGCCCTTTCCCCCTCCTGTGCCGGGCGTTTCCCACGCGGGTGCGTTTCATGACAAGATAGTCTCGTCATGGGCACAGCGCGACCGTGCTCCATGACGAGACTATCTCGTCATGGGCACAGAAGAGGTTAATAATAATGCTCATGGCATGAACACTACAAGCATCTCGGCATCAACATAAAATTCCTTGACAGTTGACTACTTTGATAAAAATCTTCGTAAACGTTTTCGGTGCTGCTGAGATTGAATAACTACTGAAAAAAGCAGTATATCACCCTAGCTCTAGTTTTGTTAATATTACAAAGCTTGTTTTGCGCATGTAGCAGCGCATTAGGTGATCATGCTGACATAGAAGTTGCACCATTGATCATGGCTATCAAAACCTAATTTCTTGTGTATAATCTGCTTGGACATTGTAGCGATCTGAGTACCGCAGAGGCAGGACCCGGATGCTGGCCCGGAAGGGCTTACACACTATGTATCACTCTCTGGTCAGGCATGACCAGAGAGCTTAAATAAATGGGCGGAGGTCGCTCGTGACTTCCGGCCCAGACAGTTACTGCAGAGTGGTCGTTTCTCTTTGCTGTCCGCTACCACTGGGCCATACCTGCATAAGTGCGAACACGCCACATTGGCGACGAGGGTGGTCACTGATCGCCACACTGCTCGGCCTGCCAACAGCCCGAGGCCCGGAGATGAGCACAGCGCAGGCCAGCGCACGTGTCGCGAGCAAGACGCCTTACTCACCCGCCGCTGCGGAAGACCGAGACCACCCACTGCTACCAACCAGAGTCCAGCAACACAAAGAAAATACCTGCATCGCTGGGTGCGACAGCACCGCTGCGGCTACCTCGCAGGTACAACAGTCTCACCTGTTCCCTCTCCCAACAGCGCGCTCACGTGCCTCCCACTCGGCAGTCGGCGGCCAGAGCAGGCCAAGACCATGAAGCAGCCCCACCCAGTGCACAGCTTCACCACGTGTGCATGTGTGCACGTCATTGCACATCAAGTCCAGTACCGAAGCCTC
The DNA here is from genome assembly GCF_964204655.1 of Triturus cristatus. Taxonomy (NCBI): domain Eukaryota; kingdom Metazoa; phylum Chordata; class Amphibia; order Caudata; family Salamandridae; genus Triturus; species Triturus cristatus. Next base: position 1,146,957,714 of record NC_140590.1, on the reverse strand, counting down.
TGCCTTGAGCGTGCATGCGCAGAAATCATTGCTGGGACATTCGCTGCACCACGTGGCAGTACAACGATCGTCAGGCCCAAGACAACTGTCCCAACACAGACACAAGACCTGGAGAGCACAGAGCACCTTACTCCGAGAAGAGAGAGGAAAAAGAAAACACAACAAAAACAGTGGGGAAGAGAAGACAGATGTTGCAATAAGTAAAGCAGGGACTGAAGGAAAGCACTCCCAAGGCCGTTTACTCAAACACGGCAGGAAGACACCAGCACACCAGTGATCATGACAGAAGCAGTGGCACAAGGGGCCCCACAGCAGCAACTACAACTAGCACAATAAACAGGGCACCAACCCATCCAACTTGCCACGCCACACACCCAATTCAATGCACTACCGCCGTTCAGTGAATTAATAGACCCAGCCACTGCATCCCCCAGATGGACAGTTTTGATTACCCGTTTAGACAATTACTTCACCACAAAATGAGAGACAGACGGTACAGTCAAAAGGTCCCTACTGCTACTTTTCACAGGTGAGGAAATATATAAGCTATTTGCCCATCTAAAAAACACTGGAGCAGCTAACGATTACAATGCAGCAGTCAGGGCCCTGAATGCACACTTCGACCCTCAGTTGAATCCTGACTACGCGAGGTACACACTCCGTCAGGCATGCCAAAGAGAAGAGGAGCGATGGACACATTCCATGCATGGCAAAGAGAACTAGCCAGCACGTGCATGAAAACAAGGAGGTGAGGGCACAAGTCATTCAAGGGTGCCGCAACAAGAACCTCTGAACCCCCATCCTCCAACAACCCGGAATTTCGCTAGAAGAAAGTCTGATCATGGCAAGATCACATGATTTGTCAGACTCAAGGGCGATAGAGATGGACATAGCCATCACTCAACAAGTTGACAAACACGCAACCATCAAGACAGAACATGCCGGCGCAATCCGCTCACTGAACAGAGGGAACCGAGGACAATGGCAAGCAAAAAGCACAACAAGGGTTGCACTGTAGGTATTGTGGGCGAAAGGAACACCCCCGGGAAGAATGCCCTGCCCAAGGATGAATGTGCTCGAAATGGAGTACTCCGAACCATTTTTGCCATCACGTGCAGAGGAGGTCCACAAAACAGAGGAGCACGTGAAAGGAGACTGCCATCAAAAGCAGTGAGGCAACTGTCCCTGGAAGAAGCCCAAAACCCCAAAACAACTAGAATACTGTCACAACAGTGACATCGCCTAGAAGACTCGTCCACGGAGGATGAGGGCGAATGCTACCTCATCTCGTTCGCCACGACCTCAAGCGTAGGAGACGTCCGTAGCCCACCTGCATCATAGACATTGTGGGGTCCCAAGTCACAGCACTGATTGACACTGGCGCATCTGTGAATGTGATGGGGAGCCAACAGTACAAACTGTTACAACCGAGACTCCTGCTGACCCCATCACATGTAAAGATCCTCACCTATGGGAGCCAAACACCCCTACTGCTAAAAGGCAAAATGACCATGCAGGTAAAGTCAGATGGCCAGGAAATTACAACAATATTCCATGTGGTGGACAGAGAAGCCGACATCCTAGTGGGGAGCCACACGGCCGAAGATCTAGGCCTCATCACATTCGCTCAAGCAGCCAAAGCCCTGCAGACAGATGATCTCCTGGAGCTATTCCCGCAGTTATTCAAAGGGCTGGGCAGCATGAAGAGGCCATCTGTCAAGCTGCATATAGACAAGGCTGTGAAACCAGTAGCACTGCGGCATAGATGCATACCATTTCACTTACGACCGCTGGTTGAGCAATAGCTTCACAATCTAGAGCAACATGGAGTGATTGAAAAGGTCACCGACCGACACCCTGGGTCTCACCTATGGTGATAGCCGAAAAACCAAAGCAGCCCGGGAAGATACGACTGTGCATTGACATGGGCCTGCCTAACCTGGCCATCAAACGAGAGAGGCATCTAATCCCAACTGTTGACGACATCATAGCTGACTTGAACGGGTCCCGTTGGTTCTCCAAGTTGGACCTCAACGCGGGGTATCATCAGCTAAGGCTAGCCGGGGAGAGCCGGTATATTACGACCTTTTCGACCCACCTAGGTCTACACCGCTACAAACGATTAAACTTTGGGATTTCATCAGCAGCTGAAATATTCCAAAATGCCGTCTGAGAAATTCTCTCAGGACTCCACAGAGTATTGAACATCATTGATGACATATTAATACATTTGTCGACCGTTAAAGAACACTACCGCCACCTTTGCGCGACTCTCCAACGCTCTGTGATCACGGGGTGACCCTCCACAGAGAGAAATGCTCATTCTTCCAGAATTTGATCAAATTCTTTAGGTATGGTTTTAGCCAGGATGGCATCCGAGTTGACCCACGGAAGTCCCATGCCATACAACAAGCACCACCTCCAACTACAGCTTCCGAAATCCAAAGTTTTCTGGGAATGGCCACGTACTGTGGCCAATTCATACCCAACCTTGCCACGATAGCTGAACCACTCCGAGCTCTCACCAATAAAGACGCCGCGTGAAGATGTTACGTTAAGTGAGATTTATAGAGCGCACTGACACCAATGGTTTCCTGGCGCTAAAAGACAGAGGGGAGTCAGGGGTCAGAGGCGGTAGGGATTAGCAGGGTAAGGGGAAGAGGAAGGTTTTAAGCAGTTTTCTGAAGTGAAGGAGAGAGCTACAAGATTTAATGGGTAGGGGAAGAAGGTTCCAAAATTTGGGGGCGAGGTAGCCAAACCGGCGGCCGTCAAATTTGTTGGTTTTGGTTTTAGGGGCAGCGAGCAGGTTAAGGAGGGCTGAGCGGAGATTGCGCGTTCGGCGGTGAGGGTTGATGAGAGTCGTCAAAAAAACAGGACTGGGGCAGTGAAGGGATTTGAATGTAAGGCAGCCCAACTTGAAGGCCGCCCTTTGTTCTATGGGTAGCCAGTGCAGTTTGTATAGCAAAGGTTTGGCCGACTGCCATTTGGGAGTGTTATGGATAAGACGGGCTGCTTGATTCTGTACGACCTGAAGGCGATGCAACAGGGATTTCGGGAGACCGTAGTACAAGGAGTTAGAAAGTACAAGCGGGATAGTACCAGGGAGATGACTACCTGGATCAAAGCAGCTCGTGGTAGTAGATGGCTGACTTTGCTGATTTTACGAAGCTGGAACATGCATGAGGAGATCATAGCGCCCACATGAGGTCTGAGGGAAAGTTCGGTGTCAATGGTCACACCTAAGCTTTTACTGATTTCATAGGGACCGGGGGAGGACGAAAGCTATTGGGCCAGAACTGCGGGCCCCAATGGGAGGGGCTGGAACCGGGAAGGAGAAGCTCCGTTTTGCCGGGATTTAGTTTTAACTGATTCCATCCACTCCTGGATGTGTATCATGGTGGAATGGAAGTTATTTACAGCGTCCGGAGAATCAAGTGGAAAGATGATCTGCAAGTCATCGGCGTAATTATACACTGTGATATCCCAGCTACGGAGCGAATGGATTAAGGGAAGGAGGTAGAGGTTGAACAGCAAGGGTGACAAGGCGGAGCCCTGGGGGACCCCACAGGTTGTAGGGGTTTTAGGTGCAGTGGAAGGACCCAAGCGGATGGCTTGTGTTCTGCCGATTAGAAAGGATCGAGTCCAATTAAGGGCCGGACCCTGGATGCCCGCCTGCTCGACGCGGTGAAGAAGGATGTTATGATCAACCGCGTCGAACGCGGCGGACAAATCCAGGAGTACAAGGGCCTGGGGGATCCCTGTGTCAGCGTTCCGCCTCAGTGTGTCCAGGACTGCTAAGATACCAGCCTCGGTGGAGTGGGCGGGCCTGAAGCCGGATTGATTGGGCTCCAGGTAACAGGAGGTCTCAATGAAGTTGGAAAAGCACCGGGTAACGTGGGCCTCGATTAGTTTGGAAAAGTAAGGTAGAAGCGATATAGGGCGGTAGTTAGAATGTTCCGCCGGCTCCAGACCGGGTTTCTTCAAGAGCGGCACCAAAATGGCCTCTTTGAAGGAATTGGGGACGCTACCGGTGCTGAGGGAGCCATCCAATAGGGGTAAAATGCAGTCAGGTAGTTTGAGGCAGATGTCCCGCAGGATCGAAGGGGGGCAGCAGTCGTTGGGAGAGCCTGATTTTACCCAGATTGCAAGATCGGCTAGTGAATTGGAGTTGAGGATGGGAAAGTGAGTGAAAGTAGATAATTGTTCGGCGGGAAGTCTGGGGAGAGTATCGGAGGGTGGGGGGGAATGGAGTCCTTGATTTTATTGATTTTCTCGACAAAGAAAAGATTAAGGGCATTACAGGTCTCTTGAGTAGGGATCTGACCCGGGAGAGTTCTATCATCTGAGGTGAGTTCGTTCATGATTTTGAAGACCTCCTTTGATTTGTTGTTCACAGAGAGGATTCTGGTAGAAAAATGTTCCGATTTGGCTGAGGAGATTGCGTGTTTGTAATCTCTGCGGGCTGTAGTGTAGAGTAATCTGTCTGGCTCTGAGTAGTTGCGTCTCCATGTCCGTTCCAGCTGGCGCACCCTCAGTTTGTGCTTCTTGAGTTCGCCCGAGAACCATCTGTGAGAGTTGTGGTGTCTGGTACGGGGGAACTTGGTAAAAGGGGAAAATTGGTCACTAACCGACATTAACCAGGTACCGATATCACTTTCCAACACGTCAATCTTGGCGGAGGTGTTAGTGGCTGGGCGGGTGTTGGCTAAGGTCGTAAAAAAGCCTTGGGAATCATAGGAGTTCCATTTGCGGGAGAGACCACCAGCCAGCAGAGGGGCGGGAGTCCAGCCAGTGACAGTGAGGGTGGAGTCGATTAGATGATGGTCTGACCACACGCAGGGGACACAGATGGTTGGGGAAGTGCTATGTTTTGGGTCCAGATTTGATCCAGGATGTGGCCCTTGATGTGAGTGGGTGAGGACATTTTTTGGGTCAGATTAAGGCTACGAAGGGCTTCAAAAAGTGCTGTGGCATGTGGTCCAGCATTGACATCATTGAACCAATAATTGAGGTCGCCAAAGAGAGCTAGCCTGGGATACGAAGTCAGTAGGTCGGAGAGCTGTACGGTCAGGGCGGTAGCAAAGGACGGCATGGGGTGTGGGGGTCGGTATAGGAGGAGAAGTATTAAGACTCCTGCGTTGGTTTTCAGACTAATAATTAAATTGTCTACTTCCGGGAGGGGAAGGGGGGGAATGGCGGTGAAATTAAGGCGTTTAGATATAATGGCTGCCACCCCACCCCCAGGACGATTGCCGATACGGTCGGCATGAAGAATATAATAATCTGGGGGGAGGGCTGTCAGACTATCAGGGAGAGAATCTGTGGTCATCCAGGTTTCTGTGAGTAGAAGTACGTCTGGTTTCTCATTAGATAAAAGGATAAAAATATCAACTTGGTGTTTGATTAGGGAATGGGTGTTCAGATACAGCACCCGGATAGGGGTATCGTTCCTGACTGATTTAGCGGGGGGCAACAGCCGACGTGAAAGGTGTAAGTTGGGGCGCGCAAGGCCGGCTATAGTGATTCGTCTGGAGGTGGCGGGAGAGGGTGGGGGGTATGAGGATTGCAGATCTCTGAGAGAGTTGGCCGAGTATGTAATAAGTTTGGCGGCGTGGCTGGCCCCTGGGCCTGGCCTGGACGGGCTTGCCTTCGGCACGCTGGCGGCGCGCTGGCGGCGCGCCCGCTGCACGCGTCCGCTGCGCGCTCGCGCAGGCATCGGCCTTAAATGGAGAACGTTGAGGAAGCCTAGAGCGCTGACCCCGGAGCAACCAAGATGGCGGCTCCCCTCGCTTCAACAGGTAAAATAACTAAATGTGCAAATTAGCAAACCAACATCATCAATGTGCAAATTCGCAGAAGCAGCAGTCAGAATAAAAATGAATAGAGGCAAGTGACAGCTATTCCAATACCTCGCTAGCCGCGCGCTCTCCAGTCACACCCGGCTCAAGCCTCAGGTGTCTTTGAGCGCGCTCGCGCAGGCATCGGCCTTAACTGGAGAACGTTGAGGAAGCCTAGAGCGCTGACCCCGGAGCAACCAAGATGGCGGCTCCCCTCGCTTCAACAGGTAAAATAACTAAATGTGCAAAGATGGGCCAAGCATTACAGAAAATCTAAGCGGTGCTGCTGGGGAAGACCACCATAGCATACCCGAGTGACTGAACTCATAGATGCCAGCCCAATAGGACTCGGAGCACTCCTAACTCAAGAAACAGAACCAGGCAAGTGGGCGCCCCTGGCGTTTGCGAGCAAAGCCCTCACCCCAACAGAATCACGCTACTCCCATATAGAAAGGGAAGCACTAGCGATCAAGTGGGCCTGCAATCTTCACTTTCACTTGTACGTCAGCGGTCACCCATTCTGGGTTGTGACCGACCACCAGCCACTAATTCCATTGTTCAAAGGCACACACATCCCCCGCCAAGGATCGAACGGTGAGCAAAACAATTACATCATTATCAGATGGAACTCCTATATCGACTTGGAGCGAAGAATCCTGCAGACTTTCTGTCAAGGCACCCACCAGTACTGGCAGAGGAAGAGCATGGCCATGAGTTAAAGACTGAAGAGTACGTCGACATGGTCTCCCAGTGAGCATGCCCCCGAGCACTTACTATGGAAGAGATCCGTAACGAAACCGGCAATGATCCAGTACTAGCCGAAGTGATGAACTCCTTGTGGAAAGGCTCATGGGAGGATTTCCTGTGTGATGCCAACAGGTGAAATGTTTTTAAATTGAGGGGTAACACCCAATACACCCTTGAGGGCTTGGGCAAATGGAATGTAATAGTGGAAGGCCAACAAGGGATTTTGTTTAAACAGAATTCAATACAATTGTACTGTACAAAGTAACCATTACATAAGTACTAGAGGGAAGTTCATCCAAACGTAATTCAGTTGGATACAGTAAATGATAAAATATGACCATTTCCTGGAGTGAAAAATCGCTCAAAAGAAGGACCGCTTGGCCTTCTAAATCATAGAATACCAGAATAGGCAACATTCTGAAGCCCACTGTTGTCCTGCTACAGGCCTCACTTGGTATACGCTTATCCAAATAAGATCGGATGAAGCACAATCTATGCTTAATGAGGAAGTGATTACTCCTTTAAAATACCACAACAAACTACGAGAGTCTTTTTGTACTGTTCATCTGTCCTGAAGATGGTCTGACTGACTGACGCCTCAACAGACCGAAACGTCGACTATATGGTCCATTTCCACAGCATAGCTGCACAGCCGATTGTTCTCTAACCACGAGATATATCTCTGTTATAGTTATTGGATTGGATTTTTTGTAATGTCATGATTTGTGGATAATATTGAACTTTCTTTCCCTTCATGTTACATTATACATTTATTTGTTTTGTGTACTCCTTTTTATGAATTGTTTCTAGATAAAAATCAGTGATTCTTTCACTTGAAAAAATACCCCGTGTGTGTTTGCATCATATTTTATCATTTACTGTATCCAACTGAATTACGTTTGGATGAACTTCCCTCTAGTACTTATGTAATGGTTACTTTGTACAGTACAATTGTATTGAATTCTGTTTAAACAAAATCCCTTGTTGGCCTTCCACTATTACAACAGGTGAAATGGGCAAGACAGAGAAAGTCTGGGGAAACTACAAGACGAACTAAGCGCAGCAGCAGACGGAGTGGTGCTGAGAGGCTCCCGGATTGTCATAATGGCGAATCTCCAGGAAATTGCAACTACCCTCGCTCATGAGGGACACCAAGAAACCGAAACAATAAAATTAAGCATGAGGGGAAAAGTGTGGTTCCCTGGACTAGAAGCAGCCATAGATGACCTCGTAAGGAACTACCGACCCTGCCAGCTCAAGAGTTGCCAAGAGTCATTAGCCCCGGTGATAACGGAAAATCCAGCTATGTCTTCATGGTCACAAGTGAGCCTCGACTTCGGGAGTTTTCCTGACGGAAGAGTAACCACTGCTGATAGACAGATATTCAAAATATCCAGTAGTAGAGGTAATTGCAACCACGTCATTTGCACACCTGCAACCTGTTCTTGAGAAAATGTTTGGACTGTTCGGCTTGCCCCATGAACTCAAGACAGACAACGGACCCCCATTTCAAGGAGGAGAATTCAGAGATCTGCTTGCCCTACTGGGTTAGTTCAACATCACCGAATCACCCCACAGTAGCCGCAAGCCAACGGCAAAGCCCCAACACTTTATGAGAGCACTAAACAAGATCCTATGTATTGCAGTGGCAGAACAGTCTGATCCTGAAACCATGCTCCAGAGGTTCCTGCATAAGTACCGCAGCACGCCACACTGCACAACAAAGAGATCGCCCTTGTCCCTGATGCTAGCTGGACACCGGAGCTACACAATCCCTGTAGCGGAGAACTGGGTCCAGGAACCGTATGAACCGGCCAGCACCCAAACCCAACGATCAACGAACGAGCCAGTCGACAAAGAAGGGCCAAATCTGGCATCACTGCTCCTGGGAGTTCAGTCCTGGTCCGGAACCGTCGCAGTGGAGGAAAGTTCAGAACCATTTACGAGCCTGAACTGTGGACTGCCCTAAAGCTGAATGGCACAGCCATCACAGCACAACGTAGTTCAGAAGTAATCACCAGAAATATTTTCTGGTTCAAGCAAGTGCAACGACCCGACCGGGACGTAAGTGCCCCCAGACTTGCTGATGGAGAAGAGGTGTCAGTCGAGGACACTCCATCACCTTGAGCTGAGGAACAGAACCCAGCGAGCCACCTCCAACCACTGACCACAGGTGCTGACATGAACAGTGAGGTGGTGACATCATCATCTCAGAGCCAGCACGTGAGCCGAAGATTCTGCCAGCAGAGACACAGTCTGAGGCCCAACTCAAACCTCAGTCAGATACTTAAGGATTTCATGTGTTAACTTGTGATTTGTTTTGAACACTAACTTGGGGAGGAATGTAGCAATCTGAGTACTGTGTAGGCGGGACTCGGATGCTGGCCCGGAAGGACTCACACTCTATGTATCACTCTCTGGCCAGGCCTGGCCAGAGAGCTTAAATAAATGGGCAGAGGCCGCTCGTGACTTCCGGCCCAGACAGTTACTGCAGAGTGGTTGTGTCTCTTTGCTGTGCGCTACTGCTAGGCTATACCTGCAGAAGTGTGAACACGCCAGAGACATAACTCCTTTTATTTTACTTGGGATAACGTCTCTAAAAGCGCCACACATTACTTGTTGTTGAAACAGTCAGGGCTATCGGCCACATGGTCTGGATGCATTTTCGTCTTTCTTCTTTCAACTTGTTGCCGCCAGGCCCAGCTTCCATTCCGTAGTCCCTGCTATGTATGATAAGTGCGTCACTGCGCCCCACTGTGTCTTCAGTTTAGCCCACTATCACCTTAGTGCTGCTCATCAAAGATTCAGGAAATAAACATAAGTGTGTCTTGCGTCAAGTGTGTAATATTTCTGACGTGTTTCAGTTTCAGGCTTTTGTTGTTTTTTATTAGCAAACATGCTGCACAACAAAGAGTGCTGTGCAACCCCAATGCTGATAGCTACAAACAACTTCGTCATATCACCCTTAACCGGTACCAATTGCAGGCAGCATCAGGTCACACGGGCCTCTCTCTCCATAGGAGGATCGATCAATAACAGCTGTATTACTGATGTATTGTGAAAATGTGATTTTTTTTTTGCAGAGTTTTATATAGCGCAAACTTGACCCAAATCGGGTATCAGAGCACTTTACATAGCACCAGTTAAGTTACATGAGGACACACATTCATTTTGGTTAAGCCCGGGGAGATTAAGTGATTTGCCCAGAATCACAGGATGTTCAGCATCATTGCCGAGACTCAAACCCAGTTCCCAATACTTGAGGTCGACCGCCCTAGCCGTTAGGCCAACCCATCGCCCCAATTTTTACATGCGAGAAAAAGGAGGGCCGGCAAGCATTTTTACAATTTTATTAAAACTACAAAAATGCTTGCAGGCTCTCCTCTCGCTCGCATGTAAATCAAAATTTTACAATGGACTCAGGCTGTTGTTGTGACATTTCCTTCGCCAAAACTTTACAGCCCGTCTTACTCGTCACTTCCCCTGAGCCCTGGCCTCTGCTCTGGGTGTTGTGTGTTATGGCCTGACAAATGGCTTGCATGCAGCCTCCCAAAATGCATTGGTTTGCTGAAAGCAAGCGCTTTCAAATACAATGAAATTCATCCTATTTGTAAAGACATTATCTAACAACAAGCATTTGCAATGCGATGGGTCTCGCATTTGTCAGAGTTAGAGCTATTGGCGTTGTAAATGACAATTTCTTTTATCTATGTGTTTTGGTTTGGAGTGTAGTGAATGTAGGAATAGAGACACAGCTGCAGCAATGTCTAGATGACTTAGAATGAGGAATTACCAATGAGACCAAAGAAGCAGGTAGCAGCACTGTCTAGAGGACTCAGAATGAGGAATTACCTATGAGACCAGAGAAGCAGCTGTAGCACTGTCTAGAGGACTTAGAATGAGGAATTACTACTGGAACCAGAGAAGCACCTGCAGCACTGCGAGAGGACGAAGATTGAGGAATTACCGTTGGAACTAGGGAAGCAGCTAGCATCCCTGGCTATAGGTCTAAGAATGAGGAATTACTACTGGGAACAGAGACACAGCTGCAGCACTGCCTAGAGGACTTAGAATGAGGAATTACCACTGGGACCAGAGAAGCTGCTGCAGCACTGCCTGGAGGACTTAGAATGAGGAATTACCACTGAGACCAGATAAGCAAATAGCAGCGTTGTCTAGAGGACTTAGGATGAAGAGCCACCAATGAGACCAGAGAAGCAGCTAGCAGCCCTGTCTAGAGGATTTAGAATGAGGAATGTCTGACTGGATCAGAGAAGCAGCTAGCAGCACTGCCTAGAGGCCTAAGAATGAGGAATTACCACTGGGAACGGAGACACAGCTGCAGCACTGCCTAGAGACTTAAAATGGCAGAATTACTGACAGGACCAGAGAAACAGCTGCAGCACTGTGTAGAGGACTTAGAGTGAGGAACTACAGATGAGAACAGTGAAGCAGCTAGCAGCACTGTCTAGAGGGCTTAGAATGAGGAATTAATGACGGGACCAGAGTAGCAGCTAGCAGCACTGTTCAGAGGACTTACCACTGGGACCAGGGAAGCAGCTACAGCGCTGTCGAGAGGACTAAGAATGAGGAATTATCACTGGGAACAGAGATGCAGCTGCAGCACAGCCTAGAGGACTAAGAGTGGGGAATTACCACTGGGAACAGTGACACAGCTGCAGCACTTCCTAGGAGACTTAGTATGGGAGAGTTACTGACGGGGCCAGAGCAGGGGTGGCTCCTCCGCTATGATGGAGGAGCATCGCCCTACTGCTTTTAAGCTGTGCATTGCAAAGTAAAGAAAACATAAAATGATAATAACTTTGAGTTATTATCATTTTATGTTTCCAGCTGCTTTGCGGGCGGGTAGGTGGATGGGGCTGCTCTGCTCTCAGAGCAAGGCAGGAGAGGAGTAGTTTGCCCACTCCTAAGTGCACAATGACTCTTAGGTCGGCCCTCTCGGGCGGCTTAAACCAGTCATGCGCACTTTCCCGGTTCTCCATGCAGGCTGCATTACAGAATGCGTGGAGAACAAGCCCAGGCCCCCATCGCTGGTTGAGCGTCAAACCAGGACGCTCAAAACCAATCACAATGCTGCATTGAAATGTTGTGATTGGCAAGGGGAGCCTGGGTGCTTACCAACCACAACGCTGCATTGCAGCCTTATGATTGGTCAGGGAAACCTTTTCTGTGCTTCCTGTACCTCGGTCTGATGAGGAGAGCAGGAGCAGAGATGAGGGTCCGGCGCGGCAAGGTAAGTGTTTCTTTTATTATTGTTATTTCTTTTTACCGGTCCCCCTACCCCCTCATAACCCCCCACGCACCTGCACCAGCCTCACCACCTGTGAACCATGCTGGCCACCACTGGGCCAGAGAAGCAGCTAGCAGCACTGTCTAGAGGACTTAGAATGAGGAATTACTTCTGGGAACAGAGACGCAGCTGCAGCACTGTCTAAAGGACTTAGAATGGAGGAATTTCTGACAGGACAAGAGAAGCAGCTGCAGCATTGTGTAGAGAACTTAGAATGAGGCAGCTAGCAGCACTGTCTAGAAGACTTAGAATAAGGAATTACCGACGGGACCAGAGATGCATCTAGCAGCACTGCCTAGATGACTAAGAATGAGGAAATACCACTGGGCCAGTGGGACCAGAGAAGCAGCTGTAGCACTGTGTAGAAGACGTATTTTTTTTTAGTTTTATATAGCGCAAACTAGACCCGAAGATATCAGGTATCAGAGTGGTTTACACAAGCACCAGATGAACACATTCATTTTTGTTAGGCACGGGGAGATTAAAGTGATTTGCACAGAATCAAGGGATGTTGAGCGTCGTTGCTGAGACTCGAACCCGGTTCCCCAGCTCTGGGAACAGAGACACAGCTGCAGCACTGTCTAAAAGACTTAGAATGAGGAATTACCACTGAGACTTAGAATGAGGAATTACCACAGAGAAGCAACTGCAGGGCCAGTCGCTATAGGAGGAAATGAAAGACCAAAAGGAGGGACAAGTGGGCACAAGTTGCCATTCAAAAGCAACAACTTTTGAACAATCAAATGACAAGCGATAGGCCGGCTTGAAGCCCATGTACTGAGTACACCATGCCTCGCAGAGCAGCGCATGCACGCTGCTAGGCTCGGCCTAAAAACACAGTGACTGGTGTTATTGGATGAGGTAAAAAATAGTGATTCTTTCTTGGGCTGTGTTTATATTTGAAAAGACAACCATTTGGCTTAATGTATTCTAATTGGCAGTAGCTGAGGAGAATATTTTGATGCACAGTGAGTTGAAAGCGCCATACTGAAACCTTCAACGTTCTGCAAGGTACAGGTATGAATCCTGGTGAGGCAGATTTGGCTCTTTTTAAAAAATCCTTTTCATCTTGGTAGAATGGTTTTTGGGTAGAAGTATAAGTATAGTATAATTTATTTAAAGGGACTTAAGTGAGATATGAAGAGTTATAAATAAGAATACAAACTATTTATTGCTGCTTTCCCATTAGAAGAAGGCAAAAGGGATAGTGTATCTGAAAAAAACTGACATAGCAAGTCTGTAAGTAGCCTTTATGTGCTTCCTTGAGCATGTATTTAATAGCCACAGCACATTATAAATCTTTTTTAGCACATTAGCATAGTAGTTTACTTTGTAGCAGCAACTGATATATAGTGCAGAGACCCCGGTACACACGGGCTGTTGGATTTATGCACATAGGAGTAAACCGTCAGTTGTTCTAACAGTATATTTCCCTATATAGTTATTTCAATACCAATGCCTAGTAGCAAAATGAATTTAGTATGATTGAAGTGACCCACTTGCTTAGTTTGTATACAGAACGGTGAGCAACTTAAAACAAGTAATGTGTATTAAGTATGCGGAATAATCAAACATCCTGTGTGTTTTACACTCTCTGGCTAGTGTGGAAAGCATGTTACCTGATAATCACCAAAGTACTCACTGGCACCATTAGGATAATATTAGGATTTTGCAAACTGAATTCGATTATCATGCTGAAAGAACCAGCTCTCTGCATGTGATCATATTTCTTCATCCCCTGAATGAGTTATACAGTGCCTTGTAGGGTGCCTTACTGCCCTGTAATGTTTAATCCTTGCTGTCTCATTGTGTCCAGTCCGACACATCGCAATAACTTGTATTTCCTCAGTAGATTTCATTTGTAAAGGTATATCAATAAATAAGTGAGGTTTTCAGCATTGTTACCTCAACGTCTGTTATGAAATTCTGTGTTTATATTTAATAAGCAGATGGCTACACACTTATCATATGAAATCGCTTTACTGATGTCATAACTACACTTTCACAATTGTCTTAGTAAACTTCTTGTCTTCTCACATTTGTTTGGAAATGCACCATTTGCCCACTCTTTTTTCGAACATTTCTTTGGGGATAACCCTACTCCCCATTCCCCACTTATGACAGTCAGACTCACTTGCTCACCACAGGTCACTCAGCCCAAACTTTTACTCCTCACCACTGGCAGGAGGAGGGTTGCGCTAGGTAACTTGCATGTAATGTACTAGGGATGAGGTAAACCTGATGCACCACATTATATTGTATTAACTTGATCTTGCATTAGTAAAGGTTGCCTTCACCCCCTCTTGGATTTCCTCTCATTCCTCAGTCGAAAGTGGTGCTTCCAACACATCCTGTCACCTGTCGTGTATCAGTAAATCTTCCAGTGGCAAATCCTCCCTCAGTGCCCTATCGATGTGGAAGATCAATTTCCGAACTCCGGCCATGTTCAACAGTGTTCCCAGTGCCTGGGGTGCCTGGGGGACCTCAGGGAAAGAAGGCCATATCCAATTGGCTCTCGTCGCAATGTTTGCAAACTGTAGGAATTGGCCAGTCCCCAACTGAAATGTTTCTACAGCATCAGCCAAGGTGATACACCGATCATTTGGTTGTAAGTCCTGCAAAATCTCACACCCACCGGCAAGCCACCTATCGACATTGTCTGCGCAATGAGCGAGAATGGGCACAAGGTCCAAATATTCATGCTGGGTGCCTGTGGGGCCCTAAGCAATACAAGTTTGACTGCATTTTCCCATGCCGTGCGAGCCTGTTTCACCATATAAGGCATGGAAGCCGGAACCCTTGCCCCATCATTAATAGCTCAGTCAGAGGAACGCTTTTGCAAGTATCCTTCAGCAAACTCCATCACCCAATTCTCAAGGTCATCCATCCAATGCACAGCGTGTTGTAGCTGAGCTGCTAGATAGTAAGTTCCAGGCATGCTAATCTGAGACCTCCCTTCTGCCAAGTGCGCATGAGAGTGACCAGGCTAAGCCTTTTTCTCCCAGAGGCCCACAGAAGTTCAAATATCAGCTTATCTAAATCCACCAAGTATTTGTATCAACGCCAGCTTCCCCATCAAAGATAAGCGGAGAGTGTTCCAGAATTTCACTGTTTTAAAAAAAACATTTTTATTGAATATAAGACTTGCAATCTTGACATTACTGGTTGGCACGTTCATATGATTACAGTTTTCATCATATTCCATCATTAACGTAAGTACATCGTACATCTGGCATACATTGTATAATTTATACTGAATAAATAACTTCTCCATCACTCATCATCGTCTGAGACAGACCCAGTGTCGGGGTGTGCATATACCTCCTCTAAAGTTATTCCATTTACACCACATTCTCACTCAATTTTTGGGGCATCCTCTGTGAACATACGTGGCTTTTTCGGCCGCCATGACCATATCCATATCCCTACACCAGTCTTCAAGGAGTGGGGTAACAGCCTCCCCCCCAATGCTTGGCCACATTTCGCTTTGCTATCATCATACCAAGGGTTGCCCAGGTTTGGGCTGTGTGGTTCATGTCTGTTGATTCCCAGATGTTCAGGAGACATTGTTTAGGCTCAGGAGGAACAGGACTGGTGCTAACCTCGGTGATGGTGTTCATCACTGCCGTCCAGTACAGTGTAACTGCAGGGCATTCCCAGTGTGTGGTAAAAGGTGCCTACGGCACCGCATTGGTGCAGGCAGTGCTGATCAGTGATTTCCCTATCTTGCATAATGTCACTCTAGTAAAGTAAGTCCTGTGAAGCACTTTGAGTTGTATAAGGCGTAGCCTAGAGGAAACTGCTACTACCCTAGGGGATTCTATCGCTTACTGCCAGTCTGTGTCGTCCAGTTTGCCCACTTCAGCCTCCCATTTTACCAGCAACTTTTGCAGAGGGTCTGGCTGATTGTTGATGATCTTCCGGTATGTGAGGGAGATTGCTCTCTTGTCCATGTGGTCTGCCAGAAGTCTGTCCTCTAATGGGGAGGCTTCAGGAAGGATCGTGTCTAATGGGATGGCTGCCTCCAATGCGGGTTTAGTCTGTATGTAACAAAATAACTCAGTGGGGGCCATTTCGTATTGTTCTTGTAAGTGGGCAGGGGTGACAATTTTTCCTCCTTTTCAGAGGTCGCCTAGTCGAGAAATCCCTATTGCATTCCATTTTTGGAACCCCTTACTCTCAATCAATCAATCAGGTGTTTGTTAAGCCCGACTACTCACCCGTAAGGGTCTCAAGCCGCTTGGGGGGGGGGAGGATGCAGGTTCCAGTCCCATCAAGGAGGGGGGGTCTGTCGAAGAGCCAGGTTTTGAGGTTTCTCGCGAAGATGGGAGCGATGTTGTCTGTCTGAGGTGGAGCGGCAGGGCGTTCCAGGCTCTGGCCGTGAGGAAGGAGAAGGAGTGGCCTCCCGATCTGGCCTTTCTGGTGTGGGGGACCACGGCATAGGAGAGCTGCGTGGTTCGTAGGGTCCTTTGGGGTGAGTGGAATTTGAGTATTCTGTTCAGGTATGCTGGTCCGGTGTCGTGGAGGGCCTTGTGTGCGTGGGTGAGAATCTTGACGGTGATTCTAGCCTCGATGGGGAGCCAGTGGAGTGTGTGCATGTGCTGGGAGATGTAGCAGTGTCTTGGCAGGTTGAGGACCAGTCTTGTGGCGGCGTTCTGGATGTTTTGTAGCTTGCGGTGAGGTTTTTGTTTATTCTGGCGTAGAGTGCGTTTGTCGTAGTCGAGTCTGGTGGTAACAAGGGCGTGAGTGACGGTTTTTACGGTGCTCGAGGGAGATCCATTTTTAGCAGGAGGATGCGAAGGAGTTGATCTGGAGGTCCATTTTGAGTTCAGAGTCCAGGATGATTCCAAGGTTGCGTGCGTGGTCCGTGGGGGTGGGTGGGCTTCCGAGGGCAGGGGGTTACCAGTAGGCCTGGGCGGTAAATTCCGTTCCGTTCGCGGAATTTGCGGAATTTGGGTAATTTCGCGTTCCGCGGAGAACGCGAAATTGCCCAAAAATCTGCGTTCCGCGACTTCGCGTAATTTTTTGCTTGTTCGCGTTCTCAATATGCGTGTTCGCGAGATATTTCACCCCGAGCACGCAAACAGCGATCGCGAACAGGAAAAAAGTATCGCGAACAAGCAATTCCGCGTGTTCGCGGAATTTCTGCGTGTTCGCGGAGATTTTTTACCGTTTCGCGGAGATTTGCGTAACGCGATTACGCGAATTCCGCCCACACCTAGTTACCAGGTGTCGTTTCAGGCATCAGGGTTTGGGCCTATGATGAGTACTTCTGTTTTGTCGGTGTTGAGTTGTAGGCAGCTGCTTTTTATCCATTTGGCGATGGTTTCCATGCCTTCTTGAAAGTTGTGTCTGGCAGTGTTGGGTTAGTTGGATAAGGAGAGTATGAGTTGGGTGTCGTCTGCGTATAACACAATGTTGAGTCCGTAGGTTCTGATGATGGGGGCGAACAGATCCATGTAGATGTTGAAGAGCGTGGGGCTGAGGGAGGACCCCTGGGGGACTCCTCAGGTGGTTGATGTAGGGTCCGAGAGGGAAGGGGGGAGTCTGACTGTTATATATGGGGGTCTCTAGTTGGCAATGGCTGGCCACTGTCCAAGTAGGGACACTTCTTCCTAAGTCAGAGTAAGCAGACTACACCCTTTGATAACCCTGCTCAACCCTGAGGTAACATAGCACGAGCAGCTAGGCTTATCTCAGAGGCAGTGTGAGAAGCATTTATGACCATACACAATAACACAGTGAAGAACACTACAAAGGGACACCACTCAAGTAGTTATACAAATAAGTCTCTGTATATATAGACTTAACACAAGACCAATTGCAGTAAAAATCCACAATACTAGAAAATAGGGTTACTCTTGAAAGGTTGCAAAAATAGTTCAAAGTGTGCAAAGAGGAGTTCAGTTCAAGACAGTGGTCTTTACGACCCTTTTACTCACAAGATACCTGGATTCTGTAGCAAAGCAACCAAAATGTCGCTAAGGAGTTGTAGCGATGATTTTCCTTACGCTAACCAGCGATGCGTTGAATCCTTGCCGCAAGGGAGGATGATGCGCTGATTTGTGTGCAGGGCAAAGCGACAAACTTCTGCACGCTAAGCCGGCGATGCGATAAAATCCTTGCCGCGAAGGGAGGATGATGCGCCTAGCCTGTTGCGTGTGCGATCTTGTTGCGATAAAAGAAAATGGCGCTCTGCGAGGGAGCGACGATCCTGATGCGATGCGATGAAAATGGCGAACGCTCGGCGTCCGCTCTGCGATGTCGTGAAGCGATGAACTCGATGCGATGATCTTTGGTTAGCGAGCACTTTGAGGCCCGCAAACGTGCAATGCGATAATCTTCGGGTTAGCGAGCATTTGGCAGCCCGCAGACAGGTGATGCGATGATCTCCGGTAGCGAGCACTTAGCGGCAGCAGCGCCATGATTTTCCTTACGCTCTTCAGCTGCAGTGGCTCGCTAACGGGTGTTAGCGACGATTTTCAGCACTCTCTTCTCCACAGTAGAATTAGAGGCCCTGGAACTCACAGGAGCCTCATGTGCAGATAGAAATCCTCACTGGGAGGAAACAGGAGGCTGGTAGTGGAGTCTGATGTGCCTGAGACTCCTGCAGGAGGCTAGCTCTCTTCTAGCTCTTGGGTGATTGCTGTAGCAAAAATAAAAGTTCCTTCAAAGTCCTTTTCCTCTTCTTTCAAGTCCAGTAGTAACCACTGCAGGCCAGTCCAAGAAACAGCACACAAGCACAAGGACAGTCCTTCTCCTGCAGATTCCTTCAGTTACACGGACAGAGGTTCCTCTTGTTGTCCAGGAGAAATACAATTTGTAGGGGTTTCAGCACAGATATTTATACCCCAACAGTCTTTGTTCTAAAGAGTCACAAGTCACTGAACCCAGCCAGAACCAGTTCTGCCCAGCCCTGGAGCACTTTGTTTACCAGGCTGCATCCTTCCTTTCAGAAAGAGGGGGTCTGCCATCAGATGCACAGTGGGAAGTGGAGCCAGCATTCACCTTGCCAGGCACAGCCCTATTCAGGTCCAGGAGCTACCCCTCCCCATACTCCAATGCAGATCTCTCTATTCAACCCAGGTCTGACTCAGCCTGCCCTGTCCCTCCAAAACCAGACAGCCAATACACATAACAACAGAGCACACTGGAAGGCTTAGGCAAGAAAATACCTACTTTCTAAAAGTGGTATTTTCAAACACAGAATATAAAAATAAACTTCACTAAAAGATGTATTTTAATATTCTGAGCTCAGGCATACTAAATTCGTTTTTCTACCATGTTCTGTGGGTCAGTTAGGACTATAGAATGTAATAGCCAAACCTCCCATTCTGGCCTATGGAGAACAGGTAGCCTTACAGTAGTGAAAAACGAAATTGGGTGTAATTCACTACCAGGACATGCTACACACACCAGAGCATGTCCTACCTTACATATACAATGCACCGTACCATAGGGGTGGCTTACATGATGCCAAGGGAAGGTTCAGGGGCTGCGGAGTGGGTGCACTTCACAGCCAAGATGGCAGTTTTAGACTGCACACAGACACTGCAGTGGCAGGTCTGAGACACACTTTACAAGCTGCTTCTGTGGGTGGCGCAAACCAGCGCTGCAGGCCCACCAGCAGCATTTGGTTTACCAGCCCTCGGCACACACAGGCCACGCTACTAGGGACTAACAGGTAAACCAAATAAGCCAATCATGGATATACCAATTCACATGTCATCTGTACACAGGGAGCATTTGCGCTGTGGCACTGAATGGCAGGGGCACAGCACCCAGAGCATCTATTACCAGCAAAAACAGAGGAGACAACAGCGAAAAATGGAAGGGAGACCCACGCCAATGGTGCCAGGTCTAACACGCGTCCCCTCCAGCTGAAATGTGGGGAGAACTACCCATCCCCTTGGAAGTTCTCATCACTAAGGCTCCACCGTGAAGTCCATACCCTGTAGGGAAATGGACCACCTCAACAACTTGGGATTCTCACCCCTCATCTGCATCAACCATCTGAGGGGCCTGTGGTCTGTCTGAACCCGGAAGTGAGTCCCAAACAGGTATGGTCTCAGCTTCTTCAGTGCCCAGATCACAGCAAATGCCTCACGCTCAATTGCACTCCACCTCTGTTCCTATGGAAGTAACCTCCTACTGATGAAGGCTACAGGTTGGTCTAGTCCCTCCTCATTCATCTGTGACAGAACAGCCCCCACCCCATGCTCTGAAGCATCTGTTTGGACAATAAATTCCTTAGCAAAATTGGGCGCGTGGAGTACGGGTGCTGTACACATGGCAGTCTTGAGGGCATCAAAAGCTTTCTGACAGGTGTCAGTCCAGTTCACAATCTTTGGCCGCTTCTTGGAAGTCAGCTCAGTCAAGGGTGCAACAATGTTGCCATACTCCTTGACAAACCTCCTGTAGTAACCCGTGAGTCCTAAGAAGGCCCTCACCTGGGTCTGGGTCCTTGGGGGCTCCCAAGCCCGGATGGTTTCAATCTTGGGCTGCAGGGGTCCCACCTGACCACTCCCCACCTGTTGTCCCAAGTACACCACAGAACCCTGCCAAATCTGGCACTTACTGGCCTTGATTGTGAGGCCTGCTCTGCGCAGCGCCATCAACACTTCCCAGAGGTGGTGCAAGTGGTCCTCCCAGGAGGAACTAAACACTGCAATGTCATCCAGGTAGGCGGCACTGAAATCCTCCAGCCCAGCCAACACCTGGTTGACCAACCTCTGAAAGGTGGCAGGGGCATTCTTCATCCCAAAGGGCATCACACGGAACTGGTAGTGCCCATCTGGTGTGGAGAATGCTGACCTCTCCTTTGCCCCATCAGTTAAGGCGATCTGCCAGTACCCAGACGTTAGATCAAACGTGCTGAGGTACCGGGCAGCCCCTAACCGATCTATGAGCTCATCAGCTCTGGGGATGGGGTGCGCGTCGGTCCTCGTGACCGAATTGAGACCTCGGTAGTCCACACAGAACCTAAGTTCTGGAGTGTCACCAGGCGCTGCAGCTTTTGGTACCAAGACCACGGAGCTGGACCAAGGGCTGCTAGAGGACTCAATCACCCCTAGGGCAAACATTTTGGAGACCTCCTCCTTAATGTAGGCCCTGACCCTGCCAGTCACTCTGTAAGCCTTGTGCTTGACAGGAGGACTGTCCCCGGTGTCTACCTCATGGACGCACCAATCAGTGACACCAGGCACAAGGGAAAACAAATCAGAAAATTGCCCCAACAGCTGGTGACAATCTCTCTGCTGTTCAGGGGTCAGTGTGGTGGAGAGGACCACACCCTCCACTGACCCATCCTTCTCTCCTGCACACAGGAGGTCAGGAAGAGGCTCACTCTCCTCCTCCATTCCAGCATCTGTGGCAAGAAGCATGCCCACTTCAGACCTCTCAAAGTGGGGCTTCAGGCGGTTCACATGCAGGACGCGCAAGGGGTTCCTGGGAGACTTAAAGTCCACCAAGTAGGTAACTGGACTTTTGCGCTCCACCACCTCAAATGGACCGGTCCACTTATCTTGGAGCGCACAAGGCTCCACTGGGGCCAGGACCCAAACCTTCTGACCAGGTTGAAACTCGACCAGAGTGGCATTCTGGTCGTGCCAACGTTTCATCTCCTCCTGGCTGGCTTCCAGATTTGCCTCAGCAATTTTTCTGAAACGCTGAGTCTGGTTCCTGAAGGCCAACATGTAGCTAAATACATCTTGGGGAGGTTTCCTGGGAGATTGCACCCAGCCTTCCTTGACCAGACTCAGAGGCCCTCTTACCGGATGGCCATAGAGCAGTTCAAAGGGACTGAACCCTAAGGACTTCTGTGGCACCTCACGGTATGTGAACAACAGGCATGGCAAGAGGACGTCCCACTTATGCCTCAGGGGCCCTTCTAGGCCCATGATCATGCCCTTCAAGGTCCGGTTGAACCTTTCAACCAGACCGTTACCTTGGGGGTGGTAAGGAGTGGTGAACGTGTAAGTTACCCCACACTCCTTCCACAGAGACTTCATATACTGGGAGATGAAGTTGGTCCCCCTGTCACTCACCACCTCTCTGGGAAACCCCACACGGGAGAAGATCCCCATCAGTGCACGTCCCACCACGGGGGTCGTCACTGTCCTGAGCGGGATGGCTTCAGGGTACCGGGTGGCATGGTCCACCAAGACCAGGATGTACCTGTTGCCCATGGCTGTCTTGGGGTCCAGAGGCCCAACAATGTCAATGCCCACTCGCTCGAATGGGATACTAACAACTGGAAAGGGCTGGAGTGGGGCCTTGATCTTCCCCCCACTCTTCCCACTTGCCTGGCAAGTCTCACAGGTTCTGCAATAAGTATCTGAGCTCTTGTGCAGCTGGGACCAATAAAAGTGGGTTGCCAGCCTCTCAAAGGTCTTGGTCTGCCCCAGATGTCCTGCCAATGGAATGTCATGACCCAACCCCAGTAGGAAGGCTCTGAAGCACTCGGGTACCACCAGCAAACGGGCTGACCCCGGCTCAGCGGCCTTAGGCTCGCTATACAGGAGACTGTTCTCCCAATAAATCAGATGTGAACCAGACATGTCACCTGCTGCCTGGGCTGCAGCCTGTCGCCGCATACCCTCAAGAGAAGGGCAAACTCTTTGCTGCTCACAAAACTCCTCCCTGGTGGGCCCTCCTTCCTGCTGCCAATGGGTCAGCTCAGGCAGGTCCCCCAGGTTGGCACTCTGCTCCCCGGTAGGCTCCAGGGCATCCCCCTCAGGGTCTGCTCCCTCCTGGGCCATGGGAACCAAGGGGGCCGGCTTCCCGCGCCCCCTGCTCCTTCTCTCTAAGGCAGGGACCTAGGCCATACTCTCAGGCTCCAGATCTTTCTCAACACCCTCCTTGGCTGCCATGGACCGAGTGGTAGCACATGCCCACTCAGGCAGACCCAACATCTCCAAGTGAGATTTCCTCTCCACCGTAGCCCACGGGGAGTTCTCTAAATCACTGCCCAACAGACAGTCTACAGGCATGGCGGGCCTCACAGCCACCTGAAGAGTTCCTGAGACCCCCCCCCCCCACTCAAAGGGAACCTGAGCCACCTCACATTGGCTCTCTGAGTTGTCTGCAGACACTATTGGGTAGAATGCATGGGGAACAACCTGCTCCTTGGACACCAACTGGGAGCTGACAGCAGTTACACTGGCTCATGTGTCCCTTAGAGCCTCCACTCTATGGCCATTGATGGTCACCCACTGCCTGTACTTTTTTATGTTATCAGGCAGTTCAAGCTTCGGGACCATCTCAAAGTCTCTTAGTGAGACAAGGGTCATTTCTACGGGATCCCACCCACCTTGGGCATCCATCTCCTCCCCTTCCAGGGCTACACTAGCAAGCTGGCGGGGTGGTGCACAGGGTGGTGCAGGAGCAACCCTTTGGGGACACTGTGGATCAAAGTATCTGTGGCCCACTTGACCACACTTAAAATAAGTAAGGGGCCCCCTCTGAACAAGCCTACCTGTCGGGGGCACTGGCTTCTTATCTTGGGGAGGCTGGGACATCACTGCTTGGTTCCCTTGGGAATTACTTTGGGGCCCTCTGTGGAACTCCCTTGGTTTACCCCTGTCCCCCCCACCTCTCTACTGGGGACCCTGCCCACCTTTGGCGAAGTCTCCCACTGGACCCTTGCGAACCCGGGTGCTCACCCAGCGGTCCGCCTCCTCAGCAAGCTTCATAGGATTAGTTAGCTTGCAATCGATCAGGTGCTGGCGTAGCTCAGGAAAACAGTTACTAGATAAATGCTCCCATGCAATCAAATCATAAAGCTGCTCAAAGGTTTTTACTTTGCTACCTTTTACCCAGCGCTCCATTGCTCTGCAAAAAGAAGACACATATTCAACCCATGTGGTACCCTCTAACTTCTTGCAGGTTCTAAATCTCTGCCTATACATCTCAGGGGTCAAACCATAGCGGGTAATCAAAGCTTCTTTCATATGGGCATAAACCATGCTACTTTCTGGGGGCAGGTCCAACAAGGTATCCCTGCCCTCACTCACAAAGCGTACCCACAACCCCGCTCCCCAATCCTTCTCAGGGACCCGGTGGGACACCATAGCTAATTCATAAGCGGCAAACCATTGCCCAATATCTTCACTTTTATGGAAATCCTTAATAACCTCTTTAGGTATATACACTCTACTCTCAGTATGCACTACTGGTATGCTGCCACCAGAGGGGGAGATCTCTATACTTTTTGCTTTAATCTCCAACTCCCTGAAAATTCTCTCATGCTCAAGTTTCACTTTCATCATTTCAAATTCTAACTTCTTATTCTCTAGGTCCCTCTGACCATCCATTTTAAGCTTAGCCATCTCTATATTATGTCGCCTATCTCTCTCCCTGTCCTCCATCTCTTCTGGAGTCAGACCCCTTGAGGATACGCTAGTGCTGGAAACTGCTTTATCCCTTACCAAATCTACCACTTCATCCTGCTGCTCTCCTGAATTCTCTCCCCCCTCCACAGGCTCTTCCATATTCCTAGGGGCATCCCTGGCTTCGAACCAGGCCTTCAGCAACTTGTAATACTCTTCCCTTCTAGTGAGACCTGTGATAGGGACTGTGAAGCGTTTGCAAAAATATTTGAGCTGCTTGGCATTGTAGGTTTCTAATTTCTCTTCTTCCCAGGAGAGATCCTCAGAGGCATTGGATATGGGCTTGCCCATTGTAGCAATAACTGGCAATATCAATCAAAAATAGAACAAATCCTCAAAATACATACGTGGTTATGTTATGGTCTGCACTCACTAGTAGTGTACACTATAATTACTGTATGCAATCATAAATGCAAGTCCAGATCCTCACTGCTGACCACCAATGTTAGAAATGGGGGTCTCTAGTTGGCAATGGCTGGCCACTGTCCAAGTTGGGACCCTTCTTCCTAAGTCAGAGTAAGCAGACTACACCCTTTGATAACCCCTGCTCAACCCTGTGGTAACGAAGCACGAGCAGCTAGGCTTATCTCAGAGGCAGTGTGTGAAGCATTTATGACCATACACAGTAACACAGTGAAGAACACTACAAAGGAACACCACTCAAGTAGTTATAAAAATAAGTATCTTTATATATAGACTTAACACAAGAGCAATAACAGTAAAAATCCACAATACTAGAAAATAGGGTTACTCTTGAAAGGTTGCAAAAATAGTTCAAAGTGTGCAAAGAGGAGTTCAGTTCAAGGCAGTGGTCTCTGCGACCCTTTTACTCACAAGATACCTGGATTCTGTAGCAAGCAACCAAAATGTCGCTAAGGAGTTGTAGCGATGGTTTTCCTTACGCTAACCAGCGATGCGTTGAATCCTTGCTGCAAGGGAGGATGATGCGCTGATTTGTGTGCAGGACAAAGCGACAAACTTCT
Organism: Triturus cristatus; assembly: GCF_964204655.1. NCBI lineage: Eukaryota > Metazoa > Chordata > Amphibia > Caudata > Salamandridae > Triturus > Triturus cristatus. The sequence goes on along the minus strand of NC_140590.1, from coordinate 1,146,932,447 downwards.
GCACGCTAAGCCGGCGATGCGATAAAATCCTTGCCGCGAAGGGAGGATGATGCGCCGAGCCTGTTGCGTGTGCGATCTTGTTGCGATGAAAGAAAATGGCGCTCCGCGAGGGAGCGACGATCCTGATGCGATGAAAATGGCGAACGCTCGGCGTCCGCTCTGCGATGTCGTGAAGCGATGAACTAGATGCGATGATCTTTGGTTAGTGAGTGCTTTGAGGCCCGCAAACATGCAATGCGATAATCTTCGGGTTAGCGAGCATTTGGCAGCCCGCAGACAGGTGATGCGATGATCTCCGGTAGCGAGCACGCAGCAGCGCGATGATTTTCCTTACGCTCTTCAGCGCTGCAGCGGCTCGCTAACGGGCGTTAGCGACGATTTTCAGCACTCTCTTCTCCACAGTAGGACTAGAGGCCCTGGAACTCACAGGAGCCTCAACTGCAGATAGAAATCCTCGCTGGGAGGAAACAGGAGGCTGGTAGTGGAGTCTGATGTGCCTGAGACTCCTGCAGGAGGCTAGCTCTCTTCTAGCCCTTGGGTGTTTGCTGTAGCAAAAATAAAAGTTCCTTCAAAGTCCTTTTCCTCTTCTTCCAAGTCCAGTAGTAACCACTGCAGGCCAGTCCAAGAAACAGCACACAAGCACAAGGGCAGTCCTTCTCCTGCAGATTCCTTCTGTTACACGGACAGAGGTTCTTCTTGTTGTCCAGGAGCAATACAATTTGTAGGGGTTTCAGCACAGATATTTATACCCCAAAAGTCTTTGTTCTAAAGAGTCACAAGTCACTGAACCCAGCCAGAACCAGTTCTGCCCAGCCCTGGAGCACTTTGTTTACCAGGCTGCATCCTTCCTTTCAGAAAGAGGGGGTCTGCCATCAGACGCACAGTGGGAGGTGGAGCCAGCATTCACCTTGCCAGGCACAGCCCTATTCAGATCCAGGTGCTACCCCTCCCCATACTCCAATGCAGATCTCTCTATTCAACCCAGGTCTGACTCAGCCTGCCCTGTCCCTCCAAAACCAGACAACCAATAGACATAACAGCAGAGCACACTGGCAGGCTTAGGCAAGAAAATACCTACTTTCTAAAAGTGGTATTTTCAAACACAGAAAATAAAAATAAACTTCACTAAAAGATGTAGTTTAATATTCTGAGCTCAGGCATACTAAATTTGTTTTTCTACCATGTTCTGTGGGTCAGGTAGGACTATAGAATGTAATAGCCAAACCTCCCATTCTGGCCTATGGAGAACAGGTAGCCTTACAGTAGTGAAAAACGAAATTGGGTGTAATTCACTACCAGGACATGCTACACACATCAGAGCATGTCCTACCTTACACATACAATGCACCCTACCATAGGGGTGACTCACATGATGCCAAGGAAAGGTTCAGGGGCTGGGGAGTGGGTGCACTTCACAGCCAAGATGGCAGTTCTAGACTGCACACAGACACTGCAGTGGCAGGTCTGAGGCACACTTTACAAGCTGCTTCTGTGGGTGGCGCAAACCAGCGCTGCAGGCCCACCAGCAGCATTTGGTTTACCAGCCCTGGGCACACACAGGCCACGCTACTAGGGACTAACAGGTAAACCAAATAAGCCAATCATGGCTATACCAATTCACATGTCATCTTTACACAGGGAGCATTTGCGCTGTGGCAGTGAATGGCAGTGGCACAGTGCCCAGAGCATCTATTACCAGCAAAAACAGAGGAGACAACAGCGAAAAATGGAAGGGAGACCCACACCAATGGTGCCAGGTCTAACACTGACCCAATGCGTTCTGCCGGAGAGGAAGGAGTGGATCCAGCCAGGGCATTGTCCCGGATCCCTGCATCGTGGAGTCTGCGTATTAGGGTGCGGTGAGAGACTGTGTTGAACGCCGCTGAGAGGTCGAGGAGGATGAGGGCTACTGTTACTTCTCTGTCCAGTCCTCGTCTGTTGCGGCGAGGAGGGCGGTTTCTGTGCTGTGGTTTTTTCTGAAGACGGATTGGGAGGAGTCGAGGATGTTGTGCTCTTCGATGAAGGTGGTGAGTTGGCTGTTGATGGCTTTCTCAAAGACTTTCGCTGGGAACAGAAGCAGGGAGATGGGTCTGTAGTTCTTGAGGTCGGTGGGGTCCGCCGAGGGCTTCTTCAGGAAGGGGTTGATCTCGGCGTGTTTCCAGTCGTCGGGGAACGAGGCGTTCGTCAGGGAGCAGTTGATGGTGTGGCAGAGCATGGGTGCGATGGTGTCGGCAGCTCTGTTGAAGATGTGGTGGAGGCAGGGTTCTGTGGGGGCCCCGGAGTGGATTGACTCCATTGTCTTCAGTGTGTCTTCAGTGGTGAGGGCTGTCCAGTTGTCAATCGTTGGCTTCAAGGTGTCGGGGGTGGCTGGTGAGGGTTCAGTGTGCTGTTTGTCTTCGTCGAAGTTGTCATAAATGTTCTTGATTTTGAGGTGGAAGAAGGTGCTGAGTTTGTTGCAGAGGTCTTGTGAGTGAGGGATGTCAGTAGACTCCCTGGTGGGTTGGGCGAACTCCTTGATGATGCTGAAGAGTCCTTTGCTGTTATACGCGTGTGGAGATTCTGTCTTCCATTGCTTTTTTTCTTGTTTTTCTGATGAGTTGGTGGTGGTGGGCGTTGGTGGCGGCTCTGAAGTCGTTGTGGGCCTCTATGGATTTGGAGTTCCTTCAGGCTTTTTCGAGGCGGCGGCATGTACGTCTAGACTCTAGAAGTTTAGTGGTAAACCATCTGGCTTTCTTGGCGTGAGCGTTGTCGTTTTTCTTGAGGGGGGATATGGTGTTGGCACTGTCGGAGATCCTTCTGTGCAGAGTTCGGGCTGTGGTGTTGGGGTCGTCGTCTTCTGCGATGGTTGGGGTGGAGTTGCTGAATAAGAAGGTGAGCTGGTCGTCGGTGATTTTGGTCCAGTTTCTTCGTGGGAGCAGGTGCTGGTGTCTTTGGATGGTGGGTGTTCTGAAGGTGAAGTGGACGCATCGGTGGTCTATCCATGGGAGTTCGGTAGTGTGGCTGAAAGTGATGGAGTTTCCTGTTGTGAAGAGGAGGTCGAGGGTGTGTCCTGCTGGGTTCGGTTATGATCTGGCGGAGTCCCATGTTTTGGAGGTTGTCCAGGAGGGATGTGGTGTTGGGGTCCAGTTGGTTGTCGAGGTGGAAGTTGAGGTCTCCCAGCATGGTGTAGTTGGTGGATGCGATGGCATGCGGGGAGATGATGTCCGTGATGGAGTTGGCAAATGGTCTGCGGGGTCCAGGGGGTCGGTAGATGAGGGTTCCCCGGAGGGTGGTGGTAGGTCCGGCCAGTATCTTGAAGTGAAGGTGTTCCATCAGGTCTGTGGGCTCGTCGGGGAGGATACTCAGGCGGAGGGTGGATTTTTGGACGATGGCGATTCCTCCACCAGTGCCCAGAGTGCCTAGTTTGCCTGTGTTCCATAGCGGAGTTTGTTGCGTCAATTTGTCTGTCCATCCCAAGGATCGTGTTACCGCATGCCATATGTGAACAGTGTGCGTAGTTGGTCCTAGTAAGTCTAATTTTTGCTTTTTATTATAGAGCATCCAATTGAACCCTCCCGCACCCACGGCATGCCTATCCATTCGGTACGCGGGGTCGGTGTTGGGCGAATTGACCCATTGATTAATCACTGCTAATTGAGCGGCCCAGTAGATAGTCTGGACATTTGGAAGTGCAATACCACCGTCATACCAGCTTCTGACCAGTTTTGACGCAGCGATCCTAGCGGGTTTCACATCCCATAGGATATTGTTGACCTCTGAATCTATTGCTTTAAAACTGGATGCAGGAATACAAAATGGAGTGTTATGGAGGGCATAGAGAAACCTGGGGAGTGCCATCATTTTAAAAAGCGCTGCCTTACCCAGGAGGGTAAGCGGCAATGATTTCCAGTGTTTGGCGTCTCGTCGCAGTCTCTGCAGTGATTCCTTGAGGTTTCAGCCAGGAAGTCGTCTGGGTCAGAAGTGACATCAATCCCTAAATATTTGAAGCTGTCCGTGACCACTTTTACTGTGCAACCCCTCGGTAATACTGGGGGAAGCCCATGTAGAATATACAGTACGGATTTTCCCCAGTTGATGGTGTGTCCGGAAACTGTCACGTATACTTCGCATATGTTTAGGAGTCTACAGAGGGAGCATTTGGGGGATGCTATATATACCAAAATGTTGTCTGCATAGAGGAATATGTGGTCTTCCCATTCCTCCACCCAGCAAAGTTTGCGGATAATTGGGTCTCTTCTTATCCAGGCTGCTGATGGTTCTAGGACCAAGGCAAAAAGGAGTGGAGACAGAGGGCAGCCCTGCCACGTTCCGCGTCTCAGAGAGAATTCACGTGAGATGTGTCCGTTAGCTACAACATGTGTGAGTGGGTTAGTGTATAGTAATCGAACCCATGAGCAGAATTTGGGCCCGAACCCCAAATGGTTAAGCACCGCAAAGAGGAATGGCCATTCGATCGAGTCGCAGGCCATCCTTGCGTCAAGGGCCAATATGGCAGCCTCTTCCTGTATGGTGTGTTTTCGGCTTAGGACGTTATGTAGGCATCTAAGATGTAGGGCTGTGTTTCTTCCCAGCATAAATCCTAATTGATCCGGGTGGACTCGTTTAGAAAGGGGGGGGTCAGTCGGTGAGCCACCGTTTTGGCCAGTATCTTGGCTTCAGCATTGAGCAAAGAGATGGGTCTATAGGAGGTGCTTTCGGAGGGGGATTTGCCTGGTTTATGGATGGCTACTATGGTGACTATACGTTGAGCTATGGGGAGCTCCCCTTGATCTAGGCTCACCTCATACATCTCTAATAGATGGGGGGCCAGTGTAACAGCTGTTCTCTTGTAGAGTTCTATTGGTATGCCGTTGGGACCTTGAGCTTTCCCCGACTGTATCTTGTTCATGGCTAGCAATAATTTGTCCGCTGTCAAGGCAGCTTCCAGTAACTGGGTCTCTTCCTTTGTGAGTGTTGGTAACTGTGTGTCTCCTAGGAATGCTATCGCATCTTGCACTCCAATCGTAATTGTAGGAGTGTAAACGCACTCAAAGTGCGTCGCTAATGCGTCCATTATCTCTTGCGGGTCTGACGTGGTGTTGTCGTCTTCGAGTCAGAGCTCTATCACCCATCTGTCCGCCCGTGCTCGTTTATCTAGCCAGGCGAGAAGCTTGCCTGCCTTGTCCCCAGTTTCATAGACCCTGTGTCGAACTGCTGTGAGTCGGGTTCTAGCGTCTGCCCATAAGTATTTTTTGTATTCTTGCTCTTTTGTACGAAGCTTATGTGTGTTAGCATCAGATGTGTCTTGAGCATGCAGTGTCTATAAATGGTGCACTTCTTGTTCCAGGGCCTCTACTACTTTTTTTTGTTCTTTTTTGTGACCTGAGATCAAGGATATGGCTTGTCCTCGTAAGACTGGTTTGTATGCTTCCCAGAGTATCAGTGGTGAGGACACTGACAATTCGTTTTCTGCAAAATAGTGCGTTGTAGTGGTGAGTAAACCTTTCCAGATCTTGGAGTTAGGCTTATCGGGTACATGCGACATCGTGTCTGAATCTGTAAGGCATAGTCCGCCGAGACAGGGGAGTGATCGGAGATACCTCTGGGTAGATGCCATATTTCCCTGAACCTGCCCACACTATCTGTGGCTGTGAGTATGTAATCTATGCGAGAGAGACTATTATGAGCCTCTGAGTGGTAGGTAAATTGACGTGTCTGCGGGAATTTAAAGCGCCAAGCGTCTATCAGGCCAAATGCGTCTAGGAAGTCAGCGAAGCTGGATCGTGTGCGGTGCTGTGGTCTAGGAGGCGTTCGGTCTAGAGTATCATCCAGTGTTGCGTTAAGGTCGCCACCAATTATCAGTTCTCCTTCTGGCAGTGTAAGTAGAAATGTACCTAGTGCCGGAAAGGCCAATGAGTGGAGTGCGGGGGATATAGACCATCACTAAGTTAATTGTGCGTCCCTCCCATTGGCAGGAAAGCACTGCAAATCGACCTTGATCGTCCGTGAAGGTGCGGGGGATAATCAGTGGGAATTGCTTTTTAATCAGGATTCTAACCCCCCGAGAACCCAAAGTGAATTCGGAGTGTACCGCTAATTTAAAATCCCATCGGTCTAGAGCCTTACATGTCGATCATACCAGGTGCGTTTCTTGGAGCATTGCTACCGCTGGTGCCCTACGTTTGACATATTGCAGCACCAGTCCTCTCTTCAACTTATCTCTCAAGCCATTGACATTCCAGGAGATGAGTGATAATGATGGTGCCTGTGTGTCAGAAGAGTGTATCAGGGGTCGTGGGTGTAGATGTTAATGTCATTTGAGCCAGGTCTGCGAGATTTCGACACTAAGGAAACTCATGGAAACAGTACATAGACATTTGCAAGTCTCAGTGAAGATCCAATTAAACAATGATAAACAATGTAATAAACTTTAAAAACCCTGTATCTGGTCCCGCCCCCTCCCTGCCTCCCTGCATGACGGGCTTAAAACTTCCGCCTCCCCAACAATGCAGAGTGGTTATGTCCCATTCCCCGTTACCTTTGTAGGGGGGTAGTCTCTGCATCAGTCCCCCCAGAACATCTCTGCGACATTAGTGTATGACAGAAATAAAAAATATGAAATTTGCATAGATGAGTAAACGTACATCAGTATTATTCGTTAACATGAAGTATCATTCAATCAGCTAATGGCAGTCTCAAAAGAGAGAACTTTCAGTCATTTAGGCGAGCGATTGACTAAAGAGGCTCTTCCGTCCATTTGATGGAGAAGTCTGTTTTTTCCGGTTCTACTCTCTTGGAGGGATCGTTGCCCTTTCAGTGTCTTTCCGTTGATTCTGCCTGCGCTGCAGCTGCATCTTCTGTCTCAGGTTGCATCAATGCATTCAGAAGTTGGTGCAATTTATTTGCCTTCCCTGCGTTTGCGACTTTAAGCCATCCTTCAAGCCATTCCTGGGCTTCCTCTGGTGTGGCAAAAAACCAAGCTTTCCCCTCCGCCTCGAATCGCAACCTTGCCGGGAATAGCATGGAGTATTTCAATTCTCTATTTCTCAATTCTTTTTTGACGTCAAGAAAGCTGCGGGGCAGAATTTCACTGTTGGTTTTAACCGTTCTAGTACCCTACTTATGTTTGCAGCCTCAAACAGCGGTGCTCCATGTGCGAGTCTTATCCCAAGATACCTGACCCCTTTTGTTGTCCAGGAAAAATCCAACCGAGAAAGGTCCTACTCTTGTTTTCCGGCCAAGTCTCACATCAGGAACAGTTTAGATTTAGAACGATTAATATGTAGCCCAGACACTTCACCAAATTCAGCGATGACAGCCAGCATAATGCAAGATTGAAGCATCATCTGCATACAGGGAGACCGCATGGGTATGTTCCCTGATCAGTATCCCTCAGCACTGCAACATATTCAGTACAAAAAGCAGGCGTGACAAAGGACAGCCCTGTCTGGTTCCTCAGTATAGGGAAAGCCGCTGCAACACCAACACTCCTGTATTGGTGCTGTATAACAATTGCACCCATTTTATGTATGACTCACCCATGCCTAGCTTCTGCAGGGCCCTCCTGCCATACACAAGAATGTCACATCTTGGTGGTCGTGGCCAATTAAACTGTAATGATCACTCCAAGAAAGGTCGCATTCCAATTCCCAAAGGAAGAACTTCAATTAGAAATAGAGCAGAGCAAATATCACCAGGGAGTTACAGCAACAGTGGTCCAGCATCAACTGACACGTCAAGTAGAAATATGCTCTTTTGAAATGCGGATTGGACATTCCAGAATCCTTAAAGCAAGAAGACATAACACCATTTTCGAAAGATACTTTAATATATTATTGTGTGTGTGAAGGTGTGGTGCCAGGTATTTTTGCAGCCTGGCATAGTGCTGCATTCAACCGCTGTGTTGGAGGGCCCATGTGGGGGTGGCAGGACAAATGGAGCTGGTGCATGGGTCTGATGGGACCTCTCCCACCACCCTCGAGATGCCAGTGCCTGAGCTTCTTCTCTCCCAATGCCATGGATTCTTTCTCTGAGGCTCCATCCTCATTTACTCTGATCCCTCCCTCCTGAGCCCACCTACATTCCCATAAAGGCTTCTACTGATATCTGCTGCACTCTTATGGTGATGACCCTTGAGCATGCCTCAGCCTCATACTGTGACCTTTAACTCCCCCTCCGGCCTCCTAAATCCTCTGGTTTGGCCAAGTCTTCTGGGTTTACTTCAAAATCTAGACCAACAAAGCAAAAGAGGATATAGACCAAACCGACTGCATCTCGCCTTCCTTCAAAATAGGCGGAAGGACCATCTGCTCTTGCAATGTCTAAAAGAATAAGCAGTGTAGGCCACGCAGCGATATAGAGAACTACTAAGAATATGCCTGATCCCAATTATGCATTATTTCACCTGGAATGAGGAATAACAGGTGGACTCAGGATAAAAGGGATATTTTCCACATCATCCACCCTTCAGGCCGAACAACAGGCCTTCGTTTGCTGTCGTTTACCACAGATGCTTATGACAGTGTGGGGCAGTGCAGAGTGGGGTGGATCATTACCTACTTCCCCATGTTGCCAGAGGGGGTGGGGAGGTGATGCACTGCACCTCTACCTGCAGTCCTTGCCCTAGCGCCAAGCACAGTTTGGACCTGTGCAACCGGGTCTGTTATTTCTGAACCTGGGATCCCCGGGGATGGCATTTCCAGACAAATTCATCCTGGCTCTGGAAATATTGGGCCATTTCTAGTCACTTGAACCTGTAGCCCTCCTACGATTCTCCAGGAGGGATACAGCAGAAGGGAACATGTAATGAGGCCACTGTTTAATTTGTAAAAAAATAAAGAAAAGTAGTGCAGTGAGTCCTTAGGAGGATGGATTGCCAAATGCCGAATGCGAGGGTAGCTGAACTACCAAAGAGACCTAGGGGCATATTTGTATGAAAATGGCGCAGCTCGGTGTCGCAGGCTATTTTGCTGCGCCAAGCTGCGGCATTTTAAAAATGCAGGGATGCATCGTATTAGCAAGAACACCGCGCATCTCTCTGCTCACCCCTGCACCGGCACTAAAAAAGCTACCAACCACCAACACAGGCGCCTGCGTTGCAGGGATGATTGTGCTTGTGCAGGAGGGTACACCTTCCTGCACAAAAACATTAATTAATGGCATTTTGCTCCTTCTATGTGTGCTACAGAATGCAGCACACAAAGAAAGAGCAAAAAACAAGGAGATTTTAAAGTATTTCTCCTCGCTGCACCACATTAACCCCTCCTTTTGAAAGTCGTTTGTTTTTGGTGCTGCCTCAGATTTACAGATCCTTGTAAATCCAGAGCAGTGCCAAAAAGCCATGGTGTTGCTGGTAATCCAACACAGCACCACACATTGCACGCCCCTTTGCCACAGAAAACTGTGTTGCAGAGGGCCATATTTACAAGGCTGTGTTAAGCCATGCAAAGTGGCTTAGGGCGACCTTGTAAATATGGGCTTGCATAGAGCGCCACTGGCTCATCAAAAAAGGGTGAAGCTCAGGTGACGCTAGCAGCTTGTAAATATGCCCCCTAGCGTTGATTCCACCCCAAGCCTCTTTCTTCCACCACCCTACACTTCCTGTCTCTTTATATCACTCTTGCAGGTTCTTTTTCATACTTTCTCTCCTTTGTCTCTGTTTTCCTATATTTTCTTACTATTACTTTCTCCCTTTTCTACCTTTCTCTAGTGGCCAATGTCTGATGGTGAAAAATAGTTCCTGGTCCCCAAGAAAGTGCAGGTGCCCATCACATGCACACGAGGCACAGCTCACACATTCTCCTAAGAACGCTCCTCTACTTTGTCATCAGTTAATATCGAAAACTGCAGAATGCTTCCTCTAAGACATCTTCAGCCCCACACCTCTATGGGATCACTATTACATGATTCTAAGGGCCTCTAATCCCTGACTCTGTTGGCCCTTCTAGAGCAACATCCGAGCCAACTGTTTTCATTTATTATTAATGATACATTCTGCACCATTTTTCATGTTGTATAGCATCCCGAAGTACACCAAGTTTACATTTAAGACAAAAAAGCTACATACATAAAACATATTTTGTGCTCTCTTATTGCAATACAATAATTCCAAAGAAAATACAACCTCTTGTGGAACCTTCAATAATTTATTTGAATGTCTCCGACAAGTGGTGAGTCCCTCTTTTCCTTCAGGTCCCTCAAAGTTAAGTGTTGGGCTTCTCTTTGCTGGGGTATGACTGACTCTGCCCCAGCTTTACTTGTGTGCGGTGGAAATCCGTCCATTTCTCCATAGAGTAATCTGCTTCATTGCGAACTGGTGACCTTTGAAGGGCTGGTGGGAACTTGGAACAATGTGTGTGTGTCTGAGGCGGAAGGGGGGAGTCAACTTCCTGTCTCCCGACCTCCACAGACGCCAATGCGCCTGGCTCAGTGCAACTTCCCACAGTAGTTCCAGCCCAGGGGAAGCCATGGAATCTGCCCATAACTATGTACAGGGTCCCCCCAGAGCTTCCTCATCAGTAGCAGGGCCAAAGTTCCCCATAATTATGATTTTTGAGGATATGTGATTCTGGCCCAAGGACTGTGGGATCTGACCAGACCACAGACCGCTGACGTTCCATGTAACAGCAGGGAAATATGGATTTAGCACAACCTGGTAGAAATACGATCTGCTTTGGAATGGGGGCCTACATTTGGATTAGTGGGAGTCCCAGAATGTACCTCGACGGAGGCGATGGTTTTCCTAGCAGTTGGGACCTTGTTTTTCAATGTGCATACCGCCAGCAGTCACGTGTCAGGCTAGATGATCTGTGGAGAGGGAGCAGTTGGGTGTCAGGTTTCACTGATGTGTCTAGAGTGAATAGTAGGGTGCCAGGCCTGACATATGTGAGTAGCAGGAGCCCTTATGTGCCAGCACTAGAATTAGTTGGGTTTCAGGCTTAACCAATGTACCTAAAGGGAACAGTGGATTTCAGGCCTGACATATAGGTCTACAATGAAGTTGGGTGTCAGAAGCGACTGGTCTGTCCAGAGGGAGCAGTTGGGTGTCAGGCTCCGCCGATGGATGTCTAGAGTGAATAGCTGGGAGACAGCTGAGCTCCGACGTGTGAAGTGGGAATAGTTGGGTGTCAGGTCTAGAAGAATTAGTTGGGTGTCAGGAGCGACTGGTCTGTCTAGAGGGAGCAGTTGGGTGTCAGGCTCCACCGATGGATGTCTAGAGTGAATAGTTGGGAGACAGCTGAGCTCCGACGTGTGAAGTGGGAATAGTTGGGTGTCAGGTCTAGAAGAATTAGTTGGGTGTCAGGCTTAACCAATGTGCCTAAAGGGAACAATGGATGTCAGGCCTGACATATGCGCCGTCTACAATGTATTTGAGTTTCTGGCGTGACTCGTGTCTAGATTGAGCACTAGGGTGTCAGGCCTGACATCTGTATCCGGAGGGAGCAGTTGGGTGCCAGGCTTCACAGATGTGCCTAGGGTGAATAGTTGGGTGCCAGGCTTGACGTGTGTGTAGCGGGAGCAGGTAGGTGTCAGCACTAGAATCAATTGGGTGTCAGGCTTAACCAATGTACCTAAAGCCAAGAGTGGATGTCAGGCCTGACATATGGGACTACAATGAAGTTGGGTGTCACTCGCAACTGAAGTGTCTGGAGGGAACAGTTGGGTGTCAGACCCGATATCTGTATTTAGAGGGCGCAATCGGGTTTTGGGCCTGCTGAAGTGCCTGTCATGTTTATTTGGAATTCAGGCGCGACAGAGAAGCCCACAGTAAGCCCTGATTATGTGCCCTACCCCATCTCTAGGGCTGATTATGTTTCTTTTCTCTGTGCTCCTGTATTTTTCCCAAATGACTGAAGACTGGGGTTAGACATTAACCTTGAGGAATGTCTACCATCGGGTACAAGGGGGCAGTCTGAAATGGAGGAGTGGATGCGTACTTACCTCAGACTTCGGCCCTTCCTCTGGGGTATAAAGATGCCCCCACGTGCCCTCCCCTCACAGTGCGACTGAAAGAGGCCGTGCCTCCCGAGCCCAGAACACGGCTGCCTGCAGAGGCTCTCCCAGGTAAAAAGCTGCCGAGCACAAACGGACCTTACCGGCCCTGTACGGAGAGTGACGCACGTGCAGATCACGCAGTGCGTCAGAGGTTAGTGGCGCAGTCTGGGGAAGGCGGAGCAGGTCACAGGTCCCTTGGTGCCTACCAACTGCACCGTGGGGATCCATTCAAGTGGCGTAGTTAGAATGCCGTGTATCCTTATGCAAGCAAGGGAAATGGCCACCGCCCACCAATTATTTGGTTTAAAAAAACAGCTAAAATTGGTGTACAGTGGACCTCTCACACCGGAGGTTCCGATGCGTTGTGCCTATAGCACCCCTGAAAGCTAAGCTCCTGCTCCAGTCTCAGCGCCAGGGTCTGTGGGGCGGCTGTGTTGCTGCCCAAAGCAAATGTGACTCGAGAAGGGAGCTAGCTGTCGGTGTCACCTCGGTTATTAAAGACATTGCAGGTGTTGGGAGTGGGGAGGGAGGGAGGGAGGGCACTACTGAGTATCGAGCCCACAATATTGTGGTGCAAGAATATTGAGGACAAAATATCACGAGGTAAGTGCATATAGCGAAGTATAGATTTACTATTGGTAATACCACTGCAACCTGCCTCAAAGATATGTGTACTGAGTATGTTCCTGTATAAGTGGAGGAAGGTATCAAAAATCACGACTGACTCACCTGTCATTTCTTTTCTTTATTTTGCCCTCAATATTGTGTCTCATTGATATTCTGGAGTCGATATTCGGAAAGCGCGCTTGGGGAGAGTTTCTGGGTTTGATCGGATCCTTCTGGGGTGGGGGGGGGGGGAGAGCTGCTGTGTGCGTGTTATTGGCTGTGAGTGCTTCGGAGGCGGAACGCAGTGGGGTCTGTCGTTTTCAATGGAATTGCTGCAGTGTGCTGTGGTGCTGTAATTAGGCTTATCCTCAATCAGCACTTTTCCTCCAGATGGAGTTCACTGAAGAACTCTCCACATCCCTGCACCTTAGATGTGCGTTTACTGGTAGTGGGCCATGATACGCCTTTCACCAGGGCGTCTTGCTATACTGGGGTTTTCCTTTGCACACATTTACACAAAAGAACAACTGAGACAGACGTCTAGACTCCCTCGTGCTCACAACATGCAAAAGAGGCACACAGCTGGCAGTGCTGCATTTGAACAGCACACCCCTCTCACCACACCACCATACATCTGCGAATCACTGGGAACAAGTAGCTTAGATATAGCACACCCCCACAAGCACGCGCTTGCATCAAAGCCGCATCCTTGGCTGGCCATGCCTGTCGAGAGAACAGTCTGCCCAGGCTGTGAATAAACAACCGATCACCCTGGTGGAACAAAATAAAGGCCTAAATCATTTGACATGCACATGACTCGCCCTTACACATAGTACACTCATTTTAAGAAATCCTGAACATTTTTAAGCAATACATTGGACAAACCAGTATTGACTATAGAATGTGAAGCAATGCCACACCATTAGCAGATTGTGTGTAATACAAATGCCAGTAACAAAACAATGGCACAGGACAAATTCACTCCAGCTGATGAAAACCTGAGTATGTTTGAAAAGGGCACTTTGATTCTGGAAGTTCAACTCTAATATACAAATGCCAGAAGTGCCATATATGATGCTGGTAACACAACGCGGCGTGCTTAGGGCAGGTCTTCTTGCTTTGCTATAATATTCTGCTTTGTACAAACTAGCGAACTGGCTTTAAAACAGTGAGCATGACAGTTTGGCTGACCCTCGACCCCTTGCATTATTTACCGACCTCTGTTCCCTACAGCCCCTCTTCTTATGTGTATCTCTTGGCTCTATAGCATTTCATAATCTTTTAGAACTTCCTCTCCTGGGTCTCACAAATCTCCTCTCATGAACCCCATGTGACCCTTGGGTATCCTTCATCTATTGGGTCTCTTGGATCCCCAGCACTTGTTGGATCTTATGAATCCCCTGGATCTCTTGCGTGTTTTTCATTTCCTGCTTATCTTGGTTCTCTTCGATACCCGGAATCTCTTGGGTCTCCCGTTTCCCCTGCAACGCTCGAGTCGCCTGAACTCTTGGGCCTGCTGGATCCCCTGTGCCTCTTATGCCCTTGTCAGACCCTGGGTGTCCTGGATCCACTGCATCTCCTGGGTCTCCTGATCCTCTATGTATCTTGACTTTCTGTAATTCCTGGATCTCCTGTATATCTTGAGGCTTCTTGATCCCCTGCAGCTTCCCTGTGTCTCTTAGGTTCCTTGTATCTCTTGGATATCTTGGATCCCTCCATCTCCTGGGTCTCCCGGCGTTCCTGCATCTCGCGGTTCTCCTCTGCATGTTTGCTGCTCTTGGGTCTTCAGCATAACTTGGGTTTTTGAGAAACCCCAATATGTCTTAGGTCCCCCTCAAACTGCGCCATTCCTTGATCCCCTATGGTCTCTGTCATCTCCTCTGTCTGTTGGATCTCCTGGACCACCTTAATTTCTTAGGTTCCCCTAATACCCGGTATCCCCTGGATCCACAGGTTTTTGGATCCCCTACACCCTCCTTTTGTTTCTTGGGTTCCATGGGTATTTTTAGTGTCTTGGATTCCCTACATGTGTTGGCTATCCTGGGTACCCTGCATCTCTTGTGTCTCCCGCCTCGGTTGTTGTGGTCCTCTTGCATATGTTGGTTCTTTCCTTTCTTCTGGGCTTTCAGGTATTCCTTGCCTAATGATACCCTGCATCTCTTGGAACTCTGCTGTCTCTTGGTTCCCCTGCATTCCCTTCAACTCTTAGGCCCTTGTATTTCCTTGGTTGCCTGCATCTTTTGAGTCTCTTAAATTTCCTGGTTCTTTTGACCAAGTTGAATATTCCAGAGTCTGTATAAGATTAACCGCTCAGGTTTCCCAGTCAAAGGTCATCATAGAAAACTAGCTAACATATTCTCTCTCCACTGCGGTGGTTGTTTTTGGAAATCTTGGCATTGTATCAAAAGATGTATTTGTTTGTTTCCTTTGGAAAACTGACAGCTCTTGTGGGATGGTCAGGCTTAGTAAGAGATGGCAGTCTAGGATCTTGTGAATGAGCAATCACGCTGTTGACTATACTATTTAAAATAATCTGATTTATTCATTCTCTATGTTCCTTCTATAGGTTGAGAAATTTTACGCAGCAAGAAATACAACGCACATCTCTTGACCAAACAATCTCCAAGTGGTACCCTATTTGCAGACTGGACCTGCTTACTTTCCTCCCCCTAAAGAGAAAACTGTGTAGGTGAAATTGTTGGGGTTCCTTGAGGGTGGCACTGTGGTTTACCAGTAGAACAACTGTGAGGCGCTTGCTTCTGACAACAATATGTTTTTCCTGATACAATTATGATTGAGCCTTTGCCTAGTTACCTTCTTCAAATGTTTGGGCCCTTTGGCCTATTAAGGCGGTTGACACTAACATATCCACAAATGCAGACAACACACTCCAATTATATGAAAACAGATGCAATTTATATACAGTTTAACAAGGTCTTTGCCATTCAGTTTTGAACGCCACTTCAAAAAAAGCGACAAAGCTGGCCACCATAGATCAATAAATTCTCCACACTTTCCTACTTTGAAAGAGAATTCTTGATTTCGTAAAATTCTAGAAAGCACTTTCCATAGGTTCAGGCAAGCAAAATCCCAGGGGCACGATTTCCCTTCTATTTTTCCTCCTATTTTCTGTGAATGTAGATTTGCAGAGTATTCCATATCCCCTTAACTTAAAGGTAAGAAGCAATCAGCAGCCAGTCAGACCTTCAAGGGCCTTCTCCCATTGGATGGAGGGGCCACTAAGTGGGGAAGAGAACGACGTGAAACCTAGATGTCTGTCTGTCTGACACACACACACACTGCTTGCATCAACTCATACTTGAGCACTAGCATGACCACAGACCTGACCAGCCGCATGACTGCTTGACCACTACACAACTGTATGTGCGATCACCTGCATGACCAGTTGCAAAACCACTTAAGGGCAGTTTGCAAGTATTTAATATCACGAGATTGCATGACACATTGTATGACAGGCTCCTTACAAACTGCATGACAACTGCGTGATAAAACACATGCCCTGTCCCACTATATGTCCATATGCATGACAAAGTATTTAATGCTGTCAGTATTATACATGCACTAAGCTTTTCGTAAACAAAGCACTTCCCTGCCTTGCCAGGGGTAGAAAGTGCTATATAAATGCTACAGCAGCCAACACTCTTGTTCATTCTGTCCTGTCACATAATGCAATGCTTTGCATGAGCATATCTGATGTTGACGTCCTCTCATCTTGTCTTCAGTCACATCTGTTTACGAATATACATGGTAGATCAACGTTGAGTTCTTTATTGGTCTTTATGACCCCCAAGAATGGTCCTAAAACGTGTGAGCCTAGACACAATGCAATGCTGTCAGGGTCTAAGGGATTGAACTGAAGCCAAAGGGCACGCTTTTTTGGACGATGTAGGCAAATACCCCTTTTTGCCCCTTTTTA
Organism: Triturus cristatus; assembly: GCF_964204655.1. Classification (NCBI taxonomy): domain Eukaryota; kingdom Metazoa; phylum Chordata; class Amphibia; order Caudata; family Salamandridae; genus Triturus; species Triturus cristatus. The sequence goes on along the minus strand of NC_140590.1, from coordinate 1,146,915,931 downwards.
TGTGGTCACCCCCACTTTTTGCTACATTTTATTCCTGGTTTTTAGACTTTGCATACTGGGATGCTGCTGCCCATTGTATGTGCTCTAACCCCTAAAAACACGTCAAGAGCTATAAGAACCCAGTATATTCTGCAAACGTGTATTCAGGGCCTGTAAGTTAAATGTCACTAGTACAACAGCACATCTTGTGCCACCACTATAGCAACAATGCAACACATGTCTCTAGGTCTGTCCCTGCGGACTGGGTGTGCAGTTTTAAAACTGCCAATTCAACCTGCCAAAATAAACTTTTTGTCAGGCCTACACCTTCCTTTTTAATACTTAAAAGTCATATCTAAGGTAGGCCCTAAATGCTTGTATGGCAGGGTACATAGTATTTAAAAAATAGGGCATTTTTTTTTATAGTTTACATGCCGTAACAGTGAAAAAAACTACAAAATTGTTTTACTCTGTGGCAAGGCTGTCTCTCCCATAGGAAAGCGCAGGGTTTCATTACAACACCTTATATTGCTTAGCTTCAGTTTGGGAGAAGCTAGAATAGTGATTCAATGACTTATTTTATTAGTAATGTAAAACCCAGCTTAAAGGTCTTTTCTGATTTCATATTTCTATTTTGAAGATTACATTTGTTGAAAGTTGTGATTTTCCTGCGTGAGCCAAAAATGTGCCTTTCTGTCAGTATTCAGTGACACCCGGCAGCTGACTGGCTCCTTAAGTAGGTGTGAAGATGCTGCCAGAACTGAGACAAAGGGAGAGGAGTTGACCTTTCCGTGATAGAATATCAATATGGGCTGTGCCCTTGGAACTCAGTGAACTTCGAAGGATGCCTACCCTGGCACATGCAGATGCAGATCACACCTCGGCCTGCCCCATCTATTGTCCTGCTAGACAGTCAGGCACAAATCCCAGTTAGGGAGGAGCTTCCCCCAGAACTGTTTTTGAGTGACCACAATGGATGGTTTGCTCATTTCCCCAGCCATACCGCTGGGTGAGCACAGGGAGCTCTGAATAGGGGAAGAAAGGTTATGCCATGTTGAATTTACATAGAGAAGGGTACAGTGAGATAGTTGAGAATAAAACACTCAGGAAGTGCTGCAAAAGTGAGTAGGGGCACCCCTGGGTACTTCAAACCCATTGCTTAGGGAGTGGCCAGGAGTTTCCCCCATCCAAAGGATGCATTGGGCATAAATTGGGCACCACTAGTACCCTCTTCAGAACACTGCTGGATCTGTGGAAGACAGTAGAAGGACTGCACTTGCTGTTGTGACCTGTGAGGAGTATCCTACAGGCTGGACTAGCTCCCACTTGCACCCAGGACTCAGAAGTATACTCCAAGGGTCAGTTGCCTTACCTGTTAAACTACAGGATCACAAACGCTGCAAAAAGACCACTTTCCTTAGGGGCCCAACTGACCAGTTCCAATTGGATCTGCCCTGGATCCTGATGGTGGCTTTAAATGGAGTGAGCCCTGACCCCAAAGTGGTCTCCCTAAGGTCCTTGTACCCTGAAATAAGTGTCAGAGTGTACTCGTCCTAACTGACCTGCAAAAGCTAGGACTTAGAAACTAACTTTTTGCTAACTTTTTCTCTGAAGAATCAGGGGAAGACCGGGACCGCCATTGAACCAAAGCCATCGACATTGGATCGCTAGTTGGTTTTAACTTGCTGGTTTGTCCCACTGAGGAGTTCTGACTACCAGAAATGTTTACAAGTCTGAAAGACAAGGGCTTCATGGGGACTGATGGCAAACAGCAATCCATTAACGTTGAGGCCTTCCTGGGCACGGATGCAAACTTTGCCTGCTTGGAGCTTTCCCTCCTGCTTCGATGACTGCACTTGGACCAAGCTTTTCAGCAGTCCTCCATCGTCAGTCCCATATTCAGATACAGCTTGCAGCTTGCCCAGCTGACGACTCGTCGACAACTCCTTTTATCCAGAAAAATCTCTAAGCTCGAAGGTAACTCTTTGACTGGGACATATCTGGGCTTCGTATTCAACTTGCGCTTCCTCCCAGTTGGCCATAAACATTACTCTTGTCCGTCTAAAGCATTTTCTGCAGTTGGCTCTTTATGCTTTTTCACCATAAAATGTTATTCAAACTTTAACAGTTCATGTCTTCAGTTTTGTAGTTTTGGTGTCATTTTGCTTATTGAAATATCATCTAGATTTATATATTGGAGTGAGATTTTTTATTGTGCTGTATTTCTGACTTTTTAATAGTTTTGGTACATCTAAATGCTTTACACATTTTCTTAAGATAAGCTTGTCTGCTCTGGGGCATAACTACCAGGGGTTGAGCTCAGATTTAAATTACTGAAACCTTTACTGAACCTAGCAAGAATAGTACCATTATTACTTGCAGAGAACTTCCATCCATCTCAATTAATAATCCACTTCCTAATATTGTTGTGCAGCGGTTGGAACCAGAACTTTTGTTTAGCAATACCATTCAGCTATTAAGTTGGAAATAAAAAAAAATCATAAATTGAACAGAAAGAAAAAATGTATTTTTTATTTTTAATAGGCACTGGGTCATTTTGGATTTTTCAGAACAATTTTTTATTTAAATTTTTCCACCTTTTAAAGGTCTAAGTGAACATGGAGATTGATCTGGCTACCCTGGAAATTCTCAAAGCGGGGAGTTGAAAGCCCTATGCAGAGACAAGCAATAGAAACTGGGCCAGAATTCCTTGAGAAAGGACTATGCAAAGTCCAACAGCTATAGGGCATCTCAAAGGAGAATGATAAAGAGGTTGATGAAACCTGAGGAGGAGTAGAGGCAGAAGGTGTTCTTTCTCAGCAAAGCCTCTCATGTGCACATTCCAGGGTAGGACGTAAAGGACCCCAGTGGAGAAGTGTGGCTCAATGATTAGAGCAGCAGCCCTGATGCAGAGGTCTAGCCCGGGACCAGGGTTCAATTCCCCACCTCGGCGGGTCTTGGGCTCAAAAAATTCCACGGACCTGATAATTCTTGCCTCGGTGCCTATTCCAATCATAGAGTCCCACTCTGCAACTCTGGGCAATAGCTTGCTTAATCTCCACAACGGCCCCCACAATGCTAAGGATGCCTGGCCTCCACCTTGGGGGTGCCCAGGAGTGGATGCCTCACAGGGAAAGCCAGGATGGGTTCCACAGTGGTATTCGTACAAGTGCCTTGAGACCCTTGTGGTTGAGTAGTGCGCTATACAAGTATCAATTTACATTTTTACATTTACCCCACAGCCTGAGCCCCTCACAACCACCAGCCTGTCAGATGGAGTTTCAGGAAAAACAGTCAGAGAGGGACCCTCTTGCCAAGCTGGCTGCCATGGCCTTAAGGGAGAAGCATTTAGCACTAGATAAGAAACTGGCCTTAGAAAAGAAGAAGTCCAGACTGCGTTTTACATTCAGTGAAGATGGTGGCTGCAATGGTGGGGTGCCTACATGGTGCCACACACCCATCACATGCCTAAAAAGGTAGTGCTTAGCTTTGTGGAGAGGGATTACATTGACAAACGATTTGCCTCCTATGAAAGAGCATTGAAAATATGCAGGTTGGATCAGAAAAACTGGGGAGCATCAGAGTGGGAGTTAGTACTTACGCTGGGGAGGGATACTCACCTAACTATAGAGCAAGGGGGTAGCTGACTCATACACCAACATGAATTGTGCACTAGTGCAGACGTTTGGTCTCAGCCCTGAAGAGTATAGGAACAAATTCTGGGACACATACAAAGAATCACAACAAAGTTAGGCAGCTTTTGTGGACATCTCAAGGAAAGCACTGGAGGGCTGGATAAAGGGCAATACTGTTGACACTTGTGATGGTCTGTACAATTTGATTACGTCAGAGCACACCTTGAGTAGATGTTTTTCAGAATTATACTAGCACCTAGTGAGCTCCTAGCTGACTGACTCCAGAAAGCTTGGTAGGGCAATTGATGTGTGGGTACGCACCAGGGTGCCCAAAAGATCTCAGGGAGTTATTCTAAAAAAAGGGTCTGGGCAGGCCCTCACAAGGGAAAGGAGGGTAGCAACAATCCTCAAAAAGAAAACTTCTTAGGGTCCAAACTTCTGAGAAGGGGAATGAGTCCCAACACACTCCTGAGAAGCAGGAAAGTAGGAACCCAGGGAGAAGTAAACTATTTGAGAAGGGTATGTGTTTTGATTGCCAGCAGTCAGGGCATGGAATGGGGGATTCCTCATGCCTCAAGCAAAAAGCTAACACTGGCGGGCACTCCATAGGGGTGACTAGTATAGCTTTGAGGGAGGATTCCCCAGAAGAGGCCTTAACAGCCATCAACTAGGAAGTGGACCCAGAAGGTAAGCTAGTGATCCCTGGGGGTGGTAGGAATCAATTCCACAGCTCAGTGAATCGGGTCCCTGTCAATGCTCAGGGGCACTGTAAGCGAAAATGCCCCTATTTGCATGGTTGTCCCCACTGCTGCCCATTGTACATATTCTGACCCCTACTAACATGTCAAACTTGATACACTCCTGATTGGCATATTTAGCTTACCTATAAGTCCCTAATAAACTGTGCAAAGGTGTAAACAGGGTCTGTAAGATAAATGTCACTACTGGACTGCAGCACATCATGTACCACCACTAAAATGACTATGTGAAGCACTTTTCTGGACTTGGCCTTGCAGACTTGGGGCCAGGCCATACCTTACATTTTAATACTTATAAGACACCCATAACGTAGGCCTTAAATGGTGGTAGGGCATGGTGCATGGCATTTAAAAAGTAGGACATGTATATTTTATGTTTATAAGTCCTAACAGTGAAAAATCTCCAAAGTCATTTTTCCCTGTGGCAAGGCTAGCTCTCCCATAGGAAACACTGGGTTACATGATAACACCTTATAACACTTAACTTCAGTTTGGGAGTAGCTAGAAAACTGATTCAATGATTCACTTTAATAGTAACTTAAGTGACACTTTGAAATGCTGTCATTTCCCTTCCTAAGACAAATGTTTCTTTCTGCCAGTGTTCAGTGTCATCCCAGAGCTGAATGGCTCCTTAAGTGTGTGAAGTAGCTCCCAGAGCTGAGGCAAAGAGAAAGGAGTTGCTCTTCAACTGACAGGATAGCCATTTGAGCTATGCCCAGGAAATTAATTAACTTCAGAGGATGCCTACCATGTCACGGGCAGATGTAGATCACACCTGGTTCTGCACCCCTCTATTGTCCTTCTAGCCAGCCAGACACCAATCCCAGTGGGAGAGGAGAAGCTCCTAGAACCTGTTTTGAGTGACCACAAGGGAGGATTTGCTCATCTCCCTGGCCACGTCTCTGGGTGGGGACAGGGAGCTCTGAATAGGGAAAGAAGGGTTCTGCCATGTTGGTTTTAGGTAGAGAGGGGCACTGTGGGATAATTTACTGTGGAACACACAGAAAGTGCTGAAAACAATGGGCAGGTGCGCCCATGGGAACATTTACCCTATTGATTAGGGAGTGGCCGGAGTTTCCCCCACCCACAGGCTGGCCCTGTGTATAAATGTGGGGCCCCGTACCTTCTTCAGAACACAAATGGACATTTGGAAGCCAGAAGAAGGACTTCACCTATTGTTGTGACCTGTGAAGAGAACCGAGAACCGTAAGGGCTCAACCTGCTCCCACTTTTATCCTGGTCTAAGAAGTGTACTCCAAGGGTCAGTTGACTGACCTGCTGTTAACCTACAGGGACACAAAAGCTGCAAGAGGCCGATTTTGCTGACCAGTTGCACCTGAACCCTGCTGGTGGCTTCTACTGAGTGAACCCTGACACCTTAGTGGTGTCCCCAAGGTCCTGAGGGCCGGTAGATAAGTGTCAGAGTGTACTCTTCCTACCCAAATTGCAAAAGCTGGGTCTTTTTTGCCAAACTTATTCTCTGAAGAACCGGTGGAAGACTAGGACCACCGCCGGGCCGCAGCAATCCACTCCAACTAATGATCTACTTTCTAACAGGCGCAATTGTGGAACTCTTATATGCCTTGGCAAAGTAGCTCTGGACAGAAGCGTGGTAAAACCTGTGAAAACACACTCACTGAGAGCAACTACTTGGTCCATTCCAATGTCCTAACGTGATGCCTATTGTTCTGGAACCTTGAAATAACTGGGGAGGTCGAGTATAGTGAAAGTTCCTCCGGTTGACTATCTAGATCTGGTCATGCGCTTTTCGACTCACTTTCCCAGTTCCTGTGTCACTAAGGCTGGTTGCTCAGAGTTTCTAAATCCACTCTGGAAATGCTAAATTTTGTATGAATTAGCAGAGGGTTATCCCTTCATGACACAAATTAGTTTGGCAACGAGCTAGGGTAAACGTTTGGTTCTAAAACTGTAGTGCTCGAAAGCTGACCAGCACTGTGATTGGCATTGTTTTGAGTCCGTGCAAACACGTAGTAAAGCTTTGATGGGCGATCAGTATTCAAGTCATTGACACAGGCGACTGCCAACACTCCACACAATATATGCCAAACTTAGGGTCACCCAGGATTCAGCAACTCACTGACTGCCCAATGAGGCAGCTACAGCATCCATGGGGAGCAAACCAAATTAGAATGCCAAGCGACTCTGACTGTTCCCCCTAGTAGTTTGAAGCCCATGAAGTAGCGGTACATTTTGAGTGAACTTTCTTGACATTGAGTGACACTGTACCGGAGTCACTGGGGCTGTTGAGGTTAATTTTGAGTGAGATGGCATTCTGTTACCAGAGGCTGCCCTGAAAGAAATGGAGCACTGTGACTTTCCAATGGTGTTCCCCCTGATTATCAATACCAGATTATCAATGGATCACAATATCGATGACAAAATACGGAGAATAATGTAAAGCTAGGTAAGTAAGTCCAGATTTTCTATACCTAACTCTACATATCCATACATTGGCAATATATATCTTCAAAGTATGTCAATGTGGAGTTAGGCATAACAAATCTTTAGCTCCCTATATACGCGTACCTTTCGATATTTAGTTCCTGAATATTCTACCCTTGATAATCTTGAATGACGATATTCTGCCGGGTCGATATTCAGTGCAACCTTTCCAGTCAGTGACGGTCGAAAGAGTTCACACTTGTCCTGGGTTTGTGAAGGTGTATGTGTGTGATAGGCAGGTGATTTCTAAACTATGTTTAACAGGACTACAGATAATTATTTGGGCACTCACTTTGTGAACTTTCTGTTTGTGATGTTCACTATCCAGAATGGTTTTAATTCAGGTTTTAGGTCTCGCCTGAGACAGCGCATGCTGTCTCTTCGAGACATTTAGTAAGTGGCTTTTAAAAGTGCCACCAGAGGCTTTTGGTGGCCTAAAGCTTGCGTGCACGTGCGCGTGCACGCCCGCAGCCGCCCTCTGCCTTTCTGTCATGGCTCATTAAGCCTCCTCCACCCCCTTGCTCTCTGCTCTCACTACCCCCTCCCTTCTCCCCCTCCCTCCTCGTTAGCTATAACGTTACACCATTAAGCAGTCTTAGATCTTTTTCACTATACAGTAACTTGTTTACTTTTGCTGTAAAACCCAACTACACACACTCTTCTGTCCGACTTCATTTCACGGATCTCTGCTGTTTCTACCCCACGCCTCTATTTTCTTCCCTTGTGCCGTCCTTTTGCTGTCTCCATTCTCGCCTACTTCTTTCTATAATTCCAGTTCAAATCCCCCAACTTTTACTTGTTTCTCCGTATGGCTTTTATCTCTCCCACCGTCCACAGCTCCTCCTCTTTCCTCCCCCTTTCTCTTTCATCTCTTTTTTCGTCTTCACGTCTCATAGATCCGTTCTTCTCTCTTCTGTCATAGCTCCCCTCTCTTTCACCCTCCTTCGTCTTCATTTCTCTATACTCCCTTTTCATTTTTAACTCCTGTCTCACATTTTATTCTCTCTTATTGTTTATTTCCTCTCTCCGCGTTTTTCTTCCTCCCCGGCACCCTTCTACCCAACTCTTGTCTCGCGAACTCCTACAACCTCGTGTAATTTCCTTGTGCACAGAAGTGATCGGGTCTCTCCTGGGTTAGAGGGGGTTTCGCGTAGAAATTGACTGAAAGCCCAGTGTCGTTCGCAATCACGTGTCAGACTTCAGTGCCTGGAGGTGTTTCATATGTAGGCGCTATTGCAATGTATTCAGACGCTGGTTTATTTCTGCAGTGTTTTATTTATAAAGCGTTAAATGTAGAGGCCGACTCATTTTCTCAGGAGCTGGGGAATTCCCAGTCCGACTAAACTGCGTCCTTTCCAGTGGCTATAATATACTCACTATCCGATTTGACCGCCAGCTCTTTTGGACAGTTAGGGGCTGTATGTAAGATCTGTCACAAGGGCCTCTGGAATTATGTGGCAAAGGACGACCCAAATAAACGTTAAGGCTAACTCAATCAATTAGCAGACTGCTGCAGCATATTGTGACAGCATACACTTGCTATTTTGTCATTTTATTAAAGGTGCAGATTATACAGTGGATTATAGACTATGAGGCAAATGCAGTAAATTCCCAACTATATGGAAAACACCGCAGATTCAACATCGCATAATTCCAGTGGCCCTGACTATAGCAAGACTTGCAGGAATTGGTAGATCTGATAGCAGGAGGAATACGGATGTTCTGCACGCAAAAGAAAGTACCTCTTGTATTCTATTAAATAAAATAACACATTTATGAGAGACATAACATGCTCAAAAACTTTTATTATTTGGTATAATTTCTCCCGCCCCCTTTCTTTTTATCTTCAATCATCTCTCGCTTTCCCTTGCTTTCGCACCCTATGCCCTCTACCTCCCGCTTCAATGCTTCTCCCGTCTGTCTTACTCCTATAGATCCGGTTGTCAGCACTCTTGCAACTAGTTCTTTCTTTCTGCCTCCCTTCCCTCTATGCGCTATCACGTCATCGCCAAGCCCCCTGGGTGCCGGGGGTATTCTGGCCCGTGTCTCAGGCTTTTTGCATCTTAATTGTGGAAGTAGAGGCAGGCACCGAGCAGCCTCGAAACCTGAGCACCCAGAGAGGACTGGAGAATGACGTGCCAGGGGGAGCTTGGATGCAGGAGGTACAATCCACAGCTTCTGGGCTCGGCTCTCGTTAGGCTCGAGGCACTAAGGGGAACTCAGGCCAAGTCATGGAAATATGCTCAAGCCGTCATTGACTTCCTCACCACTACCCCCTAGAGAGGGGAAGGCCTTGGTTGAGAGCTGGAATCTGGGAAGTACAGAATACACGCAGATCAGCTTCGGTAGTGGTTAAATCTGGGTGACGAATTCACAAGTGTTTTGTCCATAAAGATACGATAAAATGATTCAGAAACGGACACTTACCTGGTGTACATCTATTTACACCTACACAATTGTATGCTAAGAGTTTGTCCAATCACACAGAAGTATCTTTACGCCAGGGGTTGGAAGTAGGCTTTCCAAGGTGTGGTTAGCCTTCTGAGTTGGTGCACACCAAAAATAGTGATTTTTCAAAATTCACAAAGTCTCTCTGACCCTTCTCACCCTGGAAATGGTTAGAAATTTGCTCCTCCAAAGGACAGGAGTAAATCTCTTTCCATGGAGGGAAGGAGGGCAAAACACTCCTAAACTTGGTGGGCATGTAGGTAAAGGCCCTTCTTTCTCTGGGAAAAAAATGTTACCCCGTGGAGAAGAAAAAATGTGCAATTGCTCATAAGGTGGTGGCTTCCCCCAAAGTGGGGTTGCATTGTACACACAGTTCCAGAGTGTAGGTAACGCAACATCAGAAAAAGTTATATTAGATTGCGATCCCCAGTAATGTGCTGAAAAGCTGTGACACAGGTTTCCAGACATTAGAGTGAGAATGTCTGTAAATTCCAAAAAGTACGAAAGTACATTCAAATGAGAGAGGCAATCTCAAAACTTACCTTTGACCTCTTCTGAATTGGGCCCAGGAGGCCCTATTAACAAGCATTGGAATAGCCAATAGGTCTCGCTTTTGGGACCTTAAAAGTATTTAGTTATGCAGCACAATATCCTTGGTGCAACAACATCAACTGTTGCATGGCTAAACACTTATAAGGTCCCAAAAGTGAGACCTATTGGCTATGACAATGCTTGTTTTGTTTTAGAGGTAGGGTTTTCTAGTTTAATACAATTAGATTTTTAGTTTTATGAGCAGAGCTTGTTGGTTTTATGAGCAGTTGCTGAGTTTATTCTAATCTCTTGATTGCTACAGGGCCGGCTTTAGTGCTGGTAGCGCCGGTAGGACAATGTTTGTTGGCGCCCCCCACTGACTACCTTCGCCACAGATTCCCTCACTACCACCCTTTAACAGTGCCCCTCCAGTCTCCATAACAACTCTCTCTCAGATGCATTTAATTAGTTTTACAGCACCCTCATACCACTGTAGGGGGTCAGAGCGCTTTACATCACACACACATTACACAGTCAATCAATCACACAAGTGTAAATCAGTGTATAGGAAATATTACATATGACAAAGGGCTACAAGGTGTAGAAGTCACATGTCATCCATACTGATAGGCAGTACAGTCAATGCCACTGGAATGATGCGATTGTGCGGCTGCAGCCATTTCACATTATTAAACATTTGCTGCATTTGCCACATAATCCATCATCTGCTGTCCAATCTACAGATAAAAAAAAAAAATTCTAGCTGAAACGGGTGAAAAGTTACAAAAACTTCTGTGACGTGTTTCTGCGCAGCGGAAGGCCATGGGCAAATCTTGACTGGTTACCTTTCTGTTGCTTATTGCTATCTTTGGGTGCTAAACTAGTATGAATGAAGTGCACTCAATGCCCAGACAGTGTTAACAAGTGTAAAAAGCACAAAATAATGAAGTAATACCATAAAATATTGTGCCACATTGCGCTGCATAGCTTACCTTTTCTGGCAGCATAATTTACTCAGCCATGCCACATAATTGAACCCTCTCTTGCTGCATAATTCCATTGGCCCTGAGTATAGTTTAAGAGTGCTTGGTCAGGAAAAGCACAAACTCTGAATTTAAAACGTAATAGCATGGTTGGGGGGTTTCTTTAATAATAAGAATTGATTTTTACCCAAATTAACCCTTTTTGCAACATTAGGATAAAGAACTATACCTTGCAGTTTGCAGCTCTTTGATTACAGTTAATAGCTCACTGTTCAATGTTAGGATTTTAACTTATAAACTGCAAGTTACAAAAGAATATCTCTTAGAAAAGCGGTAACCCTAGTTACATTATATGGACTTTATGATCTGCATAATACACGTTCTTTTCAGCAGGCATACTAACCCTCTGCACTACCATAGTAGAGTCAAAACGTCCACTAGACAAAACTCTGATCTCTCTCCAGGAAGAAAATTAATCACCCAAGTTATCTCGACATTTTTATTGTTGCCTCAAAATTGCTAGCGGTACGCAACATCAGATGTTTTTAAAACTTTGATATACTTGCAAACACGGCACCCCTCCCACCACCACCGAAGTCAGCGCCTGGTGCAGTGGTACCGGTCGCACCGCATTGCTGCATACATTATACAAAAACCAAAAGAAGTGTTCTGGGAAAACTCCTATTTTAAGTGACAAACATTCCAAAGGAAATCTGTCAACACTGGAGTGACATTTTATTTTGTCAGCTCAAACATCTGCATTGGGTTAGTGGAGAACAGCTTATTTGGAAAATGGCATAAATATTTTTGATTAGAGGTAAAGTGTTGATAGGAGGAGAAAAATGCCACCCAAACCAACGTAGGACATAGTGCAAGCATCAGCTGACGTGTTTTGCACATCTTTCTGTTTTTTGAGAATGTATCAAGAAGGTAACACTTGTGGATTGAAGCATTTAAAATTAATGTTCTACACATATTATTAGAATTTACTCAGGGCTTATCCTTTTGTACTGGCCCTTTCAGCCCTAGATGGGCTTTACATCTGGATTTGTTGAATTTATGGACTGTTTGTTGTCTGAGTTTGTTGATTTTATGGGCATGATTAGTTCATTTTATTGACAGTCCATGTTGTTTTATGTGTAAAGTTAAATAGTTGTTTGGGTAGAGTATTTTGGGTTACGGGGGAGCATTTGTTAGTTTCGTTAGCAGAATGAGTTGATTTTATGGGCAGTATGTAGGTTATATAGATTGAATTTGTCCATTGTTTGTGCACAACCTGTAGATTTTATAGGGAGAATTTACAGATTTCATGGGCAGTGTTTTTGATTTTATGGATGGAATTTGTCTATTATTTGTGAAGAATCTGTTGGTTTCATGAGGAGTGTTTTTGGGTTTAGGGACAGTGTGTTGGGTTTATAGAGAGAGTGTGTTGTTTTATTGGTTGTATGTTGAATTCATTGGTAGGGCTTGGTGGGTTTCATAGCCATAGTTTGTTGGCCAATCTGCTGACCATGGACGTTTTATTTGAAGTGTTTTCTGGTTTTAAAGCGACTGTGTGTTGGTTTCAGAGGGACAGTGTGCTAGGTTTGTAGGAATAGTGTGTCGATTTTATTGTCAGAATGTGTTTTATAGGGAGAGTGATTTGCTGTTTATGGGTAGTCTGTAGGAAATATGGGAAGGTTTTATGGTTTTGTTGGAAAATGTATTGTTTTCTTAGTTGGTTCATTGTTGGTTTTCTGTGGGCAAAGCATATTAATTTGTTGGCAGATTGCTATCATTTTATGTGAATAGTGTTTTGATTTTATGGGCAATGTACAATTTAAGGGCAAAGTTTCATGGTTTATAGATAGTACTTGATACATTTTGTGGGAGTATCTTTTATTTTATAGTTTTTGTTTTTATGATCGATTTGTTGATTGTATGGAACAGTGCATTGTTTTTGTAGGTGGTTTGTTGTTTTTTATTTGCCAATGGTTGATAGTTTGATAGGCAGTTTGTTGTTTTCAGTGGCAGCATTTGTTAGTTTTATGCACTGATTTTATTTGGATTAATAGGGAGGGTTTGACATTTTATACAATTATTTATTGATTTTGTAGGTGACTTGTTGTTTTATAAGGTTTAGTGGCAGCATTTGTTAGTTTTATGCACTGATTTTATTTGGATTATTAGGGAGGGTTTGACATTTTATACAATTATTTGTTGATTTTCTAGATAACTTGTTGTTTTATAAGGTTTAGATTTGTATTTTGATCGGCAATGTTATTTTTATAATGGATTTTTTAACGTAGTTTGCTAGTTATCTAAATACAGTTTTTTAAATTTCATATTAATCGTTTTTATTTGTAGATTGTATAAATTTGTCATGAAAGGTTGTAGTGTTTTCATTGATAAGTTGTATGCTGTATTTCAGGGTTCATTTGTAGAGTTGATTTTTATGCTTTCGTATGATCTGTATGTTATTCTGGGCAGTTTCCATGGTTTTGTGTGAAGGTTTTTCTTGATTGTAGGATTCTCTGCGTAGTTTGCAAGCTCAACAAAGCGATTCTTTTGTAGTATTTTTCGCAGTGCTTTGTAGACATGTTTCTCGAATTTTATTAATAAAGATTGTATTGTTTTGTACTTGGATTTTGTAGTGTTTTGTAGGGAGAGTTTTAGGATATTTTTTGCTTTTACACTAAGGTGCTATAATCCGTGAGCTTCTCCTCCATCACCCAAGTATCATGATACAAATGTTTAATTTTCATTGACATGCACTCCTACCACCTGTCTTCTGCCACAAAAATTCTCTTTCTTACCAACTCTACTACCAATGTTTCTTCTGCCAACTCTATTGTCAGTACACCCCTGGCATGGCACTTGTTAAGCCAAATACCATAGGGCCCCCTCTTATGGACTGGCAAAGAACCTGTCAATAATATTCTCTCATTTTGACATGTACCTTCCTACAACCTACATTTGACCTATGAACTCAGTTTCACAAAGGCCAAAGATGCCCAACTACATTAAATGGCTTTGGGCCCATTTGCAGCATAGGCAAGTTAAGGTGACCACGAGAAAACTTTCAGGTAACTTTTTTTTCGGTATCGCTGATGCATAAAATAGAAAGCCAACCCGGGCCTCCTTCTTAACATGATGACATAACAAGACCAAAGTCAGCAGACTGATCACATGAGATCTGTTTATGTTTCTAGTTGCGGGGGGATGACATCCTACGGAGAAACGCGTTACGGCCCACCTGTATCCAGTCTTCATCTGGGCACGAGAGGAGTTGGAGTCAGCAGAGTGCTTCATGGTGGGCAACCGGGCTGTTCTCCAGGCTACAATGGTAAGAAATATTGAGTTTCTGGTACTGTGACATTAATCAAATAGTGAACGTATGTGCTGATGAAGGCCGCTTGCTGGAGGAATAAGCAAGAGGGTTCTTGTTTGTTGTCTTACTACTTTTTAGGAAAAAATTACAATTGCTTACAATTTCGAAACCTGCATAATAATATATGTGGTGATATTCACCAATAATGTATTGCTTCGTGCACCAAAGTACGTTTTCTTTTAAAGCCAAACAGTACTGCATGCTTTTACACAGTATATTTTGTGTAGTGCACTTTTTATGTTGTCCTGTGAGATTAATGATCTTGATAAGCTGATTTTAATTAGTTGATCTATGAAAGATCTGGTTATCTTTGAATGTCTTTATTACAAATTTCATTATTTTGACCATTGCCTTGAACTGGGAATTTTAAGCAGGACCGAACTGATGTTCTACTGGCCATGTTCAGCTACTGTTGTCACTCTGTCTTCAAACCTCGTGGGAATTGAATGTAGCACTTTTTATGTTGTTCCTACTAGATTCATTTTTTTGGTTACATGCTTTTAACTAATTGATCTAAGAAACATCTAAATCTCTTTGATCATACGGGTACAAGGGTGACAAAGTGGTGTTAGGTTGCACTTTAAGTCCTTTTCCATAAATAACTATACAAGAGCAGCCCAATATATTGGGCCCATGCGAGTGATACATTACCACTATATGTTCTTATTCAAATGACTCATGCGTTAAGAGATACGGAGTGCACTTCCTGCGTTCCTTGCCAGTGTTTGATAAAATTAATCCAACTAGATCGCAGTATTCATCCTTTGGGTAATTTTATTGTGGGAGGTATTCCATAGATCCACAATCAGATACTATACTAATTGACCAGTAATCCTTTATGGATTCGGTAGTAGCGTGCAACTCGCCGAAAAAGCGCTTCAACACCCATCAGGAGGAGCAAGCGCTATATAAATGCAAACCTCTTTCCCTCTTCTATCCCTCCACTATCCTTCTGGATCCAGATAATTGACTAACATATCTACCACTCAAATTACTTTCATATTTCACAATACTATTTCACCACTAATCCTTTATGGGTTCCGGAGTAGTGTGCTACTTGCCGAAAAAGCGCTTTGACGCCTCGCCAGGGGTAGTAAGTGCTATATAAATGCAATTACAATACAATACAATGATTATGACCCATCCCAAGGAGCGTCCACATCTACACAGAACCAACAATCACCACTGGGGGCCGCTCTAGAGATCCACCCTTGCTGACTGTTGTTTCGTGGTTACGCCAGTCTCCTGTGGAGACATTCATCACCTTGTTCCTCCAAGTTTGAAAACTGACCCTTTAGTTTCAGCCACACTCCAAATAGCTGATTCTACCACAAAACATTTGTCTTTGATACCTTCCTTACATTATTGAGGTACTGAGGATGCTTCTACCGTAAGCCAGAAATGTACCTGTGCAGTTCCTTCACTTTCCCTTAAATAGTCCTTGAACCCATCCAGCTGAAGGCAGTCGACTGTTCTGAATTGAAATGAAATCCAGTATTTGTAAAGTGCGAACAAGTACCTGAGGGTGTCAAGGTGCTGGGGGCCATTGGGAAGATTAAGCGAGCTAATGCCTAGAGTAACATGGTGCTGGGCTAACCTGCTGCCTGGAATCGAACCGTGAGCCCCGGTGTTCCGGAGTTAGCCGTCCTGGCCACTGCGCCACACCTCTTCCTAGTTCTCCGAACTACCAGAGTTTTTCCCTGTGCCTGTATGGTCAGTCTAGCCCTGCTCATCTCATCCACGGAGAGTGTCCAAATCGTGGATCCTGGTGTATGACATGAACACTGAGAATAGCAAAAAAAGTATTGGATGGAAATACTTGAAATAACTTGAGCGATTGGCAATTTCTCAGGCAGCATTCCATTTCTTTGCTATCTGGCTCATTATGCCTTTACAGACAGGGACTCCATGGGACAGTGAGCTAAAGTGGTGTAATGGGATTCTGCCTAGTGTACAGAATATCTGAACATTTCCTTCCATCAATGTTTGTTTTCAGGATTCCAGGAAGAGACAAATTGTGTCATTCAGACTTCTTGCAATGTGATATAGGAAGATGTTACACAGAACAACTTCCGCATAGATTTCTGTGGCCAGCACTCACTATCTCTGAGAGGATGAGTATGGATCAGTGTGGATGCCCTTCCTTAAATCTACTCTCACAAACTTCATTGCTCTTCCCTAAACAATTTCCCTTTTCCCTAAACGCTGATAGATTTTGCTAGGACAGTAGTTGAAAAGTCCGCATTAATGAGTGCCCTGTACCCCTCTAGGCATGCACAGGACACCAGTAACCAGAGCTTATCCTCTCCCGACCATTGCAACAGTTGGCCATTCAGACCTCGGGTATCTGTGCCCAGGCTCGCCAGGTCAGCGGGTGGACCGGGTGGAAGCATTAGACCTTGAAGTGCTGTCTGTGTGGCAGAATCCGAAACCTGGTCTGGAGCACCTAGAGAAGACAGGTAAGTGAGGTGGGATGACACAGCTAGTCCACCTAAAAACACTAAACAGGACAAAGCAAGTCTATCACAAATCTAAGCAAAATGAACTGGCTGTTCAGAGCCCTCAAATTCATGAGACAGAGGCCAGCATCCAACTAACTCAAGGAACACCACAAACTTCATTTAACTCTCAGCAAAGTGCTCTATACTTCAGTTAATATACAGCCAAAAGCCATGCCAGTTAAGTAAATCACAGCACATTGGCCTGGTACACAACAAACTCATAAAACAGACGTTAAACCAGTTTGTTAACCAAAACCCTTCATCCATATAAATAATTTAGAGAGGCCTGACTCCATTATTTTAAAACACAGAGGCCTTCCTCAGCCAGCTCATAACACGTAGACTTACAACAAATCAAACAATAACACACAAGCCTGCACCCAACTTCACCTTGGCCCTAACTAACACACAATGCATTTAACTGCCACTAACCAATTCACATCACATACACCTACCCCCATATAGTGTACAACAGAAGGTCTTCTCCGAAGCCACAACACAGAAATCTGGCCACAGAAAACCCTGAACACATAGACAATCCCACTTAAACTTCACCCACATATATCCTTATAGCCAATCTACAAAACACAGAACTGCCTCCAGCTCACCTGTAAAACACTGTCTGCTTACAACTGGCTCACAGAACAGAGACCTTCTCAATAGCAAACTCACAACAAACAAAGCAGCTCTTCAACTGAACTACACCACATGAACCTTGCCAGCATTTAACCGCAAACTGTCCGCACAGTACACTTCTTCATTGTTCAGATCTGTATCCACATGTGGTTTCCTCAACAGTGGAATCAGCGCATAAGTTGCTGCAAAGGCATATCTAGCTTGTGTTTCACTTTTCTCTTCCTCCTCAGAGATTGGACCATGTGTGAAGCTTCGATCCATGTGCGTCTCCCTCATGAAAATCCCACTCCTTTTTGGTTTTCTCTATCTGTTCGTCTGCTCGCTGGATATCCTCAGCTCAGCCTTCCAACTGGCTGGAGGTAAGACATACTCAAGAGTTGAGGCCTTCGCTTCACTTTGACTGTGCTCTTCCATTCTGGTCTTCAATATTGAGAGCAGTCGCAGACCCCAAGAACCCTGATCCGCAGCATGCTGTTATCACTTAAACAGAGAAAGATGGGAGCTTGGACCTTGTTAGTCGCCGTATGGAAAGTTGTGGTGCGTGAACTACGACGGTTATACTCTTCCAAGGTTTTCTGGTAGACAAAAGTCATATGGTATAGAGTGCAGTACCTAGTACATATATATAGTGCCCCTAAAGGCAATATTGGAATTCAGCATCTGAAAGGTATACCATTTCGCTAAAGTATCTTGTTAAGTATTAGATCTAGGTGAAAAAACGTAAATTTGTTCTCACCCTCCTCAATTATTCACATGCATTTTCTACAGGCTTCCAACATGCCCTTAGCTGGCCCGATTGCATTAAAACTCTTCGGAATTTGATGTTGTTGCTGTTACAGGGGAGGCGGTTGATCCAATTATATGGTCTCAAATTTATATCACCAATTACAGGGTGGGGAAGAATGTCGATAATCATGAATTTGTCATTGTAGCAGCAATTGCAGTCTGCAACATTATGACATTCTGTCTTTGAGCTCTGGGGCTCTGCAAACCTAGAAGATACAGAGAGGGTCTCAGAGAGGGAGCTGAGAGCCTTGGTGCATCTTCTGGCTCTGATATTGGTCCCCTTGGTATCATTGGTTCAACTGAGTCCTGCCACCCTGATACATAAATTGGAACAAAGACACAATCTGCGCCATCGGTGCAGATGAAACATAGTGAAGCCAGTTAGGCTAAAAAGCCTTAACTACAGTTCAGATAACAAAGGGAAATATACATTTCATTATATTTAATGTTTAAGCACTTGTATTCAAGAGTTGATCTTTGTTCTCGTAGTCCCTATAGATTTTCTCATGCAAATATTTATTATTAAAATAATCCCCAGTTGGTTATGTAATAAGTTTTAGACAACATTATCCGTTCATTTTCTACCTTTTCTATTCTTTTAATCTAAAATTAAAACCAAATTTTATATTCCAGCTAAAGTTGTTGACTTGTGTTTCGTGTCTTCCCATGGGTATTTCTAGATGCATTAAAAATAAAATCTAACTCAGGCATGCCCTGGATAGTCATAGTGGATGTGACTGAGTTCCCCTCATTGGAGGCACAGGTAATGATGACATAAACTGCAAATAAGGGTAACTCTTGGCTATACACCCCTTGTTATTAACTCCACCGATCCCTTTTAGACCCTGCAGGAAAAATGGGAGAGAGACCTGGGAGCTCATGAGGAGGAGGATTGGGTTGAGGCCAAGATGACGCAGCGTGTCCTGGCCATATCGGCGCGGCTTTGATTAATTCAGTGCAAGTACCTGTGCTGGGAATATTTTCACACCACTAGGTTGTGGTGGATGGGTAGGGCGCCCTCCCTTGCCTGATGTAAATGTAAATGTCAAGGTACTTATAGAGCGCACTGTCACCAGACGGCCACCTTGCGGTGTCGCCTTTGCGGTTTCCTGGCGCTGATACTCATACCGCTGTGGAACCCCTCCTGGCTTTCCCTGTGAAGTGTCCACTCCTGGGCACCCCCAGGGTGAAGCCAGGCATCCTTAGCGCTGTTGGGGCCGGTGTGGAGGCTAAGCAAGCTATTGCCCAGAGTTGCAGCGTGGGGCCCGTGATTAGAATAGGCACCGAGGCGAGAATAGACAGGTCCGAGGAAATTGAGCCCGAGCCCCGCCGAGGCGGGAATCGAACCCTGGTCCCTGACCAGAACTCTGCTTCAGGGTCTGCCACTCTAACCATTGAGCCACACTCCTCCACAACTGGTGGAGTACTGATGTGGGAGTACATGAGGCACATCTCTGCACACCGGATGGGATTGCCCTCTTACATCTCACTATTGGGCCACAACACACGAGTGCATGGTGGGCCATGCTCTCCCCGTGGATCCCAAAGTTGTGTTGTTGAAAATAATAGATAGGTAGAATGGTGATTGAAGCTCCCAGACTCTCGTGGGGCGTGGTCTGTTGATGGTCAAATGCAACATCGAAAGAAAATGGAGAAGTGCCAACCCTCCCACCCCCTCCCTCAAGGAGTGGTTTATGGGGAAGGACCAATGCGCACAAGCCCAGGAGAGTGTCTACAAGGCTTGTGGCTGCCCCACTAAATATTTGAAAATATGGTCGAGATGGAGGCAGTCGGGGATGGGGGGGATCTGATGGCCCTATAAGAGGAGAATTACCTGTGTGATGGTGGAGCTCTCCTGGAAGCTTGTTTGGGGACTTGGCCTGTTTGGCAACATAAGAGGGGTAAGGTTGTGTGCTCTTTTATTAGACCATTTGATATCTACTATCTCATTGTCAAGGGTCATTGTTGTCTGCGGTTTGTTGTTAAAGTGTTTGAAAAATGTAAATACTTAAAAAAAAAATCTATCTGAATTCGTTTTGTCTGCTGTATATGATACGGCAGAAATGATGACTTAATCATTTCTTTTCACCTCCTTATTATTAACATAACCTTGACAGGAGTTTATTCAAATGCGAATCACTATCTCCGGGTTGATGATCAAGCCCATTAGAAGAGTCCAATGGCAAGAGTCATGCATCCAACTCACTTTTTAAGAAATGAATGCCATTTTCACGCAATAGATGCTTGAGAAATATAATCTATCAAAATTAAAGTAATTTAAAATACAAAGAAACTGCCAAAACAAAGTTTTGGTGGAATAAGTATTAATTTAACACATAATTTGGTTAACGATGGCTGTCATATACATACATCTATATTTTGATGCCAGTGAAAATAAACACATGTGGGCTGCACAGACAGATCAGAAAACAAAAGGACAGCAAAGCACCCATAGCTAGTGTCAAATATATTGTGTAGAGGTATACTAGCAAATGTTCACCCACACTCTCTAGAAATCTGCTTTTGTGGGATTGACTGCTTTCTCCAAATAAAGAGGGAACAAAACTGTGCACTAATGTTATGCCGGAGGGCATCAAAATCGATTTATTAATTAAGATCTGTTTTTTATTACCCAAATAAACCAGATGCATGCTTTTCGTGGAAATTACCAACATTGACTCCTAGTAGCTTTCAAAGAAATTACTAACGAAAATTGCTGCATTGTATGCAGAACATCAAGGGTGTGGTAATGGAAACCCCTCAAAGTTCTGGAGAAAATGCTACATCCGGATGAGAACCCGCCAT
Organism: Triturus cristatus; assembly: GCF_964204655.1. Lineage (NCBI taxonomy): Eukaryota > Metazoa > Chordata > Amphibia > Caudata > Salamandridae > Triturus > Triturus cristatus. Next base: position 1,146,895,036 of record NC_140590.1, on the reverse strand, counting down.
TGGAATTACCTCCACCATAGGGATACATTATACATACAACTTATACTACCAATATGTTTTTTTTCAGTTTATTGTTTTTTGCGATTGTTCCGCTTTGCTTGACTGTATCTCGCAAGCACTGCTAGTATGAAATCAGCAGTAATTGTTGACGGTGTAAATTGAAATTTTCACGGGAGGATCTAACTAGCTACATTTAGAGCCAGTAACAAGCGTTTTATTACAAATTGCATCGCAGCTGACAACTAAAAAGAAAGAAGGCCTGCTTTCAGGAAATATTTATTGTATAAACTAGCATGTTGCTAGATAAACAGAGGATAACATTTGATGCTCAGATGTGATTTTTTTACAGCCTTGAAAGAGTGCTCTGGTGAGGCGGAACAAATGTTGTCTGTCTCTGATGAGGAATGTACTTTTAATTTTGGATTACAAAAATAGCACAATCAGTAGATAATAGCTACTAATGAATATTAGAACATTGGACTGTTGAGAGCTCCATTGAAAGCAATAGAGTGCTCCGGGCTTCTAATGGCTGGCAGAAGCCGGAGCGATATTGCTGTGAACAAAAGGCCTCACGGAGCCTGAGGGAATTTTAAGCTCCTCGGGCTCTGTGAGGCCTATGTTTTACAAATTAGAACATTCTGCCTTTTAGGGGCGGAATATTCGAATAGCCTAGGAACCCTCCTTAGCGGGCCCTACCAGCCATTAAAGGCCCTCTTCCTTGTTAAAGGCCCTCACCTTCAGCTCGGGCCTTTAATGCTGGAGTGGGCCTCTAATGGCGGTAGAATGCAAAAACAACAATTGATGGACAGAATGCAGAACAATGTCATACATTCACCCCAGTACAGAGATCTGGGCCTAAATCCATCGTTTTTTTGCTCACCATGCCATTCCAGTTTGAACCCAGCCATATGCAAATCAGTCTTGACCCTGTGCCTCATGGAAACAGTCCAGCCCGAACTGCCAAGCCAGGTCCTCCCTGGACTGGAAACAAGCATTCTAGGACCGGTTTCGGGGTTTCACCCCTCTTCAGCCAGGATAGCTTGACTCCAGTGGCATGGAGAGCACGGGACTCACATCTGAGCATACCCGTCCCACTCGGGGTGACAAAATGCAAAAACAACAATTGATGGACAGAATGCAGAACAATGTCATACTACGACGGGCTCTAAGGCTATAGTCTTTCACCCATTAGAACTGATAAATGCCCAGTACTTAAAATCAATCACTTCTGTTAACCATTACTTCAACCACATTACTTCACCCTAAACCATTACTTCGACTGCTACTACTTACATATTTCATTACTTTGATCACTACACTGGCCAAGTACTGCATGGGCCATTCTATGGGGAACTGCGGGGCATGAAAGCTGATTCTGAAGGTAAGACAACTACAGCTGTTACTCTCTTTCAGCTCTCCTGGCAGTGTTGGAAAAGACTAGGGGCCTTATTATACAAAGTCCGTCCCCGGGGGTGCAACGGGATTGTGCACCCGCTTTGAGTGCTCCCGTGTTACAGAAGGGGCTGCAGACGCTTGTGCTGCCCTTTCTGTATTACAGATAGCGCTGGCGCACACATAGAGCCAGCGCTATCTCTAAAGGGTTTTCCCTCATTTGCGTGGCCCCATGCAAATGAGGGAATCTCTTTGCCTCTGCGCCTGCGCCGTATTATAGATGCATTTATACAAAATAATGGGGTAACCCTGTGTCCCTCAGAACCTGGGTATATGTATTATACGGATACAATGGTTCTGTCGGGGAATTACAATTGCTTTGGGATGTTCACAATATAAATGCATTACATGTAACATGTATCCATGATTTAGGAAAAGCAATGACAACACCCAAGCAATACTTTTGAATCGATATTTTTAAGAAAGAATAATGAATAATTAGGGCTACAAAAATACAATTGACAGAAATGTGAAGAAGAAGTGACATGTAAAGGTGAATACAAACGATACACTTAATACACTTAATATAACAAACACGATTGGGTAGAAGTAATTTTTGGAAGATTGAGTCCATATACTTGATCACATACGCATCCTGTTCATGTATGAATTGGTTTTGGAACTGAGACGTTGTGTGGACTCATGGTGTACGTCGACGTTTCGACCCTATGTTAGGCGCAAAATTTTAAAAAAGCGTCACGGCGGGTCTTCCTCGGGACGAAGGGGTAGAAGTGTAGCCTATGGGGTAGAAAGGAACTTCTTTAAGGGTGTGTACTTGTCATTACAAGTAGTTAAATAAGTGTTCAGTAAGTAATTAATGCTTACCCTGCGCAAAAATCAATCACTGCGCGTGCATTGGGCTTCTAATTAACGAAGGTCGGTATGAATTGACCTAAAGGATAATATCAAAAGTGTGGTAGTTTCAGAAACTGGCCTTATCAAGAAAGCCAAGGTTAATAAACACAGTGTGTGTGCTAGATTATATAAATGCAATAAAGGTGAAATAGCTTCAAAAAGCTGTTAGTTGAGATGAAGCTCAGACGACTAAATCGGACTGGTTCGAGTAAAAAAAGGCATGCAGTGCATTTAAAGGCTCCGAGTATGGACATAAAAAGGGATTCAGAGTGCTCCCCGGACAAAAGATTATATCTGGTGTTCAAAGGTCAAGTATTCTATTTCAAGGCTACACGCTCAAGGGTTAAATACACATACCTCCAGAGTGACACGGGTCATGAAAGTCTGGGAGGGTTGCCAGGTGATTAAATCCTTTAAAGCCAGTCGAGTAATTTTACTGTAACGAAAATGAAGGGGTTTAAAAAGGGTGTCTGTTTAAATGATTAAGGAGGGTCAAGGCTAGAGACTTCGCACTTACCATGATCTGGTGAAAAAGCATCTCTCCAGCTCTCAGTCCGAAGCAGTACTGAGGCGAGAGAAGGGAAACTGTTTATATGCGCCAGTAAACGTGCCACAGACGTGCACGTTCACCCATGACGATGCAAAAAGTGTCACTGGCTACACCTGTGTAATTGCAAGGGATGTGATGTAAAAAGAAAGGCGCGTGAAAACCTGAGTCAAGGGATGTGCTGAAAATCATGTGTGCTGAAAAACACAGGTATAACACAAGTTGATTACGTATGATAAAAGTTAGCACAATAATCATGTTTTGGTGCTGGGTAGACACAGAAGAACTGAATTGCAGCCGATTATTTGGTTTAAACAAATATAAAAAGTCCTCGCTGGGCTGAAACTTCTGTTTGGCATCAATTATCAGCAAGTGAATAAATCATGTTATAGTGCTGGGTAAACCAATTATTTAAACAAATTATAAATGCCTCGCTAGGCTGAAAAGAACGAGATAACATTTCTGTTTAGCATCAAAGAATGTGACATATTTTCCAACACGAAACATCAAGTTGCAGCAAGTAAAAAGATCATAGTTTGGTGCTGGGTAAACACAGAGGAATTAAATTAAATTAAAGCCAACTGGGCCGCTCGATACCACTCTAAATGAAAAAATTTCAAAATTAGAAAGGCTTGAGAAAAAACTAATACGTACTCGCCTACATGGTCACCTTCTAACTAAATATCTACAGGCAAACATTATTCCAAAAGGCCTACAGGTTAGGAACGAACCTGCAATCTTCATAGAAATTCCTAAATTTCGAGAGGGTTTCTCATTTGTTGCGAACAACTGCTCCCGACACTGGATGGTGTTGGGGGTTGAGACGGCTCTTGAGTACGCCAAAAAACTCACACAGGAAATCACAGAACTAAAAAGAGAAATCTTAGAAGATAGAACAATCACAAACGCAAAGGAAGCCTTGGAACGCACTGAAAAAATTTTGATAGAATTTAACACCACCACTTTGAACAAAAAACTTGAAAAACTCAGCAAAGACATTAGAGCATATGATAAAAAATTGACTTATCCATATCTAAGTGAGGACCACTACGAGCAGGATTCACAAGGTTTCTACACCACCCGGGGAAGACAAGGATATCGCAGATACGCAAATCTTTCCAACTCATCATTCGGCAGCGGATCTGACAGTGGAAGTGAAAGACCAAACACAAGTACAAATAGCAGATCCTATCAACAAGAAACACGCTTTCAAGACCAACAGGGACAACGCTTCCACGACCCACAAGGCAGTGTTCCTTTTTTAGGAGAGCAAACATGGATGAACAGGGACACCAACTGGGACAGACCGTCGAGATGGAATCGAGGCCAAAACAGACCACGCGGCAACACGAGAGTAAGATTCCAGAGGAACGACAATCATGGAGAAATCAACACCAGAAGACAGACTTACAAGTGGTGATAGAGGAAGAGACCCCCGTGGAACCAGATACCATACCTCCTGAGGAGGAGATGTCACACAAGTTACCAATAATCATTGAAGACAACCACTTATCTGAAGAGAACTTTGATATCCTGGAATATGACAGAATCAGCATTACTACCGGAATGATACAAGAACCCATTCCTCCGCTGAGTGAGATGAATACCTCAGCCAACACCACACCGGATGAGTCGATAACTAACTTCATTCCACCAGATGAACCTACAACTAACCTCGTCAATGAAGGACCTGAAGACTCTCCAAGTATGGATGCAATAGAATTGCAAGACGAGGACAACGCCAATGTTGAATATCATGGATATTCCATTGATGACCGTGAAGACTCATCGTTACCAGGAAATACTAACACCACAGAAACGACACCTGAAACAACTAGACATGAACCATCTACGCAAAGTAACTCCAATGATCCCATAATTAACATCTCTAACCACATTTTGACACAAAGTGAATACAATATACTTTGTAAAGGTCTATCATTCATTCCAACCACCACTCCTAACAACTTTAATATCAAACTTGAACTCCAACAATTCTTCCGTAAAATACGCCTCAAATACCACTTCAGGAATAATGAAAATTGGACCAAACGCACATCAGCCACGGAATTTAGGCCAGCTTCAACATTCCTACCAGCTACATATCAGATGAGTGAAAAGATCCTGGCATATGAAAAAATCGTAATGGAAGAAATAATGGATCTCCTCAACAAAAAGAAATACATTAAATACAACATATCCAAAGATGAGAAAGAGGCATTACACTCGTTGAATAAAAATACTTCAATTGTGATCAAAGCAGCCGACAAGGGTGGTGCCGTAGTAATACAAAACACTGAAGCCTATATTACAGAAATCGAAAAACAATTGAGCTGCACTGAAAGCTACCAAAGAATAACAAAAAACCCCACCATGGAAATTAGTGCACTCATCAAAACACTCACCCAACGAGGTTTGACAGAAGGCTTTCTGTCCCAAGACGAGTATAATTTTCTAAACAAAAAGGACCCTAGAATACCGACCATATACACTCTGCCAAAAATTCACAAGGATTTACACAATCCACCTGGTCGACCCATTGTATCAGGTTGTGGATCAATCCTCGAGCCCCTCAATCAGTTTTTGGACAGTTTTCTCCAACCATTTGTAATGGAAACTCGCTCCTTCCTCCGAGATACCATGCATACAATACAAATAATGGAAAATCAACCCTATGATAAGGAAACTCAATTTCTAGCTACCCTTGATGTGTCTTCATTGTACACCAGTATCCCCCAAGAACATGCCATTCAAGTTATAAAGAGGACACTGGATAAACGACCAACACCTGTCTGGATCCCAACTGAGTTCTTGGTAGATCTACTTGAAATCGCAATGAAAAAGAACTATTTCATTTTCCAAAACAACTACTACGTGCAATGTAAAGGCGTGGCCATGGGAGCCGGATTCGCTCCTAGCTTAGCCAATCTGTACATGGATGAATACGAGGACATGTTTCTCTACGATTCGACCAATCCCTACCTAAACAACATTTCAATCTGGAAGCGTTATATCGATGACGTGCTTATGGTATGGACAGGGAGTGAACAAAGCCTACTAGAATTCAAAATATGGCTCAATGAACGCAGCAATGACATACAGTTCACCATGTCCCACAATAATCAAACCATTGACTTCTTGGATATAACAATACAAAATGAGGACGGAAGACTATTCACCACCCTTTACACCAAACCCACTGCACGAAATACCACCCTGAAATATAATTCACATCATCCAAGAAGTCTCAGGGATAATTTACCGTATGGCCAATTTCTTAGACTACGGCGGAACTGCTCCAAAAGAAGTGACTTCTACAAAGAAACAGACATCCTCATAAAAAAGCTGAGGGACCGTGGCTACCCTAAGGGACTGTTAAATCGCTCACGAAAAAGAGCATGGTACCGACCCAGAGAAACTCTTCTGGAAATACAACCACACACAGAAGATATTCAAAAACTGGTTTGTGTGACCACCTTCAACACACGCAGTCACGAAATAAAGAAGGTACTACTTAAATATTGGAATTTAATAAGTACTGAGATTGGAATACAGGAGAAGCCCATGTTTGCTTTTAAACGAGCCAAAAACATCAAAGACTATGTAGTAAGCTCTTTCCTCGAAACCAAGAAACCACAAGACCTGAGACAACAATTTAATTTACCACCATTAATTGGACATTTCAAGTGTAGCACGTGCAAGGCCTGTGCAACTACATTAACAGGTATGACTTTTCAACACCTGGGCAAAACATATCACTTACAACATCATAGTAACTGTAATAGTCACAATGTGATTTATGCCATCAAATGCCCTTGTGGAAAAATCTACGTCGGTCAGACAACCCAAAAAGTAAAGATCAGGATTCTACAACATCAGAGTAGAATCAGATGTAACGTACAAGGAGCACCATTGGTTGACCACTTCACCACAAATAAACACACTGCTGACGACCTACAATGGTGGGTAATTGAAAAGGCCACACTTCATCCCAGGGGTGGGAGCATACTGCAAACACTCAACTTCAAAGAGTGCAGATGGATTCATCTGCTAGACTCAGTTAAAAATGGATTAAACGAACAGGAGGAGACATATAAACAAATGACAAAACTGTAGAACCTTTTTACAAAGGATTTAATGTTTGTTGTCCAACCGTTCTATATAACTCAATGTGCATATGTTTTTCCTCTTGATAATTTACCCTCATCACATTAGTGTAAAAAATTCCTCCATTTTTTTTTTTTACACACAATTTAAATACATGTCATTTATTTTTCTGTTCAAAGGTACCCTGAAAACGCACATATTACATCTCTTGCCTTTGCTTGAATAAGAATGCTTTTCAATCTGTTTTAATTCCTCCTTAAGATATTATAGGTGTCACATCCTTGGATGCCAAACAGAAATGTTATCTCGTTCGCTTTTGCCTAGCCAGTATTTTATAATTGTTTAAATAGTTGGCTTTAATTTAATTTAATTCCTCTGTGTTTACCCAGCACCAAACTATGATCTTTTTACTTGCTGCAACTTGATGTTTCGTGTTGGAAAATATGTCACATTCTTTGATGCTAAACAGAAATGTTATCTCGTTCTTTTCAGCCTAGCGAGGCATTTATAATTTGTTTAAATAATTGGTTTACCCAGCACTATAACATGATTTATTCACTTGCTGATAATTGATGCCAAACAGAAGTTTCAGCCCAGCGAGGACTTTTTATATTTGTTTAAACCAAATAATCGGCTGCAATTCAGTTCTTCTGTGTCTACCCAGCACCAAAACATGATTATTGTGCTAACTTTTATCATACGTAATCAACTTGTGTTATACCTGTGTTTTTCAGCACACATGATTTTCAGCACATCCCTTGACTCAGGTTTTCACGCGCCTTTCTTTTTACATCACATCCCTTGCAATTACACAGGTGTAGCCAGTGACACTTTTTGCATCGTCATGGGTGAACGTGCACGTCTGTGGCACGTTTACTGGCGCATATAAACAGTTTCCCTTCTCTCGCCTCAGTACTGCTTCGGACTGAGAGCTGGAGAGATGCTTTTTCACCAGATCATGGTAAGTGCGAAGTCTCTAGCCTTGACCCTCCTTAATCATTTAAACAGACACCCTTTTTAAACCCCTTCATTTTCGTTACAGTAAAATTACTCGACTGGCTTTAAAGGATTTAATCACCTGGCAACCCTCCCAGACTTTCATGACCCGTGTCACTCTGGAGGTATGTGTATTTAACCCTTGAGCGTGTAGCCTTGAAATAGAATACTTGACCTTTGAACACCAGATATAATCTTTTGTCCGGGGAGCACTCTGAATCCCTTTTTATGTCCATACTCGGAGCCTTTAAATGCACTGCATGCCTTTTTTTACTCGAACCAGTCCGATTTAGTCGTCTGAGCTTCATCTCAACTAACAGCTTTTTGAAGCTATTTCACCTTTATTGCATTTATATAATCTAGCACACACACTGTGTTTATTAACCTTGGCTTTCTTGATAAGGCCAGTTTCTGAAACTACCACACTTTTGATATTATCCTTTAGGTCAATTCATACCGACCTTCGTTAATTAGAAGCCCAATGCACGCGCAGTGATTGATTTTTGCGCAGGGTAAGCATTAATTACTTACTGAACACTTATTTAACTACTTGTAATGACAAGTACACACCCTTAAAGAAGTTCCTTTCTACCCCATAGGCTACACTTCTACCCCTTCGTCCCGAGGAAGACCCGCCGTGACGCTTTTTTAAAATTTTGCGCCTAACATAGGGTCGAAACGTCGACGTACACCATGAGTCCACACAACGTCTCAGTTCCAAAACCAATTCATACATGAACAGGATGCGTATGTGATCAAGTATATGGACTCAATCTTCCAAAAATTACTTCTACCCAATCGTGTTTGTTATATTAAGTGTATTAAGTGTATCGTTTGTATTCACCTTTACATGTCACTTCTTCTTCACATTTCTGTCAATTGTATTTTTGTAGCCCTAATTATTCATTATTCTTTCTTAAAAATATCGATTCAAAAGTATTGCTTGGGTGTTGTCATTGCTTTTCCTAAATCATGGATACATGTTACATGTAATGCATTTATATTGTGAACATCCCAAAGCAATTGTAATTCCCCGACAGAACCATTGTATCCGTATAATAAAGTATTATAGATGCAGGCACAGAGGCAAAGAAGCTGTCAGGAGGCGCACTGACAGTGCGCCACCCACTGTCAGTGCGCCCCCTGATGGCAGCCCTCTGGAGGGGGCAAAGGGACCCCCCAGTCATCCCCTTTCAGGTGGGTGCAGTCACTCACTGCACCCGCCTGCACGGGGTTCTCTAATCCCCTTTAAAGGTACAGGCGTGTTGCCACCTGCACAGTGAAACACAGAGTGGCTGTTTTAAAGATGTTCCGTATTTCATTTGAATGCGCTGCTCCCAGGGCAGCATGACTTCGCTGCTGCCCTGGGGGCAGCGCATTCAATAAAATGTAGCGCACTCTCCTTGTAAGCTTTTGAAAGGTGCGCTCGGCACAACAACAAGGATAGTGCACCGGGCCATAATACACAAAGTGCCCTGGGGGTGCAACGGGCGTTTGTGCCTGCTTTGCGTGCCCCGGGGCACTTTGGTATTACAGAAGGGGCCACAGACACTTGTATGTCCCCTTCTGTAATACCTATAGCGCTGGTGCACATAAAACATGGAGTAAATGCTTCAAAGCTGCTCCGTATTTCACCTGAATGTGCTGCCGCCAGGGCAGCGCAAGTTCGTGGCTGCCCTGGGGGGCAGCCCCTTCAATGTAGCCGCACTTTCCCTGTTTGCCCCCGGCACACATTAAAACACGTGCGCTGAGCACAAACAATGGAAGTGCACAGTGAAACATGGAGCGGATGCTTCATAGCTGCTCCGTATTTCACCTGAATGCGCTGCTGCCAGGGCAGCGCAAGTTCGTGACTGCCCTGGGGACAGCCCATCCAAAGTAATACGGTGCACTTTCCCTGTTTGCGTCTGGCGCACCTGTTTTAAAACAGGTGCGCCGGGCTCAAATGGGGAAAGTGCACCCTAAACATAATAGGCCCCCAGGACTTCATTTTGCTGTGCTTATGCTGCCTGCTGTATTGCCAGACAATAACTGCCAATGGTGGCAGGTGGTGAGCATCAGCATTCATTCTTGAGGATCAGGTCTTATTTTCCATTAGTACACTTTGAATAGGAGCAAGAGAGAAGGAGACAGAAAAAGCATAAATTAGGAGAAAGAGGAAGATAAGAAAAAGGTGACAAAAGAAGAATTCGGGGATTTAAAGAGTCTGCAAGCTCTGACATTCAGCAGAGCTGGCTGCACTATGAGCTCCTGCACTTTTTTCACAAATTACCACTGGATCCGCCCTGGCCAACAGTCTTTTTTTTTGGGAGGGGGGTGGGTGTTTTATTCCAAAGTAGTAACTGGAACTGCAGAGTGTGCCTGATTTTGGCTGCCCAGGTGGTGGATATGGTGGGTTTTTTGGGGGTGGGGGTGGCAGTACCATAATGGGGTTAACGCAGGTTTGGGCACTAGTGACTGGCAGGGCACGAGAGATAGAAGGGGTGAGGGAGGGGTCACGGAGGAGGGGTTACAAAGTAATAAAAAAAACACTTACCTTGTCACCACGTCTCAAGTCGTCTCTCCGCCGGAAGCACACTGGCTACTCCCCTAAGCCAATCACAACGCTGTAATGCAGTGTTGTGATTGGTCTGAGCGCCACTGCTCGGCGCTCAGATGGGGAATGGGAGGCTGGGCATGTTCTCCACCAGGCTGTGTAGTGCAGCCTGGTGGGGAACATGCAAAGCGCGCTGGTATGCTTGGCCGGCCCTTGAAGAAGGCTGAATCTACACCCGATGTTGACCCTGGCTATCCTCCCTGAAGTTTTGGCCATTCAACAGGCAGCCTTCCTGGATGCACATAGAAACAGCAACAAAGATGGAGGCAAACACTGCTGCACATGTCAACATGTTGGGTTTCTTGGCTCTTCTACCAATCAAAGCTGTCTTTTGCTGTAAATTGCTGCTATTTAATTTGTTTACTGTTAGCAAATTAACAATATCAGTTGGATGTTATGATGCTGGCGAGGTTAGCCAAGCTGTATGCTTCGACAGAACATAGCACATGTACCCACCTCATCTGGGATATGCCTCAAAAGCTGAACTGGAGCTCCAATTGCATTAAAAATTAACATAGCACAGTGTGCCAGCAAACAACACGCCGCAGACGTCATAGTGCTGAGAACTAATGTGCTCACAACAGCACTTTCAAATACACACAAACTACCATGAACCACCTTAGACAGAACACCTTACACACAAATAATAGGGCGCAGTTTTGCAGTGGTGGATATCTGTGTATCCACAACAACTTTCACCACGTCATCACGACTTACCCGTAATCAAGACGCAACAGTGCAGGTCAAACAAGATTCATTACACTCACTCAACACATTCCAGATAAGCCAGAGGGTGTCTATTAGCTATCAGCAAAAGCAAACAATACCTCTAATTAATTCACTCACATACAAATGTACTAGTCAAATAACCCAGGACAGCGCCTGGCCACGCCTCTGGCTACAGCCAGCCCGCTGTTGATACTTCTAACCAGTAACAACAAGTGTCCTCACACGGCCTAGTACTAACTACAGCTCACATTGTAAAATGTGTTTTTCACATCTTTTATGGACAAATGTCTAAATAAACTTGTTTTCTACCTACCTACTACAACTCACAGTAGATTAGGTGGATTAAACGTTAAAATGACCAAATTAAATAACATGAAGTATGTAAAAACAGAATAAAAATTATTTTCATGGGTTGGTGTTAGGGGTTGTTTTTCATTTTTAATACAAACAAGTAATTAAAAACAAATTATTACATTAATTTAATTGCAGGCAGCATCTGAATTTAATATATACAATAGTTTAAAATGATGGTTCCCTATTTTTAGTATAATTTGTCACATTAATATATGTCTAGGGTTAGGGTATGCTTTTAAAAAATCAATTGAGTGAATATTCTCACATTTTAAACATGTGTAAGTGTTCCACATTTGAATTTACTTTAACTATTATGAACATAATTAATTAGGATTTGTAAAATGTTGGGTTGTATCGGTGCAATGTAGTTATTAGTTTAATTTCATTAATAGTAATATCATTAAATATGTAATACTTATGAGGGTCTGGGAGAAGGTTGGCTTCACGGTGAGGGCCCCCATTGGGGTTAGAGTTAGTTTAGAGCTGGTGTAGGCCTGATGACGTCGCGCCTTGGGATCCTTTAGAGTAAGGAGTTCGCCATCAGGTGTCAAAGATGGTAGGTCAAGTGGTGTGGGTGACAGTGATGAGCACTTCAATGGTGGGAATGTGGGTCAAAAGGAATTAATGGGTAATGGAATAATATCTTACTTTCTTGGAGTGGATTAGTGAATATCACAAGAAAGCACGACAGGACCTATCCTGACACTGACTCGCAGGCAAGAAAGGATCACACGTCCTTAAACAAAGTGCACCCCTCTTTCTTTTCATCGACTACTTGTACGGCAAGTGGCCCGTGTAACAGGGCTCGCACTACGAGTGGAGTGGACATCGAAGAACAGGGAAGCCAACTGCACAAATCATTATAGACAACAGTCAAGAGACTACTCACACATTACCATTGAAATAACACAGCAGATTATACCAGAAGGGAGATTTAAGCCTGTACGTTGCTGGCAAGTGTTTAAAGTATCTGTTAGGGTGGATAGACATTGAGAACGACCTCATCAGCTCAGGAGACGCTGAAATAGTTTGGCTCACGAAATGAGAACATAAAATAAAATCTATCACGAGAGTGCTACCAGAGATTTCTCTGCTAGAACACAGCACCATTTTTGGAAAATAGCTCTTATTGGAGTCTCAATCCACCATCCGCTAGCTGCCTAATTCTTTCGATTCTGACATCAAATCCTTGTAATTGTGTTGTGTGCCGTTTTTTCTCCTATTTAGTTTCTCTCTGGCTGTATGTCCATTTTTCGGTTTATTTAAATAAGGTTCTTTATATAGTGCTTCTCTATCTAAAGTGGTGTCAGAGCACTTTCTATAGAACAATTCCTCGTGAGACTGTTCCCCAGAGATACATTTACCCATGGACATTAACCGTTACACCAGTGTAGTGCTTGAATAAAATAAAAAATATATAATCATTTCGGAGGAATTAAGAGAAGGTGCAGGAAGCAGAATTAATTTGGGAAACAAGGAATCTGGTCTATTCATTTGGTAGAGGAAGAAGAGAAACAGCAAAAGAGCGTTAAGTGCCGCTTACTATCCATGTTCCTCTCTTCTCTACACTTTTCATGACTTTACATTTAAAAGACGACTCATTTTCGCGGTCAATCCTCTTTCTTTTTTCGCTCATCTCTTCCTCTGTCTGGAATCGCAGGGTTGTCCTGTACCGCTGTTTCTCCTGAGCTCTCTCTGTCCCTGATGCCTGTTTTTCTCCATCCTTGTTTTCTTGTCCCATTCTCTTCAGTGTGTTTGTCTGGGGTCCAATCGGTTTCACCCTCTCTCTGTGTCTCGTGCAGGGAAGGTGGCTGGTGACATCTTCAAGGACAATGCAATCCTGTCCAATCCGGTGGCCGGCCTGGTGGTGGGCATCCTTGTGACAGTGCTGGTCCAGAGCTCCAGCACCTCCACCTCCATCATTGTCAGCATGGTCTCCTCTGGATGTGAGTATATCCTAGCAAGGGACGTGGGGAGGAAACGTGGGGCATGGGGTAGGGTCTATGGGTGGTGGTGCTGGGAGCCAGAAGGGATTGAGGGGCAAGAGGTGGCAGAGACTGCGGGATATGCAGATAGTTGGCTCAACTGGGATAAAAGAAAGGGAACATGGGTAGAATGGGCTTAGGGAGGTAGGTACTGCTGGCATAGGTGTAGGTTGTCAGGCTTTTTCCCGCATTCTTGATGTTGTAGGTACCACCTGCATTACTAAAGGCATGTGTGAATGTGTATAAAATCAAAGAAGGATCCCTTTTGTGTTTCACACTCTTACTGTCACCGCTGCATATTCATATACATCCTCAAAAGAAATCCAACATTCATTACCATACACTTAACTCTCTTGACACTGAACACTGCTTAATGTAAAAATGTCAAATTTATTCAACATAATCAATCCTTTATCAGTCCACAACTATACTCAGAAGTAAAAATATACTGTATCCAGCATTGCCTTCATATAATACAATAGTGTATCAATTCTAAAAGTTGTTTTTTTAAAACATTGTTTATATTTTATGCAACATTCCATCAATATAAAATATCTCCGTAATACAGTAATCTGATATTTTATAAAAACAAATTCCTCTGATCTTCACAATCAAAGAGCTAATGAATACCATAATATACAAAGGATAACAAATATCATCACAAGTTGTCGACGCAGTGTTTCGGTGGTATTGAGTTGGATCACCCAATCTTCTTCAGGACAAAGTATTACAAGATATAAGTTCATCTAAAAAGATAGAGACCAGTATTCAAACATACAGTCATATAAGTGGGAGAATAACAAGGGGTCATGGCTAGGATGGACTAAGGGAGGTAGGTACTGCTTGGCATAAGTGCAGGTTGTCAGGCTTTTTCCCGCATTCTTGAAGTTGCAGGGACCACCTATCAATATCAAAGGCATGCGTGAATGTGTTCCTTACTGATCAGGGAGTAGGGTACTGGGTCTAGGAAATAAAAAGGGTCTCCATAGCCTCCTCAACTCTCTGGCTAGTTTAGTCAAGGCACTAAGGCCAGGTTTATGGTAGTGAGAGGGAAGGTTGAGTCATATATGGTATAACGCAAATGTAATTTTACAGATAATACAGACAGAAAACTACGTGTTTCTTTTCTGGATATATTTTTAAAAGCGGAAAAAAACAGAAAATTGGGCTTCTTGTGAGTGACTGTCTATGGTGTCTTTCATGAATTCCAGACCAACAGCTGAGCAGATAAATAGCATAGGTAGTTAAAAAACGCAGGATGACATTTTCTTAAATATAGCCATATGTCAATATATATTTGTAGTATAATGATAATATTTACTCAATAGTATTTTGTTTTGTTATATTTAGCTGCTTAATTTGCTAAAACACTACAGGTCTCAAAGCACCAGTGGACGTTTATCAGTGAAATAAATATGGAAATATATGATTTTACAACTTCATTTATTCAGAAACATCAAAAATATAAATAAATACTGATAAGATGGGCACAAAATAAACAGGGATGAATACAGACCGAAATGTTAAAAAATATAAATGCCAAGAAACCAGGAGCCCAAGTTATAATCATAATACCGATGAATGAAGATGAATGTTTAGTTATTGCTTGAAATTGAATAACTCTTTAATAAACCCCACAAAGCTGTAGAAAAGTAGAGTACAGGAAAAAAGCCATAGTTTAATGACACTACCACTAACCGGTACAATGGTTCAGTCAATAAGAAACTTCAGGAAGTGCCTGCGTTTTGTGGTTCAGAGACTGTTCTGCAGATTGGTTTTGCAGAACACTTTTACAGGAAAAATATGGTAGATTTTATTTCCTGGCATTCCAGTGCCATTGACAGGTGTGGACCTGTATGGAGTGCAGAAATACGTCAAAGTATAAGTATACAGATGTGTCCCTAAGGTCAGAGAATACTCAGACGTTGGTGCTGTAAAGTATTCCTGGGGAACTCACTACACATCTTCCACTCAAACTCTTTTCTCCTTAAAGAGTTATGTTGAACAATAAGCTGAAGTTCAAATAAATTGGATGCATGTTAATTAAAGTAGGGTAACAGTACATTAAAGTGCTGATAACTTGATAGCCACAAGTTGAGATTAAAGTTTTAATGTTGTCCATGAGACACCCAGGCGACCTTGACCAGTGTCTTGAATTCTACCTGTCACGGTCAAGAGATTCTGGCTTCACCGCCAATGGTGGTCTCGGTCCAGTGAACCAACCATGTGCACTAGAGAGCAGAGGCGCAACTAGAGCCAAATTTCGGGGGGGGCTGAGCAAAAATTTCGGGGGGGGCTGAACTTTAAGCAATAGGCAGAGTGGAGCTGCAGGGGCTCTTAGAAGGGGTGAAACAACAGCAAGGCCTCGTTAACATGCAAATGGTCTTTAAAAGACCTGTGAAGTGCTCGGGTGCGGCTGCTTTTTTGCCCGGGAAGCTGTCTCATCCCGGGCTGCCACACACGACGGGGGGGGCTGAAGCCCTGCGAGTCCAATGGGTGTTGCGCGCCTGCTAGAGAGGCCCTGGATATTTAATTTTAAAGTATGGAAACCCGATGGGGCATGGAACGGTTCTCCCATATGCCCTCTTTGATAAAGGGTCAAAAACTTGTGTCATCAGTGAAGTCGTTCGCATTTCTGATATGGAGGGGACGGGTAAGACTGGTAAAGCCTCATACACTGGTTTGACCCTAAATAGACAAAAGAACACACAGGAACTTCCTTTAGATGTGCATTGTATCCAGCAGGCTCTGTGGTACCTAACACAGAGGTTGGCTTGTGTCATGTCAGACTGAGAATGCTGAGTGGACATTAGGGTAGGCACAGAGTCACAAGAAAGCAAATGTTGGAGCAGGGAAGCAGGATCAACAGTCAAACGCACCACTCCTCCTGGGGTAGCTCACCTGCATTAGGGGGAGGTTGGCCCGTATTAATTGAAGGGCTCAATTTCCCTGTTTGTGCCACGGCCCACATTTAAACAGGTGTGACGACCACAAACATGGAAAGAAGAATGTTCTGACCCCAGTGCAGCCGCGAACTCACGCTGCCCTGCGGCAGCACATTCAGGTGAAATACAGAGCAGCTGTTTAAAAGCGTTTCCGTGTTTCACAGTACAGGCAGCAACCCGCCCACAATTTCAGTAGGCTTTACAGGTCCCCTTGCAGGCGGGTGGAGTGAGTGATTACACCTGCCTGCAGTAGGATGTCTGGGGAGTCCCATGTGGGGTTTCATGGGACCCCTCCTTTATCCCTCAAGAGGGATGCCTCTCAGGGGGCGCACTGACAGTGTGCCACCTTTTGTGGTGCACTTTCAGTGCGCCCCATAAGGGAATGTTTGCCTATGCGCCCGCATCGGTATTACGGCGTGGGCACAGAGTCAAAGTGATTCCCTCAGTTGCATGGGGCCACGCGATTGCAAATGATGTAACACCCTCTCACAATAGCGATGGCACTACATGTGCGCCAGCACTATCAGTATTACAGCAGGGACCGCACAAGTGTCTGCGGCCCCTTGTATAACACCTAAATGCCCTGGGGTTCACAAACCGAGTGCACACGCCCGTTTTGCCAAGGGGCACTTCCAGTAATACAGCCCCTGATGTGTCTATTGTGGAACATTAACTGACGATTAACTTACGCAGTCTATTTGTGGAATATCAGGAGAAAAAGAGGGTGTGGGTCTGAAATTAAGCATCCCTGCCCCCCAATCTTTATCATGCTATGACTTCTTATAATATACCTTCCAAATCATGTACCTTCTTCCTATGCCTGCTTTTCGTGCCTGCTTACAAGAATTCTTCCTGGCTGCTCCCCCTTTTGATATTCTTGACCTCTATATCTTTAATCATGCCTCCACTCCATGGCCACTCATCTTGCCTCTTTGTGGTGTGCCTGTTCTGAAAGATTGATCCAAATGTCACATTGTGCGATGTCTACTGTCTCTGCCGGAATCAATGCCAGCTCGCCATATCGGCTCACCATGGAGCCATACCCCACAGTACCATGCTTGCTCTCTCGATGCCTCACTATACCTTGTTTGCTCTCTTTCACCCATTGTGACCTTCCCGCTTTCCATGTTGGCTACCCTAAACCAGTTGCGCGATACCTGCTTCATGTATTTATTGTCCATGCATCATAGTGCTTCATGCCAAACTCATCTCACTCTTTCCGCCCGCTCAGTGCTTGAAGTACGATCTGCTATCCCTATCATCATGGGCTCCAACATCGGCACCTCCGTGACCAACACCATTGTGGCGCTCATGCAGGCCGGAGATCGGAACGAGTTCAAACGGTGAGTAGAATCACAACTGGAGGGAAATGAGTTTGGATTAGGACATGCATGTGTAGATTCACAACAGAATGATGGACAGACAGACTGCAAGAGGTGGATGAAAAAACTGGTGTGGAGATTAATGGTAGAATAATGGACAGTCAGTAAGATATAGGGACTGATTTAAGTCCTGACGGATGGCCCGATGTTCTGCTAGGGCGACGGAGTACATTACTCCGTCACCATGGTGGAAGGACCGCCCCCCAGATTTATAAATGACTGCCAGCCAGGTGGCCATTTATAAAGCATTGCCAGGAACTGCCGTCATGACGATTCCTGTCTATAAATTTCGCTGTTTGGTGCTGGGCTCCGCCAAGATGGCGGAGCCCTACACCAAACAGTTTTCTTTTTTTTATTTTCCAAATGAAAATCCAGAAACAGGAGGGAAGCATTTCATTTTTCCTCATACATTGCACATTTATATGTTGCCAGACAATTGTTTTATCAATCGGGCACATAACCCTAAGGGCTCTGCAGTGCTTAATTTGTGAAAAACATAAGTGCCAGGGCTCTTGTCAGGCCACTGCAGCTTACACCACACCTTGCCCTGCTATGTTGCCAGTGACAGTAACAACACAACTACTAACCATCACACTCTACAAGTGTGACAATTCAGAATATTTCAGGCCCCCAAAGCTATAAGATTGGCTTGAGCGGGAGGTAATATCCCCTTTTAATGAATATAGCATTAATAATTAACTGTTGTGGTAATTTCTAAATTATCTAGGCAGTGCCACCTTATTTTAGATGGTCACAAACGCAGGTGCTGACAATTAAGAGCCGACGCCGAGCACCGGAAACCACCGGCTCAATTTAAGCACGTTGGCTCTGTAAAGGGGTGTAGTATAGGCAAAAACGAAGTCCAGCCAGGTAAAATTCGAATCTTATTATATTAAATTCACAATCAATAATTGTGGCATTGCGTGGTACCCATTATAATCTCCTGGTATAATCTTGGCGAATGGTACCCTATAACCGTCCGCCAAGCGAACCTTGCACGCATTGCTGGCAAGACCTGAGAAGAGGATGGAAGGAGCTTGGTGGGAACAGGTAGATACGCAAGAGAGTATAGATAGAGAGGAGCACATTTGTGGATGTATTTGTGCACTACATGGTAGAAAAAGGGACAGGAAGGGGTGCTGGAGAGAAGGCCAGTGAGGAGGCAAGAGAGGCGGATGAGAAGGTGGGGTGAGGGAGACATTAGAGGTGGCCTGAAGGGATAGCAATGGAGTAAGCAGGGAGCCCAGGTAAGAAGGAGGAGCCATATAGTCCATGAAGGAAATGATCAGCATAGAGATTAGGATCTAAAGGGTGATTGCAATGTATGAGGGGTGGGATCCCTACAAGTGTCCCGTGGATACCCCACCCCGTGCAGAACTGCACCTGTTAACATCCATACATGGTCACTCACTTATTCCACCGGCTAAAAGCATGACATTTCCTCTTTCAGGACTCAAATGTGTGATTGCACACCACTTGAAGGGGGAAACCAGGAAGTAATGGTGCCCCCTGTACCGGGCATCATGTGACAGGATCCCTAGTGCCACATATGCCCCCACCCTCATATTGACATTGAAAGTCCGGAGATGCCCTGTTTCCCAAAGAGGAGCATGGAAGGGTTCAATGCAAAGTGGGTGACAGGCAGTACTTAGTTTACAGGTGAGGCCCATCAACTCTCATTTTTGGGGCAAATACTTAATTTTCCTCATAAAGTTTTGACCCAGATCAAGAGAGTGAAAAACACACTAGGAGGAAAGAAGGAGAAAGCGATTAAACCATGATAAAGGGAGAAAGCTGGGATGGAAAGGAACCCCCAGAGTGAGATAAAAGGGCAGGGAGTGGATAGTGGTGAGTAAACAGGCGTGAGGTGGATTCAAGACTACATAGACTTGGTATTGGGCACCCTGTCATTCCATAGCTCCACCTGTCTGCTTCTGTGCCAAACTTTGGGCCCCGGCACACCTACAAATTAAGCATTGTTGCAAGTGTCCGGCACACGCTGCCCTTCTGCTGCAATCAGGTCATTAATTGCAAGTCAGTTTATCGGATCACATATTACCAAGGCCAGCCGCAGTCAGCCCTTTTAAAGGACTTCCCTTTAAACGTTAACTACCCACAGTCCGTGCAGCGTTAATGAGCCGTGGGTGTTTTTATGTTAAACGTTGTTGATGCTGAATAAGGACATTCCCGGGTTCTCGAAACAGGTTACATTTTAAGGTCTGCCCGAAGAATTTCTTCATTACCCTCACGAGTTTACGGAATAAGGATACATTCTGGGAAAACATTTTCCAAATGCCTTGTATGAGCGGCGCATGGAGCATCCCTGTCTCCAGGAGGGTGGCAACAGCCGTAATATTGGATGTGGTGAGCCCCCCCCACCCTCTTGGCGCAGGGCATCGGTCCCCGCCACTGCTGCACTGAGGCTTTGCTCACAAATCTCTCTGAAATAGCGATTCCCTGTTGCACCCCCCCCCCCCCCCTCAATCATCTAATACTTGCATCCTATCCAGCCACAACCAGTGTGCGGCCGGCCTATGGAGCAGAGTGGCAGTGCCATGAGAGCTGGTATGACAGGGTAGTGTGTGGGCCAGTTTACTGGATGTTTGTGAGCTTGTCTTATAGTCTGCTGGAACGGTTTTGCTGTTGAGTTCCCTGACATTACCACAAACTTTGCATACAACAAGCACAAATGCCTGCAGTCTCCAGTGGCGTCAGTAAGATTGGGGGTGTATGAGCATCAGATTTCCCGACCATCATGCTGGCATATAAACATAAATTATATGCATGAGAGGGGCGTGAGAGGCTGTGGAAAGGGAGAGGAATATGCATTAATAGGAGTACTCTAAATGAGAGAAAGCCAATATTTTGTAAAATATTTTTTTTAGGGCTTTCAGAGATGTGAGTATTTGTTTTTGTCAGTGTGCATGCAAAAATCATAGCTGAAATCCAACAGACCCTTCGCCGTACCCGACTGAAATCACCTGTACCCAACTATTCTTCTGAAAATACATTTATTAGGGCAGTGTAACACCTCAAACATCCCACCGGAAGCTATGCCCCTAGTAGTCTCCCATACCTTGAAAGACAGTTATACAGTGTGTCGTTGCAAGTTCACAACCTCTCTGATTCGAAAATGTAGGGCACTTTTTTAGCTGTCTGATTTGCGAATGGGGGCCACTTTTATTTTGGTGCAGGTCCTATTTTCTGTCCCAGTCCCGCCCTGGCCACAAAACATGTGATGAAAAGTATGCATTTGAAAAAAAAAACTGGTGTGCAGTTCCTAAGTGTAAGTGAGTGTGTTCAGGCCTGTTAAGAAGTGCCCTCACAAACCCCGGAGGATGTCATGCTTCATCATTGGGCCTGCTCCTTGTCGGGCCGGCGCTGCAATGCCCGAAGGGGCTCTTTAGTGGAGATCTTTGCACGCTGCCCCAACTATTAGCCTGGTTGTACACGTTCGTGATGGTGGTCGGAGGAAGAAGTAAAGTGAGCGCGTTCTAAGCATTGTCCAAATCGGATTGCGGGCTTTCCCACTCACCCCTGGGTTAGTAGGTCTGGGTTGACGGGGGCATTACGGCAGAGCACCTCGTTGCTCAAAACCTGTGGAATAAACATGGTATACGCCAAGCGTACAATCATTACCAATTTGTTGCTCTTATCTTACCAGGAGCTATCGGTCGAGGCCGGGCAGCATGTTCTTAGTGCAGTCATACTCATGGAAGGCGGCGCGGCAACTAGCTGTGTTCCTACCCTGGCTCTGGTCCCCGTGAGGTGTGGTTGCGGGGACGTAGTGTTTGGAATAGAACATCTGGCATGTGAGCGTTGTGAAACTAGAACGTCAAATGTGGCGGCCATCTTGGGGGCAAACTTTATTGAAACTATATTGAAGTTTACGGTGGGCATTGTGATTGCTCGTGTTGTGCACTTCAAAGGAGATGCTTGCTTGCTAGGGAAAGCACAGACTACACTATGGCTTGTGGTTTAGGTATAATAGCGGTTGGTGGTACATAAACTCTCTCACACAGTTGTTACTCATATTAAACAGCCCCTCTTCTGTGATATATCATCCCCAATTAAGGGGTGGGGGAAGGGGCAGTGGGTGTGGGTGTATTGGGGCAGGGCTGAAAGGAGGGCTGCTATGCATAATGCCTCCACTGACTGGTGATAAAGTGGAGGATGGGGTGAACCTCCATAGTGATCAAGCACATGTACTGTGGTGGGTCTATGTGACATAGGTGTAATAGTTACCAATTGTAAGTAGTGACCCCTTTATAGTGCTTGGTAGAGGTAGCATGTTAAGAGGCAGATCCCATCGTCAGTTTGTGTTAATTGATTACCCCGATCGGCTCAGTTCCACCCAGGGGAGGTCGTCATTTAAACCTGAGGTGTGTAAGGAGAGTTTAAAAATACAGTATTGCTCCTTCCTGAACAGAACCTCTTTCGGTATTTGGGGGTGGGATTCCAATATTGTTCAGTATAGGTCATTGGTGGTATGGTCCATTTCCATAAAGTGGGCACACATTTTGGTGTTTGTCTTTTTACACCTTATATTTCTCCTGTGTTCAGTGATTTTACAGGATGTGTTGTAATCCCCACATATTTGAACTGGCACGGACAGGTGATGATATATATGCAATTGCTTGTGTTACAGTTGGTATGTTTCTTTTGTGTCCACTTGAAAGTGTCAGTTAGTGTAACTGTCTTGATTGCACTGGTGAGGGGACAGACTATGCATTGCCCACAGGGATAGTGGTAAGCCTGGGCAAAGCACTACGCTACGCTCGCATAGTTTGCGAAGTTCGCGCTACTTCGCACTACGCGAATTGCACGTAGCACAGTGCGAACACGTGTTGCGTAGTGCTGCAGTCATTTTTTGCTTGCTCGCAGTTCTCAACGTCAAGTTGGCGACCGCGAGCAAGCAAAATGACATCCCGGCGAGACTTTTTCCATGTTCGCGATCAGCAACATCAAGTTGGCGATCGCGAGCATGGAAAATAAACCTCCCGG
Organism: Triturus cristatus; assembly: GCF_964204655.1. Classification (NCBI taxonomy): domain Eukaryota; kingdom Metazoa; phylum Chordata; class Amphibia; order Caudata; family Salamandridae; genus Triturus; species Triturus cristatus. The sequence goes on along the minus strand of NC_140590.1, from coordinate 1,146,872,084 downwards.
CGAGATTCCCAACGCGAGGAGGTCAGGTTTCTCATTGCGAGTGGTCGCGAATGCTCGCGACCGCTCCCGATGAGAAACTACCAGTTCGCGTTGAGAAAGCTGCCGCTCGAGTAAAAATCTACTCGAGCAGCAGAAAACTACAGCTCACACTGTGCAAGATGCCATTTTCAATGATTGCACAGTGCCGGTTGCTTGTCCGCACTGTGCAATCATTGAAAACGACATCTGGCACAGTGCGAACAAGGCACTACGCAGTTCGCGAAGTGCTACACGTAGCTCGCGTAGTGCGAAGTGCACTTTGCGTAGCTTCGCGAAGTGCTACTTCGCGAACTACGCCCAGGGTTAGATAGTGGCCGACTGCAGGTGGCAGGTTCCACAGTAAGCTTTGTGGTAGCGCCTTCTTTTTGGGACTAGTACTGATTAGCATATTTTTTAGGTTCGCAGTTCTCTTGAAAGCAAACCTCGGGGGACTGGGTGCAAGGTCACCAATCGGGAGATTGTTTCCCTACGACCCGTCTTATCATGTTTGATTCAGGTGTGAGTGTGGTAACGCAAGTCATCTGCTCAGCTTCAGCCTTTGGTTGTATTTCGAGGAGTGCTTCTCTATTAGTGTTACGGGCTCTCTTCTGGGCAGTTTTTATTTTTCGTAGTGGGTATTCCCTTCTGGCTAAATGGTTGGTGAGCTCAGACGATTGTGTATTAAAGACCTCCAGGTTGCTGCAATTGTGTCTAATTCGCAGGAATTGCCCGTAAGGGAGTTGTTTCCCCAAGTGCTTTTGGGTGAAAACTACTGAATAGGAGGGCACTGTGACTGTCTGTGGGTTATTTAAAAGTCTTAGTCTCCAATCTGTTAGATTTGCGGCTGATCATAAGGTCTAGGAAAGGTAGTTCCTGGTCAGATATGTTGACCGTGAACTGTAAATAGGGGTTAAGCCCATTACCCAGGTAACAAAGCCGGGAAAGATATCTTGACCGCCTTTCCAAAAGACCAGGACATCGTCAATGTAGCGAAGCCACAAGGTGATGTTATCCTTGTAAAGCTTAACGTCCGTGAGAACATGTCTGGCCTCGAAGTCTTACATGTAAAGGCATGCCAGACTGGGGGCGAATTTGCTGCCCATTGATGTCCCCTGGGTCTGATGATAGAGACAGTCCTCAAACTGAAAAAAGTTTTCTGTCAGGGCTATGTTTGCACATTCCATGATGAAACTCATAGGTGTTAAGGCAGTCCAGTTGGTTGACTTAGGGATCTCTTCTACAACCTCAAGTGTTGCTTGTTGAGGGATGTTAGTGTAGAGGGCCTCTCCATCTAAGGGGGCTATGACGTCCAGTTGGATGCCCCCCAAGTTATGTGCTTCAATCAGGTTCAATACATCCCTTGTGTCTTGAAGGAATGTAGGTGTTTCCTTGACCAGTGGTCTAAAGAAATGGTCACAGAACTTTGAGAGGGGTTTTAGGACTAACCCTATGCGTGATTGTTAGACCTGGCACCATTGGCGTGGGTCTCCCTTCCATTTTTTGCTGTTGCCTCATGTGTTTTTGCTGGTTATAGATGCTTTGGGCACTGTGCCACTGCTGTTCAGTGCCACAGTGCAAGTGCTCCCTATGGTAAATTGATGTATGGATTAGTGACTCCATGATTGGCTTGATTGGTTTACTTGTCAGACCCTAGTACAGTGCACTACGTGTGCCCAGGGCTTGTAACCAATGCTGCTGGTGGGCTTGCAGCACTGATTTTGCTACCCACCGGAGCAGCTTGTAAAGTGTGTCTCAGGTCTGCCATTGCAGAGTCTGTGTGCAGTCTGGTACTGCCATGCTGACTGGGCAAGTGCACCCACTTGCCAGTCCCTAAACCTTTCCTTTTATACATATTAGTCACCCCATGGTAGGCCCAAGGGCAGGGTGCATTGTAGGTAAAAGGTAGGTCATGCCCTGGTGTGTGTGGCATGTCCTAATAGTGAATTACAGCCATTCGCGTTTTTCACTATTGCAAGGCTACCTGTTCTCCATAGGCCAGAATGGGCAGTTTGATTATTACATTTTATAATCCTAACTGACTCCGGGAACATGGTAGAAATTCGAGTTTAGTATGCCTGAACTCAGAATGATAAAATATATCTTTTAGTGAAGTTGGCTTTAACATTCTGTGTTTGAAAATGCCACTTTTAGAAAGTATTGTTATATTGATTAGGGGGTGCACTCCAATGTTTGTATTTTATAAATTCCTTATTTCTTGCGGGGTGCTGCAGCTAGGAAGAGTGGCCAGCTCTTGCGGGGTTCAAATAGTAGTTAATAACAAGCACTGAGACTTGAATTAGCTGTGCACTATTCACTTGGTGATCTCACCACTATGTAAACCATAGGTTTTCAAACTAAATTGAATTTATTCTTCAATTCAAAATGACATTATATGCATAAATACTTCATTTTCAATGTGCATATCATTCTTTTACAATACTTTCTTGATGCAATATCAGTTTGTTGCATAAATAAACAATATATACATGATCAGCAAGTACTTAAGATAGAGCGTCACTTGTACAATGTCATACAATATTCAATGTTAATGCCCAATGCATTTCGGAACTAAGAACTGTTCCTTCCTCAGGGGTAACATCTGAAACTGCACAACTCATGCTGTAGTATGTCAGCCAATCATATTCAGTAACTCAAGATATTCAAATGAGGTCTGATTTTACTAAGCCCGGTAAGTTATATATAATCTTGTAATTCAGTGTCGCGTTCCGCACTCGGTAACCTCAATTCAACTGCATTTACAATTCACTTTGAAAACCTATGGTTTACATAGTGGTGAGATCACCAAGTGAATAGTGCACAGCTAATTCAAGTCTCAGTACTTGTTTTTAACTACTTTTAGAAAGTAGGCATTTTCTTGTCTAACCATCCAAACCTACCTCTGCTAGGCTGTGTATTCCTTGTCTGGAGTTTTAGTGACAGGGGCTGGGGGATTCCAGGAGACAGGGTGAGTCAGCACAAGGCTGAATAGAGAGATCTGCATCTAGATGGGTGGGAGGGGTTGCACCTGGGAGCTGAATAGGGCTGGGCCTTCCCTCCACAATGCTGGCTCCACCTCATGTGGTGTGTCTGATGTCCCTGCCCTGCACTGTGAAAAGAAAGTAGGAAACATGTCAACAAAGTGCTCCAGGATGGACCAGAACTGGTTTGTACTAGGCAAAGGCCTCTCTGCCTTCAGAGAACAAAGGGAAAAGGAATATAAATATTGGGACCCAGAACCAAGAACTTTAGATCACTTCTGGGAATCAAGACGAACCTTTGCTGAGGAGAAGAACCAGGAAGCTGAAGGAGGAGACTACCCATGTGCTGTGTGTTTGGGGGTTGGCCTGCAGTGGTTGCTTCATTGCCAAAGAGAGGAGAAAAGGTCTAACTGTGCTTTCTATCAACTTGAAGAAGAATCTCCAAGGGCTTGAACTATAGCTTGCCTCCTGCCTGAAGTCACAGGGATACAAGACTTCACCAACCAGCTCCCCCCTGAATTCCCTTGCTGGGATTTGAAGGGCCTGCTGTTGTGCTGGGCCTTCTGAGAGACTGCGTGTCGCTGGGAGCTGGAAGCGCGACGCAACAACGAAAAGCGTGTTGCCGCCGCAGACGCTGTCATCGCATCGCCGAGGAAGCGAGCCGCCGCTGCCATCATCGCATCGCCGAAGCGCGATGCCTCGCCAGAGAAGCGAGACGCTGCCACAGAGGTCATCGTCGCATCACCGGAGAAGTGCGTCGCAGGGCCTGTCGCAGCGCCAAAGATCATCGAGTCGCCGCACGGCCATCGGGCGTGCACGCATCACACCAACGTTGTTGCATCGCAACCAAGACCCCATTTTGTCGCATCGCACCGGAGAAGAGTATGGCATCGAGGTGCCAGCGTGTCGCGTCGCACCGGAGAGCAGTAAGAAACTGACGCATCAACTCCCCACACAGTAAGGAACCGACACATCCACTCCCCTGCGTGTAAGGAACGATGCATCACCTTCCCTGCAACCCTTTTGTTTTCTTTGTGCTACGCATCTAAGGTACATTGAGAGTAAAGTGTCGCATTTACAACTTGAGAGAACTGAGCTATTTTATAACATTTGAGAGACTATTTTTGAGTACAGTATTGTGGATTTTTGTTGTTTGGTCTTGTGTTAATTCTATATAAAAATACTTCTTTTTATAATACAACCTGTGTGGTGTCCATTTGTAGTGTTGTCACTCTAACTGTATGTGTTCACAAATGCTTTACACACTGCCTCTGAGATAAGCCTGTCTGCTCGTGCCAAGAAACCAAGGGGGTGAGCATGGGTTATTTTAGGAGTATAGCCCGTTACCCTGACTAGATGCAAGGGTCCCTATTTGTCACAGGTACCTACCTATGCCAACTAGAGACCCCCAAATCAAACAGTGATACTATGGGCCTTTCTGGTGGTGGTCGTGTGCCCTTGTGTATCTTGGGAAGGGTGTAAAAATAGGGCAGTCTTGGGTTGTCATTAATGAGGAATTCAGCTTCATTCTTGCTAATCCATCCTTGATCTAATGCAGCTATCACAATAGATCTTATTTTTGTGATCAGACGCGTGGTAGGATCTTCCAGAAGGGGAGTGTAGTACCTTCTGTCATCTAGTTGATGGAGGCATTCGGTTCTGTAGTCGGTTGTAGACATAATGACAATTGCTCCCCCTTTATCAGCCTCTTTGATGGTAATAGAGGTATCGCTGGCCGGGTTGTGGATGGCCTCATTTGCCTGCTTGGAAGTATTCTGGAATGCCCCGTTCGCGCGGTTGTCTGCAATTTCTTTTAGGACTTCAACCAACGCTCCTGAATACAGGGGATATTACTTTCATTCTTTCCAACAGTCTTCCACCTTATCTTTTTTTGCGTACTGGTGCTTTAAGCTTGTAAGGGAAAGCCAGTGACTTTGCATTGAAGGAGTGGGGCACAGGGTAGGATTTACAGTATATTGCACATGCTATTTCCCTGCAAAACAATGTGCCCATTGTTGTACAGATAGAGCAATGATCCTTTAAAAAAAATAAAAAAAATCCAGATTGGCTAAAGTATGAGTGCGGAGTAAAGAACAGTATTTAAGGGAAAGACTGTTAGTGTATGTACATCATTGAGTTGCACCTAAACCCCACATCGACCCCACATATTGATTACACTCAACAAACTACACATGGTACCACTGCTCTGTATCTATCACTCTACACTCCACACCATCTGCATTCCCACCCTATTCTACATGTCAATTTGTACCCACACCACCCAAACCAGACTACAGCCTACACCCATGCTATCCCTGTAGTATACACCCAGCACCCTGAACCACCACATACACCCCTCCTAATCCCATTAATTCATGCTACACCTTCCCACCTTCAACCTACACACAAGCAACACCCTGCAGCCCAATCACTACTACCCACTGCAATTTACAGTAGACTTACACCCTGCAACCACTCACAATTTATTTCACCACCTACACCCAAAACCACCAACTACACCTTGCATCTCCATAGATATATATATATATATTACCTATAGTTAGGACCAACTTTTCCCATAGACAAAGCGTTTTTTGTTTTGCTAATTTGCAACATTTTCCCCCAAAAAGTTCCCTACTTTGCCTAGTTCTACATGGAAAGTTTTGGGATCCGTCAAGCGGGGGCCGAGAAAAAGGGGGGTCCCAAAACGCTTTTCCCCTATGCAATGTCTATGGGGTTTTTGCATTTTCTGAGCACAAGTACAGGCTGAACCGCTGAACGGATTGACACCAAATGTGGCAGAAAGCTAGATCTTGGTCCAGAAAGATCCCTTTTTGTAATTTGGTGTGAATCTGTTCAGTAGTTTTGCAGTTATTAAAGAAAAAAGAAATATAGATATCTGGGCAGGGTCTCCACACACATCTCATGGTGAGATCTGATTGGCTGCTTTTGTTTTGCTAATAACTTTGGCGCCGAAAGTTTGAAAACTAGTATGCCAGTCACTTAAGCTACTGTCTGGAAAGATTCATGGTGATATGTCACGCGGGGGCAGAGAAAAAGGAGGGTCCAAAAACCCTTTTTCCCATGCAGTGTCTATGGGATGTTTGCATTTATTTTAACATGACTACAGCCCGAACTGCTGAACAGATTGAAACCAAATTTGTCAGAAAGCTAACCCCTGCGATGCATAGAAATTCATCGAAAAAAACAAATGTTACAGGAATGCTATACTTAGGCTGACGTTTTACCCCCACAAAACCATAGAATTCAGCAGTTATAGTTATACTTATAGTTATACTTATCTTAAGAAACTATATCTTGTGCCTTTAAGCAACTTTGGACCATAAGTACAGTTTCTTAACATCAGTATAACTATAACTGCTGAATTTCTATGATTTTGTGTGGGTAAAACGTCAACCTAACTATAACATCTCTGTAACCTTTGTTTTTTTCAGTGAATATATTTATGTATATGTATGTGTGTGTGTATTGTAGGAAAGTGTCCTTTTTGTATTGTCAACCCCACAATATTTGCCCCAATGCTGATGGTTATGACTCTGAAAGTGAACTAGAGCCTGCTGCTCAAGTCCCAGTGCTCTATCCCCTAAACACAAAGTAAGCAAAATGATACTTCCAGTTGGCAAGGAGTTTAACCCCCTTTTAAGTCCCTGGTAAATGGTACCGGGGGTACCGAGGGCAAGGGTGTTAAAGGGATAACCAAGGCCTGAAGCCCTATTTGTGCCACTCTGAGTGACCCAAGTAAACAGATGTCAGCAGGCCTGCCATTGCAGACTGCGGTAACAGTACAAATTGCTCAAACTCAACTTTGCCCTTACCATGAGTAGCAAGGTCAAAGCTCTATCTTCAATATATGTCAGTCACCCCTAAGGTAGGCCTCCTAAGCCTATGAGGCAGGGTGCATCATTTTAAAGGTGTGTACATCTAAGTGCAAGCTTATATGTCCCTATGGTAGCCTCTTTCTATTAAGGACTACTATAAGTGTTCAGCAGTCCATAGGACATTGGGCTGGCGCCCAGACACCCCTGAGGTTGCCAGCTCCATTAAGGTACAGTCGAATAAGATCATGTTTCATATCAAACAATGTGCAAATTCACCCATTACATTATTCCAATGTCAAGTTTGATGTGGCATGCACCCAGGTAACTACATTAGAGGTTGCCCACCTGGTTGCCCTAGCCTTTCCTGTGCCATGGCTGGCAGCCTTTGGCTTTTACTGCCAAGACAGGAGTCTGACCTCCTGCCAGGAAGTGTGAACATGCCCAGGAGTCAGAAACAAAGGCCTGCATGGGAAGGAGGTAATACCTCCCTCCCTAACAGGATGGCTAGTGAAGTGGCACATCAGGGTAGTGAGCTTCAAAGCATGCACTGCCTCTGATTTTCACACAGGCTGACTCCCAAAGGAGGAAGCTGCCCCCCCCCGCTCCCAGCCACATTTGCACAAAGGCAGGTGAGAAAATTAGTCAGGAGGCATACATCCTCCGAAGCCTACCCACACCCCTAGGTTGGGCTAACTGGTCTGTATAGCTGAGGAAGGACTCTGCATTTTTAAAAGTGAGAGAATAGATCAGGCGCAACAGCTTGATGCCCAGTTTCAGGATGACTACCTGAGCTCCTATGTGCCGCAGAAAGATCTGAGGAACTGCGCCTTCTGGAGGAGGACATTACTCCGGATGATGTCAGGGGGCCGATCGGCATCCTCTCTTCACGTAAAGCATCTGGCCCTGATGTTCAGAGGGCCACCTTTTATAAAGCCTAGGTTTCTCTCCTAATTGAGTCCTTGGTGTGGGTCTTTGATTCTTTTTTGACAACTGTTGTGATCATGGATACTATATGGCAGAATCCCACATTACTCTCCTCCTGAAACCGGGTAAACCCGTTTCTCAATGCCCTACATACAGGCCTACAGCTCTTCTCAACTGTGATGTGAAGCTTTTTGCCTCTACCCTGGTTGCCCGCCTACAACATATCTGGCCTTTATAATCGCCACTACACAATAGGGATTTATCTGTAACAGGCAGGCCAATGACTACACACGACTGGCGGTGGCCCTTATGGAATTAGCCGAGAGATGATGCCAACCTATGGGCCTTCTCTCCCTTGACACCGAGAAGGCATTTAATGGAGTAGATTGGAGTTACCTCAATAAGGTTTTGGACAGTGTCCACATAGGGCCTAAAATGAAGACTTTTACCCTGGCTAACTTTCAGAAACCCTCCACTTAGCTATGATATGTAAAGAAGTGGATCTGTCGGGAGAGTAACAATTCCTTTGTTCAATGTATGTTGAAAACATTACATATGTATTATAAAGAATGGTTCAACAACACTATTCAAGAACCAAATTGGGATACATGGAACATACCACAAAGACAAAGTATGTTTTGTTCAAAAATGACAATTGTATTGTATGAGTATTGTGTACACATATTAATGAATATGGCTGTCAATAAAACAATAAAATACACGACAATAAAGTGATTGAAGTGCAAGAAAGGTGACTTGTGGTGATGCGTGAAAATAATACTATACATATATTCTGCAAATAGGTAACATATACGTCAAAAAACAATTATGTTGTACTGTCAGTGAACTCCGCACTTGGATCGCCGACTGCGCAGACGCCCCAGGAAAGCAGCCTGGTTCACCACCGCTCTCCAAGAAGCCAGACGCACCTGCAGACGCCTGGAGAAGAACTGGAGAAACACTGTGACAACCGAAAACCACACCACCTACAAGGACGCCATGATGGACTACCACAACCAGGTCAGAGCCACCAGGAGGAACTTCATCCACAACAAAATCCTGGCCAACTCCACCAACTCCAAGGAACTTTTCAGTGTCATTCAAGAATTCACCAGCCCACGCAGCGAAGCCACAGACATCACCCCATTCCAAAACCTCTGCGACAAGCTTGGAACCTATTTCCACCTCAAAATCAAAAACCTCTACGACAACTTCATTGACCATCCACCAGGCTCCACAGACGGCCCCCCAGAATCACCAGCCAGCCCACCATCTCCAACTGGACACCGTTCACGGCCGAAGACACCACCTCGACCATGAAAAGCATCCACTCGGGGGGCCCCCACCGACCCCTGCCCCCCTTACATCTACCTCAGAGCTGTGGCTGCCAGCGCACCCGAACTACACCGCACCATCAACACCACCTTCAAAACAGGCACCTTCCCAGTTGACTGGAAGCGTGCAGAAATCAGACCTCTGCTCAAGAAGCCCACAGCTGACCCCACCGACCTCAAGAACTATCGGCCCATCTCGCTCCTCCCCTTCGCAGCCAAAGTTGCAGAGACAACAGTCAAATGACCCGTCCCAATCCAGATTCAGGAGCAACCACAGCACAGAGACCGCCCTACTCGCCGCCACAGATGGCATCTGCACCCTCCTGGACCAAGGCCACTCCTCAGCCCTCATTCTACTCGACCTATCAGCGACCTTCGGCACTGTCTCCCACTGCACACTAGTCGCCAGACTACACGACGCAGGCATACAAGAAACAGCCCTGGACTGGATCCGATCATTCCTCACCGGAAGAAGCCAAAGGATCAGACTCCCACTCTTCCTCTGCAACCCCACGAAAATCCCCTGCGGAGTCCCCCAGGGTTCATCCCTGAGCCCCACCCTCTTCAACATCTACATGGCCCCCCTCGCAGCCATCGTCCGACTACACGGCCTCAACATCGTATCCTACGCCGATGACACCCAGCTTATCCTCTCCCTCACCAAAGACCCCACCACGGCCAAACTCAACTTCCAGAAAGGAATGCAAGACATCGCAGTCTGGATGACCAACAGCTGCCTGAAGCTCAACGCCAAGAAGACAGAAGTCCTCGGCCTTGGTACCACCCCTTCTGCATGGGACAGCACCTGGTGGCCAACCGCCCTCGGAAGCCCACCTACCCCCTCAGACTACGCCAAGAACCTCGGCATCGTACTCGACTCATCACTCACCATGAACCGACAGGTCAACGCCGTCACCTCCAGCTGCTTCAACACCCTCCACATCCTCCGCAAGACCTTCAAGTGGATCCCCCCAGGGTCAAGGAAGACAGTCACCAACGCACTCATCACCAGCAGACTGGACTATGGAAACGCACTCTTGCCGGTATCAACAAGTCCCTACTCCGCAAACTCCAGACAATACAGAACACCACCACCAGACTCGCCTTTGGCATCCCCCGACACAAACACATCAGTCAACACCTACGAAGTCTCCACAAGCTCCCCGTGGAGAAAAGAGTCACTTTCAAAGTCCTCACTCACGCCTACAAATGCCTACACAACAACGGACCCAAATACCTCAATGACAGAATCAACTTCCACGTACCCAAAAGAAACCTCCGATCTTCCAACCTCGCACTGGCTGAAACCTAGCACATCCACAGAGCCAGAGAAGGTGGAAGATGCTTCTCTCACATTGCAGCCAAGACCTTGAACGAGCTACCGGCAGACATCAGATGCGCCCCCTCCCTGAACACCTTCAGGAAGACCCTCAAGACCTGACTCTTCGGCTAAACAGATCTGCGGACCCCCCCCCCCCCTCCTCTCAGCGCTTTGAGACCCTCACGGGTGAGTAGCTTGCTTACAATTCCCTGATTGATTGATTGATTGATTGACCCTCACTGGACATGACGGCTTTGGACTGAGTCAGTCTCTTCATTAGGCAAGTAGACCCCTCACGGGTCTGGTTCTCCAGCGAGATGATACAACCGTGGAGTCCCTCTATCTCAATAACATATGTCAAATGGGCAAATGGTGGCTCTACCGATACCTCTTACAGTTGACTCCTTCTCGCAAACACACTTATGTATTACAATGGGAAAAAGAGTTAGCCACTGAGATATCTAACGACACCTGGGCAGCCATCTAGCTCATGGCGGCAAAGTCTTCAATTTGTGTCCACTCTAAGGAAAACGCATATAACATTTGGACCCGTTGATATCTCACACCTGTTAAACTAGCCAAGCTGTTCGGGGGTTCTGACTTGTGCTGGAAGGGGTGTGGGGAGAGGGGTACCCTCCTACACACATGGTGGTCATGCCCAGTGATCCGGACATTCTGGGTTGAGATTCAACATATAATACAGACTATAACCAATGTTAATCTTCCACTTGAAAAAATGAAGAGTATGCAGTTCCTCAGATGGGTGGAAGAGAGAAGATGTAAGTGAAAAGGAGACCGTGTGGAAGAGGAAGGGGGGTTCCTCTAGTCGGTTTCCCCCCCACGGTTTGCCTTTAAACGAACACAAAATCTGAAAGATATCCTCATCAACACGAGACCGAGACATACCAACCACAATGAACAAAGGACCCTATGGGATCTTCCCCCGGTGAGAGGTCACTACCCTTGCGGCTCATGTGCTGTGTGCCACCAAACTGCAGTGACTAAAGAAGTGATTCTGTCAGACTCCTTCACTTGGAAGATTCTTAAACACACTAATTGCAACACTTCTCATTGTATCTATTTAATCACCTGTCCATGTGATAAGAGATACGTTGGCATGACCCTGAGACCAGTTAAAACACGCATAACAGAACACAAAAGTAATGTGAGATGCCAGAAGATCACTACCCGACTCTATACCCATTGTAGAGAAAACAACCACAAACCTGACTCCCTAAGATGGTTGGTACTTGAGTCACACCCTGGGATCACACATAAGGCACTGTTCAAAATAGAACAGAGATGGGTACATCGTCTTAGGGCAGATTCTGAAGGACTCAATGATCAAATTCCATGGGCGACACTCAGTAATAGATAGTTTACCCTCTCTACTCCGTTTGTTAATACACCAATCTACACGGAGTTCATATGTTGTGACTAACTATCTCCCTCCTGACTGAAATTTCAGTATTTCCCCATATCAGGTGAACACTGTGTAGGTTTACCCCTATTTATTTATTGATTTATTTACTCATTACCATCCTTGATTGGGATACAATTACCACTGATGAGTAGCTTTTGCTCTTTGTACATTGTGACAAATACATCTTAAGATGGCCGCCGCCTTTGACACACTAATACCACTCACTTAGCCTCACCCCGGATATTCTGACTCAGAATACACCCCCCGGAAGCCGACCCGACCCCGCCCACATCGGTTAGCATTTCAGCATGGGATCTAGACCGGTGCTGTCCTTCCCGGTTCGAGCGGCGCTTGGGTAGGTTGACGGCTAATCTCGGCAGCACCTAACACGTAAGTGGCACTACGATATTTACGTGTCTCCATGTTTGCGGCATGTGTCGGTAGTGATATGTTTTTGTGCCCGTGATCCACGGGTACGGCGGCTTTCGTCAATCGAGACCTGTATTGTGCTCGTGAGTGGTTATTGATACGCAATGGTCTTCTCCTTCTATCGAAGGTCTCAACAATTGGCGGCCACAACGGGTTGCACCAGCTCGGTGTCAGTTACAACTGCCGCACCTTATGCTTGATCTTTCATAGGTGACGGGGGTCCGCGGGCTTGCTGCTTTGCATCCATCATTCAGCACCACCCGACGCGTGGGCCCATTGGGTGCAGAGACGGCGCACCGGCTATTCCCCGGACGCCATTGTAAAGTCTGGCGTTTATGCGAGTTTGCGTGTACACTGTTCTATTTCCTTCCTGTATTACACCAGCTGGATAAACACGATGCTCCTGCTGGAGGTTGAGTGCACCTTCGCCTCAATTTGACAATCACTAGTTCTTGGAGGTTCTCGTTGATGCTCAACCACGTGTCTGTGTCATCGCTCATTGATCAGCCCTATCCACATGACATGGCCGCACTATGGGTGACATCTCTTTATTTGCACTTAGACTACGTGTTGGGCTAGTTGCCCGGTGTTTTACTCTGATTACTTTGCACCCGTTTCCCCCACAGGACACCAGAATCTTGGTGTCCCGGTAGCGCAGCGAACACGGACAGAAGCAGGGATATACACTCTAATAGGTGAGTGCCCTGTAACTCTAAGTTGTGAATATCAGTCCTTCACTACTGCTACTTGTGCACATCCAGTCTTCTGATTTTTAATGATTCTTGATTTTAACCTCACTTTTACGTATAGTAATCATTATACAGTTTTGCTCGAACACCCATACTTGATCTCAAATGGCATAGTATATCAGCATAGTTCGTAGGAAGAGAGACTTTGTTTGTAATACATGTCCGGACCAGTATCTTATACTATACCTCTGTCTTGGTTACCTTTTCTTTTAGGTTCCCAATTGATACATGGCGAGACCGTTTCCCATATTATAGGTGGCAGGTAATATATGCACCCACCACATTGTGTAGATAGTTAACACTTTCATTCGGTCCTGAAGAATTGCCGTGGATCACTAGGACCGCTAAGCATGAAACATGTTGACCACCACAGAAGAGCATAGCTAAGCTGAACCTTCACGTCAGCTAGCTGCCACTCTGTTTTTGCTTTTAATCAAGTGGATAGCCATTCCTAATAAAGTTCCTTTTTTGGATTATCCAACTTGTTTTAATCACTTACACACACCCACATCTACACCACTAGACCCCTCACACGCACTTCACCATACGGCCAGGAACAGAAGATCTCCGATAAAGAGCCCCTTTAAGGGTGCCCGTCGGGTATTGCAGCGCCGACCCGACGAGGAGCAGGTCCATATGATGAAGCATGACACCTAGCTTGCTTGGTGTGTGAGGACCCTAGTTCCGACTAGAGGAACCCCCCTTCCTCTTCCACACGGTCTCCTTTTCACTTACATCTTCTCTCTTCCACCCATCTGAGGAACTGCATACTCTTCATTTTTTCAATGGTTACCTGGGCACGTATGCTGGACCTCCTGATATAAGCCCTTTTTTGATCCCCCCTTTTGATAATTTAATCTTCCACTTGAACCACTAACGATTCTTTTGGGTGACCCAGGGGCTGACAGGCTTTTGCCCACATCCACCCCTCAAGGCTGGCTTCTCTCACACTTGCTTTTAGATCAGCAACTAGGTGAGGCGCAGCTTTGGAAGCAACCACTTCCGCTTTCCATAAATATGTGCTGGGTGAAGCTATGGTCCATATATGTCATGGAAAAATTGACTGCCATCATTCGGGACCGGGTGGCTAAGGTTGACGCCTCATTGCGCCCTTTTACCAGTCTCATTAAATTCTAACAATGAGCATGGGGGTTTCACATGACTATGCCCCTGGTTCTAAACACATCTGACATCCACTTTATGTCCTCATCTGACCCTGAGGAGGGTTCTGTTGAAATATAACTTTCATGTGCATGACTGTTATAGGGGGAAATGTTATACTGATTTCGCCATACTGCCTGGGTGTCAGTGTTCTGCCTTTCCCTCATTTTTTTTTGCATCTGACATACTATTCCTATTCGAATTGTATGATGTGTTGTATTTCTTTGTTCTCTTTTGAAAATGCAAAATACATATATATATTTTTTTTAAAAAGGGGCAAAGTAGAGTTTTCTAGGTAGAAAAGGTGACCCACACCCCCAGATGTGGTCACTTCAGGGGTGGGTTAGCAGCAGGGAATAGCAGCCCATTTGCCACTTGCACCCACACCCCCAACGTCCCTAAATCAAGGATTTAAGGGGCACCCTTGGCCCCACAACCTCAGATCTGTGATGACTGAAAAGAAGAGACCGTAGTCGGCAACAACAGGAGCTGCACAAACAAAAGGCGGTATACTCTGCACCTGTGAAAACCCTCCTGGAACTGCATGACTGTGACTCGTCCTGGACCAAATACTAGGTCCCCCAGAGAGAGGGTCCTCTTTGAGAGCCAAAAGCACCTCCAGATTCTGTTGAACTAGTGGCACTAGACCCCAGGTAAAAACAACGTCTTGGAACCAAAGAATCGCCGGTCATCCAGTCCTCTGAAGAATTGCCTAAGAGTAGATGGTCCAGTGCACTGTGGTAAACAGAGCCCTGGCCTCAAGCAAGTTTTATTTGACTACCGTTTACCCCCAAACCTCAGGACATCTAAGTATCATCTTGCTGCCCTTGCCGCTGCCAAGGCTTGTTGTTGGTTGCTCCCGATACCACTACCATTACTCGACGCTGCAACAAGAGAGGACTCCACATCATCTTCGACTGATGGCAGCAGTGGCCCGGTTGTCAACTGTTTGCACCTAGTTCCCCACCAGCACCATCTAAGCCAGTGATACTCAAAGTATCAATCATTCATTATATCAATCAATCAATGAATTTGTGGTACTTTTATAGTGCAGCTTGTCACCCGTGGGGGTATCCAGGCGCATGCGGCCCTCCTGACCTTTACATGCGGCCCATGGTCAATAGCAGGCCTGCGCTGTTATTAACATTTACTCAACACGAACATTAAAAAAAAATTAAATAAATGTGAAAGAATTTATTTAAAGGTAAAGTGAAGACATCTTGGATTAAGCCTGTAAAAATATGATAAAGTATTGTTTACATTCAAAAAGGGTATTTTATTAACATGCAGAACCATTTCTCCTTTGTGAATTGAGATTATATCATGCATTGAGAAGTATTATTTTAAAAGTGATAGTTTTCAAACATGAAATTAGAATGATCCATTCTTTCCAGCCACCCTGACAACAAAGGCAATAGTAAACTAAGAGGCAAGTCAGTTGTTATGTGCACCCTCTGGGTGGCCTAGGTTCCTCTTATACAGAAACAAACACATGAGATGTTTTTTTACAGCACACATTCTGAAGTCATTTATCACGCGGTCCTCTTATATGTAATAATGAAGAAAAAGGGGGAAAGGGAAATAAAACAATTGCCTAGGATCACACAATTTGGTAAAGTGGGGGAGCTGGTATTAATCTCAGATTTTATGGATTCACATTGTGCAGTTCAGCCACTATATATATGTATGCATGTATATATATATATATATTCACTGAAAAAACCATAGGTTTCACACATGTTATAGTTAGCGGAAATTTTACTGATAAAAAACCAATGAAATTCCCCCGTTATAGTTACTGCAGGCAACTATAACTCACGCGACCGCAATCCTCTGCTGATGCTAATACTGTATTTAGACACTTATTTGCCCATGTCTTCTTCCATACATTTTTAGCTATACATATATTACAAATATTTTTTTTTCATAAAGACACATATGTCATCAGCAGAAGATTGCGGTCGCGTGAGTTATAGTTGCCTGCAGTAACTATAACGGGGGAATTTCATTGGTTTTTTATCAGTAAAATTTCCGCTAACTATAACATGTGTGAAACCTATGGTTTTTTCAGTGAATTTGCAAGGTTTTTTAAATGCTAATTCCTAACTATAACGTGTGTGAAACCTATGGTTTTTTCAGTGAATTTGTACGGTTTTTTAAATGCTAAGTTACTTTACGCCATTCGTGGCGTGCGCGCCCACTTAACGCAGTTCGTTCCGTGCACGCACGGTGGGCACGCGGTGCGCTACGCGCACCGCGTGCCCACGTTACGCTAGATGGGCCATGTACGCACGATGCGCTTCGCGCACCGTGCGCACATGGAGGACATATGATGCACTTCGTTTTGAGAGGTAATATTTTAATTTTTCGTATATTTTATAAGCCATGCACAAATGGTGCACTTCGGGCACCATTTGCACACGGGGTGGAGAGAGTGTGGATAATTTTTTTTGTTATTATTTTTTGGTTAAATATTTTAGTTTATCTCAGCTGTAATAAGCCATGCACAATTAGTGCCCTTCGGGCACCAATTGCACACGGGGTGGAGAAAGTATGGATAATTTTTTTTTTTATATAATTTTTTACCGTACGCGTACGGTAAGCGTAATCGGCGAAATTAACGAAAAAATAAAAATTGCGTTTTTGGCCTTGGGGGGTCTTTTGGAACTCCTTCATCATGGCTATGTGTGTGGGATTTGTCTAGACAGCCCCTTTACATGTTTTTGGACTGTATATATTAAAAATCACTCTCAGTGCGAGAGAGAAAATGGCGGCCGCCGCTTCCTGGTTTCGGCCGATTCGAATGTTTACTAAGATCTAAGAGCCAATCAGAATTGCGCTCGCGCACGCCACCGTACGCGTACGGTAAGCGTACCGTAAGCGCACCGTAAGCTGGCTCAGATATATATATTGATTTAAAGGCTATTTTCTCAGAATCTACTGAACAGATTTACACCAAACCTACAAAAGGCACTTCCTTGACCTAGGGACTACCTCTCTGCCAAATTTTGAGTAATTCTGTTCAGCCATTCGGGCTGTAGCTCGTTCTAAAGGTCCTATGGAAAAATGCATGGGAAAAACGCGTTTTGGGACCCCCCTTTTATCTCAGCCCCCGCTTGACGAATCCCCCCGAGACTTTCAGGGTAGGAGCGGAGCGTAGCGCCCCACCTATTTTGAGAAATTCGCGAGGATTCGTCGACCGGCGCCAAAGTTATTCAAAATAGAATGTTGAGGTTTTCCTATGGAAACGTGGTCCTAACTATAACTACCTACTGGCTATCGCCAGTAGGTAATATATATATATATATATATATATATATATATATATATATATATATATATATATATATATATATAATTATGTTTGTTTTGGTGCCTACATTTGCAAATCTGCTTTGATTTTATAACTTTGGAGTTGGATTTCCTTCAAATCTTGTCAATTACTTAGCGTCAATGTTGGTACTGTGAAATGCCTAAAACATGTTCCTCTAGTAAAGCCTGACTGCTGTTTGCCACACTACCAGGACTGAGCTAAGGATTTATTATTATAAACCCAATGACCATCTTTGGGGTATTGTGAGAGTATTACATAGTGAAGCCTACCCAGCATCACTACATAATACTCCACTTTCCTACATACATGAATATGAGTGTGTGTGTGTGTGGAATATAGCATGTTTCATTGCATGCTATTACATCGTGTTCTATTACAACGCGGTCGTTACAACAACCACGTTGTTAGAACGCTATACCTTTACAACACAAGTCATTAGATTGATTTGTTGTAGGGGGCGCGCTGGACTTAAGAATAGTATAATTTACTATTATAAATCCAGCCTGCGCAACAGTAGGGAAGGTGTTGGAATAGTAAATTATACTATTCCTTAGGTTAGAGCGCCCCTACAGAAAGTCTATCGAATGACTTGCAACGTAAAGGCATTGCGTTCTAACAACGCAGTCGTTGTAACGACCACGTTGTAAAGGAACACTATGTAATGGCAGCGCTGTAAACACTGTTTGCCATGTGTGTGTGTGTGTGTGTGTGTATATATATATATATATATATATATATATATATACCTACAGTCTATAACAACACCATACACCCGCATCACTTTATGGACAGCATCTACCCCATTTATAAAATACACCAGCATCGCAATCTTCTCTTTACTGATTGACCTTTACCCTTTACCTCATCACTAACCACAACGTACACCACCACCTTCATTAGGATTCCAGGGCAGGAGGAGGTATGTAGTAGGTGTAATAACTTACAAAGACATTTTTCTTCAAGAGTCACATGGGGGAAGTAGGGTATTTTTCTGTTCTGTGTCGAGATAGGAGTTCCAAATCGTAGGTGCATAGCAGCTGAATGCCTAAGATCTGGCTTTCTCCTTCATCCATCCACTTTCTACACCATCTAAATCCTACACTCTAGAGACCTTAGACAAATAACACATATTACACAGACCCCTATACATTTAGTTGCGCCCATTGCCATATATGCTACTACGTACATTAATATGAATACTACTGTTTACAGACATGTACACCATTTCACACCCCAACACATACAGCAGTACAAGACCAACACCTACACCATGTCGGCCAACTTACATCTACATCCTACTTCTACACCCTACATCACTAATACCGCACAACATATATCACACATCGCACCCTACTCTACCACCCAAACCGCCCCCTACACACTACATCAGCAGTTCTTAACCTGTGGACCGCGGATCCTTGGGGTTCTCTAATGCCTACTCAGGAGGTCTGCAACTGTTTAGAAAACGAAATTGCATTAGCAAATTAATAGCGCATATAGAAACAGCAAAACTGAGCACTTTTTAAATTCTCTCTAAATGGGAAGGAATTTGAAATTAGAAGCTAAAAATTAAGTTGGTATCCTTAACTTGAATCAAGAGAGCCGCAAAAGTACAACTAACAGAATCGGGTATGGAGGACTAGATACCTCAATTGAAGCAGTTCTATATGCCGACAGAAAGACAGCATGTATTAGGAGCAAAAAAGCCAAAGGGATATGCTAGAATTTCGAATATTGCTTGGTCTCTTAGAAATAAAATTACATTTGAACATTTCCATTAAAATTAACATTTAGATGTTTGCATATTTGTGAATCAAATACAATAGTTCATATTGTGTGTATTTGTTTGATGTGTACTTGATTTTTCTGTATTTGGGTTGAGGTTCAAATTGCAGAAATTGCTTAGGCAATGGACCCCAAATTCGAGAGTGATTCACTGGGGGGCCACATACAGTGTGTTGGCTTACTTTCTCCTTGAGATCTTCTATGCTACAGCCAATCGCTGTAGCCTGCATGTCTTTCAGCAAATTGGGAAGTAGCGTCTCTCTTGGGGTTAAATTGGCAGCCTGGGGATCCTGTTATTCACTGCCCGCCTGGGAGGCTAAAGCATGACACTTGGCGAAAACGTATTTCTTTTCTCTAATCTTCTTTTTAAGCTTTTTGGGTGGCATAGTGAGAGAGAACTCTCCTCCTAATTCTCTCACACAGAGCTTGAGTTGTGTCTATGTGTATATAATAATAGCAATCTGTGGATTCACTACGTACAGGAAGCTGTCACTGATGAGACGGGGTGCTCATACGCCTTACCTGCCTTCCACTTCAGCTCGCCCCATCACCCCCTCCTGGACTCACTGCATCACAACACTGTAGGTGTCCAAGGGTCCTCAACACCATTAGTATGATGGTTCTCACCTATACTTGTGACTAGTTCCACACCCCTCTGCAGTTTGGTGCCCTAAAGTAGTCTCTTTTTTTGCAAGCTGCAGCATTTTACTGCCTACCATCAGCTCTGCCATCTCAGCGGTAGAGGGAATGGGTACCATCTCTTGGTGTTTTCAGAGATTAGGCTGACAGTGGTCCAAGCCCAGATCATCGCATGCCTTGTTCCCTCTGCTGACTGGATTCTCAGCACAGCCACTGTCATGTGTATGGCTGCATATATGGGTGGGTCTAATCTGAGTTGGCATGGTGGGCAAAAAAACAATGGGCTGGAATGCTGATCTGAGAGATAGCCAGTGGTTAGACAAATTGCCAGCATTGCTCCCATCATTTTTTGAATGTTTGATGTAATGCCGTAAGTGGCCAAGGATATGCTCAGAATTGGGTCCCTTCCTCACTGTGCCACTGGAACTCAGCTGCACCTGACCGAAGAACCCCAATTAGGGTGAAACCAGTGTTGGGTTGCTTGTGTTAGAGTTTAGAGGGGACCTGGCTTGGCAGTTCGGGCTGGAGTGTTCCCATTGGAGCAGGACCAAGGCTGATAAGCATATGGCTGGGCCTTATCTGAGGTGGCACATTAGGCAAAAGAACGATGGGCTGGAATGCTACCCCGAGCAATTGCCAATGGATAGATAAATTGCAAGCATTCCTCCCCATCACTTTATGTGTGTTTGAAGTAACGTCCTGAGTGGCCAAGGGTATTTCCAGACATTTGTCTCTTCTCAATATGCCACCTGACTCAAGCATCCACATCAGAGTGAAACCAGTCTTAAAATGCATGTGCTCTGGGTCAGAGAGGAACTGGCTTGGCAGTTCGGGCTGGACTGTTCCTATTGGACCAGGACCAAGGCTGATTTACATATGGCTAGGCCTGATGGGAGGTGGCATGGTGGGCAAAAGAACAGTGGGTTGGAGTGCTACCTTTAGCGATTGCCAGTGGTTAGACAAATTGCAAGCATTCCCCCATCACTTTTTGTGTGTTTGAGGTACAGTCTAGTTGTAAGCAACCATCTCTTTGGTGCAGTGTGCTATCACTCTCATTGAAAAGCAGTTGTCATCATGTATTCCAATGACACCCTATCTGTACATTCAGATTTACTTTCACTTTTTCCCTTAATCTTTCAACTGTCATTACTGACGTGGCACCTGCCACCTTACCCATTAAGTCCCACAAATACCACCCAGTCGCTTTCTACTTGTTTGAATATCCTCCCCAAAGGGACAGCACTTCATTTTGCCATTCAGGCATTCCTGACCAAATAGAGCCTTGTAGGTGACATGTATGTACCACTGTATTTCTGTGATCTCAATAATCTCAACACAAATGGCAACACATTACCCTATGCCCTTGCTTTGGATACATGATTTTCTTTGTGCTAATTTTTAGGCTCTGATTCATCCTCTCTACCTTCCCAGATGATGGTGGGCAGTTGAAGCAACTGGGAGACACATAGCTACACAACCCTCTTAGTGAAAAGTATGTTTGCCTGTCATAGCAGATCACAAGAGGCATGCTAGAATACAACAAGATTTTTCTTACCACACCTCAAAAGTTATATTCCACAAGTAAGGTGCCAAGACCTGTTTGAGGAGACTGTCACTGCAGATCCCCAATCTTTCAATAAATGTGCTGTAGACATTTTGACCATTGGAACAAATGCTGGAATATGGTGCGGTTCAGTCCTTTCCTTCATGCAATTCTTTTCAAAGCTTTCATTACATTCTTTTATGTTGGGTGCGTCCCACCCTCTGAGCCCAGTGCTTGAACTTCCCCTTTAGTTTATCCTCAATTAATAAAAGTATCTGCAGCCAGCAACTGCATTTTGCTTTTTATTCACAATGACGCCAGAAATCTCTGCCTTTGGGCCCTCAAAATGTCCTCAATCTAGGACCACTTCCCCTGCCACAATTTCCTGCATCGCATTTTGACCTTTCCCACAGTGTGTATTGAGGTGGTGATTCCACCGGTTCTCTTTGTATTGGTGCGTCTCTATCCTTCAATGAGCTAGTAACACCCCAATTAGCTTATCTGTCTTCCATAACAGCCACCTATTTCTTCTGAATTGGATGACTGTTGTCACTTGGAGAGTTTGTACGTCTG
The DNA here is from genome assembly GCF_964204655.1 of Triturus cristatus. Taxonomy (NCBI): domain Eukaryota; kingdom Metazoa; phylum Chordata; class Amphibia; order Caudata; family Salamandridae; genus Triturus; species Triturus cristatus. The sequence continues at coordinate 1,146,850,034 of NC_140590.1, read as the reverse complement.
CTCCAAATTCTAAATTTCACCTTCTTCCGCATTTTTGGCAGGCTTATCCAATGCTATGCTCTCATATACACAGAGACACTTGTTTTCATGAGCCTTAACTTCCAAACCCGGGGGGGCGTGGCTAACCGCCTAAGATGGCGGCTGCACTTTGGTGAGGCTCCGGACCTCGGGGGGTGAAATCCTGTTGAATCGCCCTGGTCGGCGCTGTGCCGGCCACCTGCACAGCTGGACGCCGCCGATGAGAACCGGAGCAGCACGCTAGTGAGATCGGCGCGGACCTTGATACCACAGCGGGAGCCCCCCATGGCGGCGAGCAGCGCGGCCTCCCTGTGACGCACTACGGAGGCCCGGAAAGCGATGAGTCGGCCTGCGGCGGACTCCAGAGCTTCCAGGGTCTGGGGACGGCTCAATGCAGACGGGACTGGAGGGGGCTCATCAGAACTTGTGGATGACTCGCAGTGACGGACACTGGAGATCGGGAGCCCTGCCGGACATGTAAAGTGCTGAAATTCCCATTGAGCCCATGAGAGAGTGGTGAGTGCCGGGAGCAGAGCTGGGGACAGTTCGCCCCAAGAGACTGCTCCCCTGATTATTGCACCCCCAGAGTGTGTGTGCGGGGCCTGGTGAGAACCACCGCTGACTGGAGGAGATACGGGTTTATTGTCCTGGGCACCCTGACGAGGCGCACAGACCCTGAGTTACTGAACTGTGAGTCAGCTGGGGGAAGCGCTCCTAGCACTGCAGGACATGGTGAGGAAACGGCTGGCGGCGTATTAATTGAGGCAACGCACTGCGCCTTACTACTACCTGTCCCTTCCCTGCCCTGGGGCCCGGGATCATCGCAGGGGCTTGTGGTAATCGTATCGCCCCTCCACCCGGTACTGTGACGCGCTTCAACACCACAGTGTTTCGCCAGGAGTACGCCATGGAGTTTGCTAAAAGCCCCTAGGGCGTAAACTCCTCTGCTGCCACTGGCCCCGAAACTTGCACCCGGCCTACTGAGATCAAGCGGGAGCGGCTCTCCCTATATCTGCAGGCCCTGAACTAGACAAACTTCACCACTAACGCAAGGGTGACCTGCATCATATGCGGGAAATCTTAGAACATAGCCAAACACAGCATTCCACGAACGGGGTCACCGGACAGTGTGCCGATCTGCAACTGGGGATATAGACGGCGCGCGGTTGCCACAGAGACTGTGGAATCCCGACGGTACATCATTCAGACAAACCTAGGGTGACGACAGCGCGTGTGAGCAGACCCTATCCCCATAAACGATCATCCAGACTGAGAGAACTACCCTGGGCACCCAAAGGCAAAGAGTGTAGTGAGACCTAAGGGGAAGATACTGGACAGCCAGCTGGGCGGGGGAGGATCCAATCACGCATCAGGAACGACCAGCAGGCCCTCGTCGCCAGGGGTCCCATCCACCGACACTGCGGAGAGCACCCCAGATAAACTTGACCTGATCCTCAAAGAAGTCCGGGAGTCGCGCCGGGCAATTGAGCAACAAATAGGCACATTAACGACGGGCCTTACTCTGCTCAGGGCAGACCACAGAAAGGTGGCGGAGAAGGTCTAGGACCGCGGAAACACTCTCCTTGCTCTCGAACCCCAAATTACTGAAAATACCACACAATCAATCAAAATTCACTTTATTCGATTTTCATGGTAAATTAGAAAACCATAAAAGCATGATACATAGTTACAGAATTTGTACATTTTACGCTCCAATTAATTTCTTCTCAAGATAATACAATTATGATAATAATAAAAATATACCCGTTGGAAACATTTTTCCATAAAATAGACAATTGATTGAAACAACAATTAGATTAAAATTTACATTTTTTTCCTATAATTAATCACTGCTTTTAAAAATAACGCAATATTTCTAGCATAACATTCATTTTCCAGTACTTGCAGTGCAATATAAGCCGGACGGCATTGCCTCAAACCCCAATTTTTTAAAATTGGAAGGATCCATCTTTTTCTGTAGTCCCAATAGTATTTACAAAATAAAATAATATGAATTGTTGATTGAGGCGCAACCCCTTCACAAGGACAAGGTATTACATTTTTTGACCAATTGTTTATTATAGGGAATGATACTAAACGATAAAAAATGCCTATTCTAAAACGTGTGAGTACGAATCTGTTGTACCCAGTTCCGTAATAGGTCAAATAAGGTTGCATTTCAGTAGTGAGACGAATAATCTGATTTATCTGGACTATTGGTTTGTGGGCTTCGCTAGCATATCTGAGTTCTTCCAGATGGATCATACATTGTTTTTTAAAATCTTTTCTAGAGATATTAATCATCTTCGCTGGACTATGGAAGAATTCGGGCCTTCCCAAGTCCTCCATGAAGTCTTTGATATATTTTAGCCATCTAATAGCTAGGGCCTGGTCCAGGTTTAAGGAATCTTTTATGATCCTCTGATTAAATGTTGTCTTTGTTGAGGTCCAGATTCGATGCCATAGTAAAACTGGCTGGGCCCTTATTCTATCCGTAATTTATTGTAGCCCCAGCTCAGTATGACAAACAAAATTTGTGGTTGAACGCGGGACAGCCAATATATAACGAATAAAGGCATTTTCCACTTTCTGAATGTCCTCTACATTTTGATATCCCCAGATCTCAGCCCCATACAGTACTACACTGACACACTTGGCTTGGTAAATTTTAATCAATTCTAACGGTGGCCTTTTGCCTAATTTCTGTGCAAAATTTACAAGGGCTGTAGTTGTTTTCATAAAAATCAATCTTTTTGCTCTTATGGCCTGTTGCCAAGTGCCCTTATTATCCACTAAAATACCTAAATAGGGATACGTTTTTGTGTATTCAAGTTTATTATTCCCAATAAAAATTGATCTTTCTTTCTTACTGGCTTTCCCACAGCTCATTATATAAGTTTTAGTAACATTTATCTTCAGATCGAGGCTTTCCATGTAATCGTTATATTTATTTATAGCCTGCTGAAGCTCTAGTGGGGTTTGAGCCAATATCACTGCGTCATCGGCGTAGAGTAGGGTGGGAATGGGTCGATTTAATACTTTTGGTAGGTCCTGGCACCCCTCGAGCATCACCCTTTCTAGACCATTGGTATAGAGGGTGAACAGGAAGGGTGCCAGGACACACCCCTGTCTAACCCCCCTCTCCCCTGCAAATGAGGCTGTGTATTTCCCATGTGGTCCATACCGTACTCTAGCTTTTGCATCAGAATACAACTCCCTTAGTATTTGAATCAAGGGAAGTTCAACTCCCATCATTTCGAGGATCTTCCACAATTTGCTATGAGATACAGAATCAAATGCCGTGGAAAGGTCCACGAAAGCTAGGTATAGTTTCCCTTTTTTTGCCTTAACGTATTTTTCCGTCAAGATTGTTAGATTCAGACCTTGATCTATAGTTCCTAGACCTTCCCTAAATCCGAACTGTAAATCTGTTAAAATATTATTATCTTCAGCCCATTCCTGAAGACGATTTAAAATGATACGACCTAAAACCTTTCCCACCAAATCTAGTAGGGAAATTGGCCTGTAACATGTTGGGCTTTGTCTGTCACCTTTCTTGAAAATTGGAACCATTAAAGATTCGGACTAGGTTCTTAAAAGTCCTATCTTACAGGCTGATTCAAGGACTTGTTTTATTAATGGGCCCCATAACTCAATGTTTTGTTTAAATATATCTACGGGTACCGCCTTTCCACCCTTACTAGCTTTCAGAGCCAGTTGGACCTCATCAAGGGTAAAATCAATATTGATTGGGAAGGGCTCTATTATAGGACTAGAGGATATAGGGCATACGGTTCCAATATTAAACTCCATTTTCTTAGCATACATTTTAGAAAAATGGTCCACCCATAGGCCTTCGTCGATTGCTAATTCTAGTCTTGGAGTTAATTCTGGTTTCAGAAAAGGTAAGTTGAGCACGCACCAAAATGTAACACTATCGCCCTCTGCACAGGCCTTATGTAGATCGGTCCATGCGTTCCTTTTTATTTCCCTCTTTCTTGTTTTTATTGCTAAATTATAAGCGTTTCTGCATCGCGCTATTTCTGTTCTGTCCCGTTCCTTTTTGTGCAGAGCATGCTTTAAGGTGGTATATGACCTTGTACAATTTTTATCAAATCAACCAAGTTTCTTTCCTTTCCCATTTTTCACTTCCCTTTTCAATGTGTTCCTTATAGTGTCCGTTATACAAATATATGACTTTAATATGTCTTCGTGCGATGTAGTCTCATCTAAACAGTTAAAAATTTCTTTCAAACTATTTTCCACCACAGTTTCGTAATTACCGATGGCTCTACCTGTGCCCATTTCAATGAGTATCCATTTATTTTATTTATTTCCAAACCCTGTAGTTGTTGAATTCTTTCAGAGTGTGTTCTCTTTATTTTTGACATAATTGTTACCTCCAGACTTTGGGGAAAGTGATCACTGAGAGCATTTTTATGGGATTTAAAATTTAGGACTCTGGTAGCAAACCTTTTGATGAGGAAGATTAAATTCTCTTTCATCTGTTAAACCACATGATACATTATCACTATGTGGACATAGAGCCGTATTAAAATCACCCCCCCAAACCAATAATACATCATCCTTATTACCATTCGCAGAGTTCGACATTACATCTTTAAGCTGTTTCAATATGTCACGGATACATTCCTTTTGCACGTTGTTATAAAAATTAACCAGAATGATTACATCTCGCTTATGTAATTTCATTTCCAAGACTTGATAATTAGGTTCTGAAAAAAGCAACCTCGCTTTGTTTATCTTTAGTAAATTTGACACATAAATGCATAAACCACCCTTTGGCCTCCCACTTGCCGATGGCAGGGCTGGTGTATTAAAGGTCTTATAGCCTTCAAGGTGATTTTCTTCCAGAGACCAAGTTTCCTGCAAGCATAGTATATCGAATTTGTTCACAAAATTCTGCCATATCTGATTGTGTAGTTTGGACCGTAGTCCTGCAACGTTCCAAAAGAGAATCGTAATGCTATTCATAATCGCTGGTCTCTGGATTTGATTAATGGAATGTTGAGATCCATGTGGACTAAACGGCGATATCCTGGTGTGGACTGCTTCTTTTGAAAGAACTGGCTCATCTACCCTGCCCGTATTATTTGGTCTATGTATATCTGACGGGCAATTGGAGGGTGCTCCTACAGGTAGGGACAGGTTATTAACGTTTCCTGCTAACGTACCTGTTACTAAAGTGGGTTCAAGGCAGGTGCTGATTGTTGTAAGCCCCTCTATTGAATGTAGGCCAGTTTCCATATAATTTTTAGAATCCTGCCTTTGAACTTGACAGCTCTTAGGGGAAGCATATACAGGGACATCAGGAGAGTTGTTCGGGCAGTTGGTCAGTCAATCAATCTCCTCTAAGGAGGTCAGTGGTGCATATCGGTTTTTCAATATGATGGGAGGGGGGTGATCTACACTTATTTTATATGTCCAATCTGTGTCCTCCCTCCCCATTACGTTAGCAGGTTTATAAAAAAAGCCCAAAGGGAGAATGTTATTATCAACTGTGCTTAGGCATCCATTTCCCCCATTCCATAGGATTCTTTTAACTAACTCAGGTGATTTGAAGGTTAGCACTATACAATCCCCATGAAGTGTCTTATGCTCTTTTCCTACCCAGTTTATCCTCCTAGCCATTTTGAAATCCGTGAAGAGTTGATGAGTTATTCCCACCTTTCTACTTAACCAGTAAAGCGCTTTATTCCTTAGGCTTTCCCAGGTTTCAGTTTCTTGCTGTCCCAGCTTAGGTGTATTAGCTAATATTACTGTATACGGTGTACAAGCTGGTGGTAGGTCTAAATATGTGTGCTCTATAGGTGTCTCATTTTTAGGTCTGATCTCTTTTTGTTTGATAGAGGGGATCATCCTAAAAGTGGATGAAAATACCACACAAATACAGAAACTCCAGCAGCAGGTTAACGGCCTCCAGGATAGGGTGGAGGATGCAGAGGGTAGGAATAGGCGCAATAACATCCGTGTCATTGGCCTGCCGGGGAAGAGCGAAGGCACCAAAGCTGCGGATTTCATGGAGGCCTGGTTCAGAGTACATGTGGCACAAGACAGCCTATCCCCATATTTCTGTGTGGAGAGAGCGCACCGGATCCTGACCGGACCACCGATGACAGGGGCGACCCCGCGCCCACTAATCGTTAAAATCCTTAACTACAGGGACAGGGACGTTCTATTGCAAAAAGCTAGGAAAAAAGGGCAGATACACTTCGAGAATCACCACATATCATTATACACAGACTATACAATTATAGTACAACGACAAAGAGCCTCGTATCAAGCTGTCAAGAAAAAGCTACAGGCTGCTCAACTGAAATATGTGCTACTTTTCCCAGCCAGGCTTAAAATTATCCACGATAGGAAAACCTATTTTTTGACAGCCCAAATGATGCGGAGGAATGGCTGGAAATCATGAACTTAGACTCAAGCCAGAGCGGGGCATCGAATACACCTGCCCAAGGCCTGGTTAAATCTCAAAGACAAGGCCCCCGAAGCAACCACAGGAATGCGCAGCACAAGACTGGCACGGGCCCGACCCTGGAACAGCAACGAGCGGAGAGGGCAGGGGCACTGGCGGTGGCAGGTTCATTCAGAGATCCTACTAACAAATCCTCGCCAGACTCCGATGAAAGCACCATTCAATGAGACTCGGATCATAGTATTACTCTATTTCCCTCTATCACACCACAGACTGTGGATGATCTGATGGATAATTAATTACCCAAATAACTACTAAACCAGTCACTTAGTTAGGGCATGAGGCAAAATACAACAGAAATCATACTGTAACAATATCCTTTTCGAAGTGTTAGTTGTCAGGATACACTGCAAAAGGCCCTGCACCGATATGGAGGCTGCCATATTAGATGATCCTAAAGTGCATAGCCTGTATGATACTGTTGGGTACAACCCTTTAGCTGCTGTTATAGATACATATGGTTCAGGTGGCGGGCGGCTGTGTATGGGCAGGGCGATAGAAATTGTAATGTCTTTGCACTGCTATGTATGCATCCCCCCCCCGGGCTCTGTCGAGCTACTGAGGTCCCGCAATTGCACCACCTACGACATGGACGGTGGCAACGACCCCCCACTCAGCGAATGCACTGTAATGTGGTACCTCTTTGTTGGAAAATTTTGTTGGGCTCAGCATTGTTTGTTGGCTGTACCAAGGTTTGTTCGTTTTTTTATGGGAAGGGGGAACTCCTGGTCTGCGACAGCTCAACGGCACCCTATAACTAGGGGCTCTATTTGCCATACTGACCTATGCCTAGAGATTGCACCACCGTAGGCTTTTATAACCTGCTCACTTGGAATGTGCGTGGGATGGGGCGGTACAGAAACGGCACCGAGTACATGCCCAATTACTCAGGCGTAAAGCCCATATAGTATTTTTACAGGAATCGCACCTTACTGACTCGGAGGCTACTAAGACACGTAAAAAATGGCGAGGTAGTATATATTCCACTAATTACTCAGCGTTCGCTAGGGGTGCGACCATTTGGATCCGGCATGGGGTCCCATTCAAGGAGCTAGATCGACGCATAGATGATCAGGGTAGATATATCTTACTGAAGGGAACCCTTGATGGCATTACCGTGATTTTGGGAAGCGTATATGCACCTAACTTTGAACAGGACACATTTTTCCAACGTTTGGGTGCAGCCCTTGTAGGGTGGGATACGATACCTTGGATTTTGGGAGGGGACTGCAACACAGTACTGGGTGTTGACTTAGATATGTCCCACCCCCCCTCCTCCCCCACGCATAGTGCTGGTACGAGTAAGCAAGCAGACCTCCTAAAATCATGGTTGGATGGATGGGGTCTGGCAGATGTTTGGAGGCGCTTGCACCCCACGTACAGAGAATACTCCTTCTAGTCGCCGGTTCATCACCTTCACACTAGGAAAGACAGGTTTATGTGCTCACACTCACTCACCACACACATCAGTCAATCTATCTACTTAGCCAAGACGTTTTCGGACCACAACCCATTAGAGCTCACACTGACATGGGGAAGGGTGCCGACCCCGGTGCTGACCTGGTCCTTGCGGCCACAACTACTGGAGTACGGCCCGTTTCGAGACGCCCTCTCCACTATAATTGCCAACTATTTCTCTGAAAATTGGAACACCGCTTCCAGTCACCTAATAGACTGGGACGCGTTTAAAGTAGTAGTGAGGGGGTCTACCATCGGACAGCTGGTCGGAGCCAGGCAAGAGGTACATAAACACCTGACTGATGTAGAAAACCTGCTGAACAAGTTAGAGTAGGAGGCTGTATCAGATCCAGACAAAAGTGAGGCCTTACAGGAAGCCCGCATTGAAAATGCCGCCACTATAGAAACTCTGCAGGTTATAGACTACAGGGCTTTCACACAACGGAAACACACGGACGCTGACAAGGCTGGGACGTTGCTAGTTCGCATAGTGAACAACAGATCGGACCCACCAACTATTACACATATTATCATACCTGTGAACAGATCAGTGCATACACAAATTGAGATAAACGAAGCCTTTTGCGAGTATTTCCGCAACCTGTATGTGGCTCCACCGCAGCAACATACTGCACAGATAGAGGAATTCCTCCAAGGCTTACCAATCCCCACATTGCCGGACGACACACAGAGGGAACTCGTAGGCCCCATCACCGAGCAGGAGATCAGAGTGGCGATCAGGGACCTGAACCGCAATAAAGCCCCAGGCCTAGATGGCCTACCTATAGAATTTTACGCCACTTATTCAGAAGCTCTGGTCCCCAGGTTAGAAGAGGTCTATAGGACAGCATTGGAGATCGGCCATCTGCCACAATCCACCATGCAGGCATTGGTTGTCTTACTACTGAAGCCGGGCTGAGATAGTACCGAGATCTCTAACTATAGACCTTTATCTTTATTGGCTACCGAGTACAAGATCCTGAGCAAGGTCCTAGCAAACCGCATACAGCCTTACTTAACAACACTAATACACGGGGATCAATGTGAATTCTTGCCAAATCGTAGCACGTCCCTCAACACAAGAAGATTGCATTATATTATGTATGCCTCCCCAGCAGCATAGCCGGAAGCTGGTTGCCTGGCGCTGGATTTGCGACATGCCTTTGATTCCATAACATGGGAATATAAGTTTGCGGCGCTACAGCGCTTTGGCCTCCCCTGGGATTATCTCAAGTCGGTGCAGTTACTCTACACTTCCCCTACGGCCAGAGCACGCACTGGCTGCCACATTTCTGGTGTATACACGGTGCACAGGGGCACAAGGCAGGGGTGCACGTTGTATCCCCTATTGTTTGTGCTGGTGCTAGAGCCATTGGCAATAGCCCTGAGACAGTCGACGGAACAGTGAGGAATACCCATTGACGGCACTACACACTTGATCTCCATATACGCGGACGATATATTACTTTACTTATGAGACCTGACTGCTGATGCAACACCTCTTCCCAATATATTTTCTACATTTGAACGAATATCGGGCCTTGCCATCAATCCACGGAAATCTAATGCCTTTTATTTCCACGACGGATCTCACCCAGACCTGACACATTTCGGTACTTATTTGTTACCGGTAGCACACCATACATTCAAATATTTAGGAATACACAAGTCTATAGGACACAGGCAGATCAGCTGGAAGGCAATCTGTTAAAGGCCATATCCGCGCTACGTGCGAGTGTGACCTTCTGGACCTCCCTGCCTATTTCAGTGATGGGACGCATCGCTATTTCAAAAATGGTAGTGCTACCCCGATTATTGAATTTTTTTGTGAATTTACCACTGATACTCCCGCAATCCATTTTCTGCATCTTGAACACTATCCTTATTGAGCTTATCTGGGGTAAGAGCCGCTGGCGGATAAGCCTGGGGAAACTTCAACTAGAATCCTGCAGGGGTGGTCTGGGAGTCCCCGATTTTAGGGCCTATTACTATGCCTGTCAACTACAATGGCTCTCTTACTGGACAGCGGGCAAGAATTTATATGAAATAGGTTATGCACCTCGAGACATAGATAGGGGCAAGCTGCATTCCCTGCTTCTTCGAAAAGCCAAAATCTCAACAGGAGGATCGCCATTACTCACGACAGCATTACAATTTTGGAAGAAGGCGATGCACTACACCTCAAGTGCAATACCATATGCGACTAACATACCATTGTTGGGCATCCCAGTCCCTGGCGGTGTACTAACAAAGACCAGACTCCAAGCCTGGACTGACGCTGGCGTGGAGGAAGTGGGGCTTTTCTTTGGGGACGGCACTCTTCTTGACCATGACACATTCGCACAGAACACTGGGGCTCCAGAGCACTTGTATCTGTTGCACGCGAAAGTATCCCACTATGTCAAGAAAACGTGGGCACCACAACGCAGGGAACCTCCACGACACAAACTGGTTCATTTACTCTACTACATGGGCGAAGGAGGCCATTTAGTTAAATGGTTATATACGGGTATTAGAGCACAAGCGACTCTTGCAATCACTGGTCTCAGAAGACAATGGGAGGAGGATGCACACACTGAAATTACCGACAAAGCCTGGGCAAGCATGCTTGAACATCCCAAACGGGTATCTCGTAATGCTAGGCTTAAATTCATACAAACAATGATATTACATAGATCTTATTTAACCCCGCAGAGAATTCACCGTATGTTCCCAGAGGCCCAACACTGCTGGCCCCGATGTAAGGGAGACTAAGCGAATTTTGTCCATATGTTGTGGGCTTGCCCACGTCTGTCGGCTCATTGGGATGGAATAAGACAGACACTTCGAGAGGTAACTCATATACCGATCCAAGGAAATATGCTGGAGTGTCTTATGGGTCTCCGCAAATGCTCTTCTACACAGAAAGTACAGTTGAGGTTCTTAGACCTCGCCCTTATATTAGCGGTGAGAGCAATTACCATGAGGTGGAAATCCCCTAGAAGCCCATTATTGACTATATGGCAGGAAGTTATGATGTGATGGGGCAGTGCTGAGGGTGCAGCGATCAGGCGGGAGGAAGAGCGGGGTCTGAGGAAACACGCTATTTCTATGGACTGGGACATCATGCTGGAAGCCTTTAAGCAGATAGACCTACAGCCTGCACTCATCAGCCCCACACAATAGGCACGTTCCATTGCACAGGAGCAGAGGAGAGCAAACGATGATATGTGGGAAATGATAACGGGTCACTACCTATAATAGGAGTGGCAGACCAGGAGGGTGGGTGGAGGGTGGGAGGGCGGTTCTGTGTGTTAAAATGTTGGGGTATAGCTGATACATGCGAAATGTAACTGCTATGATTTTGCTATTGCAACTCTAGAATAAGTACAACCAAGGCATACCTGCCGAGGCAGGTTTCTATTCCGAACTTAATGCAATTGAATTGACTTGTACGATCCACCTGCCGTGATATAGTTAGTGTATGTTATGAGATGGACGGGAAAAAAAGAAGAAAAAGCCGTGTACATTACGGTGAAAGCAATGTACAGTTATATTGGCTGCTAATAAAGTATGTTTAAAAAAAACAAATAAATAAATAATAACTTCCAAACCCAGTGCCAACCTCAGCAGCTCCCTCCATACCCGGGCAAACCTCGCCCCACTCCTATCCAAGTCTGTGGGGCCGTCGGGATCCTAAAGGTCACGTGCAGCATTAGAGAACAGCATAGACTGTCTGACTCAAATATGAGTCAAAACTCAGACTCTACTGCCAAAGAATGCATCTCAGGACGGCTTCACTCCTGATCGTCCCTCTCTTTAAAGGAATGTCTGTGAGAGGGTGGTCATTCTCCGTACAGACCTGCAAGTTCTGGGTCACCCCATGAAGAAAAAGAGGATCACCAGCAACCACCTCCAGCTTGCAGCGGCTATGAAGATCTGGTTGATTTCAGAAACAAAATACCCAAAGGACAGAACTCAAAAGAGACACCTGTTTGTATAGGTAAGCTAGGATTCTATCTTCCCTTCCCCCACATACCTCTCACAACATTTCACTGTGACATTATACATTATTCTGAGCAGGTACTTACTCAACCACCCACAAAGAGCTTTGGTCCTCACAAAGCGTAAAAAAGAACTATATGCAACCCAGAACAACACACTATCTTGCTGTTATGTCTACGTTCCTGGCATGTCCAGTGCCACTGTTTCTGTCACCGGCTTGAGATAGTGGGCTGACCTACTTACTGTGCAGGTCTGGATAACTTTTCAGCATGGCCCCTCAACTCCTGTTAACAGGGCACAAAGCGCCCACCACCAGCACCACTCCTACTCATGACCTCACTGCTGCCATCCCTCAAGTAGGGCACAGAGGCCCTTGGCATCCCGCTCATGAAGTGTTCCGGAAAAGTTGATGTACTCTGTCACGCAACGTGATGTGATATTTATGGGCTTCGCCTTCCAGTGTCATATCGTGGACTGCGGCTTTGTGTAAATATGACCTCCCAAAAAACACACACACGACACCTGGCAAAGCAGGTGCTACTCATGTTCCCCTTGTTCAGCTGTCGATGTCACAAAATACACAGCAGTGCAATGATACCACTAAACATGCACGTACTTCTTTAGGGCCCAGAACAGGTGACAGTACTGTCTGTTCATGCAACGTATATTTCTTCTCCTCTGAGAACAAACTCTAAGACACGCAGGCTGTGAGGACATAACATTCTCCAGATATCTGTGAAAAATGTGCAGTTCCAGAACAATCCATAGCCAGAAGGCATAAGCCGAAGGGAAATGTGTGGTTGGTGTTCGCTAATGACAGACCTTGTCACCATGACCTACTTTAGTTGCCCAAAAACCTCAATATGTTCTTCCCTACTTTGATTCTCTTAAATATCTTTACTAGGGCACCAACACCTCTGTAAAGAGGGGAGTGAAGCGTCGAATGAAACTTAGGATGTTCATGGTGTTTAGCAGATCGGTGAAACTCTAGAGTAGGGGCAAGTTCATCGTCAAGTCTGCCCGGCCCCTCCAACATCCCATCGAGGACTTGGCCAACTTCCTTTCCATAAAGTGAACTAGAGCAAGTTTTTGGGAAGAATACTACACTATGCATACATGTCTATGCGCCTATGTAAATATATATATATGTTATAAAACCTATGGCCATCACAACATGCCCCTATTTCCTCCTTCTCCCTATACTACTCACCCTATAGTGTCCATTATGCTACATAATGTAAACTCCCTCTTGTATTAGCTATACCTCCACCTACCTCCTATGGCTACCTAGCCCCTAGCACGAGGGACTGAGGACACTTAGGGCTGTAGTCCTTCTCTCAAGGAATGTAAGTGAAAAGGCCTCTCCCCAATCAATACTCAGGTGCCACCAAGCATGCTGGCTCTCCATAGCCTGGTAAGAAAGGGTACGAGCCGCTCTTGATGTCTGATCAGAGTATACTTTGGTTAGCAGAGCATTCCACTCTGCAGGTGAATGCAACAAGTTGAATGGCTGTCCTCTGGGTTTCTGCAAGACCTAAATCAGATCACTGACAGAATATCCAGGATATAAATATCAGGTGGACAGAATATTGTGTCAAAAATATTGAGGATCAAAATATCGAGAAGATAAGTGGAAATAGGTAAGTATAGAATTAAAATTCATAACTCCACATTTATGTACCTTGAAGATATAAATATCGTCAAGGTACATATATGGGGAGTTTAAGTATAGAAAAACTTTCCATATCCATAGAAACTTACCTTCACAATAGTTTTGTTCTTGATTTCTTGACATGATATTTTGTCCACACGATATTTTGGACTCAATATTTTGTCCAAACAACCCTAAATTATAACCTCGACAGGGATAGGGAACAGGTTGTACAACACATGCCCCATAAGAAATCACATTTCCAAGGAAGTTGCGGCTTGTTTCTTAAAACCATAAATATGAACAGTCATCAGGTTCAATTCAGTTCCTGGAGCTGACAAACAGATCCTAAAAAGGGCTGGTGAGCTTGCAGATCTTAAAAAAACTCTGTTTAGAGAATCTATTACTTGGTGGATCCTAGGATACCTGATGGTCGAGTCCTCTGAGATCTGGTTTTGTTAAATGCACTGAACTTGCAAACAACTCTCTAGACCACCCTATCTGACATCTTAAACACAGGGACAGAATAAATTAGCATTTTACTTAAGAAAATGAACGTTATGTTTCTTCAGCAGCTGTGCACATTTGCAGGGGCGGTCTGGCCTGTAGAACAATCAGGCAGCGCCCAACAGTCTGGTCTGATATGTCAGTGTGCAGGCTGTCTGTTTGTGGGCTGATTTTATGGCCTGGTGGGCCGTTTTTTACTGTTGATTTTTCTGACATCACAAACATTACTTGGCGCAAGCACAAATGCATATATAACCCTATTCCTTGCAAGACACCTATATAGCTTGTCTTTACAAGTTTAAAACTGCCCTGATTTGCAAATGTGGGGCACTTCTGTTAACTATCCCATTCGCTATTTGCGGCCACTTTAATTTGATGCAGGGGCCTATTTATTGTCCCCCTGCACATTTGATCTCGGCAGGAACACCAGGGACCTTATTATACACTGTGCCGTGGGAGAACAATGGGTGTGTGCACCTGCTTTGTGCGCCTCCTGGGCTGCCGGCGCTTGTGCATCCCCTTCTGTAATACAGATAACACTGGCGACCATGTAGCGCCAGCACTATCTTGAGAGGGAATTCCCTCATTTGCATGGAGGAACTGCAAGAGGTAAAGTTTACAGATGATTCCATTTTGCATCTCACATGGCTTTATCTCTGTTGAGGAAGCCCTGGGAGTAATCAACCTCTGGGAAAAGACGAATACTTTCAATTGTTTGTCCCAAACCAGGCCATTAAGGTAACCTCTATGGAACAAGGAACTGTTTCTCAAGCCTCAAGATAGGGTGTCATTTGTGGTATGTTGTCCTAAACAAAATTGCTTTACGCCACAGAAATCACTGACATATTGGCAGCCAGTCTGTAGACATGACTAAAACCCCACAGAGAGGGCCAAATACAGACTCCCCCAAACAGTGTAGTGGAGATATGGTGCAGACTATGTGGGCCTGGGAAAGACTGACACACCCAGGCTGGAGACATACAGTATAGAAGTTAGAAGGTTAAAAAAGAGAAAGATTTACTTACCTCAAAGATCAGGTGGACAGATAATCAACAATAAGTAACCCAAAGCCCTTCTGTCGGGCTAACAACAATTTCCTCAGGGGAGGACTTTGCAAACCATCCTCAGTAAGTCCAGGCACACTCTTCATAGACCATTCATGGGAGAGTAGTTAGGTGTACCCTTTCTCTATGACTGACAACTGATTACTGGGAGAGGCGCGTTACCCCGTCCATGGCCTAATATTTATTGGCTGTTCTTGCTTGACCCTCCAGTGGCTTTATTTTGGCCCCTCACTGACTCAGTTCACTGTCTTATCTCCTTTGTTTGGACAATAGACCATAAGAAGGGAAACATGGCACTCCACTCTTCCCTAGTCCTTATCTTAGCCACTCCTACAACTGTTTGGCTTCTTTTCCCCGTCCGCCATTACCTCAACCTGTGAGATTCCCCTGGACCCATCTTCTTTCAGATCCCTCTCTCCTGTGTGACTCAGCTTAAACCCCACTAGAAACCAACAGAATGGGTCATCCAGAGACCCTGACTTAAAAACATCAGCACTGCCCACGTGTCCAGAGCAATACTTTTTGCTGTATAGTTGTAAGACGTCTGTTTGTTCATGCTTGAACAAACAGCTTGTTTATGTAACACTTATGTAACGGTAACACTTTCCAGTAAAAGCCTGTTGGAATTGGCCCTTTTTGCAGGGTTATCCCCAGACTTTTTGCTTCTTCCTCCTATTTTTCCTGACCTGTTTTTGTTGGCTTTAGGAATCTGGGCACTTTACCACTGCTAATCAGTGCTAAAGTGCTCTCCGTGTAAATTATGATTACGATTGGTTATACGTGATCGGTATATTTGATTTACTGGTAAGTCCCTAGTAAATTACCCTGAGTGTGCCAGAGCCTGTAAATCAAATGCTACTAGTGGGCTTGCAGTACTGATTGTACCACTCACATGAGTAGCCCTGTAAATCTGTCTCAAACCTACCACTGTAGTGTCTGCGTGCGCAGTTTGTAACTGCTATGTTGGCCTGGCAAGTGCACACACTTGCCTGGCCCCAACCTTCCATTTCCTTACATGTAAGGCACCGCTCAGGTAGGTCCAACTGGTGTGGTGGCCATTTCTGGTGTTTTCACTTTGTTACTGTTGTTTGGGCACAAATATTTTATACATTGCCTTTGGGGTAAGCCTGTCTGCTCGTTCCAAGCTACCAAGGTGGTGAGCAGGGGTTATCTAAAGTGTGTAACTCCCTTACCCTGACTAGAAGGAAGGGTCTCTACTTGGACAAAGGTGCATACCTCTGCCAATTAGAGACCCCCATTTCTAACATAGACGCTTTGGTTTTTGAGACTCAACTCAAATCCATCTATTATCCTATGTATCGTAATACATGCTTGGTCTAATGCAAAACATTTCTGATCGGAATTTTATTCAATGATTAAACTAAATAAATAAACAATAAATAAGTAGCTGAATAAATAATATGCGATTGTGTCCAGGTAAGTGCCAAGGGACAGCCCATGCCATAAGCATAATGAGGCAAGACACTGGCGAGGGACAGGGCACTGGCATGGAAAGAGGCCAAGGTAGTGTGGGATCATGAGCAGGAAAAGGACATGAGATTAGGTCACACTTGGATGTTAGCTCAGATGCAGGGTAAGGCCCTGGTGGAGTGGTACAGGAAAGGACACAGGCTTGGGCAGGACTCGGTTGCAAGGTCATGTGTGGGGTAGCCTTCAGGTTCCGGGTGTACCCAGAAAACATGGTCACTTTGACAGTGAGACACAGATCTATCCCTGGGATAGAAAGACCCAAACACAAACATACCGTAACTGAAACACATACTTCACTGATTGCATGACACACAATTGGTGGATGGTAACAAACCTGCCCCCTACAAAGTGCAAACAAACTAGAGTGGGCAATGCAAATGCAAAATGCTGCTCTATACATTAAATGCATTTGATTACAAAACCGGATTGTTCTACATGGCACTCCATCCTAAAAGGTGAACTACGTCTTGCATTTCCATGTGGGTTGGGATGATCTTGTCTGGGATACATATTTTTCTGGAAAGACACAAACCCATGGGTGAGGGACAGCAAGACTTTCCAGGAATTTCTAATGTATGACATGTCACAGCTGCCTGCATTTCAAGTACAAACGATCTCTGAAGGCTCTCACTTCTCTCCTTCCTAGGGCTTTTGCTGGCGCGACTGTGCATGACTGCTTCAACTGGCTATCAGTACTGATCCTGCTGCCCCTGGAGGTTGCCACTGGCTACCTGCACCACGTCACTAGGCTGGTGGTGGCCATGTTTAAGATTGAGAGCGGCAAAGACGCCCCAGACCTACTGAAGATACTGACTGAGCCCTTCACCAAGTTGGTGATCCAGGTGAGTGTGAATCAGTCCTAGCCTGATGCAGACAGGAGGAGGGGACACCTAAAGACATCCTCTACCATGAAAGCCTCTGAGATGCGATTACAGCAGTGGTCATCAACCCGCAACGTGTGATATGGGGTGTTAATGGAGAAGTAGAAAAAGGCTGAGCCTGCATATGAGTTGAAGATACTGGTGGGTGTCAAATGGCATAGATGGATGTGAGATAGCTGGGGGGAAGTAATTATGTGCAGTCCACCCCATGAAAGGAATCTGAAATAATGGGGACAAGGGGTTCCGAGGGCCATCAAGCACACCATTGGTCATGCTGAGGTGCCAGGAGGAGAGATGTCATAGAAACACCAAGATTCAAGGCCTCACGAGGAGAATGTGTAGATGGCCTTTTTTCCCAAACTTGCAGGAGAAATGTTTTTACTGTGACAGAGAAACAAGGAAGTACCAGCAGTCCACAGGCTTTAAACTATGCTCCTTAAACACAGTCTGCTTGAACTATAAATGCAGAAGTTTATCTAGACAAAGGCACCCAGGGAAAGTACATGAAGGAAAGGAGTGCTAACAAAGTTCACATAGGGGTAGGCAAGATTATAGTCCTCAACTGACCTTCATTTGACCTGTGTGTGTAAATTTCCCCATGGCCACTGCAACTTTCATATCCTCATCACCAAGAGGGTCCATAAAACGGGAACCGATTTAACTGAGCTTAAACCTGGGGGCTCATTCTTGATGCAGATCCCGATCGGAATTTAGCCACATTTCCTCCATGGGCGCAGGATTATCAAAGCCTGGCTGGAGGACTGGTCAGTCATTTCTTCTGTGAAAAAATATTTCTGACAATTCTTTAAAACTTCTAAACTGAACAATTTCTTCTTCAGATCTTTCACAGCTTCAGACACATCTAGTTGATGTAAACCAGGGTTTATACCCATCAATACACAGAGGCACCTTTAGACTGCACTTGACATGGCCTGTTGAATGCAGACAATGAGGGCAGAGGGTTATGTTGGTCTTATCTGCCAAATTCACCACTCTGTGTCACCCTCTCCCGATCCGCTAGATAATTAATCTGGCATGATTAATACACAGGGCATGTAACTGGTTTGCTTCCTTTCTGGTGGACAGGGTCCAATCCAAGCGTCCTGGCCTTTCTGACAACTCTGAGGGTACAGCCCCTCAGCAAAGTTCATAGGGATGTCTGGCTGACATTGAGGGCTGGATAAGTAAACATTAGCTGCAATAACACATTAGAAACAAGAATTAGCAAACCCAGTAGGGTGTGGGTCCTTTCACCAGTGCTTTTTTTCCTAGATTGCCAACATGTATGCCTATGTGCACACACATACACACACACGGAGGACATCCCTGATTGGATTTGCTTATTCTTTCACAAAAAAAATTCTGAAATATCTGCAGCGAATTAACGTGCATCTGATGCTTCAATCTTTAATGTCATTTCTTAAAGTATGAGAAAAAACATTAAAAGATGGCCCTTGCAAGTGAGCTCACATCAAATGCATTTTCTTGAAGCATAAGAACAAATATTCAAAACTAGCTTCTGCACATGCATGCGCATGCACTCTTAGATACAAAGGTGGCCATCTTGGAATGGGTAAAAAAACATTTTAAATGGCCACCAGCCAATATTGAGGCGAAAGGGGCTGTAGTGACAAGCTGGTACTAGGGGTGATAGTTTTTAATAAAGATAGTGGGACAAGGAGAACTGGAGCAGTACAAGAGATAGAAAAGAAGAGAAAATAGTCCCTAATATGGCCTCTGGTCGGATGTCAGCAGTGAAAGGATATATGCCATCCAACGAGAGCACATTAACAAAAAAATGTATTTGTCATTTTATAAACACATGACAACAAACAAAAAAGCAGCAGCTCTATAAGGTAGAATCAATAGTACTAGAGCCATTCCAGCTCACATCAATTTAGATATTACAGTAGAAAGATACATCAGAGGAGGCAAGGGCCGCAATTTGTTAACACAAAATATAACACGAGGCTAATGTATAAAGGTATTGCCACCCAATGACACCCACACCCCACACAGCTATAGTTACCCCTCACTACCTGTGGATTCTTCCTCCAATACTCCTCTCTCCTGTTCCAAAAGCTTTTGACAGAGTAAGCCCCAGGCTTCCAAATTAACTGGAAGTTTGGCATCAGACCTGGCACATTGCATTTGAGTTTCGTTTGCTACCGGCCATTCTGAGACATCCTTAATCCATAGCCCCTTCGAGGGAGCTCTAACCCCCATCCAAGTGATGACAACATGCCTCCTCGCCAACAAAAGTGCCAAGTGCAGAAACCAGCCAGTCATTTTACGCTTCTTGGGGAGGACAAGGTGACCCAACAGGCACAGCTGCGACAGGAGCTCACGGGACAGAGCGGCCGGCTGATTCAACCGTACAAGCACCCTTTCCCAGAAAGCACGCATATGCAATCAGCCCCACCCAAGGTGCATTAAGTCTGCCTCCACTGTTGCACAGCGGGGACATGCAGAAGTGAGCTCAGGATCAATTATGTGCAAGCCCAAGGGGGTCATATAGGTGTGATGCAGGAAATTAAAGCAAATTAATTTGAACCAGGCGTTACTGGACACAGTCTTCACCAACTCACATGTCCTAGCCCATGCCACCTCTAAAATAGGGGTTTAGATGCTTTTAGTTTGTTCCATAGCACCTTATTGGGAACTACTATGGCATCTCTAGGATGGACGACGTTTAACTTAGAATACAGCGGACGGGTAAGGGACCCACCTACCCTTCCTGGAATAAGCAAGGTGTTGATATTTTCCTTGGCTGGAGCTTTTCTGTGTATTTTTGAAATGTCAATAAAAAGATGTAAACCATAAAATAGGGGTCCTGAGATCTGCCTTCCAAGTATTCTGCACTCTCAGAGGTCCTCTAATCGTATCTGCCTGGATTTCCTTATAAATTAAGTAAATGAGATGTCGTCCAGACCCCAGCGTCAATGTCATGGCCAATGTAACAGAGGAAGTTGGTGCTGCAGGATAAGGCAGCTAGAGAACTCTTACCATATTTGAAACACCCACATAGTGTAAATTGTCCTGGGCCTATTGCAAATCAATCCTGAGCATCCTCGAAATTCATACATACATAATTTGGATACATGTCCCCAACCAACTAACAACCTCCCTCACGCTAAGATAGATATGACATAGCCTCCTTCTGACAAAATGGATCCAAAATCCATATTGGCAGCTCCCTGTGAAAATGGGCTTTCCTAGTCACCACTGTCACCAACCTTTGCCAAACCGCAGAAGTCTGACACACCACATAGGGTGCCTCGGCGGACGCCCCCGAGCCCACCATCAGATATGCAGCCAGCTCGGTCCTCTTCATCATAACCGTCAGGAGATCCTTTTTTCCAATTTTGTCCCTCCTCCATCCATTTCGCCACATGCTGCATGTGGGAGGTGTAATAATAAATTTCCAGATTCAGCAAGCCCACCATTTTCATACTTCCTCATCAAATTCAGGCAAGCCACTCTACTCCGTCTCCCAGCCCAGATGAGCGAGGTGATGAAGGAATTCAGCTGACGGAACCCACCAGCACGCAGGGGGCACAGTGAATTCTGGATCACGTGCAGCTATTGTGGTAGAAACACCTCCTTCGACAATGAAACTCTACCCATAAGTGATAACGGTAAAGCGTTCCTAAACCAGACAGAGGCACACAAGGAGCTTATGACGCACTCAACATTGTACTGGCGCAATTTCTTGTGCGTATGCGCCACTATCATACCGCAGTAACAAAACTTCTCCATGTCCCATTTCAACCCCAAGTCCGGCAACCCTTCCCTAGGAACTCAAACCAACACTGCCAGTGGAAACACTAGGGGCTTCCTTTTGTTAATTTTGAGTTCAGACACCTCAGCAAACACATGCAGCAACTCCAATAAAACCGGCACCGAAGTACCAGGCTCCCTAAGATCAAATAAAGTGTCATCAGAGTAGAATGATATGATATGTCCAGGGTGCCCCAACTCTATCCCCCACTCATGGGCCTGCACAGCAAATGGCTCCACCACCAGTGCAAACAAAAGGGGCGAGAGCAGGCATCCCTGTTGAATACCACATTCTACATCCCACCAATCAGACCTATACAGGCTCAACCTCACCCGTGCACCAGGCCAGTGTATAACAGTTGAATCCATGCTCTAAACCGAGGGCCACACCTCATGACTCTCATAACCTCTAACAGATACCCCAGTCCACTATATCAAATGCCTTTTCAGTATCATTTGAGGGCAACATCATAGCATCCTGGCTGTCCTCGACCTCATGGAGCACACGCACCTGGCACCTCAGATTCAATGTCATGCTGCAGCCAAGAATGAAACCACACTGATATACATGCACCGTTCCAGATACCACCGGACTCCGATGACACGCCAAGAGCTTACAGAGTATTTTGATATCAGTGTTTATCATTGAGAGTGGTCGGTACAATGCAAGATCGGAAGCGTTCCCACCTGGATTAGGCAGCATGCATATAAGGCCTACACACATACTAGGCGAGTGTACTCTCTTCTCCCTGGCTTCCGAAAAACCTCTAATAAGGGGTTAGTCAGTGCTGCTGTAAATTCCTGATACACTTTTGCTGGGAAACCGTCCCCCCTGGGGCCTTGTTCTTAGGTAGCAAATGCAGAGCTGCCCTGAGCTCCTCCAGTGTAATTTCAGCATCCAGTTCCACCACTGCCACTGCACCTAGCTCGGGCTTCTCCAGAGGGGCCAAGAATCAGTTTCACTGAACTACCCCCCTATACAACCCCTCCAGGTGCCACTGAAAAGCCGCCACCATGTCTACCCCTGAAGTTGCAATTGCTCTGTCCGGATCTATCAGATGAATCACAGGGGGCGGAGCACTCTCCCTTCGAAGTAGGCAAACCAGCAACCTTCTCGACTTATCTCCCTCCTGATGCAAGCTCTGTTTGCGCTGTGTAAGTTTGTATGCATCTAGCCTATGCCATTTTTCCATTATACTCCTCCTTGCCCTTATCTCGTCCTGTTGATGCTCTGGTTTGGTTAGGTCTAGCCTCTGCAAGCCCTCTGTACACAAGTCCTGCAGCAGCTGCCTATGCTCCCTGCATGTCAAACCCATGCACTCTCATCACTGCCTTCGTGGCATCCTACTTGACAGCGTGGGCCACGGTCGAGACTTAATTGGTCATCAAATATTCAGTCAAAGACTGCGATAGCGTATCGTGGTCTACACATCTGCCAAGACATCCACAGGGAAATGCCAATTCCGAGTTCGTGTACCCCCCCCCCCCAATCCATCTCACCGAACACTGGTGCATGATCCGAAAAAAAACTGGTGTAGTGCTGCACCATCGGTAGGGTCTCAACTGGAAATCTACCAGCCAGCACCTTATCTAGCCTACTGAAATGTGGTGATTAGTTGAATGGTAGGAAAAGACACTATCCAGAGGTCTATGAGCCCTCCAAATGTCCAACAGCCACAAATGAAACATCACCTCACGCAACAACGCAGTCTTTCGTGGCTTTTTGTCAGCCCTGGGAAGTCTCCTATCCTGCTTCCTGTCCAAGACACAATTGAAATCTCCCAACTAAAGGAGCAGGCCATCAACATCCGAACCCATCAGATCCTGGAACCTGAAGCAAAAGTGGGGGGTCATCAACATTGGGAACATATATATTAAGCAATAAGAGAGCCGATCTTTTGCATGACCTGTGGTCATTTAACATTCGGCTGGTCAATAATGGACCCACCCACGACAAGGGACACCTCCTGGACCCCGTCCTGACCAATATCACGGACATTACCACTGGCTCCCCCCTTCCTCTCCCATGGACAGATCATTTCCTAATCCCTTTCTTCTGTCATCTACTCACAGCCCCCCCACAACCCTCCAAAACCCGAGTCACCGATCGACGCTGGCACAAGCTTGTCCCAGAGGAATGGGCCAACACCCTTGCTAATTCTGTACCGACTCTCTCCGGTGACCCTATCATCGCCGATGACCAGTTCAATTTCTGGATCACATCCTCACAGGATCAACTCCTCCCCAAAACGACTACTCTCAAATATACCAAACGAGTTACCCCCGCTCCCTGGTACACTCCGGAGCTTAAATCCCTACGACAGGAATGTAAGAAAACGGAACGTTCCTGGAGGAAGGATAAGGCTAAGGATAAAAAGGACGCTTACCATACCGCTCTACAAACTTATAAAACCTCGCTCCGAAAATCCAAAAGTCTATTCTTCCAAAAAAGAATAGAACATTCTGCGTGCTCCAGCAAGGAATCCTACACTATTCTAAAAGAACTCCTCAAAGTCCCCGACTCCAGACCCAGAATCCCACCAGACCCCAAGGCTGATGAGGAAAAATGCTATAAACTAGCTAATTTCTTCACAGATAAGATCCAGAAAATCCTCGATTCAATTCCAACCACCAACTCGCACGAGGAAATAGAGACCAATAACACTCCTATCGCCCCCTGTCTCACCTCTTGGGGACAAGTGACCGATGAGGAGGTCGAAAGCACACTCAATAACATCAAAAGCGGCTCCCCCAGGGACACTGTACCGTTACGCTTCCTTAAGAGAGTAGCATCCACGATCGTCCCCCCCCTCACCCAGCTCATCAACGTTTCGCTGGAAGAGGGAGTCGTCCCCCCCAACTGGAAAGCGGCAGTTGTCAAGGCGTTATTGAAGAAACCTTCCCTTGACCCCGCGGATTTGGCCAATTACAGGCCAATCTCCCTCCTCCCGGGATCTAGCAAGGATGCCGAAAAGCTGGTAAACAGAAAACTCTCACAATTTCTGGAAACCAATGATCGGCTGAAAAGATCACAGACGGGATTCCGCCCAGGCCAGGGTACCGACATCGCCCTCCTGGTGGCAGTGGAAGAGGCCAGAGCACTGCTCGACGCTGGAGGATCAGTGGCAGTGATCCTCCTCGACCTCAGTGCGGCCTTCGACACCGTCAACCACCAACTCCTGATTCATCGTCTCAGGAGTGTCGGCGTGGAAGGAAAAGCACTGTCCTGGCTATCGTCCTTTCTGGGTCATCGGTCCTTTCAGATTTGGGAGAACAACACCCGCTCCTCCGAAAAACCCCTCCAATGTGGCGTACCTCAGGGCTCCTCCCTGAGCCCCACATTGTTTAACATCTACATGTCCCCACTGGAGGAGGTCGTCATCCCTTTCGGAGTGAGCATCGTCAGCTACGCCGACGATACACAATTAGTTGTTTCCCTATCTCACCCAAGCCAACAACCTGCGGACCTTTACAACTGTCTGACGCAGATACAAGGATGGATGAACCGATCCCATCTCAAACTTAACGGTTCAAAGACTGACATCCTCCTCCTGGGTCAGAAGGGACTCTCCCTGTCACAGAACATCTGGTCACAGAACATCTGGCCACCCTGTTTAGGCCCGCCCCCAGACCCTAAACCCGAGGTTAAGAGCTTAGGCAAAAAAAGTAGCCGGGACATGCTTTGGGCTCCTCAAATCAATTCGAAAGATCCTGCCCCTTCTCCCTCCTACCGCAAAAAAATTACTGATTCAAGGCCTAATACTCTCCAGGATCGACTACAGTAACTCCATCTATTTGGGCGCTCCTGAGGCCACCCTGAACTGGCTACAGAGGATCCAAAATGCGGCTGCCCGGATCGTCACCAACACTCCTGCCAGAGCCTCAGCCAAACCGGCTCTGAGGCTCCTCCACTGGCTCCCGGTCAGGGAGCGAGTGCAGTTCAAAGCCCTTTGCCTGGCCCACAAATCGCTGCAAAATAAAGGACCTCCGATCCTAGCCAAATTCATTAAACCTTACAAAGCCCCAAGATCCCTCCGTTCCGATCAGGAACATCTCATCACCATCCCCAGATTTAAGAAGGCCCACACGGGTGGAAGACGCTTCTCGGTTCATACAGCACGTCTCTGGAACGCCTTACCCCGCGAGACAAGATCAGAACCCAACTATCTACGTTTCAGAAAGCGTCTGAAAACCCTTCTATTTTCATAAATCCCTTCCACACCCCCTCACTGCCCTCACTCCCCTCAGGTTTACTGTTCCTAGCGCTGGGATACTCACGGGTGACTACGCGCTCTATAAAATTTATTAATAATAATAATAATAATAAGTCTGCAGCTGGGGGCTCTGTCCCCTCACACTGCAGAGAATCTGTCTCAGCCACTCACATGGTACCATCCTCCTGAATCGTGACTCTATAGGAGTCCTGGGACTCACCAACTGGAAAGCCCCCACTGGAGTGACCCCTCCAGTCCCCATGGCCCTGCGACACCCCAAAGCAGCTCTGGATTCCCAGTCCACGGGTCGATGCACCATCCCATACCTCCAGCCAATCCCATATGTCCTGTGGTCGCTCATAGAAGTGCGCCTTACTTTAGAGAGAACCTTCGATTTGGAGGGGTAAAGTAACATGTACTTAAGGTTCATAGCGCGAAACTTCTGTTTGACTCAAAGGAACATTTTGCGCTGCTCATGATCTTTTCTTCTGTAATCCAGGAAAATGGCTATAGTATGATTGCCAAATTTTGAGATGTCTTGTTACCTAGCTGCTGTGAGGATACAGTCTTTATCCCTATAATTCAGCATGTTTGCTATAATGGCCTGAGATGTCCCCCAAGCAGCAGAGATGGGACCAAAGCGAGGTGCACCCTCTAGACCACAAATATTTCCAACAGCCTTCCCGGGTGAAGCTGCAGCTTGATCCATTCTTCCAAGAATGTTTCTGCTGATGAGCCCTCCACACACTCTTGTAACCCCAGGAATCAAAGGTTACATCAGCCTGATCGATCCTCCACGTCCTCCAACCGAGCCTCTAACTCCCTTGTGACCATTTTCATCCTAGCCATCTGCTGCTTTAGCATGTAAGCCTCACCCTGAAGGGCCTCAGTGTTATTCTCAGCAGTCGTCACCTTCTCAGCCACTTTCCTAATATCATCCCTAATTAGATTTACATCTACGAATACTGTCTCAATCTCATGTTCCAGTGTGGTGCTCAACCCATGTATTGCCCCAGTAGCTCAGCACGCGAGGGCTCACCTTCGTGCTCCTTGAGTCTGTACCCCCGCCCGATCAGCCGCTGCAACAGTTGTTGGAAGGTGGCATACTGCCTGATAGTGTTAGTTGCAGGCATCGTTGAATGCTTGGCTTTACCCATAGTTGCGCCAACACAAGGTCGCACTCAGCAGCACCGTTCCTCCACAGGCCTCTAAACAGTGACAGACTGTCTTGCCGAATCATTCAACCAATCCATATGGCATCCACCAAGCGTCCAGCACAGCAGTGTTCAGCACAGCTCCGCAGTCTCTAGCACCAGCCACAGTCGACTACACTCCCCATGGCTCACCAAGACTCCACATCAATGAACAAGGGCTAACCAAGAGAGGCCCCCCCAGGTGCCCTCTTTGCTGCCACCCAGGGCAGACTCACCTCAACAGTTTCATCCTCTGCCACTTTCTGTGTGTCTTCAGTCCCCTGCAATGGCCAGGTCATATTGCGTCTGCAGCAGTGTTTCATTCTGAGTGAGTGCTCAGGCCAGCGTTCCACCAGCTTGTGTAAATCTGTCTGATTAGGCCCATTCTTCACTGGAAACAGGCAGCCTCATTTCTGTGCTCCTCATAGATCCCTCTCATAACTGGACCACAGTAGGTCCCCACACTGGCATAATCGCTATCTCTCACAGTAGTACCAATCCTTAGAGAGGGCCACTGGGGCGGGGCGCCCCCCACCAGGCAGCAACAGCCCACTGCCTCGAGACAGAGCGCAGCCAGCACAGAGACAAGGTGAGTAACTCCTACTCGCGCAGGGCAACCACTCGTCCCTGATACTGCTCCTGCAGTCAGCACTTGCCCACAAGGCCCCAAGGAAAACAAACATGGGGCCGCTCCGCCCCGCGCCCGTAGCATCTTTAAGGGGCTCCACACCCCCCACCAGCCTTTGGCAATCACTCTCCAGTGTTGCCTCGCCTGCTTGGCTTCACAGTCTGATACAATGTCTTCAGCACTGCAGCTGATCGTCACTGACATGTGGCACGTGCAAGAAAAGCAGTCCCCACCCCCCAGGCTCCAGGGGCTCACTCAGGGCACCAACAGCAGTCGCCTCGCCCCCTGGCAGCTATCACCACCGCATGGAAGCCAGGGGCACCAGATAACACCGCACCTTGGTACCAGACTTGGCCACGCTCTCCAGGCCCACCAGGGCTGCAGATGCACGGGTTGCTGCCCTGCTCAGGATTGCAACTCCTGAGCTCTGCAGGAGCCTGCAAAACAGCTCCATTTAGTCAACCCTCCACTCCGGATCACTGATTACACCCCACCTGCCTCCAATAGCAGCTCAGAAAACAGGATGAAGAAGGATTATGCACAGGTTTGCTGGGAGAGGATAGCTCTTTGTCCTGTCGGCCATCTTGCCAGGCCACGCCCCATTGAAAGCACAATTAGACTGAAATGCTCCTTGGGCGGGACTAGAATAAGAATAGAGAGGAAAACCGTCAAATCAGAAGCATGGAAGTGAGGTAGGCAAGAAAGCCATACAATCATGAGCATGTGACTGACTTATAGCTCACTCTTTGTATTGTATTGACAAGAGCTAAAGCTTATTATAGGCAAGACCTAAAAATGGAGGGAAATCATGCTGACTGAGGAATTGTCGAAAGTCCTTCAAATAAACACCTTTCAGCTCCCGAAGTTTAAAAAAGGGGTATCGGTGTTGTACAAGAGCATCATCATCCTATGACTTTGGTGTAGAACCCAACTAAGAAAATAGTAACATTTAGTTAGAGTTGAAGAAAAAGCCTTCTGGGCAAACTTTAAAAACACACGAAAGGCTGGAGCCTCAAGGAAACTGATTGCTGTGTCTGCAGCAAAAAAACATTGTACTGTCTCCCGGCTAAAAATAAGACACAGTTTGAATTCCTCCGCCTCGTAAATAAATGTCAGCTCACTGCTGCCAAGGATTACCTTCAGAGTGTGGTGTATCATCTCTGTTTACAATACTGTGCACCCACCAGTCCCTGGTTAAAATGGGGGACTTTTCAGCGCCATTTGACTCATGCTTGCCCTCCATAATGTTTATCCTGACACTAACTTTAGCTTCAGATGTGACAGAAATACACAATAGCTCATTTGTCAACAGCAAGATTGAGGTTGAACTAGGAAATACCGTGTCCACTGCACACTGGAAGTTGCCACAATTCGCACACCCTGAACACTTTGGCATCTCATTGCTGTTTTGACATTCCTTTCATACAAACGATTTAAACAAAAAGCTTTCTGTGATCTTCAACTAGTACAATGAACAACAGCTTTGTTGACTGTAGTCACTGTAGCCTGCTGAGCCAATGAGCTTTTGGGCTCTGCCTTTGTATAAGCTCTTTAGCTCCTTTTTCATGTTTTGCTATCAACGCGTGATCCAAAGAATCCTGGCCTTGCTGCTTCTGCTCCAATGCCTCCAGCTCTTGCGTGCCAGTCTGATGTTGAGAACTGGTTACTGCAATCTAATATATAAAGACCCTCTTGCAAAGTCCTCGGCCAAGCTCTGTGGAGTGAAGAACTATGCCGTCCGCCCTCATCCACTGATCACATCTCTCCAATACAGATTCCTCCTCACTGGACGCAACCAAAGGGTCGAATTCAATCAGGATACCATCCTCATCAATTATTTGAGTCTACTCTTTCCCCTCTCCAAATGACAACACCCATCAGCCAGACTTATCCTCCTCAAATTGTTTGCTGCCTTAGACACTGTTTTTTTTTTTATTTTTTATTAATAGAATACAAAGTAGCAGTTGGATATGCAGTTTTTCCACAATATAAAATAATACCGTATAGGATGTTAGAGTCAATTCCTCAAAAACATGTTCTCGCAACTTTACATCTCTAATATCAACACCTCGTGCGCCCACTCCGGAGTCTCCCCCCATCAGTCCGAGTCCGAGGTTTCATCGTCTTGATCCGAAGGCGGGTCACATATGTCACCTCTGAATTTATTCCATGCCCCCCATACTTTACTCCACTTACGAGGGCATCCCCGCCTAAGACACTGTTGACCACTCAATCCTACTCAATAGCCTTCCTTCTCTCTGTATGACTGGCAATGCCCTTCATTGCCACGCCTCCTGCCCACCCAGTCATCTTTTATTTCTATCATGGTACTGAGCTCCATTCTCATCCAAACATGGTTCAGTGGTTGCTCCTCGGGGATCAGTTTTGTAGTCCTCCTTGTGGCACTGTAAACGTTCGCTCTCACCAATACTATCTCTTCCTTTGGCTTCTGCTACCATCTCTGTGCTGACGATACTCAAATCTTCTTCTCATTTCGATCTCTAGCTTTTCAATCAATAATCATATCCCCAACTAATTAGCAGCCATCGGGCCCTGGATGGCTGAACTAAAATTGAAATTACCTATTGTCCCCCATCTTCCAAACTTTCTCCCTTTTCTCTAACCCAAAAAACTTACCAGCTCTCTCTTCATCCTACAGTCTGAACGGTATCCTTAAATGTAGAACCTGATCCCACAGGCCAAATTATACTGAAAGACGACCGGGGAGAGATCCAGCTGGCTTATGGTAACACAACTAAGGAACTCACTGCAGCCCGTGCGCAGGAACCTTCCAAGTCTAGCAGTGTTCAAGAAAAATGAAAACTTGCCTCTTCAAGAGGCGTTTCCAACCTTCAACGAAACACCCAGGTTTATATTCCAACCTCCT
Organism: Triturus cristatus; assembly: GCF_964204655.1. Classification (NCBI taxonomy): domain Eukaryota; kingdom Metazoa; phylum Chordata; class Amphibia; order Caudata; family Salamandridae; genus Triturus; species Triturus cristatus. The sequence continues at coordinate 1,146,819,776 of NC_140590.1, read as the reverse complement.
TCTATGAAAGGGTCAGTTGAATGCCAGAATATTGTTGACAAAAATATTCTCTTACAGAAATATTGGGTCCTAAACATAGTTCACAAAAATATCTTCCCTTTCGGTGTAGATTTTCTATTAATAACTCCAGTAGGGCGATATTTGTGACAGGATGTGTTTAGTTCACCATATTCTGGTACACTACCAAAAAGGTCAGGGTGTAATTTGAATGCAGAATGACTTTTGTCAAAGACTGCTCCTGAATTACCCTCCTAGAGACCCCAGACAGGTATCCTGCCACACTCAGGAAATGGTTTGGGTTTAGTCTTGACCCGCCTCACAAACTGCAGTGGTGTTATAAAGTGGCCTCCACCACATGCCAGCGTTTTACAAAAAACTAAATACAACTCGTCCCATTCTCGTTTCATCTGAGGGCCAGTGACTGACAGTGTCATAGTGCTGTGAATAGTTGAAAAGACAAGCTTGTACCTCAGTGGAAACCTTGGACAGGAAGGAATTTGGGGAATCAGACCCTACCCTCGCTGACTGTGTCCTACACACAGAGATCATGGGGAGGCACTTAAATGGACATGCTGAATGCTCGGGTACCGTCCAACCATCCAGACATACCGACCATCAACAGCAAAAAGAAATCCATAGTGGTTGATAAATCTTTAGAGGGCATGGCTACTCGAGGTCCTTACATAATAAAGGCAGGGTGGTGATTGGAGGAATCTCCATATCATGAGGGTGAGGGTCGCAGACACCAGGAAAGGACTGGAAATTGTAGGGCTTCCACTTGCGTGAGGGTCTCGCATACCAGGAGGAACCTAGAAATCAATGGGTGCCCTAAGACATGATATCTGAAAAACCAGGAGTGAAGTGGGCATTGCAAGGCACTTTGCAATATGAGATTCTGGAAAGCCAGGAAGTGAGTGGTCCCTTTGTACAGCTGGAATCAGAATCTAGCCGGGGTTTGTAATCTTGTACAGGGGTCTTTGATGCTCAGTGTCCTGAAAATTGCCTGTTTTGTTTCCAGCTGGATAGGTCGGTGATCACCGGTATTGCCATCGGAGATGAAACTATGCGAAATAAGAGCCTGATCCGGATCCTGTGCAAGGAGCACCATACACCGGTAATGGCACTGCTCCTTCTGAGGAACAACTCACAACCAAGATATTATGACAAGCAATGGCTAACAACGCTTTCTTTCTGGCCCACCAATCCTGTGTGTTTGCCCAATCTTGCCTTACTTTGTTGCTCGCCATCACCAACTCTTAATATGTAATTTTTTCTTTCGCTCTCTCTCTGTCTCTCTCGCTTCTTGAATCTCCAGGTCTCCAATGTCAGCTTCGTGCACAGTCTCCAGGAGATGAATGGCACAGGACTCACAAGCAACATGGCCGCCGAGGCCGAAAAATGTAAGTGCGACTTAGTCCTGCCACCCTCCACCTTCCTGTATCCATGCACACCTGCCCTTGAAAACACACTTTGGCTTCCATGACCCACAAGGCACAAGTCTTATAAAAAGAAGTGGGGGAGCTAACCAAGTTAGCCAGTATGCAAGTGGCATCATGACGCGTGCCATCGCAGTGCATGACGTCACGACGCGTGACATTACACGTGGCATCACAGGAAGTGATGTCACTGGAAGTGACATCACAAGAAGTGACATCAGATATTAAGACCTCCCACATGTTTATCAGGTATATCATGAGTTTGCGCATTAGGAGATTAACAAATTAGATTTGGCAACAGGGTTGTGCCCAAAAATTGGCGCAATCCAGACGCAAACTCTGGGCCTCAACTAATACATTATGTTTTTTTAAACCCTGCCACAAAGAAATTGGCAACAAGGAGAAGCATGGTAGTAGATCTGTTCTGCTTAATTGGTTGCAAAGTCTGGATTTAAAAATATTTTATGGGGCTAAGGCATCTGCTGCAGAAGGGCCCAGTAAATCTCAGGGAATAATAATGGTGAGATAACTCTGGAGGTTAATGCATTTGTTAGAGAGATCTGTGTTCTGTGTACATCCCATATTCGAATCAAAGTAGTATAGGAGGTTAAGATGTCTCCTGCAAAGCACATCATGTTACAAAAGAAATAAAATAGTGCTATTTAAATTGTTATTTGTGTAAATACTGGGACAGACCAACACATCTGACATTCGTACAGTGCAAGCACTTATATACAAGGAATGAAGAAAGTCAAAAGCGTGCCTCTCTTAAGTACCTGTGAAGAGACAAGCTGTGTGCTTTTGTTTCTGTTGCATTTCAGTGTGAGGTTCCAGGAGGCCTGCAGTCAGGATACTCGATCCAAAGGACGCCTGATGGCCCGTTAACTTCTGCCTTTATCTTTGGCCCAGCTGGAGGTGAAAAAAAAGCCCCTGCACGTTGCTGCTGGGAATGGAAAGCAGAGAACGTACAGGTGCTGCTGAACGTGTCTCGGTGTCCTGGAAAAGTACACTGGGACAAATTCAACATATTAATGTGGGGCCCTACTTCTTGGCAGGGTCGACAGCGTCCACCCTGTGAAAATAGTGGGTGGACCCCGTGTACCCGCGTGTCCCCCTGACTCGTGCCCTGGTTACCCACCTCTCCCTGCGAACACCACTATCCGTCCTTAGCATGCACCACCTTATCCTGAATATAAAAAGTCAGCCTGGGCTTGAATAGAAATTTGCCTAGCATCGTAACGGTAAGTTTCAATTCTATTAAGGACACAAATGCAAGGATTATGCCTTATTCTGTCTTCGCTTTATTTTAACAAATTTAACAGCAGCCAAAAACCAAGCTTTTCATAAAAAACATCAACTCCCATGAGTCATAGGGAGATCCACAACATTGCAGTCCTTCTATAGTGTCCATCGTTCTCCATATATACCCTTCACACTGTCTTTGCTTCCTCTTTCTTTGCGCGAGTTACGCCAAAGCTTCCTCACTGGTCCTGTTTGGAACTGTCGTTTCCTAGGAAAATAGGGACAGCGCGAGAGTTGAACCAAAATCCGGCTGAAGAAACAAAAGTCAACATTCCAACAAAGAGGAATTGAAAGTCATCACAAATGGCAACTGACACAGTTAATAGTACTATTTCCGAACCCATGAACGAGTTACTTACCACCATACGGGGTGGGTTCGCCCTAAGGCGTTCTGGGAGATAATCCTTGCCTCCTTGTCCTTAATAGAATTGAAACTTACAGTTCCAATGCTAGGCAAATTTCTATTCTATGTCAGGACCGGAGGCTCAGATTATGCTAGTTTAAAGCTTACCACTAACTGAGCAATTTCTATTACCGGTTTGAAGTAAAATCTCTTGAAGGTCAAGTCTGAGGACCAATCCGCCACTCGCTTCAAGTCCTCTAGACGGGCCTCCAAGGAAAAAGCTTTTGAGGCCAGGGCTGCCCTTGCCGAATGTGCCCCAAACTGTTTTGTGTCGATGCCCGCTTCCTGCATGACCCAACGCACCCACCTGGCAATGGTGGGGGAAGAGACAGCCTTGTGGGGCTTCTTTAGGGCAATGAGCAACTGGCGTTTGCCCGGAGGACAAAATTCTTGAGTCAGTTCTTCGTACGCCTTGAGGCAGACCTCGACACACAGCTTCGGCACGTCTGGAAAAGCTGGATATGAAATTGTGCAAGTGAGGGATTTGGTGTGACGCCCCACTGTGAAAACCACCCCATCAGGGGCGAACACCCCTGCTGAAATATCCAAGGCTCGCACATCAGAAACTCTTCTGCAGGAAACCAAACATAACAGCATCGCAAGCTTAGCTGAGAGTTCTTTCACCGAAAGGTACCTATTTGGCTGCCAGGACAGAAAGAGAATCAGAACCAGAATGACGTCCCATAGAGCAGAATAGCGTGGTTCCGGAGGCAAGGAGAGGCGAATTCCCCGCGACAACCTGCAAATAAAAGGGTGTTCACCCACCTGAGCCCCTTCCACCGGAGCATGGCCCTCGGAAATCGCCAATCTAATCGCATTGATTCAATGGTACACCAAGCCATTCGTAGCCAGATCAGCCGAGAAATTCTAAATTTGAACAGCGTCTACGACCACGGGATCCAGGTTCCCCCGAAGACACCAAAGAACCCATTTTGTCCAGGCGGACCGATAACGCTTGGTGGTACTGTCTGCCCATGCCTTTGACAAAAGCTGGCTGCGATAGGCCAGGGACTGACCAGCGTTGCCTGAAAGTTGCCAGGCCATCAGCTGGAGCGAACCCTGAACCGTGAGGTGATGGGGAACTCGGTCCGGATTCAGGAGTAGATGAGGAAACCGGGGGAGTTGGATTGGAGAATCCCAAGAAAGTTCCAGTAGAACCGGAAACCAAACTTGCGATCTCCAAAACGGAGTCACCATTACCACCTCCGCCTCCTGACGATGGATCTGGGCCGCCGACATCGTGATAATTGAGAACGGAGGGAAGGCATAACCGTCCTCCTGATTCCAATCCTGGAGGAAGGCATCCGTGGCTGTTGCCAAAGGATCCGGTCTCCAACTGAAAAATCACGGCACTTGATGGTCGAGGCGTGATGCAAAAAGGTCAGCCGAAAACGGCCCCCACAGGTCCTTCAGCCACCTGAATACCCGCGTGTCCAGATTCCACAGGCTGGAGTCGAGAAGATGTCTTGAGTGCCAATCCGCAACTTGGTTGGCTTGCCCCGGAAGGTACTCCGCTATCACTGAGACATGGTGCGCTAGACAAAAGTCCCAGAAATCATTCGCCAGATTCCGGGAGCGGGGACCCCCTAGGTGGTTGACATACCGAATCGCCGAAATGTTGTCCATTTTGAGAAGGACACACGACTGAGCCTTGTCCTTGGTCCAACAACTGACGGCGAAGGACCCTGCCAGGAGCTCCAGACAATTGAAATGAAGGACGTGTTTGTCTAATGACCAGACTCCGCCAGTGGAGAATTCCCCGCAATGGGCGCCCACACCTGTCCTGCTGAAGTCTGACTCTATAACCAGGTCCAGGGCAGGGCTGAAGATTGCCTGACCATTCCATGCCTCAATGTGAGCCAGCCACCACTCCATCTCCTCCCTTACTTCTGCATTGAGCGGCACTGACTGGGCATAAGACAGACCCTTTGGAAGATTGTTAGCTTTCAGCTGTTGAAGGGCAAGATAATCAGGGGCCCCGGTAAAATTGCCTGGATGGAAGAGGAGAGAATTCCCACCAGCCGGGCAATTTGCCTGAGCGATGTGCGAGGTTTGGCCATGGTCTGTCGCAACTAGTGGCGGTTCTTGGCCATCTTCCACGACTGGAGGCTCAAGGAAGATTGGACCGAGTCTACGACGAACCCGAGAAAAGTCACTCTTTGAGAAGGAATGAGAACTGACTTGGGCTCGTTGATGACGAAACCCAATACCTGTTGAAGGTTCACCGCCTGCTGAAGCTGAGTGGTCAAAATCCTGGGACACTGAGCCATAAGGAGAATATCGTCCAAATAGACGATCATGCGAATACCTTGCGCTCTGAGAAACTCCACCGTCGGGTGGAGCACCTTGCTGAAGCACAATGGTGCTGAGGAAAGACCGAACGGAAGGGAGGTAAACTCGTAGATCTGGGCCTTCCAGCAGAACTGTAGAAATCGCCGATGAGGGGGATGTATTGGATCCACCAGATAGGCGTCCTTTAAATCCAAATACACCATCCAATCCAAAGGAAGTAAGACATCCCGGAGAAGATGGATCCCCTCCATCTTGAAGTGGCGGTATACCAACTATCCGTTGAACTCCCGGAGGTTGATAGCCAGCTGCTGGCCGCCGTCGGATTTGTTCACTAGAAAAATATTGCTCAAAAACCTGTCGCAATGCAGGACCGACTGACAAATGGCTCCCTTGCACAAGAGCGTGGAGACCTCTTCGTCTATAAGGTCCGTATTGTGAGCTGTGAAGCAAATAGGCCGAGGGTGGTACTGCTGACGAGGGTGGTCGTAGAAATCTTTGTGGAAACCTTGTACAGGTTGTAAGACCCATGCATCAGAGGTGATAGAAAGCCATGCGTCCAGAAACCCTGCCAACCGACCCCCAATCAGAACTTGACAAGAAGGTACCACACTTAGAGGTTGAATTGTTATACTCAGAAACTTTCTGCATTTTGCAAACTTTTTCCCGGGTGGGCATTTTGGTTCTGCCACGCGCTCCCTACGGTCAGCGCTCTAGTGGCTGCACACCGTCCTGCCTCCAACCTTATTTAACGGGCAGAGAACGGATGTGCAGTGCTTGAAAGGTCTTGCTCACTTGCTCTTGCTGCTGCCTTATTGTTTTTATTCAATGTATTTTAATTATACTGACATGTGACTATATCGTTTTTACTGATATTGGCTGTTAGTTTTTAAAATTGTACTTCGTCCTGAGTGTGCTATACTCAGAAACTTTCAGCATTTTGCACATTTTACGGGGCTTATTTTTACCCGGGTGGCCATTTTGGTTCTGCCACGCGCTACCTACTGTCAACGCTCTAGTGGATGCACGCCTTTCTGCCTCCAACCTTATTTAATTGCCCAAGAACAGACGCGCAGCGGAGGCGGACAGTGGGCACGGCGCTGGCGCGCCGAAGGCACACCTAAGGCAAGCCCGTCGGCGCCCGTCCGTGCCCGATCGAGACCAGGGGCCAGGACCCATGGCCCAACTTGGACTAATAGTCTGAATTATTCCTCTAAACAACTCTGCCAGTATCGCTGTACGGTGCTTCTGGCTGCATATTATTTAACCTTGAGGAAGGTTGCGCAAGCTGTTTACACTGTGCATTTGCTTTTACCACGGGGATTCCCAAGGAGAACATTAATAGATTACGCCTTAAACAAAGTTACTCTAATACATGTGCTAACCCTAAGCTTCCGGGAACATCTTCACAAAAATGCAGCCCCCGATCCAATAAGGAATTTACCCTTTTTAATATTAATTGCCGCTCACTTCCCAAACATAAGGCTGACATCTTTGATCTTCTTACTAATGAGCAACCCAATGCCACCTTTCTTACTGAAACCTGGCTGAATAATAGTTCAGACCCTGATGTAGCCATAGCCTTGCCTACTAACTATGCCATTGGTAGGAAAGACAGGATGGCTAAGATAAGGGGAGGCATTGCAGTAATCTACCATGAGTCTCTTGACAGGAAACTTGATGACTTCCCCGCAATGGGCTGCAAAGCCTCCTAATTTAAGCTTACTCTGACACCCCCAGTTCACTTTTTCAGGCATTTTGGTTTATCGCCCCCCTGGCCCTGTCGGCCCATGGGTTGAGTCGTTTCCTAATCTTGTCATCCCTTACCTTCTCAATGCCGCTAATTTCACCATTTTGGGGGACCTTAATCTGCATTTTGATAACCCGACTTGTGTTAAAAGTGCTGCATTTCTCTCTGATTTGACAGAAATGAATATTCAACTATGTAACTCGGGTGCTACTCATGTGGCAGGTCACTTACTGGATCCTGTCCTCTCCAATTTATCCAATATCTATTGCCCCCCGGCCCTCCCATTGTGCTGGTCAGACCACTTTGCGGTTAGTTTTTGTTTTAAAATTGCTTCCAATTTACCAGTAGCAGCCCTGGGAACTAAATCGAAATTTTAAAATTGGGGTAAACTTGACAATAGAGTTTTCAATAAGCTCCTTCTCAATAGTGCTCCTGCTATTAAATGAATATCTACCGCTGACCGAGGGACCATTCAGAACTGTATCCTAAAATCCATTGATGCCTGCCTCGCTCTTTCTAATAAGAGGGTGAATAACCACCGACCCCCTGCACCTTGGTTTACCGAGAGTCTAAAAAAAGAAAAAAACAAATGTAAAGCTTTGGAGAGACGGTGGAGAAAGAATTATGCATCTGATACCAAACATGCCTATAAAAGAGCTATAAGGGACTACCAATCTCTCTGTAAAACAACATGAGCTGAATATGTTTCCTCTACTATCTCTAATGCTCAGAACTGCTCTTGGACCTTGCTTAAGGTGGTCAAAGATCTATCTAGGTCAGATTGTCAGACCACCCCTTTAATCCTCAATGGAGTGCAATGTGAGGATCTTGCCAAATTCTTATTAAGTAAAGTTGAAAAAATGTATACTGCACTGAATGTGGACAAGCTTGCTAAAACCATACAGCAGGCTAATATCCTCCCCCATGCAGCGAATAACACCGGACCTGTGAACTATAAATCTTATAATACACTCGAAATTTTATCTCCTTTGGATATGGACTCTTTTAAGCAACTTTTGGGTAGCTTAAAATCTGGCTCACCTTGTGACCTACTTTCCATTCCGGTGCTAAAGCAGCTTGAGCTGCCTTCACTGATGTTAATAATGGAACTCCTTAATGCCTCTCTTCGGGAAGCAACAGTCTCGTCCGAATGGAAGCATGCCATGGTTCTTCCTCTTCTTAAGAAGGCAAATGCCGACCCTTCTCAATTTTCCAACTTCCGGCCTATTTCACTGCTCCCAGCCTTCTCTAAAGTTTTGGAAAGGCATGTCAACTCACAGCTATCCCACTTCATTGAATCCCATAACCTCTTGCACCCTTCTCAATCTGGATTCAGAGCAGGTTTCTCTACAAAAACAACCCTTTTATTAAAATGCTTTGTCACCGTCTGGACAATGGGGACACGGCGGCACTCATTTTGCTTGATTTGTGCGCTGCATTTGACACGGTATCTCACGCCGTGTTATTGAAAGATCGACAATCTCTGGGCATTGGCGGCCTAGCTCTGAAATGGCTTGACTCCTTTTTGGCCAATCGCACGTTCCAGATCTTTTCCTCTACGGCCAACTCCAATATCCATCCATACCCACATGGAGTATCGCAGGGCTCTGTGTTGAGTCCTCTAAAATTCAACATCTATGTTAGACCTCTGGTGACGATTGCAGAAGAGGCAGTACTGTCCCTATTTTCCTACGCAGACGACACCCAGATCATTTTTTTGCTCTGCGCTGTGCAAGGTTCTGACTCATCTTCCCTTCAATCTGGTTTGTCCAAATTGCATCCTGGATGCAAACGAACTTGCTAAAACTAAACGGCGAAAAAACTGAAGTCCTGATTATAGGGAAGAACAAAGATCTCTGGGGTCCCCAGCATTGGCCGGGAGTAATGGGCGCTTTACCCCTGCCGTCTCATCACGTCCGTAACCTTGGCTTCATCATTGATGACCAACTGTCTATGAAACAGTAGGACATTAAGGTGGCCTCAACCTGCTTCACCATCCTTAAATGGCTCAAGAAAATCCTGTGGATGCTGCCTGGCCCCACTCAGAGAACCGTAGTCCAGGCCCTTGTTACTTCTAGGCTGGACTACGGTAACGTTTTATATCTGGGTGCAAACAAAGACGTGTTGCAAAAAGTGTAGGTGGCGCAGAATGCAGCCGCTAGACTGCTCTGCCAAGGGCCGAGGATGGCCTCTTTCTCTGGCTCTCTTCGTGATCTTCATTAGCTCAGGGTAGAGATTTGTATTAAATTCAAAGCCCTGAGCTACATGTTCAAGATTAAAACCGGTACAGCCCCTCTATACCTTCAATGCTTGGCTCATCGTTACGTACCTGCACGTTCTCTCCATTCTATGTCGCAAGTGAAATTTTCAGTTCCCGGAGTTAGACTGCTGCGCATAGGTGGTCGATCTTTTGCCTACCTAGGTCCCTCCCTGTGGCACTCTCTTCCCCTGACTTTACGTAATGAAACACTCTATGAGCAGTTTAGAAGAGGACTAAAAACTTGGTTGTTCAATCTGTAATCTCTTCACTAGGCCCCTTTCCTTTCTAGCAGGCGCCGGCAAACCCTTCGGGGTAGCTGTGCGCCATATAAATTTCAATAAAAAAATTTAAATTGCCGCCTCCGGTATTATTCTTGAAGCCTCCACAACCTCTAAATCGCTGTCCCCTGGTGGGGTAGAAGTTGGTGTAGTTGGCGCTGGTATTATATTGTCCGCGACTGGAGCCTTGTCATTCTGGGGATTTTAGAAACCCCGGCCAGCCGAGCGGCCCCTGCCTCGGCCGGCCCCTTGGAGAACCCGCTGGTTAAAAACGCACTTGATATTGGATTGTGCCTTATCCAAAGAGGTAAAGGTCGCAACAAATTTTCCAAGCTCTTATACAAAGGGATCCCCAAAAAGGCCCCCCTGTGCCACTCCTCCCACCTCCGAGGAGGCCAAATCCCCAAGCTTGGGGTCCAGCTTGATCAATAATGATCGCCGGGGCTCTGTTGACAGGGCACAGTTAGCGTTACCCATGAAAATTATGGTCCGCTGAGCCCAATTGGACAGCACTTTGGGCGATATAAGGGAACGTGAATCTTTCGCCTCTTCTGCCATGTCCAAAATCTTAGTCATGGGACCAATGGTGTCGAGAAGCTTATCTTGACATGAACGCCAAGATCTGTCAATACCTTTACGTGGGTCCTTCATATAGTTGGCTAAAAAAGTGGCCATTTTAGATTCTAGCTCCGGGGTACAAGCAACTTTGTCTTCAAGGGTAGGCCTTGGGCATTCCGCTTTTAAGCAGCCAGGGCCTCCTTCTCAAGGGGCTTTCGTAGACGGCCAGCGACGAACTTCGCCACCTTGTCCCCAGGGGTCCAAGCAGCGGACCGCGGGCGGATAATCTGGTCCGGGTCCAGCATGCCAGAATCTTCCCCTTGGGTTGGGGGGAAGCAACCACAGGGCGCCAGGGCTGTGAAGACCTTCCTCGTCATCCGAATCCCCCGGAGAGTCCACATCGGGCTCAGGAGAAGCCAGACCAGGAGTCTCCGGTGGTTCCGGAGTGGCCAAAGGCACCACTGGCGTGGGATACCCTTTTGCCAAAAAAGCGCTTTTAAGACGCGCAAAAGCGTCCTTGTCCAACCCCTCAATACAGGACTTTTTTGCTGGGGGGGCTCTTCTCTTGGGGGGGCAGGCGTGGTGGTAGGGAGTTCAGCGCTGGTCTTTGCCATCTTAGTGCAACCTTGGACAATCCTGTCTGAGAGGCGCTGCTCCATAGGTGCCATGACCTCATTAACTACCCTGTAAATAGATGAGTCAACAACAGCAAACAACTCATCTGCCCACTGCATGTACTCCTGGGACTCCTCTTCTTCATAGGAACAATCCTGCAACTCCATAATTTTTATTGAGAGAAGGCAGGGCAAACAATCTTTTCCCAGAAGAGGATAAAGTAAGCGTAAGTACGCTCAAAAACTTAAGTGGCAGCTGGTGAAAATATAGATATTACTTTGGGGTAGACCGGAGGCCCACAATCGGGTTTGCAGAATCCAGCACATGGAGAAAAAGCCCTCAGATGAAACTGACAGCCCTCCGCTGCCCAGCCGTGCGCGCCTAATGAGGATCACCCTCTCATGTTAAAACTGAGCAAAATACCGCCCTCAGGCGTCGCCGCAGGTTTTCCCTGCAATACGGACCCCTGCCAGGGCGTTAGAATTAAGGAAATGAGCAGGAAATACAGACCCTGAACACCGGACGTAGCTGTGGCAGCGGGGACAAGGCTCGGGCAGCGCGACTCCCGCAGCGCGGTCTCCTCGATCTGAAGCAGTGTTGCCAGATTTTTAGACCCGTCCCAAGCCCAAAGCCGCTTAAATATAAGCCCAAAATAAGCCCAATCAGACCAGTTTCAGCCCAAAAACCAGCCCAAATTAGCAAGTCTCCAATTATGCACAAATTGTCATCAGAAACAATTTTAACGACAAATATACATTCTATTCAATATACAGATGGTGGGAGGGTGTTAACTGGGCACCTGCCTTAATGCTATTAATTTTTAAGACCAGTTCTCACTGTGACTTCTAAGAGCCCCTGCAGCTCCACTCTGCCTATTGCTTAAAGATTCAGCCCCCCCCCCCCCCCCCCGAAATCAGCTCCAGTTCGGGCGGCAAACAGTGTGCGTCAGTGCACGCCTTGGCATCAGCAACGTGGTGAAGCACGGAGTGTCAGATCCATGCCAGGACATATGCGGTGCTGCCAGCAGGTGCGCGCGAGGTTGGGTGGCCCCTGCATGACCGTTTTCGAAGCTGGGCTGGCCTACGAACAACCAATGTGGTCAGTTTTGGTTTGGGTGTTAAAACACTCTTTACCTACGTCAACTTCCTAGCATCTATCAATATTCATCACTTCCTACAAATAGGGTGACCAACAGGCATGGGTGAAAATTCAGGACGGTGAGTGTAAAAATTCAGGACAAAGGGTCAAAATTCAGGACAAAAATTCAGGACGGGAGGTCAAAATTCAGGACAAAACTTCGGGACAAAAGGTACGTTTTACAGACACATCAAAGGAGGTCGCGTAATAGTGTATAAGTAATTCCATCTATATCCAAACATATTCATCCATTTGAAAACGTACGTATCTTTCCATCCATCATTTCACTCATCCATCCCTCCATCCACACTTTCACTCATCCATTCATCCACCCTTTCACCCTATCCATCCGTACACTCATCCATCCACTCTTCCACCCAACCATCTACTCATCCATCCAGCCATTTATCCACTCACCCATCCAGCCATCCTTTCACTTAATCATCCATCCACCCAGTTACTCATCCTACCACCCAGTCCCCTTTTCAGTCATCCATTCATCCTCCCTTTCTCTCTTCATTGACCCTTTCACTTAGCCATCCTTCCTTTCTTCTTTCCACCCATACTTCAACTCATCCACTCATGAATCCATCCATTGACCCTATCACTCATCCATTCACCCTTTTACTAATCCATCCAGCCATCCACCCATACCTTACTCACTCGCCCACCTTTTCCTCGTAATTATGAGCTGAGCCTTTGTCTGCAGAGTTGCAGACAGAAGAGGCCCATCAAGAATTTCGCCCTTGCTGTCTTCCTAAAGCAAGGGGTGGGGTGGGGGAGGGTTCACTATGCACCTGCACATAGGCAATCTGAAAAATTGGAAGTCATGAGTCATGCATGATGCACAGTGCCAGGCCATGAGGTGATTGTGACATGGTGTTTCCAGGGCTTTAAGCGGGATGAAAAAACTGGGGGTCTGATGTAGTTAATGGTGTTGCTTAAAACAACTAAGCTAAAAATCTGTGCTTAGCATTGTGTGTCACCGGACTGGTATTTTGCCTCTTCTGTCATTGCATCCAGATATATATCACAACAACTAACGTTACACCTACAACAATCCAGAACCATTTGCTTTGTTAATGGTTGTTAGTTGCATAAAATAAAAATGCAGCAACCATGGCTTCCTTGAATATAATATTGAAACTGCACTTTTCTAAAATGGTGAGACTAAAAGAACTCTAGCCCCCTCTTTTCAACTTGATTCACCAGCTTCTTTGAATTAACTGGATTCTGTACCCAGTCTCTCTCTCGGCTGCCCCACAGCCTGTCTTTCCCTCCAGCGGGCGGGAGCCGCCGTCTGCTCTTTCAGCTGACGGGCAATCATGGCCTCCGACAGTGTCGCTGGTGTTTACACGTTGCCCCGGAGAGGTCCAAATTACGGACCGTGGTTGGTCACCCTACCTACAAATGCACGCGCCCTTAATTCCCTGCCCCAATCTCCACTCTGTCTATTGCTTAAAGACTCATCCCCCCCTCAAAACATTTTCTTACACCCCCCACCCCCGTAATTTGGCTCTAGTTGCGCCTATGACTCACTCACCTGAGGTCCGGTGTCGAAGTCCGGACTCAGCAACTGCGGGCGCCGCCGGGCGGCCTGCTGCTGTGCTGCATTCATGCGTCCCGTCCACCGTTGAGCCAAGCGCCGCCGCGGCGCCGAAACTCGAAAGTAAGATCCCGTGATGTCACTCAGTCCCAGCATTATAGAGAACCGCAGGGGCTGGCCAAAAAATTATACCCAGGGCCGTCATTGGTAGCGTTTTCGCGCGCTACTGGATTGATGGCCCTGGGGGACCCCCACATTGGCCCGCAGTGCCTGCACACACACAAGTTAACAACAAAGCTAGGTGACCCCTCTGGGTGGCACGTGCGGCGGTGCAGCACGCATGTGCAAAATAAGAGTGAGTGCACTGTGCACTACGTAGAGTAACAAGTTAGCGTTCTAGACTGCACAACATCACGTACGCCTACGCCGTCATGATGATGCATGCCTCCTCGTGGTCGGCACCTGCCCAGGCCAGTGAAATTGCGCACACCCTTTCAATTCTAGCCCAAAAAGTAGCCCCCCCGCCAGGCATGGGTTTTTCCCGCACAACTGGGAAAAAAGTCGCCCAATTGTGCGGGAAATAGCCCAATCTGGCAACATTGATCTGAAGAGATGCGTGCAGCGGGAGGAAGCGAGACAAAGCAGTCCACCTAGCGGGCATGCAACACAACGCACCAGTAACGGTCTTGGCCGCGGCTCAGGGCACCTGTAAGGAAACCAAACAACGCGTGAATGCTCAATATCAGGTTTTACCAGACAAAATCATAACTGGCATCAATATAAATATCATCCCCAATTAAGAAACATAAGCACTCTTAAATACAGAGAATGAAAAAACACACTTAACTGGCTGCGAAGCAGCGAAGAAAGAGGAGGCAAAGACAGTGTGAAGGGACTATATGGATAACGATGGACACCATAGAAGGACTGCAATGTTGTGGATCTCCCTATGGCTCATGGGAGTTGATGTTTTTTATGAAAATTTTGTTTTTGGGCTGCTGTTAAATTTGTTAAATAAAGGGAAGAGAGAATAAGGCATAATCTGAGCCTTCGGTCCTAAAATAGAATTCTGATCTGGCTGGAGGATGGTGTAAGCTTCACAGGGTTCCATGTGATGCATGTGCATCTTCTGTGCGCTCTCATCTCAGCCATGACATTACAGATCCCAGAGGCCTGGCATTTTTAGGTCTCGCCTGACCCAGCGCATGCGGTAGCCTGGCGAGACATTTAGTAGGTGGGTTTAGGAAGTGCTACCCACATTTTTGTGCTGGCGCCAAGCTACAGTGCACAATGGCGTGCACGCGCACAGCTTCTCCCCGCATTCCCCCCTCTCTTCTCGCCCAGCCATCTGCCTTTCCTGCGCCAGCCTTCAGCACTATACCCCTCCCCCGCCGTTGCGCGCGCATCCCTTGCGTGCGTCATCGCGATCACGATCCCTTTTGCTTTTACAGTGATCGCGATCGCGATGAGGGATTGTTTCAGTTACACTCGGAAAACGAACGACATAAACAGACTAGTGACAATGCTTGTTGTACTCTCTTAGCTGCCACACAGCCACTCTCCAATCAATGAAGGTGCACTTTCACTGTTTAAAAAACAGATGGACCTCTGGACTTTGTCAGGGATTATTTTCCTGTTGCTCGAATCCCGAGGCGCTGCTGTGATCTTTGGCTCCCGTACAGTTGAATGTTTGAGGGCCCCACTCTGACCACTTTAGAAGGACCCCTCGGAGTGCTGCAGGGGCTAGTTTGCTGCAGAGATGATTTGTTTTTTTTCTCGTCCCTATATTTTTCACTATCACGTTCATGGTTAAACTCACTTAAATCGCTGCCATGGGAGATGGGGCCAAAAATAATGAGTGTAACATATGTTGACCTTTACCTTACTCCTTTTATGGAATCTGGAACAATAAAGCAGAATCTCCTCTCATGTGTTTAACACAAAATTGTCACCTTTGTGACGAATCCTTCCGGAGCTGGCGAGGCGCGCGCTAGTCCTCCAACCCCTCACGCGCCAGCCGGCGCGCGCACAGAGATATCCGCCTACATGATCTAAAATCTAAAGCTATAACCCTTTTCCCCTACACCGCTCTTTTGCACACACCCACACACATGCCTCCACTGATTTAAATCGCCACATATCCAACCCTCCGAAGCAAAGAAACACACATTGGTACCGATTCTCATTTCCCCAAATATGGCCACTTGATCTCTGTTGGCCCATGCGCGCAACTGCAAGCCTTTTCCCCTCTCACCCACTGTAGTGTGAGGGTTCTGGATTGCCACTATGTAAGTGCGTGGAATCTTTACACCCATCTACACTAACAAACACACAACTGCTTACTTCACTCTCTACCCACACAAACGCACACTTGCCCACCTCAACACACTCACACACTCTGATCACACCCTTCGTCTCAACTATGACCACAGGCCAAGCACACTTCCCCTCAACCTTCACACATAAACACCCATGCACACCTTTCCATTTACTCTCTCCCTCTTACACACCCTCATACAAGGAGATCTGCACCCTCTTTTTTCACATATCCTCAAACAGGCACAGACCTACTCATTCCATATCTAGCCCATGTTCACATATATCACTGATATACACCTGCACAGTTATTCCTCCCACCACCCCAACACGCTCGCACATTTGCTCCCACACTCTCGCACATTGGAAACCTTTCAGACGCATACTCTCACATTTGCACAATTTGGACAGAGGATGAACTGGTTTGGTGCCTGTTCCTACAGCTGTCAGCTTATGCTGAAACCCCGTTTAAGACCCAGCAAATCCTTCTTACTGTGGCCTCATGCCATGCCAGGATGAAGTGATACTGAGATGCCAGCGAAAATTCTCTGTGTATACCACACTGAACTGCAAGCTGCAAGGATGCTAGGGGGTTGAAAGCTCCTATTCCCAGGGCCACTGGAATTATGTGATTGTGCGTAGCCAATAGGTATCTCCTTTGGGGCCTTATAAGTATTTAGTTATCCAGTATTAGGGTATCTTTCATAGATTCACATGCCTGAATCATTCCCCGTCGTCGGGGTGGGAGTCACCGGTAAATAACAAAGCAAATTCTCAGTAGACATATATAGTCACAGGCCCCAAAAGGCCTTAGCTTAGTAAGCTATCCACGTCCTTATGTAAAAAAGGACCAAATTTTGGCCAGTAGCCAATCAGCTAGCACCACCCTCTAGAACCTTCCTGGAAGGAGCTCTAGTCCCTCAGATTTTCTACCGCACGTCGTGCTAAGGGAGTCTCCACTGAGCTCTGCTCATTTCTTCTGGATTTCCAGTGTTTCTTGCTACAAACTTCCTTGATTTCATCATGGCTGATACCCCAAAGAAGGGACTGTTCAGATCCTGTGCTTCATGTGGGAAGAAGAGGCTTCACGTGGACGACCAGCATAAGGACTGTCTTTATTGCCTTTATCCTAGCCACAATTCGAAAGACTGTAAGGTATGTCGTACCTTTTTATCTAAGACCCTGAAAGACCGAGAAGGGCGGCTTTTAATCTGGCTGCAAAGGCTGAAGGACAAGGAATCTGTTGTGTCCTCTGAGGAAAGTGAGGGTTCTTCTATGTCTTCTCACACCTCACATAAAAGACCAAGGGTGTCATCTCCGGGCCCTTCGTCGCAGCCACCTCAAAAGAAGACGCACAAAAAGTCTTCAGAGGTCCTGGCCTTGCCTCCATCAGGGATTGTTTCTCCTAAGGCTGTACCACATACCTTTAAGAAATCAGTCTCCACCCAGTCGACGACGACGACCTCGTCGACGGTGGCTTCGACGACGAGAAGATCTCCCTTGACAGCAATCTATGTTACCTCGTCGACGGCGACGCTGTCTATGGTTACATCCCACTCTATGTCTTCGACGACGACCACTCTATCGTCGACGGCAGGTAAAACTATCTCGTCGACGTTAACCATTGAAAAACCATCGTCACGATTAAACTGCCGACGGGAGCGTCAACGACGTCACCATCGACGAAAGCTTCCTCGTCGACATCCTCGTCGACGAGGACACCGTCGACGAAGCCATCGTCGACGACAAGAGCACCGTCGACGACGAAAGCACCGTCGACGAGACCATCGTCGTCGACGCCATCGTCTACGCCATCGTCGACGCCATCGCCGTCGAGGAAGCCATCATCATCATTACCTTTGCCGCTGACGACGACACCGCTGACGACGACCTCGTCGACGACGTCTCAAATGCAAATGATGCCTGTTTCACCATCTACGACTCTACCGTCGACGGGCCCGTCGACGAATATGGACTCTGATATACAAAGTACTTATGTGCACCTAAAAATAACCAAACGTGCACTGACTCCGGCCCTCACTTCACCCAGTAAGGTTCCAACCTTGCCTCCGACTCACCTTTTTGACGAGGAAGACTCGGATGACGCCAGTCTCTTTCCTGCGGCGACAAGTCCATCGCAACTACACGTAAAATATCAAGATGTCTCTGACTATGAGGACATTAACCAGGAATATCAGGAGGTTTCACCTCAGGAATACGTGCAGCCCCCACCTTCCATGGTTTGTCTGCCTGCGTCTCTGGTCACAGATCTCCAATTCTTGATTTCGGATTATAAACAGCGGTTTCCGACGCCGGCACCTTCCCCGATGCCAGCTGGGCCTCCAACACCACGGCCACGACCACCTCCTTTGGTTTTGCAGTCAGAGCCTGTCCCATCGCCACTTCGTCCCACCACGGACGACGAAGATGAGGGGGAGCCCGAAGAAGGAGAGCTTCATGACACTCAGTCTCACCAGGATGAATGGGATGACTACATCCTTCCCTGTCCGGTTTCCCCTGCTCCTACCGCGGCTGACTCGCCGCCAGAAGACATTGGCGGTTTTCATAACATCATAGAAAGAGCGGCCCAGGGCTTCCAGATTCCAATGCCCTTGCACCAACAAGACTGTTTCCTTTATGATTTTAAGGAGCCTTTTAAGAAGTCTGTCCGGGCGAGTCCAATAATAGATTACATTTGGGAACAAGGCATAAAGATTATGCAGAACCCCTCATCAGTCCCTCCTGTACTACCACGGCTGGATAAAAAATATAAAGCTCCAGACACCGCTCCGGCTTGTCTCACAGGCCATCCAAAGCCGGACTCTGTCATTACTCAGGCTACGCAGAGGAAGTCAAACAACCCAGCTGCTCTGTTGACAGCTCCACCAGATAAGGAGGGTAGACGACTGGAAAACATAGGCAAACGTTTTTCCTCAATGTCGGCCTTAACAGTGCGTGCCTCCAACGCCCTTGCACTGTTGGGTCGTTACAATCGTCAGATGTGGGCGGACATTGCGCCATACTTGGCAGACCTGCCAGATGAGTCAAAAGAAGAGGCAAGGAAGATCCTGCTAGAGGGGGAAAGATCTGCCTCTGAGCTTATAGACTGCGCAAAGGATATTGCTTCGACCGGATGTAGACAACTAGCTGGCGCAGCAGTCCTTCGACGCCAGGGTTGGCTCAAGGCAACCTCCTTCAGGCCGGAGGTCCAAACTAAGGTGCTGGACATGCCATATGATGTCCAACTTCTCTTCGGCGCTCATATTGATGAGGCATTGCAGGGTATTAAAAAAGATACTGATACCGCCAGAGCTTTGGGTACTTTACAATTTCGGAACCCTTCCTTTCGTGGTTCAAGAGGAAGAGGTCACACTTCCACTAGGGGAGAATTTCAACAACGTTCTTCCTTCTCTTCCTCCCAACAATACCGTCCGCAATACCAACAGCGACAGCAATCCTCATACCCAAAATCTTCCTTTCGTGGCAAAGGAGGAAGACAAAAAGGCGACGTTCGGCGGCAATGACTGCCAACTACAGCCGGCTTCAAACTTCTCTCCACCCTCCAAGATTGGCGGAAAAATTTCCCACTTTCTCCCAAATTTGCAAGCAATAACTACGGACCGCTGTGTCCTACAATTAGTACAATTCGGCCATTCTCTAGAATTCATACAGATCCCTCATCAAACCCCTCCCCGCCAAATGCTTCACAAAAATCTACGTCCTTTACTTTTAGAAGTGAAGATTATGCTCCAAAAGGGAGCTTTAGAGAGGGTTCCTCCGAGTCAACGGGGAAAAGGGTTTTACTCCCGCTTCTTCCTCATCCGGAAAAAGGAGAAAAAATGGAGACCTATATTGGACTTGAGAAACCTGAACAAGTTTTTAAAGAAGCAGTCGTTTCGTATGATCACCATTCAGGAGGTATTACATCTACTCAATGCGAACGACTACATGGTGTCGCTAGACCTACAAGACGCCTACTTTCATGTACCAATACACCGCAACCACAAAAAATTCCTACGATTCATAGTGGCGGGCAGACATTATCAGTTTCGGGTTCTGCCATTTGGGCTCAAATCGGCGCCACGCATTTTCACCAAATGTCTAGCTCCAGTGGCTGCCTTCCTACGCCATCACCATCACCAGGTCTTCCCATATCTAGACCACTGGCTTATCAAGTCTCCATCTCTAGAAGGCGCAACAAGGTCTTCCAACGCTTGTCTGATGCTTTTTGATTCACTGGGACTAACTCTCAACCAGGACAAGTCTGTCCTGCAGCCGTCTCAGTGCATGCAATTTCTGGGAGCTACACTAGACACCATACGGCAAAAAGCATACCCATCACAGGAACGCAAGGACAAACTTCGGTCTTTAGCGCTCCGGATAATGTCCAGAAAGACGCTGTCAGTGCGTCTCTTCAAATCCCTACTCGGGATGATGTCTTCTTGCATCCTATTAGTCCCGCATTGCCGTCTTCGGATGCGACCCCTTCAGGAAGCACTGTCGGATCAGTGGGTCCAGTGTACAGGGTCCTTCGACGACATCATCCACGTGACTCCTGGGATCAAACAGGCCCTACGATGGGGGGTTTGCCCCCAGAGCCTTTCTCAAGGCTTGCCTTTCTTGCTTCCTGCTGCTCCTCACATAATCACCACAGACACCTCCTTAGAGGGCTGGGGGGCTTTCCTTCAAGAACTGCAGATAAGCGGAAAGTGGTCCCCTTCAGAGAAGATACTTCATATCAATCTTCTAGAACTGCGCGCAGTCTATCTAGCTCTGGTGGCCTTCCTTCCAAGAATCAAAAACTCCATAGTGCTTGTCCGAACAGACAACACCACGACAATGCACTATTTGAACAAACAGGGGGGAACTCGCTCGCTGACACTCTCGCGCGAGTCGCAAAAAATTTGGAATTGGCTGCTCCGTCACAACATCTCTCTCCGAGCAGATTACATTCTAGGTGCACACAACGTGTTGGCAGATTATCTTAGCAGGAGACAGGTAGCCTGCCACGAGTGGGAGCTGGATCAACTAGTCCTCAGCAACATATTTGCTCAATGGGGCACCCCTCTTCTGGACCTCTTCGCCACCCAGCAAAACGCCAAATGCCAACACTTTGCAAGCTGGCATCCCCAACCACGGTCCCTGGGGAATGCCTTTTCGATGGCATGGTGCAACGTCTTTGCGTACGCCTTTCCGCCGTTTCCCCTGATTCCCAGGGTACTAAGGAAGATGAAAGCGGAGCCCTACACTCTCAAATTGATAGCTCCAGCATGGCCACGCCAACACTGGTTCACGGAACTTCACCTCCTTTCCCTGGAACCTCCAATCAGATTGAGGACATTTCCATCTCTTCTAATGCTCCACAATCAGCAGGTTCAACATCCGGATCCGGCATCTCTCAGGTTATCAGCATGGCTCCTGAGTTCAGAGAGTTTCAGGGCTTAGACATTCCTCCGGACTGCAGACAAATTCTAGCTCGAGCTCGAGCAGATAGTACCAACAAAACGTACTCGCTCAAATGGAGGAGATTTTGTATCTGGTGTAAAACAAACAGGTTACACCCTCTTTCTTCCACCCCGGAGCAAATCCTGCTGTACCTCCTGCATCTGGCAAAATCTGGTCTTGCTCATGCCTCCATTAAGGTCCACCTAGCAGCAATATCACGCTTCAGGAGATCCTCTACGGGTCCATCATTATGGTCTCATAGACTCATTAAGCAATTCCTTAAAGGGCTGTTTCAAACATTTACTCCAGTGAAGCCTGTTCCACCAGCTTGGCATCTCAACACAGTGTTAGCTCAACTAATGAAACACCCGTTTGAGCCTATACATAGAGCAGACCTTAAGTATGTCTCCTGGAAGGTTGCGCTCCTGTTGGCCCTTACCTCGGCGAGGCGAGTGGGGGAGCTGTCATCAACAGGCGGGACGTCCGCTGCGATCAACAGTTCGTGCCCATTCCACAAGGGCCATGTCTACTTCCATGGCACTGTTTGCAAAGGTGCCCATTGTAGACATTTGTAGAGCGGCCACATGGAAGACGCCGCATACATTCACCAAGCATTACTGCCTTGACACGGAGATCATGAAAGATGCGACACTGGGTCAAGCGGTACTCCGTCATCTATTTCAGTAGAGGTGAGCCCTTTCTTTCATCCCACCATCCTTGCCTTTTTTACGCACATTTCGCACTATAATGTATACATTGGCTGAGTCTTTGTTTTCTAGTGCTTCTTGTTTTCACATGGATATGTTATTATCTAGTGACTGGATATGTGATATACCTGTCGAAATGTGCTTATCATTGCTTACTACTCTGTTTCAGGCATGTGAATCTATGAAAGATACCCTAATACTAGATAAGGAACGCGTTACTTACCTGTAACTGCGGTTATCCAGTATTGGTATCTTTCATAGATTCACATGCAACCCACCCGCCTCCCCTGGAAGGGCTCTCTTGGATCTCTCAGTGATACAACTACTTAGCACTGTGCTTACGAAAATCTGAGAGACTAGAGCTCCTTCCAGGAAGGTTCTAGAGGGTGGTGCTAGCTGATTGGCTACTGGCCAAAAATTGGTCCTTTTTTACATAAGGACGTGGATAGCTTACTAAGCTAAGGCCTTTTGGGGCCTGTGACTATATATGTCTACTGAGACATTGCTTTGTTATTTACCGGTGACTCCCACCCCGACGACGGGGAAAGATTCAGGCATGTGAACCTATGAAAGATACCAATACTGGATAACCGCAGTTACAGGTAAGTAACGCGTTCCTTATGCAGCACAATCCCCTTCCTGCAACAGCATCAACTGTTGCATGGCTAAACAGTTATAAGGTCTCAAATACGAGATCTATTGGCTATGCCAATGCTTGTTTGTTAAGGAGGCCAGTGCTGCTGCTAGACCTATCAACAGCAATGGGTGCGTCAGTCTCGCTGGAAGCTCACCTGACAAGCCGATTCCCCTGTGTGTCCGCATTCAGTGTGAATTGGGAATGAGGCTTTACTGTCTTCCAGGGTGCCCTTTCCCCTTTGATTGCTACACTTGAGTCACAGTGGCGTAGCTAGGATCTGCGAATGCTGCCCGCGGCGGGCGAATCTAGGGGGGAGGGGGGGGGTAGATGGGGTGCTGGCGATTCCTGTGGCATCGGCCACAGGTAGGAGCGGGGGGGGCTGCCCCCAAAACTCGTGCCGCTTACGGCAAACCGCCCCCCCTTGCTATGCCACTGTTGGGCACATGCCTCTGAAACTAGGAAATTGCCTGCAAGAACCTAGAAGATCATTCTCACTCCTCCTCATCTTCATGAAAGAAGAGTTGGTGCTGCCTTAGCAGTGTGACGCTGCATGACTGGCTGGAGCGGCCAGCTTAACAGGACTGGACATCCACGTGTTTCTCTGAGAAGCTGTGAAAAGCTGCAGACACTTAATCATTCTTTTTTGGCCTGCTTTGACAGTGCATCTGTTTGTGAACTATTGTTACTAATTCTTTAAAATACTACAGACTTAGGTTCGACTCCACCTAGAGAGGTATTACCTTCTCGCTTCAAGATATCATCTATTTTATATATCATTGTGTCTCCTCTGGGGTGCATGCAATCCAATACCTGCAGGATTGTTTTGTGTATCAAAAGTACACTGAATCGTCACACAATAAATGATTTATCTCGTAGATATATTTTTTAAAGAAAGCAATCTTTTTATGTTGTTTGTAATCAGTGCCGCAGGCTTGTAGTCGGGGCTCAAAATGCAAGCCAGAACTATTCATCTGACCAATGTTTGCATTTTATGAATGTGAGATTTTACATAGTGAAAAATATATATTTTTACATTTAAGTAATGCACTTTATGGTTAGGCATAGCCGAATAACGTTTCTTTTGACTTTGACTATTGACTTGCCAGTGCTTGTTTCTTTCTGCAGGTAACCACTTGTTTGTGAACTCTCACCTTCCGGACCTGGCGGTGGGCCTCATCCTACTGGCCGGCTCCCTCGTCGTCCTCTGCACCTGCCTGGTGATGCTCGTCAAGATACTCAACTCCACCCTCAAGGGCCAGGTGGCCAAAGCCATCAAGAAAGTCATTAACACAGGTCAGTGGTGGTGGGTGCCACGGAGGGGAAGTATAACACCAGTGAGAGCACTGTGGAGGTAGCTGGTATAAGGGATTTAGTTGCTCTTATTGGCAAAAGATGGCACCCGCCATATAGGAAGCCATTTTAGGAAAGAAAAGTTCTGCCACTGGCAAGGTAGAAGTAAATAAGCAAACAGGCATAAGCAAGGTTCACCTTAAATCAGAACAAGAAGGAAAGCACCTTACTGCTGTACATAGTATGATAGTTAACTGCGAACACAAAAAGCAGAAAAGAGTAAGTGGCTCATTACGATGTCGGTCAGAGTTGCCTCTGACCGAGATTGCCGTGGTCTCGGGACAAACCGACCTCCATTTGGTGGCCCCGACACTGCAATTACGATGCACCGCACATGGTGCGGTCGCAAGCTCCCATTTCTCTATGGGAGCTTGTCCTGCGGTCAGAAACTGGCAGCAGCACAAGCTCCCATAGAGAAATTGGATTTTCTTTTAATCCCTGAATTGCGTGGCTGGAACCTCGCTGTGCTTGCCCCATGGTGTAGGGATTAAGCAGGGGGCTCCATAGGTGCCCCCCAGGCCACCAACTGGAGGCCTGTGGAGACATGGGACCAAGCTAGGGGCCCCCAAAGTTGGAAAGCCCTACATGAAAAGCCTGTTGGAAATTGATATCATAATCCAGATGCCGGTTGCGGTCTGACTAGCCGTCGGGCTCCTTGAGCCGGAATGACCAGCCGGTTTACACTTTGCCTGCCTTCATTGTAATAAGGCGGTCGGACTGTAAACCTTAGATGTCGGTCGAGGCTTTCCGACCGACATCATTATAGGGCCCTCTGTATTAAATCACAAGATTGAGATTGACATTACAAGGCATCAGCCAGGATCCTCATGAAATGGAGCTCCTGGTTGGTATGTGAAATACTGTGTTCATGTCGCTGCTTGGGATGATTTTTTTTTATTATTATTTTTTTTTTAAAACATGTTTTTATTGCAGAATTAAGAATGAGAACTCCATAATAGCGACCCGAGCTCACAAGGTATCTCAGAGCCCCCCCCTCTCCGTAGTGCTGTACACAGCCATTCAGCCCACATCCCGGAGGCCGGGCGGCTCATCGTTACAATTCTCTGAGTATCCTCGCTATCCCGTCACAGAGGAGCTGGTCAACCTCCCAGGTTAATATCTGCGTTTTACCCAACCGCCTCAATCCCCAGTCAGCCGTCCTTATACTACTATAACACCCCAATAACTCCCCCCCACTCTACCCACCCCCCCATTACTGCTGGCGTGGGCCCCGATCGAGGGGTCTAGCATACTGTTTCTACTGCTATCTGTTGTATGCCTGTAGCTTCAAGGCCTCATGGAGCCCCGCCCTCCCGGTCTTCCTGCTCTGTGCTCTCCAGCCGGTAGTCCTTCAGAGCCTGCACTATCAGCTCCCATGCCCTCACCCAGTCCAATCCCTTCTCATCCCCCGCCCTGGCCGCCTGCCGCCTCCTAAGCACACTCTCGCAGCTGGCCCACTTCAACAACTCAGCCATCCATCTCCCATACGACGGACCCTCCCGGGATTTCCAATGCCAGGTGATTTCTCTCTGGGCCAGCATAAGGCCCAAGTCAATGAATTTACTGGTCACTTTCGTCTTCACTGTGTGAGGGAACCAGAGCAATAAACAGGCCGCCATGTCGAACTCCACTTCACGGTCCGTGACCGCGTTCAAGAGCTCCACCACCTCAGCCCAATACGTCCCCAGCCGGGGACACTCCCATAAGAGGTGGTCGAGCTCCGCTCCAAGCTCCTGACATCTCGGGCACGCCGCATCCTGCACCTGAAAATACCGTTTAATCCTTCCCGGGTCAGATAAGCCCTATGCAGCACGAAGAAGTGTACCTGCTGGAAGT
The DNA here is from genome assembly GCF_964204655.1 of Triturus cristatus. NCBI lineage: Eukaryota > Metazoa > Chordata > Amphibia > Caudata > Salamandridae > Triturus > Triturus cristatus. The sequence goes on along the minus strand of NC_140590.1, from coordinate 1,146,793,911 downwards.
GGGCATTCCTACTCCCCTTCCATGTCCTCCGCATAATATGACTCCACACGGTGTCCGGGATGGGTTTGCCTATACTTCCCTCCCACTTCTCCTTTAGTGCCGCAAGCGGCTCCAAACCCTCCCGCAGCAGTCGGGAGTGGATGCAGGTGACCGCCTTAACTCTCCCCGCCGCCATCACCACATACTGGCATGTCTGAACCACGGCAGGCTCCACTAGTCCCTCCCTCCAGTGTCTTTGTACCGCCGCGCACACCGCCGCGTGCAGCAGGTAACTCCCTTCCGGGAGGCCGAACTGTTCCTGCAGCACCCCAAAGGGCGCCAGCGCCCCCTCCACATACAGGTCTCCCACCATCTGCAGCCCCAGCTCCTCCCTCTCCGCCAATGGTGACCAGTCACCGCCATGTGGCAATGCTGTCAGCATCCCCAGCGGGATCTCCGGCGCATACGGGCGTGCCGCCTTCGCTCTCTTCATGCTCCTGTGCCAGCACTGCCTGAGGTTTCTCTCCTCTATAGAGAGGTCTCTCAAGTCCAGCTTCTGTTGCAAGACTATGTAGGATAAAACGTGTCTCTGGATACCGGACTCCCTCTCATGCTCCGGGCCTCTAAATACTTTAGCAACATTTTGCGTTAAAACCTGTAGCTGTGCCGCCAGGTAGTACAATTCAAAATCAGGGACCGCCAATCCTCCCTCGAATTTGGGTCGCACCAAAGTAGCCAGGGCCACCCTGCTCCGTCCCCCCCCCACAGGAAGCCTACCACCAGTGTCCTCAGCTCTGCAAAAACCCGCCGGGGAACCCAGACCGGCAGGGTGCGGAAATAGTAAAGCAGCCGTGGCAGGGCCACCATCTTTAACAGCGCCACTCGGCCCAGCACCGACAGCAGTAGGGAGGCCCAAAAGGTCATGCATCCCCTCAGAGCCCGCACACTACGCCCTATGTTACCATCCATCAAGTCCCCGATGTCGCGGTAGATCCGAACCCCCAAGTAGGTAAAGCACGTGGCCTCCCACACCACCTCCACAGTGAGTGGGGGGTACGGCCCATCCGCCCGCAGCGGGAAGACACAAGTTTTAGCCCAATTGACCTTGAGGCCCGACAGCCCCCCAAAGCCCGACAGCAACTCCATAGCCCCCCCCAGGGCTTCCTCTGAGTTCTCGAGATACAGCAAAAGATCGTCAGCGTACAACGAAATATAGTGCGTCGTTTCCCCACACCGGACCCCACCGTACCTTGACCCCGTCCTCGCCCACGTCGCCAACGGCTCCATTGCCAGGGCAAACAACAGGGGAGACAACGAACAGCCCTGTCTCGTGCCCCTGCGCACCGGATATTCTGAGGAAACCACCGATCCCAGGCGTACTCGGGCCGAAGCAGAGGAATACAGGACCCTCGTCCACCGCCCGAAACCATCCCCCAGACCCATTCGCTCCAGTACCGCATCAAGGTAGCCCCACTCTAAGCAGTCGAAGGCCTTTTCTATATCCACAGATAACAGGCGCCGAATATTCATGGCCGTGCTCCTAGTGGGGATAAATCCAGCTTGGTCTTCATGAACCAGCCGGGTCATGTGTGGGAGCAATTCAGTAGCCAGGATGCGACTCAATATTTTATAGTCGACCGTCAGCATGGACAATGGCCTATACGAAGTCACATCAGAAGCGTCCCTGCCCGGCTTCAGCAGCGGTACCACCAGCGCCTCCCTCATCGACTGGGGCAATCTCCCTAGCGTCAAGGCCTCCGCATAGACCAGCAGGAGCCTGGGCGCCAGTACATCTACATACTGCGCATAAAATTCGATCGGCAGGCCATCTACCCCTGGCGTTTTGTTTCTAGCCATGTGCTTGATAGCCACCCTGATTTCCGAGAGCGTGACAGGTCCACCCAGTTCTTTCGCAGTCTCGGCCTCCAGCCTCGGGAGGTGAGTAGTCTCCAGTAAGTCGGCCGGTGGACGGCCCTCCGACCCCCGCTGGCTCTCATAGAGGCCCGTATAATACGACCGGAAGCGCTCCAGCACCGCCGTTGTCGCAGCTTGGGATGATTGTCAATACCCAATAACAAAGCTCCTTACATAGAGAGCAGGAGCGGGACTTCTAGCAAGAAATGACAGAAGTGTCTACCCTTCTCTTCTTCCAGTGCCATAATAAGAGGGCAGAGGTAGGCAAACATCAGGATGATGGAAACACGACTGCTCACTTGGGGACTCTTGTTGCTGAGACTTTCAGTAGAGGTAGGAACCTGGGTTGACCTGTAACACATGGTACAGCCTGTCACACAGCATATGGCCACTAATAATGAATGAAGGGGGTTTAACTCTTTCACAGCCAGAGCTTCTGTCTTCCTGGTCATTTTGTGACCTATTTGTACAGCACAGGGGTAGTAAAAGGGTTAATGGTAGCGATAAACACATTGGCACATAATTATTAATGCACAGACTATACCTGGATCCTGTGGGAGAGACTGCAATGAAACAGTCAACAATACAACTAGATGAAGACGAAGGCCTGTAATATGTAAGGGGTGCACTGTCCCTGTTTGTGCCACGGTACACCATTAAGCAGTAGCGCCAGGTGTAAAAAGGAACAGTGCATCTTATTACATTCAATGCTCTGCCCCGAGGACTGCCACAAACTTGCGGCTTCCCTGGGGGCAGCACATTCAGAGAAATACAGAGCTGCTGATGAAAGCAGCCATTCCGTGTTTCACAGTGTGGCTCGCAGCCACCTGCACTTTAAAGAGGGGACAGAGAACCCCCTAAAGGAGGGTGCAGTGAGTGACTGAACCTGCTTGGAGTCCATGGGTCTCTCACCCTGCAGAGGGTTGCCCTCAGGGGGCACACTTATGGTGCATCACCTTTTTGTGACGCACTCTCAGTGCGCTTCCTAAGGGCCATGTTAGCCTCTGTGCCCAGATCCATAATAGGCCATACCCCCATGCAAATGAGGGATTGCCCTCTGAAGACAGCTCTGGCGCTACATGTTTGCCAGCACAATCTGTACTACGGAAGGGACTGCGCAAGCATCTGCGGCCTCTTCTGTAATACTGTAGTGCCCCTAGGGCACACAAAGTGGCTGCACACACTCGTTGTGCCTTCAGAACACTATGAGTAATACGGCCCAAGATATGCATAGGTTGTTGGGAAACTGTGGTAAGAGCTCAGAGAGTGAGTGTGGTGATGGGGCTACTTGCACTAGGCATTTCCCATGATACCTGAGAATTATGCACTAGCGGCAAAGTTTTCCACCTGTGAGTTTTCAAGCTAAAATCATGTGTTTTGTGACCCCTTTAAACATGTTGGGAGAATAAAATATAGTCAACATCCATTCAGCGCTGACAACGTCACCAGGAAAATGGTTTTAAAGTTAACCTATGAGACAATGGCATGTACTGCAACGAGCAGTCACAAAGAAGTATTGCCAGTTTGCAGTGAAAACTACATCTGGGCAGAAACTAAGCAGAAAATGCGGCAAGCTACATGTGGACCAATAAACGGGATCTATGCAAGTCTTTAGTCGTGTAATAAAAACTTTGCACTCTAATCAAATGCACTTATCAGTGGACCATACCTCATCCTCGAGCTAAGCGGGTAAGTCTTTGGTTTCTGCTAACAAGTGATGGTCATTGCTTCGCTCTTACGGCCTAAAATCATCTTGCATCAGACCCCGGCAGAAGGTTATGCCATCAAGTGGTATCTACCATTCGGTAGCAGCCCAGCAATACACAATTCTTGCCTGCTACCCAACTCTTGGTTGGGATGTTCTACAATGTTCAGGAGAGCTGGATCCCAATTACAGAATGGATTGTCACTAAGCATGCATACTCCTTTTTTCCACATCATCAAATATTTATTATTGTATTTACATACATAAATATTAAATACTCTACTAAATCAGTATGTATATTCTACCAGGCATGCTCATAGACTTTTCATGTTCAATTACCATTCTGTCAGGGATCACTACAAGCTACCAGATTACACCAGCTACTGCTTAAACTGCTGCGCTACTACTACTGAGATCTAGAACCAGGAAGTGATTGTGATCCCTTAGTGCAAGGTTCTCCAAAGTCGGTCTTGCCAGATTTTTTAGTATATTCCCATTTAGAGAAATGTAGATATCTTAAAAATCTGGCATGGATCCGGCCCTCCAGGACCGACTTGGGAGAGCCCTGCCTTAGCACATGCAATGGCTGTGAAATGGCGTCAAGCAAGAGTTAGTGAGTACTGTGCCACCGGAAAATGGCCGTGGCACAAAGCCAGGAGATCCTTTTCAATTAACTGCAAAACACAGATCACAATCAATAGGAGATGTGAATCAATATCCACACAAAGCATACATGATGGAGAAGGTACATTATTAAACAAAGGGGGGGAAGGTCCATGAGTTGATGGTGTTAGCCTTGGGTGGGGCTTTCTTTTGGGGTAGCAGGGGATTGGGGCAGCAGGCTCCCATAAGCATGTGTTGCTCCGCAGTACTACTCTACGACTGAATGTAGCTCTGATCTTGCTTTATTTTTTGGGGTTTAGATCTGCCGTACCCCTTCAGTTGGGTGACTGGATACTTTGCCATGTTCGTTGGTGCTGGGATGACCTTCGTGGTGCAGAGCAGCTCGGTCTTCACCTCAGCCATCACACCTCTGATCGGTAAGGGGCAGTCCAACCACTGCAGGGTGTAAAGACGACACGCCGTTGCCTCCTTATGGAAGATCATTTTGGGTATTGTTTTTTATTATGGATTGTTGCCACACGCAGCACACTTCACTGTGCCGTTTATTAGGCTCTTCTATTGTGTTAGAGTTTAGCACTGGCAGGATGTGTTGCGAAAGTGCAACTATAAGGTTATTGTCTGTCTGTAATGTAGGCGGGATGTTCTATGTTCATCAAGCTCTAGGTCAGGTCTGTTGCCAAATCTGGATTAATTAATCCCGCACAAACAAAGGAGCCTTGGTTCTTAATGAAATCACTTGTTCTTCTTGTGGGACCAAGCCCAGGGCCAAGTGTCTATTCTTGATGTGTGTGGCTGGTTCACATATATATGCAGAATACATGGAGGAAGTTAAGATTTGGATACTAAATTGTTTCATAAATCTAAACATAATACATGGAGAAAACTCTAACAATAGCAGTTAGTGATTATGATAAACTCACATGCCCACTATTTTCCCAAATGACATGTCCCAAATCCAAAGGCAAAAGGTAAACAAAACCTCAACTGCAGCTTCAAGTAACTTCTTAAACGCTTAAAAATGTACTCTGTGATGTAAAACCCTAACCGTGACATTTAAGGGAAAGCTAAAGCGAAGCCATGGAGACGGGATTGGCACTACTTGTGACGTTCCAGGTGACTCAGGAATGGATTCCTGAAGTAGGCTCCCTGGTGGAGTATTCTTCCTTCTGAATTCATCTGTCTGGCCAATTAAGGACCAGGTCCCTGCAGCAAAACTCCAATGCACCTTAGCCTCACATGGTTGACTTCAGAAGTATTGGGGCGGTCCTGATGGATACAGGGATATTGCTCATGATCGTCAGTGCATAGGTGGAAAAGACCTGCTGCTTCATTTTTCTTTTTTTACACTACTTAGTCTGTGGTCTGATCGGGCCCTGGTTGCGGGGGTGCCAAGAACCACCAGAAATGGTGAGATTGTCTGCAAGATAAGCGGGGGTGCGGGTTGTGATGGCTTTGTAAATAATGCAGCTGCTTTTGAAGATGGTGCTTTCCGGTTGCAGTGCCAATGGAGTTCCCTCAGAATATGGGTGATGTGATCATATTTCTTCAGAGCTTGGATGAGATGTACTATGTGTATAGAATGCCCTTAAAGGGTATCGGAGTGCGGTCTGGGAAGCCATGGAGGTCATGGAGCAGGTCAATACCACCATCCAGATACAAGCATGAGGGCTTGAACCGGAAGTTCTGAAGTCGCTTCCTGGAAGAAACAGCTTTGCTTTCTTTAGAAGAGCGAGCCAGTGCCAGGACGTCTGTATTTTTTTGCAGTTTGTTGTTTGAGAGTGAGGTTGGTGCTCAGGGTGAATCTTAGTGAAGACATTCAGTGAAACTTGGTGTTTAAATCTGTCAAGGTTCATGTCACTGATCCAGGTTTGTACTGTTGTAATGTTTTAAAGAGAAGGGTATTGCAGTGAGTCATCTTTTTTTTGTTTTCGGTACATTAAGTCTAGTAGAATCTACCTATAGTCTTTATTAATTTCAAAACAATGTTTAGATTACTAGTGCAGCCCAGTCCTGTCAGAATTGCAATTCACCCCAGTAACACCCAGCACCTAAACCTTACATTGGGCCCTGGCAACATTTAATTTATTACGGATTAATTTGTGAAGTTTCGGGAATTTCGTATTATGTAAAATTCCTGAAATTACATAATTTCTTGTAATTATGCCAGTGTTTGTGGCAAATTAACAGTGCATGAGCATGGGAAAAACACAACTAGAAGGCCGGCTGCTGTTCTCTATGGCAATTGTGTTCTTTGTACTTTTTTTAGCCAGAAATGCGTCCTTGGGTCAAAAACTTCTGTGAAAAGGCATTTTGTGCCAAAATATAACACACAATGACGGATTTGTATATTGCATAATGACATGCAATTTTGCATAATTTTCCCAAACTTTCACATAATTACATGAAAGCAAATAATGTAAATTTCGCACACCTCTACTGTGCATATGTGAAGCTCAAACCAACCCAAGGGCAGCTCGTATTTAACCCATTTACAACTCAACATAGCTCCTCTACATTGTAAGGAGGCCTGCCTGAAGATCAGCCTCGCTAACCAGCTGCACCTCCTTCCTCACGTGTCACATTACCTTCCACACCTGCAGCTAAACCTAATGCATGTGCAGCTCAGCCTTACCCACAATCAGATCATGCTAAACCAGCTGCAGCTCAGCCTAAATCTGGTTGCTTGCTTATCGTGTTAATAGATCAACTTAACTTGCCTGCAGTTTAAATTGATGATTCCCAAAGCAACCCATTCTTAAATTAGTTTGTTCAACTACGCTTAGCGTAACCTATCTGTAGCCTGGTTGTATGACACAATATCAATAACAAAAATATCATCTGACATATGTACAGTGGCCTTAATGTAGTTTTTCAAAAATATCACTTCTTTGTGCATACATTTCATTTTAATTAACTAAAATAAAGAAATATTTTTGTAAATGATATTTAGGACACAGTTTTTGCCAGACGATATTTAGGTCACAATATTCTGGTGCCATACTGATATATTTCAAACCTACGCGTGGTCTAATCTATGTATAGTTACATTTGGGCAGGAACAGCCACTAGGGAAATGTAGTGGTGGGGCAGGGTGGAATTACAAACAAATAAAAAATAAAGTAAAGAAAAGCTCACTTACCTGCTGGTGACTGCCTTTCCTCCGTCCTCTCCTCTAGTTTACATGAAGCACAAAGGCTCCCAGTCTCCCCTATCCAATCACAATGCTACTGTCACCAGCATGACTGCAGCGTTGTGATTGGTCTGAGCACCATAGTTCGGTGCTCCTGCAGGGAGTGGGAGCCGGGTGAAGATGCTAAATGCGTATGATGGTTTGGCTGGCCAAAGAGGGCCGGCCAAACCGTCATGCAAACTTATGGTGCAGCAACCACTCCTCCTCCCTGTGAGGACATCCAAGCCCCACCCTCACCTGGCACGGGCTCCGTACAAAAAGTAATTTGATAATAACGTAACGTTATTACCTTTGCATTATTATCATTTAATTTTTCCTTTGAACTCAGTGGGGCAACGCTCCTCCGCCTTAGCCTTTAGCTTTGACCTAAACAGTATTCTGTGTAACCTACTCACATGATAGTCTAACCTATATAAAGTGCTGTCTGACCTAAGTATGCTTTAGTTGAGCCTGCTGGCATTGTTGTGTAATTAAAGCTCTGCTATCCCGCATCAACCCAACCCAGCTTTATATTGCAAACTGCATAGAGTGAGCCTGTGCGTCAGCTTAACCCCACTAAGGGCTCTGTCTGACTGCTCCAGCTGAACTAAAGCAGATGGGCACTCAGAGGTCCCCCAGCAGTGATGGCTTGGGATCTGTCAGGGAATCATCCATATGGTAGGCAAAGACACAGCAAGAAGCTCTCCTAGGGCACATGTTACATATATTCTTGGAGTCCCAATCATGGGTTGTCAGAATGTGATTCATGCTGGAGTTTGGATGACATCCCAGCTCTTATGAGCTGTACCGTGGAGTTGAGGAGAGTCCAACTCAGTCCATGTCTCATCACAGATACTGTTTCCAGTCCTGGGCTTCGAACCTTCAAATCACAGCTCTCGGGTGAAATAGTCTAACTAGTTCAATGGAAACAAGCCAAGACTACCACATCCAGAATGCACTGAGTTTCCATCTGAAAACCTAGGGCTGCAAACAAAGTCCAAGATGACCTGGAATTAGATGGTCTCCATAATGGGTCACTGGTGTGGAAAGGAGGTTAAAGCACAAATAATTCCGCATCCATCCTCTTTGGGATTCAAGGTGAGTCAGGAGAGCCTTCGGAGGGATAGCCCATGTATGGATGACCCTCGAGGCGGCAGACTGAAGGGCTCAGGGCGGTGACAATATCAGGGGAGACAGGATGCTATGGGGGAGGGGTGGTCAGTGTGGTTGAGTAGGACAGCTAGTGATGGGTGGGAGGTGGTGACGAGACGCGGAATGTGAATGGAGATTTTAAAAGATTAATATCCAGACAGGCTTTAGAGGCATGCTCTCATATTGACAACCCCCTTTTACCAGTCTTTGAAAGTGTTCTCTGGGTTCTAACACCTGCACTGACCACAGTCAGGGCTCCTACCTTGTTTATATTAGAGAAAACAACCCCAGAAACAGACAGCTGTCAGCGAGCACGATATTTAACCTTTGCCAGTGTTGCAGCCATGCTGTACTGCACTGGGACGCTGTGCAGCATCGTTTTAAAAAAAGAACAAAAAGCCTTTGTGGGCACACGCCCCAAGCATGCATGTGCCTTGAAAATGACCGAGCACTTTTTAATCTTTTTATTTGACGATCCAAATTAGATCAGTTACTAAAAAAAAAAATAACATAGTGTGGGTTGGGGAAAGCAACACGGGGGAGAGGACAAGTGGGCAGAAGCACAGAGCGCTAGGTAAGTAACAAGTGGGCGAGGCAACGAAGCCACACGGGGGTGCGGGTAGGTAGAAGGCACATGTAAGGCATGGATCGGAAAAGAAAATAGAGGGCTCAGTTGGGGGAGCAAATGGAGAAAGAGGAATGTACAGGGAAAGGAAACAGACGAGAGAGTGCAATGTGGAGCAGGTCGGAGCAGGGTAAAAAAACTATACAGTGGGGATAAGCACATGAGGGCAGGGGAGCCGCACACAGGCACAGGATGAGCAACATAAGCAAGTGTGGTGGAGGAGGAGAAGTATACGAGGGGAATAGCTGAAAAACACATGCCCTCTCTTAGAGTGCTAAAACAAAAAGAAAAAAAAAGTTCCGCCTGAAAAGGGTGCAGTGGAAGGACACAAGTAATATGTCCATGCTCTAGGGGAGGGACAAGAACAGGAAGAGGAAAGCCCACACATGCTAATGACTAAGAAGCAAGCAAATAAGAGTGACAATGAAGCCAGCCAAAGGTAAGCAACGGACAAGCTCTAAAGCTACTGTAAGTTAACAAGTCTTGCAACAGAGAGCAGCGCATGCACTGTCTAGTAGGCTAAACCTGAAATATACTGGCACACTTGGCACTGAAGGTGAGACATTCCGCACAAAGAGGCAAAGCATAGTCTTTGTATCGCAGTTTGCGTCCCGTGAACATGCACCTCATGCCATGCCTCTAGTGTGTCTGCACAAATATTTACTGAGGGAAAGGGCACTCAAAGTGTTTTAAAAGGGTCCTCACTCACCAATCTGGTTGGTGACATGCTTCATCATTGGACCCCCACCAGGGAGGTCTAATACCTCCCCGGTGTGCTTCAACGCCTGTTTACAGCGGAGCAGGGATATACCTGTTATCTTTTTCATATACGCAAATTTTGTTTGTATCTCTGTTTATTCTTACAGATACGTTTCTTCAGAAATTCTGATTTTCCTCTCCGGTAAAAGGAACCGTGAGTTTTATATTAATATTGCTGCCAACGGTAGGGTGCACCTTAGTGTGTGTATACCACCGGGGCAGTTGGGTCCTGATGAATGCCTGGTGAACAATCCAACAAGGCAGAAACATGTCGACCAAATTTTAACATTTCTTTTTTTGTCACTACGAGGGTTGACTAAGCCAGATCTGGTATTTAGTTATTATAACCCATTTTAATTCTAATGCCGGGTTTACCATAATAAAAGATTTTGGTTAAAACCTAGACATTTTTTACATTCACTTTGCACATCACTTTGCACTACACACATCACTGTCAACTACCAGCTCCGCTGTAAACAGGCGTTGAAGCACACCAGGGAGGTATTAGACCTCCCTGGTGGGGGTCCAATGATGAAGCATGTCACCAACCAGGTTGGTGAGTGAGGACCCTTTTAAAACACTTTGAGTGCCCTTTGTTTGGTAATTCCCCTTCCCCTTTGTAAAGTTAGTTGTTCATACTCTTTTGTTGTTTAGTATCATTACTTTAGGGGGACGAAGAGTGTGTCTTTGACCCTCTCTCTCTTGTTGTTTGATTACAAATATTTACTGACCTGACCTTTAGCATCAGCCTTCTTTGGGCGTGAGGAAATTTCCGACCTTTTTTTCTTCCGTAACACACATTTCTTCTCTGCAGAGACATTAAGTACAAAACATGTAATTCAGTCTTGGCAAATTAAATATTTAAAAATGCAAGCTCTAGGTAGCACTTTAGTTTTTGATCCCATGTTTCTACTTCAACACCTCTTTGTCCTCTCCTCTTGCCCCCCTTCTATGCCTTAGTCCATTTGTGGCTCTCACAGTATTACTCTGTCTTCCTGTTTCTATCTCTCACTAATTTCCACACCCTATCATTGTGCTCTCTTTCTGTTGTATTCGTTCTCTCTCTCTCTCTCTCTCATTTGCTCTTCCATTTCCATCTTAAGTTCCCTCTCCCCCTTTCTGCATCATATGCACTCTTACATCAGACTCTCCTGCTGTAGTGGATTCCTTCCCTTCTTCCCCCACCCCTCCTTCGCCATTTATCGCTCTCTCACACTCTCTTCTCATCAGGGATTACCTGTGTTCCCTTTTCCAGGCATTGGTGTAATCAGCATTGAGCGAGCTTACCCGCTAACCTTGGGCTCCAACATTGGGACCACCACCACAGCGATCCTAGCTGCCCTGGCCAGCCCTGGAGACAAGTTGGCTAGCGCTTTCCAGGTAATTCACCCTGACCTGGAGTCCTGGATCTGTGGGGCGAACAGGTGGGACCTGGAGGAATGAACCATGGACTCGCTCAGTAATAGCCCAAAGAAGAGCCAGGTTTGGCCATCTGGACACTAGGACGTTTTGCAGCAGGCATGTGCCTATGAGCAGATGGCAGAACTGGGGTAGATATATGTACTCAGATCATCCTGAGGACAGTAGCAGGCCCGTAGGGCTGGGAAAGAGTCAGCATCAGGTCAGGTTGGCTCATATAAAAGAACAGTGGGGCGGTGACAGTCAGACTGCTGTCTCGTTGGTACATTTAAAAGGCCAGTAGTTTTGAAGCACAGTGTGATTGCTGTCAAGCTAGTGCCTTTGGGTTGGGGCCACCGTGTGCTGAAAAGGTCTGCGATATACCTCTGATGTGTATGTAAAGGTATGGTATTATTAAAGGACTTGTAGACATCAACTTGTGCACATGGGCACTTGGCGCTAAAAAGAAGACATGTGAAACAATATCAGGGCTAAGAAAGGGCACATAAACATGCATATTAAGGGCTCTTCTGAGCCAAGTGACGTGAATTCCACAGTGCTGCTGTCAGAAGGCATGTGGCTATACGCCTTAGGCGCTCTTTCCTTAAGCAGATGATTCTGAAGCGTCAAAAAGGAACCACGCCATGTAAAACACAATGAATCCATTTCTGAATCAGAAACAACAAAGATGCACGATGGAAGATGCAAAGTACCTTGAATTTTAACCTGAAGCTGACCAGCAGCCATGCTTGCAATGAGCTAAGAATCAGTGCTTAATTTGAACTGGTGGTTGCTGGTAGTGCCCAGCAGCACTCATTTTTTGGGACAGGGACCTATTTTTCCTCATCAGACTTCGACCCAGAGCAACAGAGCGAGTAACACACAAGGGGAATGAAGCAGAAAGAGAAAGACGGAAAACCTTGGCAAAGGGAGAAAGCAGGGCCCTGCAAAAAAGAGGCAAAGGGGCAGGGAATGTCTGGTGCTGGATTAAAGAGGCACAATGTGGAATCAAGACTGCACATCCTTGATACCCGGCAGCCGGACCTTCGAGAGAGCTGGCCGCAGGCTTCTGAGCAAAACTTCAGACCACAGCACTTATTCTTTCACAAATTAGGCCCATACTGTTGGTAGCCCATTCGATCAGCAATGCTGCAGCAGTCCACCTTCTTGCACGAGTATAATATGGTACTCTAGAAGGTCTGAATAAATGCTGTTAGCATAATCAATAATATCACCCAATACAATACTCAATTGTGTCCAGTTTGAGTAGGTGAAAAAACACACACCTGAGAAGTTTTCATGTAAAAGCCTGTTTTATGACGGCAAAAATCTAGAGATCAAGAGACTGCTCAACAACAGTCAAAAACCCTAGACGCCTCGCCTCAGAGACATGGGCGGAACATGGGCGTTTAGCACCCGGCCAGATATCCTTAGGCCAAGCCACAAGTCCCCACCAAAAATCCTTCCATCGGTTTTGATGCATTCAGTTTTGGCTTATTTCTAGCTATCCAGTCACGAGAGAGGCGAGCAAATGCTCTCTGGGTACTGCTGAGGCAGGATGACCCTTGAGCAGGAGTTGGATGACGCCAGCGTTGTTACAGAAACAAGTACCAGACAAGCAAATCAAGCGCATCAAGGGGAGAAGATGCACATTAGGCAAAGCTTGATACCTAAAGAGGGCAGAAGGAACTGGCTGGATCCAGGGACAGAGTAATGAAGGCATCCTGTTTCTTGGGAGCAGTGTGTGGTTGTCTATCCACGGAGTTAGACAAACAACAGCAAGGCCGACATTCTCAAACTCCTCACATCATCCTCCCTTTTTAAGTCACCCAGAGCAGAAACAATACCTGTTTGCAGTGAACAAAAGCCGGCATATGCTGGACTAATGACCTTGATAGGCCCAATAAGTGTTCTCCAGGACTCTAGCTGGATATGGTGAACTTTAAGCAGGCCGATGGTTTGACATCTTAGTTGGATCAGCCTGGGGTTCCTCCAATAATTTTCTTAAATTAAGACGAAAACCACTGTTGTCTGAAGAGTGAAGTGGATACCTTCTCTAAGGGTTATAAAAATATTGTGGATGCTACTGTCATCCCACAAGACTATCCTGTCCAGAATAGCGACTATCAAGTGTTGAGGTACATCTAGGACGACTTAAGTACGAAGACCTATACATTGACCATTTTATAGTTTTCAATAGTCTAGCTATGATATTTTTATAGGACAATATTGCATCCACAATGTTCTGGTATCACACCTTCTCTAGTAAGAGATGCTATTAAAGGTGCAGAGTACAAAGTGTGATCCCAGAAGTGAGGCAGATGTTGCGGGTGTATCGTGAATACATTCTATCTTTCACAGCAGCGGCCAACTGCCTTTCAGACACTGTGGCAAAATATCTGATAGTGAGGAACGGTGCTGTAGTAGATATTGAACTAGGCTCAAGGAACTTTGGATGGAGTATATCTGAGTTTCCAGTTGATATCTCAATAGTTTTACCCGAAAAAGTTCAGAAAAGAGTCACAAAGTGATAACCACTGGCTATGTTGGCAAGGAATAACTAGTGATTCAATCACTGAAAAATAGATTTTTGAATTATGAATTATATTTTTACATCTTCTCAAAAATCGCATATATCATTCTTGGTATCAGAGTGTAAGGTTGTCTCCAGATCCTTTACAAAACATCATTCTATTGTTGCCGCTCATAAGACTAGGAGTATACCATTAATTGCCAGTTTATTTTTTTAAGGGGTGGCAGTTGTCAAGGGCATTCAAGAAACAGTTTATTTAATAGAAACAAGCCTATACAAACAAATGGCAAGCCTCTTCGCCATTTTGTCTCGCCGGTCAGAGAATCGCAATTCTGTAAAGATCACCAAGTTTCTTTTACTTGCTTCAATATATAATCAAAGCCTCCATGAGTGTTCTTGAGTTACTAAGGCACATTCCAGGATCTGCAGTTTAGTAGGAGCTGGGGCAGGAATAGGTGACCATGGGGCCATACACAGCAGCACAGGTCTGGAGCAAGTTGGGAAACAAATGTAATTGTGAGTCAGCTTAGCCCAGACAAATACCTGGGATGGCTAGGGACTATCTCCCCTAAGCACAGACGTTCTGCAGAGGCACTGATCTCAGTTCTAGGACGGCAGGCAGGATGAGGTAGCCAATCCTAGCACGGATAGACTTGCGATTAGTTCGCTCTGTCGCCTTTCCAGCACTTGTGCTGCTTGCATCCTGAGTGTGGAACTGCTCCCTCAATGGTGTGTCCTCAGCCCTGGGACTTGGAAAAGTCATTTTGAAGATGCTAATGTAGGACACGTCGCTCTGCTTTTGTCAAAGTTTATGAATGCGTTGTGGAAATCAGCCTGAACAGTTACCAGAAGGAATGAGATAAAGGTTAACACCGAATTAAAACAAACGAATATAAAACTGAGTCAAATCAAGTGGAAATCAGTGAGAATAAATTCTGGGTACCGTGAACTTGCACCCCGTAAACCGCTACTTTCAGTGCAAACAGAGCTGCAACCATCAAGGTATCTGGAGACTGTGCATCAGGTACAACCTTGTGTCAGGGTAGCTGTGCCTCTGGAAAGCCTCACATAAGGCAGGAGTGGTCCAGCATCAGCGAGTCTCACTGTTGTGTGTTAGAAAGAGGACATAAGGTTTGTCGGGAAGCATCATGGAGCAAGTTCAGGTCCCCTTTTCAAAAGCCTACACTTACCTTTGTCCATTGAGATACATTTCCTCACTACCAGGATTTAACCCCTTATGTGATTGTTTTTCTATGTAATGGCTGTTCCAAAACATTTAAGTGTCATCACCGTGCAGGTAGAATGCTCTTGCAATATTATCCCTGGAAAGCTCAGGGCATATTGACGCAGGCTCAGCTGCGAGACGACATTTGACAGTCTCATTGCTGAGCACCCACTTACCAACAGTGGCGTAACAAAAAATGATGGGCCCCCTGTAGAATGTGATGAGGGGCCCTGGGTCTCAGATATCTTCGAGATATTCATTGGCCTTCGTCTGATTAGGGGGCACCTTTGAAGGGTTGGAGGCCCTATGGAGATTCGGGGACCCCCTTGCTCCGCAGGGGATTGCGTTACACCCTTGCTTACAAACGAGGAGGTCCTGATCACAGGTCACAAATACTGAAGTAGAACCCCGAAGACACAACCCTTCCTAGATCAAAATCCCTTTACCATGAGATAAGCTGCAGGCCATCCCGCCACGTTCGGTTGAGGTCGCCCTAGGGTGGAAAGGACCACAGCCGGACAAAGAGGATTGGACCGGCTTATGCTTCTGATAGTGCTCAGAGTGGTTGAATATTGATCGCTGATGCACTGTTTACAAAAAGCCAGCTTGAACCTCATGAATTAGTCACGACAGATCAACCCTTGGGGAAAGTGGCTTAGAGAGGATTTAAAGGCTACAAATCAGCTGGGACGGTGGTCAATATGAGGCGCGTGCATCGCCTTTCTGGGTTTTAGACTGGAGGTGGAGGGGAGAAAGATGTAGAGAGAGAGAGAGAGAGTGCACAGAAAGCTGTGAGCTGTTCCTAGGACTGCGATTTCAAAAGTATTAATTTATTTAGAGTTCTTTGCATAGCAACAATACATACCGCATAGCCAACGCAGAGTTAAAATCGACCTGCACTTGTATATCTCCTCAAAAATTGACAACCACTACATCTTCAGGTGGGAGAAAGGGATTGAGAGAGATCTGAGACTGCAAAGAGCGATACGAGGGAGGGAGAGAGGGAGGGAGGGAGAGAGCGAGAGAGAGAATAGAAGGATGGAAAGAGAGAGACAGAGTAAGAAGTGGAAAGTGGAAAGTGGCAGGGCTGGTTTGAGGATTTTTGTCAGCGCTGCTTTTGGTTCCCCTGTTGGCCTTGAGTGGAGACGGAAGGGTAGGCTGAGATAAGAAGGAGCATTGGGTGTGGAGAATGAAGTCCAGATGGCAAGAGAAGGGGGAAAGAAACAGCAGGAGGACAGAGTGGGTGAAAAGATGTCAAGTTGGGTGTGTGGGAATAAAGGCAGAGCTGGGGGAAATAAAGTCAAGTGCAGCGAGCAAGGAGGGGCATGGAATGGGAGCTGGAGAAGAAAGCAAGGGAAAGAAGAAAGGTGAGGAGGGAGATGGGGACACAGAGCGATAACAGTCAGTAAGATTTGCAAGCAGTGACATTCTTTAGGGTAGTTCTCTATTAATACTGTGGTGTTTTTTATTGTTACCTGAAAGACTTCCCTAATCATGGTGTGCTCCAGAGCCTATCTGCATGCTCCTGTAAACCCCATTCTCACGGCTGGCATGTTGGGGCGCGGGGTGGTTTGTTACTCAGTTGGCTCACTGACTCATGCACACACATTTCTCCCTACAGATCGCTTTGTGCCACTTCTTCTTCAATATCTCAGGGATCCTGCTGCTGTACCCTCTGCCCTTCACACGCCTGCCCATCCGAATGGCCAAGACCTTGGGCCAGCGCACCGCCAAGTACCGCTGGTTCGCCGTCCTCTACCTCATTATCTGCTTCCTGCTGCTGCCCTCACTTATCTTTGGCATCTCGATGGCAGGCTGGCAGGTGCTGGTGGGTGTCGGGGCACCATTCATGGGCCTCCTCTTCTTCATCGGGTTGGTGAATTTTCTTCAAAGCCACAGCCCAGGCCGCTTGCCGCGGAGCCTGCAGACCTGGGAATTCCTGCCTCTGTGGATGCACTCGCTCCAGCCCATGGACCGCTTGATCACTAGCGCCACCTTGTGCTGCACTGACCACTGCGCCTGCTCTGAGAAGCGTGAGGATGATGATGATGACTCTATCTTCCACCCAGAGAAATCCTCCCAGACCAAATCCAAGATGGCCTTTGACAACCCTGCCATCGCCTATACAGAGGAGCTGCACCTGCCCCTTCCAATACCCTCCCCTCGTCTGGGCAACGTGGGCATGGATAGCGCCACCCAGCTGTAAGGAACGATTACGTAATTCTTGTCCCTCTGGTCCTTAGGACAAGCACATGCCAGCCATACTGGACTCCGTTGGCAAAGGTTGTGGACCAGAGAGGACACGAACTTACGCAAAGATCAACTGTTTTAAAACTATATACTTTAGGATTGTTTGTGCTAAATGATGAGTGGCACCTCACCCCATGTCATCATGGACTTTTTTCCCAGTCCTGGGCTTTCAAGCAACAAATCATTGCTATCATGTGATTCCGTCTGGTTAGTTCAGTGAAACCAAACTAGGACTCAGAAGGCATTAGGTTGTCACATAAATACCCAGGACTGGAAACATTGCCTGCGATGAGAGGGAGTCAGGTGGTCCCATGTTTCCTGTGTAGGTCACTGTAATTGTTCCATGTATAGCATATAATAAGCTCATTTGTGGTGCTTCCCCATGGCAGGCAGTCTGCTGCTTTCTATGTGTGAAATTCATGTTTTTCTTGTATCATGCCCTTTCGGTTGTATGTTCTAGGGTTACTCTGCTATAGTGCTTTATTTCACCCCATGGGCCCCACAAGGACTGTGTGTGTGTTCATGTCAGTGTTACTCTGACCATTTTTTTGGTCATGTTGACTTCTCTCTGTGCTGTGTGTGGCCTCCAGTGGATGGCACTGTGTGCAGGTGTGCCTGAGAGATAGAGTGTTAGTGTCTCCCTGTGCTGGGTCTGTGCACCGTATATCAGTCTTTTCTGGTAAATTCAGGTCTAGCCACGGTGCTGTGAGAGAGCAGTTTCATGTATCAACCCTGACTGCAGAGGCTGTTTCCCAAGCTCTTCAGGCTGGGCAATATCAGGCACCCGGTTATCCAACTCTTTCAGTAGTCCCACAGGCGACAAGAAGCCATGTTGGACACGAGGTTCGAAAGGCATCCCCCAAAGATTAAGCGTGCTATGGGTGAAGACTGGAACATAGCGAAAACTATATAGTTGCTGATCCCAGGCACAAGCCTGCAAATGTGCACTGTTAGCCAGTGATCTAAATCAGAATTTTGGGCCACCGCAGAATGTGATGAGCGGCCTCTGAGTCTCCCATAGCTCACAGATATTCATTGACCATGGCCCGATTGGCAGCACCCTGAAGGGTTGGGGGCCTCTGAAGGGATGAGGAGCCCCTGCGCTGCAGGGCCTTGTTTTACGACCCTGCTGTCTCCATAAACTAAAGTCAACAGTGAGTGAGAGATAATTATTCGAGGGAGATTAAAGGGAAACCAGACCAGAGTCCTGTGAGGGAGAACAAGGTTGTTATCTTTGGAAACCTAAGGAGCAAAACAGGTGCTCAGAGAGTGTGGAAGTCAGCCCACCACGGAGGGTCAAAGAGTGCCCTCTATGTAGAACTAGATGAAAAAGAGGCATCTCTCCAAGAAACCAGAGCAGGAGGACTAGCCCAAATGCAACCCTTGTGGAATCGGGGAGGCACCTCCTCTCAGAAGCCCTATTCTTTTCCCCGGGGGTTTCTGCACAGCGACCCAGTTAAAGTGAATTTTTGAAGCCTCTTGGCAAATTCTACAAAGAGGGCAATGCCTTAAGTTATGCGACTCCATTGAGGACATGAAGGTAGATTGAGAGTCCACTAAGAGTGGACAGTGTGGAGCATGGTAGAAGGATTGTTGTGGCCCCTAATGCTGAAACTATGCTACTCCAAGAGACATCCTTGTCCTTTATCCGTTCTATTCACAGGGGTAGCCGGTGGCCTTGCCGGGGGGCAGCCTGACACAGACATCGATTCAGCCAAATTCTTGGAGTAGTGGAAGTGACATCACAGCATTTTGAACTTACATGAAATCAGATGGTTGACCCCCTTGTCCCATAACAACTTCTGAATGGCCTCATACTTGAGGGGCTAGGGTAAGGGCAAAGAGTGGAGGCTACAGAAAACTAAGATGTCTAAGATCATTAATAATTTTCTGTACGTAGCTCTACTTCCTTTATCCATTAACAGCGGCTCTTCCGCTATGGCGGAGGAGTGCCACCCCCTTCCTCCCCCCCCCCCCCCCGCCAGCTGCCTCAAAATGGCAGGAAAGGAAAATTCAAATATAATAAACACATTTTATTCTTGTTTTATTTTCCCTTTCCTATTGAGTCTTTGGGGGCGGGGCCACGGAGAATGACAGGCAGCAAGAGGACCATTGGGCACTGTTGTCAGTGCGCATGACGGCAAACTGTCATATGCACTGGAGCTGCGTTGCCGGGTTGGAGAGAGCAGGCACAGGTTCCCAGTCGCACTGGGAGCACAGATTCAGAGTGCTCAGGCCAACCCTAACACTCTTCTCATAACATTGGAGCAGTGTCGGGATTGGCCGCAGTGGAGTCTGGGAGCCGGTGCCTGCGAGAAGAGGAGCAGAAGAGCGCGACGCGGCCAGCTGCAGGTATGTTTTAAAAAAAAACGTTTTTCCTCCCGACCCCTTTCCCCTGCACAGCCACTCTTCCACAACACCAGCCACTACTGTTATCCAGAGGCCAGAGGTAGCAAGGGCTCTCTGAGCATTATTGAAAGGGCAAGCCAGGAATTACAGTTGGTTTCTAGCCTTAGTTTGTAGGAGTGGTCAAGCTCAGGCTCCTCCCCTCAGTGAGCAGACTGTAGTACATTAGGCATGCCCAAAACAAGAGAGGAGGGACTGGGGCTTTTATTAGGTGCAGGACATGGGCCCATGCAGATGTGAAAACACAGAGTGTACTGTTCCTAAGTGGGATGCTAGGTCTAGCAGGTCCTAGGTGGAGGGGAGTGCTCCTTTTAGGAGCACGAACCCCCAAACACCTGAGAGGTCTCATGTTTCATCATCGGGCAGCTCCTCGTTGGGCCGGCACTGTAATGCCCTACGGGCCCCTCTAGGGGGCTCTTTGCCGGAGATCTTCTCTTTTTAGCCGATGCATGCTGCATGGGTGAGTAGTGAAGTGTGGGTAGAATGGGTGAAGGAGAAGGGTATTAAAAATGACTCAATGGATACAAACATGAAATTAAGTTTTAATACTAGGGTCCCTTTGTCAAGAATAAAAACGTGATTTGAACTTAGAATAGATATAATGGTCTATTTAGCTGCAAAAAATGTGGATAAAGAGGTCAGCATGTTTCATGCCTGTTACAGTCCCTAGTGGATCATGGCATTTCAACAGTACCAGGATGGCCTAATTCTACTCCTCACAGGGATGCGGGAAAGTAGAGAATGTGTGCACCATACACTGCAAATTTTATGCAAATAAAGAAGACATTAAAAGTTTGCCCTGTATACTTTACATAGACATGAGGAACACCTCTTGGGGGTAGACCCATAAATATGGTAAGTGGGACCACAACTGGACCAGACAGAGAGTACGCTGCAGGGTGTATCATCACTGTGTGTTGATGCTCGGAGCGGCTACTGACCTACCCGAGGCCCTGCCGGTGCTGGAGTTTATTAGGAATGCTCCTTTGAAGAGCTCTAACTGCTCCCCTCCAGGGAGCCGCCTGAGGCAGTGTTCAAATACAGTTTCATAATATTCTTTCCCTACTTTCGAGCATGGTGCAATGTTCAGGGACTTTCTAATCTCCTTCTCAATCTTTCATAGGTTATCCTAGGGCAATATTCAGGTGCTTTATAACCCCACGTCTGACCCTCATTGGTAAGGCTGGGACAGTATTCAGGTACTCTCTAGTTTACTCCCCTCACTATTCTATTGGCTAGCCTGGGGAATGTGAAGGTGCTTTATTAGCTCAGGTTCCCCCCTTAGTTACACCTGAAAGTATGAACACTCTGACTGCTTAACTTCTTTTGCTAAATGGGGAAGTAACCCCAATCAACAGGTCAGAAGATTTTGTAGAGCTCAGGTCAAACTTTTCATACTGGACGCAACATCACACAAGCACTTCTTTCTAAGTGTAGAAAATGCACTCCAGGGGAAAAGAAGACATGGCTGCTCCATCGCCGGGCACCATCTATTGGTATGGCCAGGTGAGCTGCCTCGTCATTAGTGAACAGGGCAGCCTAGCTTCAAAATCTGTATATACAATTTGCAGCAGAAGTGGGTGCCCTGAAAAGTGGTGGGCCTGGGGCACTAATGCTCCTCTCTTCCCCTTCATTCATTGTACAGGGTTTGCTGTGCGCCTGGTGCTCAGCTGTTGTGTTGTTAGGAATAGATGGTGACCAAAAACCAAGATACACTTCTGAATCGGGAGCTAGTGGACCAAAAGGATTCAGGTGAGCAAGTAGGAGGCAGGCTGGCTCGTGTGAGACTCTGACATCAGGGTTACTAAATTCTAGCATGGCTGTTGTATTGATGAATGAATGAATGAATGATAACACTACGCGAGGCTCTGAGAAGTGAAGGATCTATGTGCTAGAGAGTATGGGATTTGTTTCCTTCGGGGCAGAATCAGATGGCACCAAGCACAGTGAAACTGTAAGACATCTAGCTACGCCACTGTGTCTGAATTGATGGAGTCAGCCACTGTTCGGCCATTACTGATCTCACCAAATGGTAGACGCAGTCACATGTAAGACCGTCGCCTATAAAAAGGTAGTTAGGGCAAACGCGGAGCCAGTGACATGCCAGGCTCTTTGCTACACCCTTCTTTGCACTGTGATGGTGAACCTGATGGTGCTCCAGTACTCTTTATGATGTCTATCACAAAGAAAAATAAAGAATTGATTACTCATCACTGTGGAACTCTTATTTACAGCCCTTCAAATGTAAACCTGCTTAGAGCTCGCCTAAACAGATCATAACTGTTTAGTGTTAACTGTGAGAGGTGTGGGACAGCGGCCAGAGCAGCTGACTATGGGGTGCGGGGCTCCTGGTTTGATCCCCAGCTGCAGCTCGTCTGAGCACCATGTGACTCTGGGCAATAGCTCACTTAACCTCCCAGATGGCCCGCAGCGCCTTAAAACCTTAAGGGGAGATATGATTGCGCTTTACGAAAATGGATTATGGTTTTTTTAAGTTTACTGTTGAAGACCTTTTGTGGATAATACCAATACTTACAGTGGGCTTTGGGCTAACTCATTGCTTACTGATGGTTGACATTCGTTTGCTTCCTTTTTAGGTTTTGCCTCCACAGCGCTTGCACTGTGCTTGAGAAATCAATTGGTTTAAATATAAACTCTTTCCTGGCTTCTCATTGGTTCCTGTGTGTGCCTCTTACCTTTCTTCCATTTCTATTGGCTGTAACATATTTTCCTGCATTTACCAATGCTTGTTCCTTGTCTGCTTCTCTTATCAGTTTCCTGCCGCCAAAATACTGTTTAAATCCTCTTCGTCTGAACTATATTTTCATAACGTTTTGCCTTTTACTCTTGCAGCATATTTATAAAGCAATTTATGGCCCGGAGAGATTTTGGGCCATATGTAGATAATTTCTATTTACCGATTCATAAATACCAAATTTTACCGATTCGGTATTTATGAATCGGTAAATAGAATGTAGGTAAACATTCGGTAATTATTACCGAATCGGTAATATTCGGAATTACTGATTCGGTATTTACCGAATCGGTAATAATGCATCCCTTCCAATTAATTCCTATGGGCCTGGAGGCCCATAGGAATGAATGGGAAGCCATTCACTATTACCGATTCGGTAAATACCGAATCGGTAATAGGGGGAGCATATTCATGGGTGGCAGGGTGGCACATTGACACCCTGTAGCACCCCTGAATCGTGCATGTGTGCACATGTGGCGCACATACATGCCCTAAGGGCATGTATGTCTGCCACATGGCACTTTTCAAAAAGCACAAAATTGCTTTTTAAAAGGTATTTGTTATTTACCATCAACTTGTAGTTGGTGGTAAATAACGAATCCAGAAACCTAAAATGCACTCACTTGAGTGCCCCCTACATAGGATTTCAGGATTCGGTAATTTACCGAATCGGTATTTTACCGATTTCTTAAAATTCCGATTCGGTAAATTACCGAATCCTGAAATCCAGCCACCTACATCTCAATTGCCTAAATACCGGTCGGTAACGGGATATTTACCGATTTTCGGCTGTTACCGACGGGTATTTAGGTACCTACATATGGCCCTAAGTGATTTGCATAAAATCACAGGATGTTGCGCGGCGCCAGCGAGACTAGAACCATGATTCCCAGCTCTCGTGTCAGCAGCTCAGGCTGCTGCGCCACATCCTCTCCACTCCCGTGTTATCTCTCAGGGAGCTCTTTCCTTCTCCCGGACGATGATTTGAAAACAGCTCTTTATTCATTACATAGGCGAAACCGATGCATTACCAATGCTTGTTATTTGATGGGTTTCCTTCCTCTTCGTGTGTTTGGCCCTTCCGTGGAGCATGGTTTCTTTACCAGCCTTTTGATTATATGACTTTCTATCCGTCAAGGATTCGTATAAACAACTCCTTTATCTTTCAGCACTCAATGGGAATGCACGTTTTCTTGCTCCTTCCCTTGTATGCACCTCCCTCCTTCAAATACTCACCACCTGTGTGTTGCTTGTTGCTCCCTCCACCCCCTTAGCTCAACTGTATCTAATCCCATCCCTCCCTGTCTAAAGTTTTGTGCCTATCATTCTTTTTAATTCTGCCCACCTGAAGGTCCTCTGTTGCTCCTCTACACCTCGTTGCTCACCTTCCAGCAATGAATTATTCTTCACCTCACTTCTCCATTGTTCCACCACCTCTACCATGCCAATCTTGGAGGGCCCCAACTGCCGTTTTTTACTGGGCTGCTCCTTTTACAAAATGTGCTCTTGAGCCATTTAAATTACCCTTTTTTACTGCTCCCAAGATTGACGCCTGCCATGATGGAATTTGACATAAAAAAACAGACAGAATGGCGGCCTTCTCATGACGCATATGAAGATGATGCATGCGTGCAGGAAATCAAAATAGTGGTGGGTGGATTGTTTGACTTAATACCAGCCTCTGGTGATAACTCTGGGCGCAATCTATTACATCATTTTTTGCCCACCATTCCACCTCAGACAAGAACCAGCGCTTTTTTCCTTATGTTTTTTCTGCTGCACATCATTGGCAAAAACAATGACAAGGTCATTAGTTCTGTGTTGGCAACCAAAAGGTGTGATCTACTGACTTTGTCCCTTAGTGCGTGTGTGTTGTCAAGAAGAGAATGAGTTTTCTCCAGCAGAACCCCATGTTTGATCATCCTCGCAGCAATGCCCTGTTAGTGTGAGCTTCCTCGGAGCAGTGTGTTGTCGGTGTGAGCTTACTCCTATAAGTGGAGTGTGAGGTTCTTTAACCAATATCCATAGTGTGAGCTCAGGGGTGTAGTTCAGGCAATAATATTAGGGCGCACCCCTGCATTTCTCCTAGCGCTAAAAAGCTGCCCAGCACAGGAACCCTTGCGCCATGTTGCAAGGGTGCCTGTGCTGCAGGGGCGATTGTTTATGTGCAGGAAGGGACACCTTCCTGCACATAAACAATCAATAATTGCGATCTGCTCTCTCTATGTCTGATGCAGAATGCAGCACACATAGAAAGAGCAAAAAATGAGGAGAAATTAACAATTTCTCCTCGTATTGCCATTCTAAGACCATGTATTACCTGGCCTTAATTTTTGGCGCCTCCTCACCCTTGTAAATCTGTGGCAGCATCAAAAAGCAAGTGGAGTTGCGGTGGAACACCCACAGCAACACCCTTTGTCCACCCCTTTGCGCAGCAGCAGACGGTGGCAGTAAGGGGCATATTTACTAGGTGACTTTAAGCCATATTATGAGGCTTAGCGCCACATTGTAAATATGGGGAATAGCGCAACGTCACTGGAGCGTCAAAAAAACTGATGTTCTTGTGGCGTTTGGGGCTTTTAAATATGCCCATATGCGCCAACATTATGTACAAAGTGGCACAATGCCGTGCCAAATTCAAAAGACACATGCTAGTATCTATGCCCACAAGGTAAGGTACTGTGTCACTTTAGCACTATGCTGTGTGCTAGGCTTGGCTCTCAGAACTGTGCTTTTGTTTTTTGAAAAAGGATGATTAAAGGTAGGTCCCACTTTAGAAAATACCCACTGCTATGTCAGAGGCCAAACAACCATGCAAGTGTTTTAATAGATTCCAGAGGTGTACTTAGGCAAACTCAAAGAAAGGCAGCATGCACAGACGCCCCTTATTTCCATAAACCTTTCCATTGCCCTATGGGAGCTCGTTGCTCAACTGGGAATTCATGTGTATCTGATATCAACAGCAGAATTATTTACAGAGTAGACAATGGGCGCTCTTTCTCGACTGGGGTTAATCTGCTTTTAGGCACCCCACCTTCTCCAGTTTAACTGTAGGCAATGTAGACAGCGCGGGTCCCCAATGAGATAGTTTGGATGGTGGACAATGTTGTCAAAAGAGTACATTTGAAAGCACAATCTACACCTCACTTAGCTACCAGCCGCGGTCTGTGCAGGTAACAGCGGTGGCGCCGAGTAAGGGGAGATTTCGAGGGACGATGTCGAGGGAAAATTAATTATTTATAAAATTTTCCCTCTGCATCGTCCCTCGAAATCCCCCTTACATGGCCCCACCGCCCCACCGCTGTTACCTGCACGCACCGCGGCTGTTAGCTGCGATGCCATAGGCTCAGAGTGGGCACCAATTATTTTTTCCAGTTCTTTCATGGTATGGTAACCAAGCATCTCTCCTTTCTTTAGCGGTTGCAGGTCACCACCCCAAGATAATTTTGAGAAGATGGTGTTAAAGTGGTACAAGTTGTACTCCATAATATGTTGTGACTGAGATTGTATGAGATCATCCATGTTGTGACTTAATGGAAGCACCCAATCAGCAAGATTGTTATTTAAGTTGTATAACTCTCACCAAATGAGTGAATCTGTGCATTAATGTGTGTAACTTACATCAAGGCGTGAAGTTGTGCTCCAGAAAGTGTGACTTGCAAGCAGTCAATCACACTCTACTTCCAGAAGAGAAACTCACACCGCAGTGAATTAAACCTTTTTTTAGACTACAAGACGTGCACCCAATGCAGCAACATCTGAAATTTACACCCAATGCGAGATATTGTGCAGCAAGTAATGGGACTTAAGTTGATGCAAGGCTGTGTCCCAAAGGTATCAGTGCTGTGACACCCCCCACATATACAAGTGATAACATTTCCAACTTTCAGCACACACGGCTTTGCCAATGAACTTCAGTTCTAACTGTCAGTGCTCCATAGTACTGCATTGCAAATCAGAAACAATAGCTTCTATAAATGCATCTCAGGTGCAGCACCCCCTGCTTCAGCCAGTTGTAACTCTGCCACTACACCTCAGTCCTGATCTGTATTAGCCTCAGATCTTTTTTATCTACACACTTTTACTCATACATTCTCTGGGAGCCTGAAATACTCTCCCTTTCCGGACTGATGCACTCACTCACTCACTCACTCACTCACTCACTCACTCACTCACTCACTCACACACACACACACACACACACACACACACACACACACAGCTCTATAGACACACTACCTGACATACAGCACCCCCTGGTATTCACTGAGGTAACATGCATCCCTACCAGGGCAACTGAGTACTGACCTCCGATGAACTCGTGTCTGAATACCTGAGGGGAACGGAGAGAGATTTTGTAGTGCAATCAGTCCTGACATCCAGCCAGTGCTATTTCCATACACACACACACACATACACACACACACACTTGATTGATACTCCATGCTAGCCATGCCTCAGTGACCACATAGAAGGGTTGCCAAAAGCCACTCCTCAATGACAAACAATCAGCTTTGCCAAAGTATTTAATCCTGAAGATCAGCTAGCTGTCTGCAGTCCCTTGCCATTAATGTATTGTATTGTTGCACCAAATACTGGGGCACCCTGTAATCCCAAGAACAAGGTAATGAAGTACGAATAAAAATAGTTCTGCCAGGAATTGTTAGTATCAATTTAGCAAGTGATGGGTCCAACTAAACTAAAAAGGAGAATTTTGACAAACGTTACAACAAATCAACATGAATTAGGAGAGGTGATTTTGTATTTGAATCATCAAATGTAATTAATCATTCTGTAATAACCCAGAGGTGCTCCAAGTGGCAGTGCGGTGTAAGTGAAGTGCAGTGAGCCATACAAAATAACAAAAAGGTACACAAACAGTAAGTATTTACAATTGTACAATGGACCAATACCCATAGAGTGCAAGAGTGTTTCACTAACAAACCCAATCATATGGGTATTTGAGTTTGGAAGTCCTTCAATTACAGATATGGGGAGACCCATGAAGTGTTGACGTTTCAATCCCCTTTAAGACCAATTATCTGGTGTCTTCATCCTGTACCACTGTGCACACACACTAGCATCAACCGTGCATAAATAGTATTAAATACATATGGTTTCATCTTCCCAGAAAATCTGATGGAAGGAAAGCACAAAATAGGAATGTTTTAAATGATGCACCTCCCCTTTCCCTTCAATGACCAGAGTGGGGTAAAGGAGAACAAAGTCTTTTTAGTGGATTTGTGTACGGTAATGCTTTTCAGGGCAGGTGGAACTAGGGCTCTGTCTCATCTGGAGCACCCACAACATAGGCACAATGAAGTGTGAGATCCTGCATCTGGCTGCCATTCAGCCTTCATGTAGCAGTAATCAGAGACACAAAAGAAAAGGCCCTGGCTAAAAACGTCCTCACCTGAACAATAGAAACTGTAGTGCCACACTTCACACTTCCCATTTGCCAAACTAGCAGTGCTCAAGAGGAACAAGTTATGAACAGCCCCTCTCTACTGAAAGCCTCATTGCATTTCCAAGGAGAGCTCTATTTCCATTCCTTCCCACCCCAGCTGATATCCACCCTTTAGCCAAAGAAATGGAGACAAATCCCACATTTACACTCAGGGGCCGCTCCTCCCTTAGGGTGGAGGAGCGCCGCCCCACTGCTTTCTTGCAGTGCGAGAAGCAGAAACATAAAATGGTATTTTAAATACCATTTTATGTTTCAGCTTCTCGCGCTGCGAGAAAGCAGAAGGCAGGGATATGCCTGGTTGGGGGCGGGTGGGAGGGAATGCCTGGTTGGGGGCAGGCAGGTGGGCGGATCGCTGAGGAGTAGCTTGCACCACTCTGAGTACCCTGACTGTTTGGTTGGCCCGACCAAACCAGTCATGCGCACTCTACATTTTCTCTATGTAGGCTGCATACAGCCTACATAGAGAAAATGGCCTCCCTACAGGCACCCAGCTGGGCGCTGTCCGCACCAATCATAACGCTGCCATTGGAGTGTTGTGATTGGCTTATGGGAGAAGAGCAGAGGCGGCGCGGGACCCGGTCAGGTAAGTTTTCTTTTTATTTTAACTGTACCCCCTCCCCACGAAGCCCAGTGCGACCCTACCCCTGCGCCCCCACCTGCGAGTATTGCGAGCCGCGACGGTTTACACTTCACATTTAAATTTCGTCTAGAAAGGGCAGCAGTGGCAGGAGTGATAAGCGAACATATTCAGCCCTGCTGCAACAAACGCTGATGGGCTTTCACCTTTTTAAGACAGACGAGGTTTCTTTTAGTCACACTCTTACAGTGAGGTGTGTGCTCATCCACAGACATTCCTGTTGCAGGGTCAGCTCTACAGTGTTGTGTTCAGAGGCCTGTTCTACGGAGAGGTGCCCAATCCCACAAACCTTATATTTACAAGCAACAAATATGAGCAACACCCTTTTAAAGACTTTTCACAACGATCAACATCCTGGGGTAGAGGGAATAAAAATAATATAAAAACAGAAGCTAAGATTACCAGGCTCAGCAGTACTCACTATCCTAAACTGAAAGGATGGAAGGTAGAGGCTGCTGAGCTGCGATTGGAGCCTGCAACCCAAAGCTCTCTCTACACAGACCCCCCCGCCCTGGATCGACCTCTCAACCGACTGAGCTGTCATAACGCCTTATACTTTTATTTAAAATCTTGCACATTCATAAATGGGCCTCCTTTAACTGACCCCAAAAGGACGAAAGGATGACTCGGCTATGCCTGAAGTAGAACTTGTGAAACACAATCTGAGTAGTATTTCGGAAACTCAAAGAAATAAAGGTACCTGCCTATTCTGCAATACCAGATCCATCAGGACACTTTGCAAAATCTCTGTGACCTTATGCGCCATCAACACGACAATTACTCACGCACCACAGCACGACGGTCAAAGTTGGGAATTCTTAGCAGAAGTCAACAAGCCACACTTCCTCTAGTCACTGTAATGTATAGTCTTATAGAATGTATACAGTGCTTCATACCATACATGCCAACATTTTGGGAGAGGTGAGTGGAAGATCTTTGAAAAATAATCTGGAGAATGTATTTCCTTCATTGACTTGTATTGAGGCAGAGGCCATTTCAGGTGGAAGACAGCCAAAATAAAGGCATTTTTGGCTCCAATAATCGTGAGTCATCCGCATGATCCAGGGCTATTGACATGCATGTTCATACACAACCAACACCGCCTCATCCGCAAAGAAACACAGTGGCGGTGTGCTCTGCGGTGCCACGCTAAAAACAAGCGTTACCCTTCACGCATGCATTCATTCATGATGACGGGTCCCGGGAAAGCTACGGAAGTAGGGAGGTCTGCAGGCGAGCGGAAGCACTCCCTCACCCGGGAGCTCCGCTCTCTGGCACGCGGTGCAGTTCCTTCCGCTGTGCTTCCAGGTACTCGCTGAATGGCTTTGGAATCGATGGACCGATGCCAGGGACAGCTCTTTCTCTTTTCCTTTTCTTTGGGGAGAGGATGTGGTCGTCGGCTTAAACTGCCGACTTTGGTGCTGGAAACCAGAGTTCGAGCCTCGGGGTCGCGTGCACATCCTGTGATTCTGGGCAAATCACTTAATCTCCCTGTGCCTGAATGTGTAATGGAACTGGTGCTCATGTAAAGCGCTCCAATACCTTCGGGTCGAGTTCGCGTTATATAAATATGCAAAAAAAAAATCACTCTGACATAGCCCGTCACCTGGCATGCTGTTCAGTCTTCCCTGAGAAGTTCTTCAAAGGCCTCCTTTCTTCCTCCCACCAGGACCCTTACCTGACCTGGCCTTGTCCTGCTTCACCGTACAGGACGGACCAGTAAAACATGGTCAGTAGTGCGAAAGAAAATGGGTTGAAAAAACTCCCTGAATTGGTGACCTGCAGTAATGGAGTTGAACCTACAGTCAACATGTGTACCCATTTAATAAGTGAGTGCAGTGTATCATAGCTACCCTTCATAACCTGGGAGTCTGTTTGCCAGCGGTAAGTGTAAGCGTGCTGCACTCATCTGTGGCTTTACAATGCATCACTCTGGCCTGGAGCTGTTGCTGTGGCACCACAGTATCACTGCACACCAGCAAGAGCCAGAGCGAGGCAGTGAGGTAGTCACGTTCATTAAGAGGTATAGCCAGGGCACAAGTCCTAAAAAAAGAAGTGGGGGAACGCTGACATCACGACAGGAAGTGACATCACGAATCACCATCAGA
Organism: Triturus cristatus; assembly: GCF_964204655.1. Classification (NCBI taxonomy): domain Eukaryota; kingdom Metazoa; phylum Chordata; class Amphibia; order Caudata; family Salamandridae; genus Triturus; species Triturus cristatus. The sequence continues at coordinate 1,146,763,205 of NC_140590.1, read as the reverse complement.
CTCATTGCCTCCCCTCGCTCACCCCTTAGATGCGCTTGCATCAGAGAAGCCAGCACATGAGCAGCGTTCTGAATGAGCTCCGATCTCGCCCCAGAGAGGCCAAAGAGTGAATGTGTGGCTCCATTTGCTCCAGTTATTGAGCTCTCTGGAAAAATAAGTGTGGGGACGCCATCCACCCGTGTGGTACTCCGACTCGAGCCCTGTACGTAGCACCGACTCATGTGTGTCACCGACATGCACGTCAGTGTCTTCCAGCAATGGGGAGAGCCCTGGCTCGATCTCTTCACCACTGCTGAGAACACGCAGTGACAACACTTGAGTGCGGGAGTCCTCAATCAGTGACCCATTCCACCAAGAGTGGCGCACAGGACTCCTGCGCGCCCTACTGTCACGGCATCTCCTGCCCCAAGTTCTGAAGAAGATCAGGAACGACCGGGCCCAGGTTATCCTGATGGCGCCGTAAATGAGCAGGAAATTGTGGTACCAGATGACATCTTTCTCTTCCATTCTCTCCCCTTCACACACATATATTTCACTCCCCATAAGCTATTTTATGAGGCTTCTAATTAGTGACCAAAGATCACTCAGAGAACTTTCCAGCAAGCGATTTAATAACTTCAGCCTCGTGTACCATTTGCTGTGAAGCACCCATTTTTAAAGCACTGTAGCAACATATTGAGAGACAACGGGCTAATACAAAAACAAGTAATTATTATCATATGCTCAAACTCCTGGTTAAAAAACACAAACGTGACTGCAAGGGCCTTGCATACATGCTGCGCTGAAAGGGTTAGCCCTCCAGGAATAATAAGCGCCTGCGGCCCACTTTTCAGGGACAGACGGGTGCCCCCAGGACCACAACCATCTGAGGAAATCACTAAGTGACGGTATTTTGGGGATTCGGAGACCTGACTGTTTAAAGAAAAGGCTCACTGACACGGGGGACTGAGAACAGCCCTGGCAGGTTGCTGCTCGACCGGCCCTGGGAGCGGGGGTGGGTACTAGTGAGAAGCACCGCTCCCGCTTTTGTTACAGGGGGCCCATATTTCAGCACTGCTGCAAAACTGGCCTCCAGTAACAAAACTGACCCCATGGTACAAAACCGGCCCCACCCCTCTGACCCACTGCCCACTGCCCGACTGCCCAAGAGAAGTCACACTGCCATCCAGTGCTCCGTTATATGAGGTCACTGGGGTCAGGGTGGTAGTGACGCTACTAGCCAGTACACAAGGGACCCCTGCCTGAACCCATGGGACTCCTTCCATATCAAAGATTTGCATTAGGAGGGTGGCAACAACACCTTCGAGCAGTAAGAGGAAACTCGACAAACAGCCCGGATTTTATGAGCACAGCGAGTGTTAAATCTGACAGTGCAGATATTCTGGGGTGGTTCACCCCATGCCCCCTCCCTGAAGCTACACCTCTGTTTGAGTTAGGTCGATGACTAGTTGCATCCTCCAAGAAGTACGACGTCAGTGTATACATACACACCCAGAAACACCTGCGGTTCACGTTTCATCATCACACCCATAGAGGGCACCAGACACTGACAACAGGTCGAAACGTACACTGACACTGCAACTGAGGGGTTGTGGGGCTGCTTACGATTAAGCAGCTGCACCATGGGTACTGGGAATCTATATTGTTTGCCTGAACTGAGTCTGCAATAATGATGCATCCAACAATGGCATACATATTAATCCGGCATGCACCAGTTGTGCCTGCTCCATTAGAGCGCGTGATATCCTGCATGGTGCTAAGACGAGCAAAGTACAAGTTGTTACTCTACACCTGCAATAAGCACCAAAAGTTAGATCCACCTGAAATCCACTGCTACATCACCTGCAGAACCTTCATAAGGTCTTCGGAAGGACACAGCACAAAGACAGGCACATGCAGTTAACAGCAGATATTACCGTGTTCAGTTTCAATCCAAAAAGGGCGCTGATTGTAAACATTGGAAAAGGGCAGACATGAGGGTACATTGAACCAGGGCCACCATGATCAACTCAATGGACTAACATTAAGGCTCAGATTTATAAAAGGATTGCCTTGCCCGTGTGTCATGAAAGGAGATGCAAGGGCATTGCAATCCTTAAGCCAGATTTACCGGGCCTCGCGCTGTATTGCTAGTAGCGTAAGGCAATGCAAGTCTCTGCCTTGTGGTACTCAACACCGGGAAGGCGTTACATGGGTGGAGCGTGGGTGTTGAAGACTATTCCTGCATCTTTTAGTTTTGCTTCTTTGCCACAGCAAATTTGAAGACAACATTTGTTATTTCAGGACCCTTTGAGAAATTTCCCCATGAGTCCACAGTTCCTCTTGTTTTTGATAATCATTCTAAATGGCCATAAGTAATGTTAGCCTTATAGCCCGCCGTAGCGGGCTATATTGGCTGTTAAAGGCCCGCTGCAGCGTTAAAGGCCCGAGCCGAAGGCAAGGGACTTTAACAAAGTAGAGGGACTTCAACCCGTTGAGTGCTCATAGTTATCCATGGATCTTATATTTGGGGGTAAAGAGTTCCATAGTTTGGCTGCTTGAACCAAGAAGGGTGTGCCACCTATGTTTTTTCTTGTATGGTGGGATTTTGAGACGAGGTGCCGATCTAGAGCAGAGCTTCCTTTGTTGAATGTATTTGGTGATTCTATTCCTGATTAAGAGCATCCCTGTTCCATGTATCGCCTTGTGGGTGAAACTAAGCAGCTTGAATGTGGATCTTCTGGAAATCGGCGACCAATGTAGGGCCTACAAGACAGGGGAGATGTGGGCTTGTGGCTTTACATGTGAAAGTAGTCTGACAGCAGAGTTCTGATTCCGTTGTAGTCTTTTCATAGTTGATAAAGAGGATCCGTGGTAGAGTTTAGAGAGAACAAGAGAGATGGTAGCCTGGACCTTGTGTGGGAATCCCAGGTGAGGGAAGAAGCTTCGCAGAGTTTTAAGAGTAGTGAAGCTTGAGCTTGCTTGTTTGTCCACTTAGGCATTCATTGATAGCTTGGCGTCCATGTAAATTCTGAGGTTTCTTAGATACTTTAGGCAGTGTCCCCATATCGCCAAGCGGGGAGTGGGTTATAATTTTTCCAATCACCAAATGCGAGTATTTCCGGTTTGGAAGCATTCAATTTGAGATGGCTCCACGTCATCCATTGATCAAGGTCTCTGAGGCAACTGCACAATTTTGGAGTTTCCAATGTTTTTGGTGCTTTCCAGTTCAAGAGGTATTTGAGTGTCACTTACTTAGTTATAGAATGTGAGGTCAAATTCATTGATTAGTGCCGGAAATGATTTCACGTAGATGTTGAAAAGCATGGGTGAGATGATATAGCTTTGAGGGACCCCTGTTTTTGTGAAGTACAGGATTGAACGAGGAAGGGAGGGTATGGATGACATTTGTTCTGTTTTGAAGGAAGGATATGATTCAGTTCTCAGACTCTCAGACCCAGCGAGATCTGCACAGCGCATTACAAAGGCACAGGAAAGAAAATAAAGGCAACACAAATTTGTCCTGGCTAAGAAGTATTTCACTCTTTGCACCCAGTCAGTCTCCTTGGACGTCATATCTGGCCCAAAGCACAACAGAACAGCAGTATCTGGACACTACTGATGGGCGCTGCATCCAGGGCCAGGTTGCATGAGATGAATTACCTGATGACTCTCTATACAATGTGTTCTCGCATATTCTAAAACAGCAAACACGGCATGCACTGGAAGGCTGACTCCGGGAATTACTGAAGGAGAAAATCCCAGGAGAGGACTTTAACAAGAGGCTGATGCAAAATTAAAGAACACACGTGAGCACGCAGGTATTGTGTCAAAAGGACTGGGGAATATTATTAGCACGCCACTCACGACTTTTAAAAAGGCACTGAAAAATGATTATTTCCAATTAAATACATTGATATTGCGTGACAGAAAATACTGAAACGTTTATAAATGTACCACCAATATTAATATGGGAATCATTTTAAAGAAACAAAGGTTTTTGAATTATAGAGAAGGTCGGTAGTAATGGCAGTGCACTTTGTGGCTAGGAATTCATGTTATCTGGTACTGGGTAAAATAGGAGAGGACAGACCAGTGCTATAACTGCCCATTCAAAATTAACATTTTACAGCACAACCTAGGCAACAGAAGCAGGAGGTGAAATGATACAAACCGAGGAAGACTTCCCTGGGGTACACGTCAATGGATGATCCACATACCGCCATTTTCCTTGAGTGCTACAATTAAGGTAGCCCATTTCTACACAACAAAAACATAAACAAACCCACCCATCTCCCATACCTGGTCAAAACGTTATTCTTTCGTTTGCTTTTGATGTGCATTTTTATTAGTGAAGGTATCACGCTGCCCACAGCAGTCCAACTCACCTATCAGTACCCAGCACAGACACTGTTGGTCCACCACATCAGCATCAAATCCAAATTGGTACATTCATGCAGGGATCATCGATGGGAGGCAAGTGCCATTTGAAGGTTTTTCCACCTGCTGCACATTCTGGTCATGTAGGAGGAAGGAACATTATCACCCCCCCCCCCCTTCCTCCCCGAGACCTTCAGTGGACAATGCGAGGCTGCTGAGGGGACAGATGACGGGTAAGGAGGCTGAGAGGTCCCACTCTTATGACGTCAATAGACTTTTACTTGTAGCTGCTGGTGGAGGTAAACACAATTCTTGGAAAGCCATGTTTGCTTGTTGGTCTTTGAGTCTCCCACGGACTCCTGAGCCAAGGAGTGCAAGAGCAGCGCCAGAGGATGCAAAGGCCACGTGTGACCCTCTGCGACTCCGAATTGATGTCCCTGGGAAGGGTGTTCTGAGACTCTTGTTAGTGAGTACAATTAAGATCTTCGTTGGTGAATAGTTTTTCTAAACCTATGGCATCAGACAAGTCATACACACACAATTGATGGACGGAATGCAGAACAAATCAAAACATCCACCCCCAGTCAAGAGATCATCACAGCCTTGCATGACCCACAAGCTAAAAGACACTTGGAATTGTCCATTAGGGGTATGAATGAAAATATATGACCTTCAATAATCGGACTCACTGGAAAGAGTGTTCGAGAGAGAAATTGTGGTTGAACAGGCTTATACATTAAAGCACCCAAGGCAGAGAGTCCTTTGTGCTTACTCAAGGTAGGAGACCCGGTTTTTAAGATGAGTCAATGGGGGTTTATAAAAATGAAGGGAAGATGGTTGTTGCCATGAGCTTATTCAAATAATTGCTGACTGTGTGAAGATAACACAGGAGTATTCCTGAAGAAGATATGACTCTAGTAGGGAAATGGGGCTTTAGAAGAGGTTGGTGTGGCATCGGGTGTGAGTCCGCAAACCTGGCCATGTAATTAAGGTGGTGCCTAAATTTGATAATCCTATGAAAATTATAAAAGTTAAGTGTTATAGTGCAGTGTTTCAGAAAAGGCTTGAGTGAATTGTAAGGCATGTAGACAGTTGGGGAGATGTTGTGGATTGATATTTGTGCCCTTTTCCATACTGCAAACGTGGCTCTAAGCCATTAAAAAACTTTCAAAGGGAGCAATTTACTTTAGAGATAATAATAAACATGAACAGTTTTACAGTAGGCACGTGGCTCAATATAACCATCCTCAAGAGGGCATTGTCAAAGCCAAGATGGAGCAGCACACATTTACGTTGCTCCGAATCAACAATATCTTGCAAGAAGCGGGCTGTGAGTGGTTTCCCTGCTGTGTCTGGCATCCAAAAGACAGAGACCCAATATGAAATCAGGTTATTTGGGTCCCAGGTGGGCCAGAGTCCCAAAGATACACTGAGGCCACTTGTCAATGGAAATCCAATATGGCACCCGGTGGCCCATACTCAAGCGCTTCCAGAAACTGAATTGCGATGTGGGCTCTTCATGCCTGAAGAGTGGGACACGCTACCATATTCATTCAGACAAGTGGCTGGGGTCCTCCAAGACTGAACTTTAACACTCAACCCTAGCAGCAGAGCTGCTGCATACGTTGATCTGTGTGAGGCCGTGGAGCAGCAGGAGATGCCGACTGTGAGCAGAGAGAGCAAATGATTGTGAAGAGAGCAGGTGGGACCAGGGGAAGATTGGTCAACCCAGAACGGAGAGTGATTCCTTTCTGTTGCCCATAGCAACCCCAACACCTCCCTCGGTGGCTCCAGACCGTGAACTGAGTGGACACAGGAAATTCTGAATTTTTGGAGAGGGGGAGGCAATCTATGGAACTGCTGTTGTGATGGGCACCTAGTGGGCCCTCCACCACTCTCTTGGAAGATAGATGTGGGGATGAGAGTTCCACAGTGTCCACCTTTTGAGATCATAGCGCAGACGTAAAACAGGGGTACCACGTATAACATGTGAATCTTGCAGGTCCATCAGAGTGACATTACACATCCGGGAATTAAGAGAAGGCTCATCTAGGTAAACTGGGGTAGGTAGACGCCCAGGAGACCAATCTGCCCAGGGCTGCTAGGCTGATGGGAGGACTCACCAGCAGTAAGTGAACTCAAAGGAGTTGGGGTTCCCCAATATGTGAGAGCAATAATATATGATCTTTTTGCATGAGTAATTCACTGAACAGGAAACAAGCACCAGCAGTTTTATATGTACAATATGTTGAAACCAAAAATCACAAAAATGGAGGTCACCAAAGAACATGCGTTGTCACATATGCCTGGAGGCAGAGGGAAGGGAGTCCTGCTGAGAAATATGGAGGACACTCTGGAGGGGTACACAGTAAAGTTGATGCAATTTTGCAAACGATCTTGGACACCAAACTACTCTTGAAACCATGATAAATGCGGTCAGAGCAGGACTGGCCATAGCGACACCGGGCGTTTCCCCGGTGGGCCGCCAGGGTCGCCGTTTTTGTTACTGGGGGCAGGTTTTGCAGCATAGCTGCAATATCGGCCCCTGTAACAAAAGCAGCTGCAGTGTTTCCCACATGCACCCCCTCACCCCTTCCCCCAACCACGGGCAGTCTGACTCAACTGCCAGGGCCAGTTTGCATTCCCAGTCCGGCCCTGAATGCAGTGGTGACTGACGTAGGAACAGATCATAAGAAACTGGCTAAAAGGGTAATCGAAATGGAATCCACACTGGCAGGGTTGTGAGTCTCTATGACCGAACTACACGGAAGGACAAATGAGAAACCTGACTGAAAAGGTGAAACAACTACAAAATAGAGCTAAGGAGCTATCATGTTGCAACAACATCCAGGACGTGGGCCTGCCAGAAAGGATAGAGGGGAAAAGTACTGGACTATTTCTTGAAGAATGGCTTTCTGAAAACATATATCCATATAAATCCTTTGAGCTATTTACCATTGAGAGGGCACATATAGTCCCCAGTCGTCCACCGGTTCTGGGTGCATCACCACAGCCCATGGTTGTGAGACTTTTGAAGTTTAGAGACATCGACCCAGTTCTCCAAATCGCAAGACAATTTGACCCATGGACAGACGACAGCAATAAAGTGCATCTCTTTTCGAACTATATCATTGCAGTGCAACAACAGAGGGCATCCTTTTTAAATGTCAAGAAGACACAACAGATCGGAAGCCAATATGGTTAGATATTCCCAGCTAAACTCTGAATAGTGAAAGATGATGCCTCCTCCTCTTTGTTTTTCCCTAATGGAAGAGTGGTCCTAGCTCGAGCCCATAGGAATTTCATTAGGAGAGGAGAAAGAATGTGACCACAAGACACATTGGAATATTTGCCGGTGTAAGACAATGCACCAGGGAAGATGACTCCGGAGGAGGCCGAGCTAATGATGGAAGTGAGGTAGAGAACAAACTCCCAGGGATTGAGATTGGAGAGAGGCAATAATTCCACAAGTAGAGGAAGATTCAGAAACGAAACACTAAAATTCAACACTGTGAGGAGGCCCGGAGGTTACTCGCATGATTGCAGATGAGGTGGCTTGAAGGGAGTATTCTAATGTATCTTTTTGGTGCTTGTGCGGGCTAGAGGGATATGAGAGTGGACTATCTAGAGGAAGAGGTCAACTCGGAGACTAGCAGCTAACAGATTTCAGTTTGTCTACCTAGGGGTGATAAAACACATGGGAGCCCCACCAGAAAAGTAGATGGGGTATACAATGTCCTTGGCTGGGAAAGGGGAATATAGGATGACCAATACACAATATAATCTGAATGCTTCTTTTGGGGAGCATTCAGATAAGAAACCAAAACCAATTAGACGTGCCAACATGATATTTACCTGGTTCCCAACAGACAACGGGGGAGGTGTTATAGTTGGAAGGCAGGGTCTTCATTCAAGAGTATTAAGGCAGTAGGTAAGTTATTTATTTCATGTTAGGCCCTTATGTTACAGCACCAGCAATTAGGTACTATCAGTGTTCACTCCAACTGTTCCTATCTCCCAGCGTCAACTCCACACCACACACCACTGTTCCATTACACCTTTCACTCCCAGCAGTCCAGCTCAGACATACAGGGAAGGGGACATATACAATACTATGCACCTCCCTTTATTACAAAAGAGAAAACAAAGACCAGGCATTATTTTGCACATCAAGTACAGGGACAATCATTCACAGTTTCTCAGTCTACATGTCTAGCTCACACATTCATTAAACAACACCCTGGTAAACTCTCCAATACCCATGCACAAAGAAAACAGATAGCAATCACAGAAACTCTGCAACAGCTCAAGACTTGAAGCTCTCCACGCCTGAAATAAAGAAATGAGACAACAACTAGATGGTGACTACCGTTGCATGGTGCTACAGGATGTGCAAGTCTTATGACCCCCTCAAGCACAAGACCTTACCACCACATGTCTGAACACTTGCAATGACATCATACAACATTTATGCATGCTGGCCAGGGAGTTACGGACACCTAGTCACAAGGCACCCAGAGCATGGAACTCGCAGGTTTCTTTCAGCAAAGGGTTTCCACTTTCATCCCTAATCCTACATATACAAAGCACAAACAAACAAAACCTGAAAGTTCACCCTTATATCACCTCCACTCAACAGGACCTTGATCAGACTCCAAGACAAAACCTGTCGTTACAGCAGCACTCATCCAACATGTCTCTATTATACCAGGTTGTTTGGTCTATACGCCGAACACGGATCGGAGTTTCTGACGCCAGGAAGGAGGAAAACGACACCGTGTTTAATCTTATTGAGCATTGGCCACAAGCCCACATATGTCCACAAGTTGGTTACGGATGGGAGTTTACGACGGCATGAAGGAGAACGCATTGAAACGGTATCGAGTTCTGCAGTTGAATTTCACCGAGCACTGGCTAAAAAGCCCACAGACTTCTAACAGAGGCATCTAGTACTGTTGTTGCTATTTGGCCAGATGTAGAAGCAGATCCATGTTTGTTTGCCCCTGACGAATGGACAGCCGTCCCGAAATGCATTGGGCGCCGTTACATTGAATATTTTCATTATTGAATCAGGCCCGGCTCCAGAAAGTTTTGTTTGGGTGGGCCAAGGGGGCATTTGGGTGGGCCACTGCCGGCCCAATTTGTCGCTTCAGGAGGTAGTCTACAAGCCATAGATTACATCATATCTACTTGCAAACAGTCACTATGATACAAGGATTGCTTCTGTGTGTATACAGAGCATGTGGAGAGTTATTATTGGCACCCCACCACTGACCTCTTTCTCTGTAGATACCTTTACTACCACCCTCCAACAGTGCACTCCATCTCTCCGTAGCCCCTCCCCCTCACGACTTCCTCCTCAGACACCCTCACTACCACCCTCCAGCAGTGCCCCTCATCTCTCCGTATCTCCCACCCTGCCCCCATAACCTCCTCCTCGGATTCCCTCACTACCACCCTCCACCAGTGCCCCTCATCGCTCCATAGCCCCGCCCCATATTGACCTCCTCCTCGGATTCCCTCATTGCCACCCTCCACCAGTGCCCCTCATCCCTCCGTAGCCCTTCCCTCAATGAGCTCCTTCTCAGATTCCCTCACTACCACCCTCCACCAGTGCACCTCATCTCTCCGTATCCCCCACCCTGCCCCCATGACCTCCTCCTCGGATTCCCTCACTACCACCCTCCACCAGTGCCCCTCATCGCTCCATAGCCTCTCCCCATATTGACCTCCTCCTTGGATTCCCTCACTACCACCCTCCACCAGTGCACCTCATCTCTCCGTATCCCCCACCCTCCCCCCATGACCTCCTCCTCGGATTCCCTCATTGCCATGCTCCACCAGTGCCCCTCATCGCTCCATTGCCTCTCCCCGTATTAACCTCCTCCTCAGACTCCCTCACTACCACCCTGCAACAGTGCACTTCATCTTTCCATAGCCCCCCCGTGACCTCCTCCTTGGATTCCCTCATTGCCACCCTCCACCAGCGCCCCTCATCGCTCCATAGCCTCTCCCCCCTATTGACCCCCTCCTCAGATTCCCTCATTGCCACCATCCAACAGGTTCCTTCATCTCTCTGTAGCCGCTCCCCAATGAGCTCCTTCTCAGATTCCCTCACTGCCACCCTCCACTAGTGCCCCTCATCTCTCTGTATCTCCCACCCTGCCCCCATGACCTCCTCCTCGGATTCCCTCATTACCACCCTCCACCAGTGCCCCTCACAATCTCTCCATAGCCCCGCCCCCTCATGACCTCCTCCTCAGACTCCCTCACTACCACCCTCCACCAGTGCCCCTCACAATCTCTCCATAGCCTTTCCCCCGCATCACTTCCTCCTCAGACTCCCTCAATCCACCCTCCAACAGTGCACTTCATCTTTCCGTAGCCCCCCCATGACCTCCTCCTTGGATTCCCTCACTGCCATCCTCCAACAGTGTTCTTCATCTCTCTGTAGCCCCTCTCTCATGTTCGAATTAATTTATTGTATAGCGCTACTCATAGTGTAGGGTGTCACAGTACTTACATCATGCACACATTATGCAGACAATGAATCCTACAAGTATGTAAATCAGCCTATAGGGAATGTCACATAAACCAATGAGGATTACAAGGTGTAGGAATCACATGTCATCCATACTGGTGGGCAGTATGTTTTAAGAGGGTTTGGTCTGGGTTTGGTCTGGAGACACACAAACGCAGGATTTAAAGCATACCTCAGTGGATACGGGGTTGGCTTTACTGATTAAAATGTATATCTGACAAAACAAACTATTTATAGCAACATTAGAGTAATGAAAGACTGGGAAAATTCTAACTATATTGCAACACAAAAAAATACGTTCTAATTATACCATTCAGGTTTGTATGCAGCTCTTTGATGTCAGTTCATAGGTCACTGTCCTATTTTAGGATTGTAACTTCTGTACTGCAAGTAACCCACTGAGCTATCCACATATAATACAGTTTATCTGCATTTAAAAATTACGAATGTACAAAATATTGCTCTCCAGCAGGATTATTAATCGCCAGAGTTATCTGGACATTTTAGTAGTTGTGTCTTGCATCCGTCATGATAACGATGATATAAATTAAATATACACGGCATACACGAAGTATGTGTCTTGCTGGGCCCTCACAAAATTTTTAAATATTAACTAATATACACACATCCTCGAAGCATAAACGAAGTATGTATCTACCTGGGCCTGTGCAGATTTAAAAAAACAGAACAATAGCCACACGGCATACACGAAGTATGTGTCTTGCTGGGCCCTCACAGATTTTTAAAATATTAACTAATATACACACATCCTCGAAGCATAAACGAAGTATGTGTCTACCTAGGCCTGTGCAAATTTTAAAAAACAGAACAATAGCCACACGGCATACACGAAGTATGTGTCTTGCTGGGCCCTCACAGATTTTTAAAATATTAACTAATATACACACATCCTCGAAGCATAAACGAAGTATGTGTCTACCTAGGCCTGTGCAAATTTTAAAAAACAGAACAATAGCCACAGCTACGTTCAAACTCTGTCACAGCCCAGCCGGATCTGATAAACAGCTGAAGAGGTCTGGAAAGGTGAATCAGGATCAACAAACTCCTTTTCTCCAACTCTGAAAAGAAGGATATATCCAGGCAGCAGGACGGTACGCACAGATTACAGCGTACCAAAGAGGATTTCTCCTATTCATCATATCCCTGTACCTGCACCAGTGGGCGGGACACAACCCACCTTTCTAAAAGGAGATGCGTGATTGGGGGTGCCTGTGTGAAAGAGCCCAATCACGCAGCTCCTGGAAAAATAGCGTTCAGAGGAACATTTTAAATTGCAGTGGCCATTTTCTGTTGGCCTTCCTGACGTCACTGCGAGGGCCACGGTTCATGTTTGGGTGGGCCTGGCCCACCCGGCCCACCCGCTAGAACCGGGCCTGCATTGAATGATTGTAAATGTACTTTGAAAATGATGTGTTGGTTATTTAATTTTAAAAAATCGATATTTTTTGTTTGAAATGAAATGATTTTAATATGCTTGGAAGCACATATAAAAACAAGAATAATAATAATAATAAAAAAACATTCTTTAGCAAAACAGGCTAAAACTGGTTTACATCTATTAATCAATGACGTAAAGTCCATATAGCTGTACACGCTTCAGTCCAAGTCGCCTCAGGGACTTGGCCACAGTTACTCTATCACACCTTCTCCATCATCCAAAAGCAATGCACAAGACGCACAAGGAGAACACTTCACATCAAAAACTTTACACCCAGTCACACTAGCTGGCCAGACGAACATGACCAAGTGCCTGGACAAGGAAGCACGTAATCTGCACCCAGTACTTTGCTCTCATAGAAATTGTACCAGAAACGGCAGAACATCTAGAAAAAGGAATAACATAACAAAACTAACACAAGACCAGTCAAGCAATACAACCATTGACTCCATACCCCACCAGCAGGCAAAGATGTACTCACTTACAACACACTAAAGTTACATCAAGCACAACCATTCAAGCATCACACTGACTGACTCATTACACACATACTGAAAAAGACTCACCACAAGACAATCACAAACATACTATGCCTCCTCTATCACACAGTTGTAAAATCTTCCCATTTGTACAGGATGACGCAGGTCCCTGATCACACTCAGGTGAAACTTGTGACTATCACCCACAATACCGCGAGGTAGTACACTTCCTCACATTTACCCTCTATTGGGTACTTCCCCATGCAACCTCTTGTGACATGGTACTTCTGTTTGCCCTCATCGCACCCATGAAACTTGTCATACTTTGTGCTACTTTTCAGTGGCATAACATAAGCCCCCGCAGTCCCCGTGGTGCGGGGGCCCCCTTAGTAAAAGTGGTAGGTGGTGAGCCAGGGAGCAGGGCCCCCTCCGTGTACTTTACAGATGGGACCCCCTCAAGTTTTGTTACGCCATTGGTACTTTTCCTCAGCTTATGACACCTCGGGGTGCTCACTCGGAATCTTACGCAATCTCAAACATGCATCAAAACCAAGATGTGTTAGGACCATGTCAAAACATAAGAATACATTCTGAATGTCAGCTATTCCCTCAGATTAAATAACAAACTATCCTGTCTTTCCCCTTTAAGTGAACAAATGGCAGGAAAATGCTGTATACATCTTCCCAGGACTTCAGAACACAGTCTTAACTTTGATAGATACCAGACAAACGCTTTTCCGATCTTCTCAGGACTTCAGAAAACAGTCCCCAGTCGAACCACCCATCTTATTTCTGCTTCCACGCCCTAGAAAATAATTATATTTTTTCCTCCTTTCTCAGAAACTCTAGTCTAAATCCTTAATTTTCCTGGTACTCAGCACAAGGTTACGAAGCCAGATGTCCCTCGATAGCCATAGTTCACCAAGACCACACTGCAAATTAAAAAAAAAACTCAAGTGCTCAGCCCAAGGAAGCCAGATGCATGCAGGTGTCAGATGCGTCAGTACATCTAAGTCCAGAGCTACGTTTCTTCTCTGCAGTCCGGAACGTCACTCACAGAGCTCTCAGACTTAGCGCCGTCCTATAGTCAGCCCACACTCACAAAGCGGCCACGGCAGAGAGGGGCTGTCATTGCAGTGCGCTCTTCTTGATCAGCGGCGAGGGCATGGCTTCAGGCTCTCGTGGGATGTACCCCGCTTTGCGTTTATGTCATACCAACAGGCAGTGATGACACACTCGAATGATGTGTTGTCTATCAAAATCCTGTCCCACTGTCTCACCCACTCCTACAATGACAGGGATACAGCGGTACCTTTCCTTCTGCTCCGTGTATGGAGTTCGCGACCGCTGTAAGGATTCCAATCACCTCAAAAACTCCCCATAGCTTTGTAAATAGCGTCTGCTCTGGTTGTTTCACTCCCTTGAAATACCTTCATGCTCTTGCCCACACTTCTCACGGTGCTCCTCCTGCCCTGCTGCAAAGATGGCACCTCTGTATTTGAGGGTGGGTGGACTCAGACTAGACCCTTATGGTCTCAGGGTCATCTACCTTCTCATGGCAGGCCTCCTCCACTGCCAGGAACGGCTCCCAGCTGCCACCAGAGGCCCGCTGCACCTGAACGCAGGCCCTCATCCTATCCCCATCGCCAAAATGTTGTAGTTTAAGGGCAGGGTCTTCATTCAAGAGTCTGAAGCCAAACAGGTAGGATAGGAAGTAAGTTCTTTATATCATGTTAAGCCTTTAGGTTACAGCGATCAGATCTTGACAGGCCTCCTTCCTCCCTTCAACTGTTCCTATCACCCAGCTTCCACTGCATACCCCACACCAATTTTTTTTAAAAAAGTTTTATATTGCACAAACTCGACCTGAAGGTATCAGAGCGCTTTACATGAACACCAATTGCGTTACAGACAGACACATTCATTTTTCTTAGGCACAGGGTGATTAGGTGATTTGCCAAGAATCACAGGATGTTGAGCGCCCCTGCCAAGACTCAGACACGGTTCCCCAGCTCCGAGGCCGACCGCTCTAGCCGTTAGGCCACATCCTCTCCTTATTTCATCATTTACTCTCAGCATTCCAGACACTAGCTCAAACATACGTGAAATGGGGGTACAAACCACAATACAGGGTGCCATCCTATGACAGGATGTGACTACACCATAAACATGAATGAGACAGGCTTATTCAGACTTCACACCCTCACGCATACATGTTTCACAAGTATAACTTTATCACATGAAATGTAAGAGGATGTGACATGTCTGCTAACCAAGATAGAGTCCAGGCAGTGCAAAGGCATAGAAGGATTCAAACAGCCTGCAAGAAACATACCTTGTTACAGCTGAGCACAACACGATAAGTAAAAGATGGTGAGGGCAGCTAATAGGCTCCACATATTCAGCTTTCATGAGGGGTACACTGATTTAAATTGCTTCAGGAGTCCCATTTAAGATCAATTACAGTCACATGGACAGTGAAGGCACACATACAATAATGGATGATACACTAGTGGGTACCCTCCTGACGACTACTAGCATGTATGCGCCAAACACTAATCAATGCTCTTTGAGACCTTGACTAGATTTAATTAGAAATGAGGATAGGTTATGTGAATGCTGTTAAGATTATAACATAGTGATGGGCGGCAAGAGAAATCTCTTCCTCCCCTACATGAAAGCTAGAGTAGTGTAGCATCTCTGAAGTAGAAAACATGGAGGCACCCCTGCCCTCTGGTGGACATGTGGTATGTAATGTATCCAAATGAATCAAGGTACTCATTTTACTCCCAGGTGCATGGACTTCACACCAGGTTGGAGATGTTGTTGGGGGCCTGAGGGATTGAAACTAAGAATACTAACACAGAATACCTGGGTTGTACGGATTAAGGCAAGAAAAATGGGACCCCCTTCACATAAACTTAAAGGTCAGGGAAAAAGGGGAAATAGACACCAACAAATAATAAACCATCCCTCACGACCTCTTTTCTTGGAAACAAACAAATAAATTGCACCAGGGAAAGAAACTGGGCTAAAAGCAATGATGCTACACACAAAACAAAAGATTTTCTTTATATAATAATTTTTGTTAATTTTATTTTTTGTTATTTAACTTATTCAGTTCGTCATTGATCAATTCGATACATTTAGCATAGTCAATTTATACATAATAAACACTAATTAAATTCATTGCAGATAAAACAGCATCATATCAACAGTGTTCCTAGGGCAAATGAATTTATACAAACAACATATTGTAACAGCATATCTTTTCATTCATATCCATACCCACACATTCCACATTCACACAAAAAGCACAAACCAAAACAAAAAAGAGACTTCTTTTTTTGTGTTCTCTCATATACTAAGCATTTGGAACACGAAATACATTAGAGTTATCTGAAATTGGTAAGACAACTACAAAAGTAGGATCTTTATGTCACAAGATCAGTGGTCGACGCGTTTCGATGGCCAAGTTGCCATCTTCATCAGGACCAGATGTGTATTTCAAAAACAGAAAAAACCCCAGGAAAACCTGAAACAACATATAGATAAAAGACAATAAATAGTTGGCCCAGAGATTCCCTATTTATTCATTAAAAAAAGGGAAAATGCTTCACATGTTGGGTAAACACCAGTTACTCAAGCAGCATCATTCGTAAGGTAAAAAGTGAAGAACGAAGTTGTTACACTCAAGAAAAATTATTAGCACTCATAGAGTATCTCACTATTCCTTCTTCATGCAACTAGTTAGGGTAACTCTCTATCTATTAGTGCAAATAATGTGTGTTGTACAATGACAAACACATCGTGATATTTAAAGTAGAACGGCAGGAGGAATAATTTTAACAAAGGCCACCACCAAACACCCAGTGTAAGACCAAAACGGTCCTATAATTAGTGACATTTTTATCACTAGCTTGTTGAAGCAAAAAGACTTACTTAAAATTTCTATTGACAGATTAGTAACAATTTGATGGACCCGTCTTTACTGGGACATCCAATCTCTCCTGGTTCGTTGTGTCCTTAGATGTCCTTTAGTTAAAGGTACAAAAAAATACAGTATTTGTTTTGCAGCAAAAGTTGCAGGTTATTCATTACTAACAGAATTTACCATCTTATTACCTGATTAATTTCTCAAAAAATATTGATTGAATTTCTCCAAAAGATCACGGTTTGCTAGTTTTCGGTTTTGAGTACTATCCCGCTAGTATGGCTGTGTTTTCAATTTAGATCAAGAGGTTAAATGCCTTTATTTAGATTTCTAAAAAAAGAGAAGGAAGCAAGTTACGTTCATCTGCACAACGCACTCTTCATAGCTGCGTGTTGATATTAGCATAAGGTGCGCAGTCTCCTAAGTAATATGCCGATATTTAGAGGAAGGTGATGTAAACCCTCTTTGTCTATATCAGTGCGCAATTTTTAAAATTAGTTCAACCTAATCCACTGAATTGTGACACTAATATCGTTTTTTCTAGAAAAACGGAAAACAAAGGAAAAACTTTCAATCAATACGCCAAAACCGATTGTTTTTAAAATGTTAGCATTAAATGCGTCATCTATAGTATTTTAGGAACTGCTGACACTGTCTATTTATTTTAATTACAAATGCAAATGCGCAAGGATTTATATAGATTTAAATGAAAGTCAGTGGCATTAGTATCTCATGACTAACCTTTAAAGAGATTTTGAAACAGATACGTGTATCAGACCTTGAAATACCATCCGATATCCATAGTCGAATCTAAGAATAACCAAGCATAACCCATAGTTAAACTAGGCTATAATCTAACTGCCGGTAAGTCAAGAGATTTAATTACAAAAAATATAGAGACATGCTGCCTTCCGATGTGCTAGTGAAGTCAAACAGCTTACCTTCTAACCCATTCTCCTCCGCATAAACCTCCAATTGACCAACAAACCAATAACCGCGTACCGGAAGCACGCCAATGTCGTGTCCCGTGCTTCCTAATAATCTTTGACTCAGCCAATCAGTGAGAATGATGTTGGGTCTTTTGGCGCCATACTCGACCGCAGTCGAGGAAACTGAAAGAGGACTGATGCGTGTGATTTATGAGGTGCCATCTTGTAGTGGGTTTCGTACGATGTTATCTTTGATAGCAACCATTACATAATCATAATTGCCAGGTGCAGAAAGTTGTACACTGCATCCATTGTTTTAATATGGTTCAAACAATTATAGGTGTTATCTATAAGAATCGTGTAGGATGTCTTGTAAACCAGACATTTCTTATAAGAGGAGTTTTTTTTATATAAAAAAGGATATATATTGAAACAGATGTAACTTTATTGTTCTCTGCATCCGTTGTTTAATAAAGTTCGACCAATATTCGGTGTTATCTACAAGAGTCGCGCAAGATGCCTTGTAAATCAGACATTTCTAATAAAGGTACTTTTTTATATAAAAAAGATATATGTTGAGACTGGTGTAACTTTATTGTTCCTCATAAGGTAACCATTTAGTATATCCAGTTCTATCTTAACATTCATTCTAGTCATAATGCCTTGAAAAAATAGAGGAAACCACCTCCCATAATGTATTGATGCACTTAAGACTCATGGCGCCAAAAAGTTGTCCATTGCAAGTGTATTGGTCCAAGTTAATAAACATACCGACAACACACAGGCCATTGCAAGAACCAAAAAGTTGTATAAATAGGGAGTAGGTATGAAGGTCTGCCCTAAATAAAACATTGCCGATTTGACTACCCACTAATGCGAAAGTTTTAGAATTTGACTGATCCCCACATATCAGTAATTTTTTGATGTTCTCAAAACTAAAAGATATATTAATTTTATCACTCCCTCTATAGTCCTCTAACAGGATACTACCTAGATTGTTAAAGTGTTTCACCAGGTCTTTGTCACATACCACTGTATCTCTTGGTTTAGACCTTTCTTCACACTATTTAGAGAGTACATCCAGAAAGTTTCGCGTTGTTTGCGAATAGTTTCCATGGCTACACCTCTTTTATTATAGACTTTCTCTATAATAAGCCATTTGAAATCGCTTTCGAGATGATTCTTCTCCATACAATGTTGTACTAGTGGAGCTGTTAGTTTCTTGTTTCTCACAGCTGATTTATGCTCACTGTATCTTACCCGGAATTCACGTGCTGTTTCACCTATATATGCTAGTCCACATGGGCAGACCAGCATATATACAATGTTGTGACTCCTACAATTGGTCAGGGTTTTCAATTTCACAGTTTTGCCTTCATATTCAAAACAGTCAGTGACTAAGGCACTCTCACAGGCATGGCAAGAACCACACCTGTGATTGCCTAAAATCATAGGCAGACCTGTGATTGTTAGCTGACGTACTGTATTTGATTGGTCTAATTTGGTATGTACCAGGAGATCCCGTAGGTTGCGATTTCTGCGATAAGCTATTATCGGTTGTTCCAGCTGAGTATCGTTGTCATCGCTATTAAGGATTTTCCAATTCTTCATAATCACATTCCTAATCTTATGATTCAGAGGTGAGTGGTTGATAACACAGACCAACTGGTCTTTAGACTTACGGGCGGAACCTACCAGTAATGCCTCTCGATCATAATACTTAGCTCTCTTATAGGCATGTCTTATGAGTCTATTGGGATAGCCTCTGGCCAGAAGTCGCACCCGTAGAGCATCTCCATGAACGTGAAAGTCCTGCATATTAGTGCAGTTACGCCTGATGCGCAGGAATTCACCAAAGGGAATAGCATCCCTCTGGCTAGTAGGATGAAAACTCTTGTAATGTAGTATCGTATTCTTAGCAGATGGTTTCCTAAACAGACTAACCGTAATAGTATTATTCAATCCCGAGATAAGAATATCTAGAAATTCCACTTGGGATGTGCTACTATTAGCTGTGAATTTAAGATTGTGGTCGCTCGCATTGAGCCAAAGTATAAAATCCTTGAGGGAATCATCAGTACCTGTCCATATAAAGAAAATATCATCGATGAAGCGTCTCCATCCGATGACACTCTCAAAAAACGGGGCAGCTTCGTTGTAGATATTTTTAAGCTCCCACTCACCCATGTAGATATTGGCCACACTGGGAGCACAAGATGCTCCCATGCTGGTGCCCTTGATTTGCTTGAAGAGAGTCCCCTCAAATTCAAAAAGATTATTCATGAGTACCACTTCTAGGCACTCCAAAATGAATTTATCTGGTCTATCTCCTGGGGTTCTCTGTAGCAGAGCTGCAACAGCCTGCAACGCTTGGTACTGGGGAATATTAGTATACAAAGCTTCGATATCAAGCGTTACAAGGATCTGTTGATTGTGGTCAAAGGATATGCCCTCAATTTTGTTAATCATATCCCCCGTGTCACGAATATATGAGGCATACTTCTGCGTTAGAGGGCAGAGATATGAGTCCACAAATTTTGCCAGCGGCTCAGTACTTGAGCCTATTGTCGAAACAATTGGGCGCATTGGTGGGTCTGCCATGTTTTTATGAGTTTTTGGCAGACCATATAAAGCTGGCGTTACAGGACAAGACTTATTCAGAAAGTTAAATTCTTCCTGGCAAATGTCACCACATTCTAAAGCTTGACTGGTAATGTCCAAAATAATTTTTTTGAGATTGACCAATTCCTTAGGGTGAGATCTAGTGTAGTGATGAGGGATGGCTAACATTTTAGTCATCTTATCACAGTACTGTTTCTTGTTCATTACGACAATACCACCCCCTTTGTCACAGGGTTTTATCACTAGATCTTTATTAGTCTTGATGCTATGTAAAGCATCATTCTCTGTGATTGTCAAATTGTTTTTCACAAAAGATGGTTTCTTGGTCACTCTTGTTATTTCTTTCAAAACATTTTGTTCAAAGATTTGGACTTCCGGACCCACCATATCAAGGGTGGGGGTAAATTGTGATGGTGGTTTACAACCGGATTGATTGTCTGTCTCATTAGTAGGGGGACGGTCAAGGAAGAATTTCTTTAATCTAACCTTTCTGAAAAAGGAAAAAAGATCCTCATGTAGCTTAAACAAATTTGGGCGGGTACAGGGAACAAATGAAAGTCCTCGACTCAATACAGCTCGTTCTTCATCATTCAAAGGGACAGTGGAAAGATTGAAAATAGGTAACTTATCACTGACTTCCAAGCTATTTCTAGCATCCTCTACCGCCAGTATTGGTGATTCCGGGTTCTCATGTATGGTTGCTGATTTTGATGTTGAGGGGCCGTCGAATGAGAGTCTTCTCTGTTCGACGTCCACCTCCTGTTCCTGCCCCTGAATCGGCCTCTCCCTAAAAAAGGAGATTGGCCACGAAATGATTGTTGGGACATTCGCCTTCCCCTGTATGTTTCGTAGTGTGTACTTGATGGATCCTGTGCATTCTCATTATCAGAATCTGTCGAATACGTATCCGAGAAATTCACTACTCTTCGTCTAGGGTTGTAGTTGTTATAACTTTGATGATCCTGATTTTGATTCCAATCTTTATAGTACATAGCATTGAGGTAAGGATATGCTTTTTCCTCTGTGTACCATCTGATGTCTTTCTTCAGTTTATCAGTTTTTTTATTAGTAAGATAGGCGTCAAAATCCATCATTTCAGAACTTATCCTCTCAAGTCTCGCTTTCGCGTCTTCTAAAGCAGTCGAGTTTTTCAATTTGTCCTCTAAGGTCAGAATTTCTTGGTTCAAAGCTATTAGTACTTCTCTGGCAGTCTCTATAATGAGGATCATCCAATCCCTGGAGCAGCGATTAGCAATAAGTGACCACCGCTCCAGGAATTTTCGGATCTCTACAAATAGGGCTGGAACATTCCGGACCCTTAGGCCTGATTTGTACGGATTAAGACCACTACTCCTTATAGATGTCAATTCAATGCGATAGATCCCACCGTGCGATACCTGTATGAAGATTACAGATGGAGGCACTGTTGGACATGCCCTTTAAAACAGCAATGGTAGGAACAAAAAGATTACTGCTTTCAGGAGAAAGAAGGGACTACAACCAGTATTGCAAATGGATGGGACGCCTTCAAGGTGGTGATCAGTGGCATATGGTATGAGATTGACTATTCATAGAGTGATTGAGACAGCGGAAGAACACATTCGACAATTAGAATTGAGGCTATTTCTGGACAAGCAGGGGGTGAGATTTTCTCAACGCAAAGAAATGACTGATGGCCTGGCTGCTAAAGGCAGAGCTGGTTCAGAAGCCAATATGTGGGATTGTTTCTAACAACTGATAGACACTGAATTCACAGGGGGATATAAATCATAGCTTTCCAGAATATTATACTAATGAGTATCCTCCCCCAGCATTGTAGACAACAGATCGCATCATGGAAAATTTGAACTAAATTGTGGTCCTTAGGACTGATGCGACTGTTACATGTAAATTTTCTCCACAGAATCTACTGCACCTAGTGCAATTACACAGAATGGGCCTTGTGGGTGACACGCGGTGTCCGATCTGCAGGGTGCAAGATGCAGATTCTATGCACTTGGCATGGATGTGCCCACATATAGTGAAATTCCGAGCATCGTATTCGACACTTGCACTTATCACTGACTTTCATAGGTTGTGCTCCTGGGCTTGTTGAGGGAACCCCACCTGACACTCAGAGACTCATTGCCATATCTCTTCTGCTTGCCAAGCGCTGAGTGGTACTGCACTGGGTCCGGTGACTGTCCCCCTCCCCCCCCAAGTCCTCGGTTGGGTGAAAGATGTTGTCTATTGCCAAGAACAACCCTTATGTCCAGTAAATTCCACCCTACAGATATCTCTGGCCATGTGGTGACATACCTCAACCTATGGGACAAGCATGGCCCCTCGACCCTGCTGGGAGACTCCCTGGCTCCGACTTGAGGCACCCGATGGCAGGTGCTCAATGATGTCTCCCCAATGCTGTACAGACCATTTTTTTGACCTGCAATACCATTGCATCATTTCATTTCTGGTATTTATAAAGCGCGACACTCATCCATAGGATATCACGGCGCTATAAGAAAAAGGGGGACTATTGAGATTTATGCAGAGGGAGTTAGTTTTTTGGAAAGAGGTGGGTTTTTAGTTTTTGCCGGAACTGTAGAAGGTTTGTAGTGTGTCTAAGATCCATGGGTAGCTCGTTCCATCTTTTGGCCGCCAGATGTGAAAAGGCTCGTCCACCTGTCCTTGCCCTGAAAATGCGCTTAGGTTTTGCCAGGGCTGAGTTATTGGACCTTAGGTTCCTGTTTGGAATATAGAATTCGATTTTACCTTGCAGGATTGTAGGGCCTGTTTTGTGGAGGGCTTTATGCGCGTGACAAAGTATTTTGAAGGTGGCTCGTTGACGCATTGGTAGCCAGTGGAGTTTTCTTAGGCATGCGGATGCCGAATCTCGTTTGCCTTTGTTGCATACCAATTTGGCTGCCTGGTTTTGTAAGACCTGTAGGCGGGAGAACAGTTGCTCATTCATCCCTTCGAATAAGGCATTGCCATAATCCAGGCGGCTGACCAGAAGGGCCTGGGTGATTGTGCGCCGGCAGTCCAATGGGATCCAAGAGAAGATTTTGGCCAGGAGTTTCAAGATTGCAAAGCCTTTGCCCCAGAGTATGCGTACGTGGTCTTTCATGGACAGTGCGTCGTCCATCATGATGCCAAGGTTTCTGGCGTACTGTTTTGGGGTGGGGGCTGTTCCCAGTGACGATGGCCACCACGTATCGTTCCATGATAGTTTGGCTCCTCCGAACAGTAATATTTCAGATTTTCCGGCATTGAGTTTAAGGCAATGGTTACTCATCCATTCTGCCATTTCGGAGAGACAGCTATGTAGTTTTTTCTTAGTTGTTTCCAACCCTTCGTCCATAGTCACTATCAGCTGTGTGTCGTCGGCATATGAACATATGCCGATGCCCCACTTTCTTCCAATGTCGGCTAGAGATGAGACATAGACATTAAAGAGAGTGGGGCTTAGTAAGGACCCTTGTGGGACCCCACAGCCAATGGGACGGGGTTGTGAATGGAATTGAGCCATATGCACTGCTTGGGTGCGGTTACTTAAAAATGATTTGATCCATTTTAACGCTGTGGCTTGTATTCCTTTACTCTGGAGGGTTTTTAGTAGGCATTCGTGCGATACCGTGTCAAACGCCGCTGACAGGTCTAGCAGTATCAGAGCCACAGATCCTCCTTGGTCTGTGATGCATCTGACACTGTTCGACACTGCCAGCAACGCTGCTTCGGTGCTGTTGTTTGCTCTAAAGCCAGTTTGGGTTGGGTCCAGGAGTGAGTTGTCCTCCAAGTATTTGGACAGTTGTGAGTTGACCATTTTCTCCAAAGCCTTGGAGAGGTAGGGGAGCTGGGAAATTGGCCTGTAGTTCTCTGGGTTAAGGATGTCGGATCCGGCTTTCTTCAAGAGGGGGGTTACAGATGCGTGTTTCCAGGATTCTGGAAAGGACGCAGAGGTGAGGGACTGATTAAAAAGTTTGGTGATGAGGGGGCAGAGTGTTGGTACGATTTCTGAAAATACAAAATGTGGGCAAGGGTCTGCAGGAGAACCGGATTTAATTGTTTTGAGAACCGCTAACACCTCCTCTTCGGAGAGTGGTTGGAAGTTGGTTAGGCATGGGGAGTTGCCTGCGTCTAGATAGACGTTATCTTTGTCGGATGTAGGCGAGTTTTCGTCAGGGCTGTCGGATGGGGTAATGATATGGGAGGAGGTAAAGGTAGAATAAATTTTGTTGATCTTTTCAGAAAAGAAGGTGCTAATCCGTTCGCATGCCTCAGTTGAGGGGGTGAGGGTTTGTGAGGTACTGGATGGATTGCTAAGCTCTTTTACGATTTTGAACAGCTCTTTAGCGGAGTTGTGATTATCGTAAATTCGTTGTGTGAAGAATGCTTTTTTTGCATCTCGAATGGCAGAGATGTATTGTCTCCGCTTAGTGATGTAGTTAGCTCTGGTTTCGGAGTCTTTAGTTTGTCTCCATTGGTGTTCTATTTTTTGACATTCCCTTTTAAGGCTTTTAAGGATGGGGGTGTACCATTTTTCATTGGTGGATGTTTTTGTCCTTATTTCCCGCGGAGGTGCTAGTTTGTCCAGCGTTTGGCGGATGCCGGTTTCTAGCAAAACAACGTTGTTACAAATAGGTGAATCGTCTGGTAGGGAGACTTCTATTTCACGGAAGTGATTTTGGAAGTTGGAGTCGTTGATCAGTCTCCAGGCTCTGTTGGTGGTGATGGGGGTAAGTCTAGTCTTTGCGGGTTTACCGGGGAGTTTAAAAGAGAATGAAAGCATGGAGCGATCGGACCAGGACAGGGGGAGGATTTCTTTAATGCAGGTCGACTCAATGTTAGTAAAAAGGAGATCCAGGGTATGCCCTGCTATGTGCGTAGGGCCCTCGACCAGCTGTTTAAGTTGCAGGATTTCCATGTCGTACTTTAGCTGTGTTGATCCAGGGGCATCGGTGTTTTCGTAATGGACGTTGAAGTCCCCAATGACCATGTAATTTTTGTGTTTCAAGCACGATGGGAGCAGCTGGTTCAGTAGTTTGGCGCTAACGCTGGTTTGTTGTCCTGGCGGATTATAGACGACTGCACCTGCTAATATGAAAAAATTCTCTGCGAGAATTTTAAATGATAGTAGCTCATGTTCGGGATACACAGTAATTGTATCCGTGAGACATGTTAGGTGGTCCCTGAAAATCACGGCGACTCCACCTCCTTTCTTTTTGCCTTGTCTGTTTTGTGTGATTATTTTATATTCAGGGGGGAGGGCGTTGGCCAGGTCTGGAGCACTGGCGTCGGTTAGCCATGTTTCAGTGACAAAAACCAGATCCGGGCTCTTAGATGTTAATATGTCCCAGATGTCTAAAGCATGTTTGGGTAGAGATCTGGCATTGAAATATAGGCATTTTAGTTCCCACTGGTAACTGGTGGAGAGTGTGTGATGATCCGTTGGGAGTTGGCCCATGCTAGCCCATCGGCATGAGCGGCATGAGATAGGTCCATAGGATAGACCAGGGTCAGTTTGAATGCATGGGAGCGGTTTGACCGCTATGGTTGTTTTGTTAAGAGCTAGCAGTTCGTTGCGGTTATAGCGAATGGTATCAGCCATGGCTGGGCTGGAACCTGTAAGGGGTATAGCCCCTAGTCCCGTCCGGTCGCGGACGGGCGCAGACGGGCTTGCATTAAGCGCGCCTTCGGCGCGCAATCGTCGCGCCCGCTGCGCTCGCCCGCTGCGCTCGCCCGCTGCGCGACCGGGGGTTGCACATACTTTATAGTGCCCTGGAGTTGTGGGATAGAGGGCGTGGCCTGAAAAAGGGGCGTGGCCTCCGCTCGTGGCGGGAGGTCGCGAGGGGGAGAACGCGTGTGACGTCAGCGCTGGCTCCGCTGAGTGCACGGCAGTTCTGTCCGGTAAGTGGTTTGGACACACAAGTAATCAGTGACAGTAATTTTAAAATAAACAAGTTATTCAGTGACACACAAGTTTTAAAAATGCAAATGATCTTTCTCCCGGCTTCCGCCTCAGGAGTCGACCCTTAATCTTTGCGAGAGCTCAAATCACGGTGCTTTTATTTGCGCGAGTGTTTGTTTGTTGGGGGCGTGGCCTGAAAAAGGGGCGTGGCCTCCGCTCGTGGCGGGAGGTCGCGAGGGGGAGAACGTGTGTGACGTCAGCGCTGGCTCCGCTGAGTGCACGGCAGTTCTGTCCGGTAAGTGGTTTGGACACACAAGTAATCAGTGACAGTAATTTTTGAAATAAACAAGTTATTCAGTGACACACAAGTTTTAAAAATGCAAATGATCTTTCTCCCGGCTTCCGCCTCAGGAGTCGACCCTTAATCTTTGCGAGAGCTCAAATCACGGCGCTTTTATGTGCGCGAGTGTTTGTTTGTTGGGGGCGTGGCCTGAAAAAGGGGCGTGGCCTCCGCTCGTGGCGGGAGGTCGCGAGGGGGAGAACGCGTGTGACGTCAGCGCTGGCTCCGCTGAGTGCACGGCAGTTCTGTCCGGTAAGTGGTTTGGACACACAAGTAATCAGTGACAGTAATTTTAAAATAAACAAGTTATTCAGTGACACACAAGTTTTAAAAATGCAAATGATCTTTCTCCCGGCTTCCGCCTCAGGAGTCGACCCTTAATCTTTGCGAGAGCTCAAATCACGGCGCTTTTATGTGCGCGAGACTTTGTTTGTTGGGGGCGTGGCCTGAAAAAGGGGCGTGGCCTCCGCTCGTGGCGGGAGGTCGCGAGGGGGAGAACGCAGATGTGTCCCACGACCATGCTACACTGCACCCCTCCCTGCTACAATCTCATGCTCAGCTTAGCTGGTCGACCAGCCCCGACCCTACCTCCGGTGAGCGCGTGTTGTACTATGGCCTTCACCACAGTGAGATGTATGGCTTGGTTGTGAATCTATCCATGAATAACTTGTTAACTGCTGTATTTGAGACATGGCATGCCATGTGAGCTACCAACTCCAGTGTACTGTTCTTTTGCTTAGTATTTGTTTTCTTTCTTAAAACATACTAAATAAAAAAATTATGGTAATTAGGCTGATCCCTGAATAATCTGATGATCTACAACCACCCATAACTTTGGCACAAATTAACAATGCCATTGCTCAGCTAGCAAAAGGTAAAACCCAGGGTACTGACGATTTGCCTTCTGAGTTCTGCTCGTCCTATAAGACAAAGCTGGTTCAAAGACTACTACTGGTGTATATGGCAGCATATGACACAGGAATGTTGCCTAAGTTGACAGGAGAAGCATTGATAGTGATACTTCCAAAGCAAGGTAAAAAAAAACAAGATGCAATATGATACAGACCACTGTCTCTCCTCAATACAGAATACAAGATACTGGGGAAAATACTGGTTTAAAAGCTGACACCGTTGATCAAGGAACTGGTGAATCATGATCAATATAGTTCATCCCTGGTTGTAAAATGCATATTAATCTTAGGTGCCTTCTCCACATCATGAATCACACATGTGAGTTGGCCAGGCAGACGCCATGGCCTCCTCGGACATGGAAAAAGCATTTGATATAGTTTTGTAGCCTTTCCACTTCAAAGTGTTGAAATTAATGAGTTTCTGTGATAATATATTCAGGTGGATCAAGCTCCATTACACTAAACCCTTAGCATGATTGTGCTTGGGCTGCACAATTTCACAATGGTGGCCAAGCAATAGGAGTACAAGGCAGGGGTGTCCGATGTCGCTTCTGCTCTTTGCATTGGGTATTGAACCACTAGCTTGTATGATGTGAAGTAATGGTTGGGACTGGGCTGTGCAACTTCCGGATGAGGTGCTACTATTTCTCGGGGACCCTGGTTACAGCCTGCTGGAGATAATGGACATACTAAGTAACTTCGGAGATATACTGGATCTTCAAGTAAATCTATAGAAATCGTGTGTTTTCCTGCTACTATCATCCAACACCTATAGCTGATTGGCAGGAACCTAACATGATCAGATGGGAAAAGAAGTCATTTAAATACTTAAAATTGCAGGTATACCATGGTGAGGAACAGTTTAAAGATATTAATCTTGGGAAAGTGATAAACTCCATTAAATGCTCACTTTCTTTTTGGAAAAAACTCCCCCTCTCGCCAATAGGAAGGGTTACAATTGCGAAAATGATAATCCTGCCCAGTAGCTGCGGCCCATCCGTACAGACGGAGCTCCCAGCCTCCCCTCACCACCCCCATCAAGAATAGTGTCTGTTAGCTTAGCAAAGGATAGCCGGACAGACACTCTTCTTGTTCTGGTCAGGCAGCCAGGAGCAGGAGATGCCTAAATGTTCAGGCGCCAGGCTGTCTGAGCTGCACTTTGCCAGCCTACGGATTTCACTTCCCTGTGGGTGTGACCTCCTCAGCCTGGCAAAAGGGCCTCAAGGTCCTCCTCTCTTTCACAGCCCTGTGGGGGCGACCTCCTCAGCCTGGCAAAAGTGCCTCAAGGCCCTCCTCTCTTTCACAGCCCTGTGGGGGCGACCTACTCAGCCTGGCAAAAGTGCCTTGAGGCTCTCCACCTCATCACGAGGAGGAGCGCCACTGATTGCCTTGGACCTGGGCGCTTCCGTTTTAAGCCCTGAAGTGCCCAGGGACAAGCGTCAATCAGTTACACCACGTCACAGAGTGGGATGGGATCATCAGTCTCACAGACCCATTTCACTGTGTGACGAAGATGAGACTGCTGTCTTCCCTCATTGGCTGACCTAAGGAAAGCCTTAGAGAGGAAGCAGCAATCCCAACCCTCCTGGGACCTCCGAACCTTCCCTCCGGTGGGGTGGGGAGGGGGAGGGTGAGGGGGTTGTAAACTCGGACAAACGACGGACCTGAAGAAAGTAATAATTACTTTCCTCCGTTCCATCGTATGTCCAAGTTTACTACCTCCCCATCCCTGTCCCTCCCCCGCCTCACTGCCCTGCAGCACGCCCTATGCGAGCCACCACTGCATACGACTGGCAGTGCTACTTGAAATTACAGAATAAGCCTGTCTTATATTCACCCAATATCCCCCATGCCACCTGTACAGATAGGTGCACTGTGGCCCGAACATATGACAAACATCTGTGAAGATATAGATAAAAAAAACGATCTGTACCGAAACTGGAAACTGTGCATATTTGAAGAGTTGCCGTACACACAGAGCTGGGAGTGGGCACATTTTTGACACACTGAAACAGCCAGTGTAATTGTAATAGCAATTGTAAATGCATTTTCATAGCGTTTACTACCCCTGACGAGGCATTGAAGCGCTTTTCTGCAAGTAGCACGCTACTCCGGAACCCAAATAGGATTAGTGGTGAATGAGTATAGGGAGATATAAAATTAATTTGAGCGGTGGACATGTTAGTCTGTTAGATGGATTGAAAAGGAAAGTGGAGGGATAGAAGAGGGAAGGGTCTATAGAATGTTTTTAGGTCTCGGCCTGAAGTAAGCAGCGCATGCGCTGCTCTCGTCTTATGAGGCTTCTTGGAATCTATACGATTCCAGAAGCCTTGTCCCAGCTCCGCCTTCAGTTTTGATTCGTGCTAGTCTTTTGGTGTCACAAATTATGCCGAAGGCAGTGCGATGATTGCATGCAAGGCATGTCAATCGCTGCTTGTTGCCACCCTGTCTCCTTTTAGCCACGCCCAGCAGAATTGGGTCTCTTACCGCGGCGTGACACAGAAGGTTTAGTATTAGCTTGCCGCACTTTCTTTTGTATGCTTGTTTTTGTTGGTCCATATAGCGCGCGCACCCCATACTGGTTCATTGATTGTTTGAAGGGAAGATACATCCAACAGGGTAAGACTGTCACTTTCATCTTTTAAAATATTAACCGCGTCCTGCTTTCCTTTTCTAAGTGCACGGAAGGCGCAAATTTGGCTGTAACTTTCATCTTTTAAAATAATAAACACGTCCTGCTTTTCTTTTCTAAGCGCACAGAAGGCGCAAATTTGCCTTCGTACTTGATCTGCTGTATTTTTCTCTAGAAAAAGTATCAGATGGCTTCTGGGCCCTTTGACCCACCTCCACACCACGGGGCAAATGTAGCTATTGAATTCAAGAGATATTGATAAATATGGCATTTCCCCCGAGGTATTTTGTTATCTTGGCAGCAAAACGTGTCTTGTGTGGGGAAAAACATGGTCTACAGCTTTAACACACCAACAGGTCGTTTTGGCTGATCCCAAGTGCTGCATTTATCAAGGCTAGCCATCAGCAGAACAAGGTCTTCTAAGCGCCCCTCAACTTTGGTTTCGTCAACATTCTTTATTGCAAAGAGCTTTTTGGGACGGCTACTGCTACGACAAATCTTGGCTAAGTGGTCCATTTCCATATTTGCTACACTCCCTTCCGAGTGCGGGACAGTTTTTATAGGATGCCAATTGGCTGCCTGAGCCACAATGGTAACTTTCAGCGTGGCTGGACTCGTCAGGTCTGACACTGTTTTCTTTATTTCTCCTTTAGTACGGTCACCTCTATGTTGTGTAGTTCGCACGAGATTCACTTCGTGGTCACATTCTTCTGGTTTCTTGAGCATGTTCAATCCTTCTGTAGAACCTTTGCTGCATTAGATGGTGTTGATACCTTTGGCGAAGCTTGGGCTTTTGCGGCACACCACATTTTTGGAGCCTTAACACTTGTCGTACACGTATTGCCAAATACCCAGGGTGATGCAATCATGTGCTATGTTGTCAGCATCCCTTGCATGTTTTGCCCGGGGCTTAATACCTATAATAAAAGTTATGACAGTCCATTATGATGTTAATACTAATATCAAAATATTCCTCAATTCTTTTCTTGACCTATGTGAAGGTCCCATTCGCCACCCCCCTCGGGTTTTCGAGTTGGTGCAATATTATCAAAAAATAGTCTGCCCTGAGTGCCCACGCAGTTGTACTGCAGAACGTGTTTGCTATATTGTGAATCATTCAGTGGCCACCAAATGCAGCACAAAGCTTTTGGTCTACTGACTCCAGTGTTCTCTGGGTGTCCCAGGCACTTCCAGGAATGTAGATTGCGTAGCTTCCGAATGTGTTACCTCAGCTATGGTGCACAAAAGGAGATTCACTGACAAACTATTTGTTCAATTATGCAGTGATTGTTGGAGAAGTAGATTACCACGGGTGTGTGGAAGAAATCAACCTAGAATGATGGGGTACGATGCAAGTGTGCAGGTTTGATTCGCTGCAAGTGATTCTTGTATTGCAACATATGACTCCTGACAGTCTTTAGCCACTAGTTGGTGTGAGAGCACCAGTAATGTTTGTGCTGAGCAGACACAATCTTTTATGCCAATGTGGGTGGACTATTTGTTTCACAGGATCTGGCCTGAGGCCTTGACATGCAATGGTGGGGCATTGCCAGGGGGGGATGCTCCATGCAGGGTAGTTGAATGTGGCAGAAGTTGAGAGAGAATCAATTAACAGAGGTGGGTATCGCAACCTTGAGAAGAGAGAATGTGAGCCAGGTTCGAGTCTCGTCATCGGCTCAACTTCCTGTGATTCTGGGCAAATCACTAGGGGTGGGCGGAATTTGCGAAATGGACTTTTACCACGAAATTGCGCCACATCTCTGCGAGGTCGCGGAACTTTCGCGAAGATGCGGAGATTGCTTTTCCCGCCCGTTCACGATGTGTTTTGCGCGCTCGCGGGGAAATATATCTCCAACTTGCCCATGCGGTCGCTAATGGGCGCAGCCATCTTGCTTGCGATGCTTATTTCCTGTTCCGGGTCGAATGACGTGTTCGCGATCGCAAACTCTTGCGGGATAGCATGACCGGCTACCAACAATCCAACATCTCGTGGCGCACGCGAACGGATAGGAAAACTCGTCGGCGAACGCAGGGACCCGGTAAGTCGCGACTGCGCGCGCGAGAACGCATTTTTAAAGTGCGAACAAGAAAAATACTTCCATTTCGCGGCAGATTGCAAAAGTTTTGACATTTTCGCGCTCTCGGCGGAACGCGAAAATGTCCAAATATCGCAAATTCCGTGAGGGGAACAAAATTTACCGCCCAGGCCTACAAATCACTTGAACTCCCAGTCTCCGTGCCTACTAAAAATTGAATGTGTCCTTGTGTTGTGTAACTGACGCCCATGTAAAGCGCTCGGATACCTTCGGGTCGAGTTTGCCCTATACAAAAAATGGAACAAAAATTAATTAAGAGGAGCGGTCACAGAAGGTCCACAAGGACGCGCTGGACAATGGCATAACAAAACTTCCCCTTCCCTCCTCTGGATCCGGCAGCTGCTTTCAGCTGCCGCCCGAGAACCGTGCCGGAGGTAGCCCCCTAGAGCTCGGGGACCAGACCCCTAGAGCTCGGGGACTCCTCCCCCCCACACACACACTCCCGCCGCGGGGGCCATTGTTACGCCACTGTCGCTGGGTGGGGAGGAGGAACTGGAAGCGGCACAATGCAAACCACTATGCCAGGAGGCTCGGGAAGGACCCCACAGCCTCACCGAAGCAGACAGGGGCAGGCACAGTGGGACGATCCCAGGCTCATCACCAGAATAACCTGTAGTGCTGACACAGGCCAGCGGTAAAGAATACTATGATTTTTATTTTGTTCACATGTTTTTGTCTCCACAAAGAATGTTCAAACTGTCACCGTCAGCCGACCCTACATCAACATTCTAAAACAGCGCGTGAGGGCATTGCATGCATGGACACAAGAAGGGAAGGAGGGCATAGACTGGGCACAAGGAAGTTAGCACAATAAATCAGCATTTATTGTCATTTATGAAAAAACATTAAATGTATTCAATTGTGTCACATGTCGACATTAAACAGGGCTGTGGCCGGTGGGTGCCGCTTGGGACAAAAGCAGCTCATGAGGAGATGCTCTGAATTTTCCTTCAAGAGTTTGCCACAAACGCATGTTTTTAATAAATAAATAATCACAGTTTTGCACTCAACTAGTATGTTTTCAGTAACTGCACAAGAAATGACTATTAGCGGTATGTTGCGATCAACTGTAGCCACTGTTTCCCCCTCAAGAATACATCATTTTATCATCTTTATTTATTGTTTAATTTTTCTTTCATTCCTTCTTCTCTAATCCTTACTTTCTTTCTTCTCTCATTCTTACTTTCTTTCCTTTCTCTATATTTTGCAATTGCTACTACATTATTGTATCTCAGGAAGCGCGGTGGATTTACCAAAATGTTTGCTGTCCCATGCTTTGTGTTTACTTGCGTACCTGGTATAAGAAACAACTATTCAGCGTCGACTACAGCAAGTGTGAGCATCTTCAATAACTTTTGATACACCTTAAGGGGTGTACATAGACGGGAGCTTAGCAGCTGGACACCGTTTGAGGGTCTCCCGGAGCTCTAGCCTGAAGCTTTTGCACACAGTTTTCTGCACAGATGTTCCTTGATCCCTTATAGGCTAAGTAGAATATATCCGGCCAACATGACAGTATGATGGGGGAGTGGATTTTAACCACAAAGTATGGGCAGGACTCCTTGCTGCTGTTTATAGGGTCAAAGTAACAAAGTACTTACAAGAAATGACTGAAGAGGAAACATGCCTATTGGAGTGAGTGACAAGAAATTAAAA
The DNA here is from genome assembly GCF_964204655.1 of Triturus cristatus. NCBI lineage: Eukaryota > Metazoa > Chordata > Amphibia > Caudata > Salamandridae > Triturus > Triturus cristatus. Next base: position 1,146,729,360 of record NC_140590.1, on the reverse strand, counting down.
CAAGCTTTAAAAATGCAATAAGGCTCGCCTTTTATTAAGTTAAAGCCATTTGCTTTGCTATACAATACCATTAGCAAAGAAAATGGCTTTAACTTAATCAAAGGCGAGACCTATTGCATTTTCAATGCTTGTTTTTTTGGGGAGCTCATAGTAGTAGGAGGAGGTTTGGAATGAATAAAGGGGAGGTGGAGAAGGGAAGAGTCACAGGGAAGGGTTTAGAAAGGGTTGTTTGGCCACACTGACATGGAGGAGGAGGATAATGAACCACCTGAGGCAGAGCTAGTGACAGGGGGTGATTCACAAAGATAAAATTAAAATTTTCAGTAAGTTTACTACTTTCTTGGTATTCACAAACTACAAATATACTTTACTACTAGTAATTATACGACTGTGGACATTCCGCACTCGTAAAAATACTAGTAGTAAAATTACAATCATGGTTTGTGAATGCCAAAACCGTAGTAAACTTACTACAAAGTGTACATGTACCTTTATGAATAAGGCCCTATATTTTTAGGTTTCGCCTCAGCCAGCGCATGCCCCGCCCTGCGAGACATTTAGTATACGGGTTTTTAAAGTGCTACCTTGCTGGCCTAAAGCTTGAGTTCACGCCAGCGTGCACGCGCGCAGCCGCCATCTGCCTCCCTTCCAGCGCGATCACTGCTGCGCGCGCACCACTCGTGATCACTTTCGCTACTTTCGCTTTCTCGGCCGCGCAGCCGTTACTATTAAGGCCGCGCGGCCAATGCTTTTTTTTTAGATCGCTGTGACTCATGCTGCTCTGCGCGCACTCCCCCTCCCTTCTCTCCCTCTATTTTCGTCAGTTTCATTTGCCTGCACTTCTCACTAGACACTTCTTCCAACATGTCCATCCCCACCTTGTTAATGTTCTATTTACTTCATAGTCCTCTCATCAATCTCATTCCATTGTGCCTTGCTCAACCTCTGTCTCATGTCTTTCATTTCCTCTCTCTGTCTCTGTATTTTGCTACTCCTCCACGCTGTTCTGGCTGGGCACACTGACCATTCACTGAGCACTGATATAAGCTACAGAATGCAGGCTTCCTTAAAGGCAGCTTTTGTGGAAACGTGGTCAACATGCTATTCCTTGAAACGTGAGAAATTCTACATTTTCTGGAAAGCAAGACGACTCTGTGAGTTAAATACTCGTTCCTGTCATCTGCATTAAAAGGAAGGCCAATGCTTTGACTCTGGGAAGTCCAACTTGGCCTTTCACCCTCCTGTGGTCGGGATATTAAATACCATCTGATTTACCATTACAGTGCTCAGAAAGGTGGGTCGACTGGAAGTGTGGCACAAGCTCTCTCACAGGCATGTGCACGCACTCATACCTGCACTCAGGCACTCTCGGAGAACAATCACACATCCACTTGGCCTCTCACAGAGTGTGAAGTAAGTTTAAATCAACTGACACATGCCGACATGGAATGATGAATTCCTTAGTGTACTCTGGCGATTTATTATGCGATCGTCTTCAGACTGGTGCAAATATTTTCAATGTCTCTTTCTTTCTCCCACATGTGCACTGACCCTTTATTCGGATTCCACACGCACACCCTTGTGTTCACACTATAAATACGTATGCGCAGACAGGGTGCCTCTCACACGCGCGCATTTACTCATTCTGATCTCTACATAACCAAAACAGAGGTATAATGCTTACAGACTATGCACGTGTACACAGAAACAAACACACGGTCACACTTGCGTGCTCTTAGCCCACTACAACATACATATACAACCAAGTCAAGTCAAGTCTTGACTTGACTTGACATATACAACCACCACAATACTGATGCCAGTGGTGTACGCATGCGTGTAGTAACACATTTTTCACTCTTCACACAAACAAGTTCATACAAGATCAACACATGTACAGACAATCCACCTAACCCCTACATGCAGTCACAACATGTGCGCACATAAGAACAACACAGATGAAAGAAGGAAGGCTTGCTGGCAGCTATGACGTAAGCAGGCACACAATAGTAGTGTGCACTTCTATGCAATCAGGACATATGTGCCCCCGTAGGTAATTAAAACAAATACCGGCAATCAGTGTACACGTGTGCAGCCACACACTATGCACATTTCCTTTATGCACCATAATGAACTCATTCAGACAGTGTTCACTCGTATGTGGACACAACCTTTGCACACGCAGTGTTATCAGTCGCACTCATGTAACGCAGAGGCTTTTTTTAACAGTCGCAATAATAAGCCACAGAAACACAGCGAGAGCCCGTGCCTTGTATTCTATTAGTCAGTGGTTAATTTGTAAAAAAAAAAAAAAAACATAAGTGCAGGGGCTTTCGTAAGGAGGCTCCTTGCACCATCCTTCTGCTCCTGTTAGCGCCGTCTAAAACAGAACCTACTACTAACCTTGAACGAGAGGAGATGATGTGGCGTAACGGAGAACCAGCATCGAGTCTACAGACTTGGCCTAACATCCTGTGATTATTCTGGGAAAATCACTTAATCTCCCCGTGCCCACCAAAAATGAATATGCCCTTAACTGGTGCTCATGAAAAGCACTGGTGACGATGATTAAGTGTTGGTGCTGAGCACCGGAAACCACTGGCTCAAATTAAGCACTGCTATTAGTTAACAAAGTGGTGCACTCAGCAAAGAAGTGCATTGTGCTGCCACCTGCAGCGCTGGATACAGCTTCCACCGTGGCGATGTTTACAGCCTTACTCCAGGAAGAAACACGTGCAGTGTGCCTAAAGAGTAAAGTGTTGTATTCACACCCAAGTACCCAACAGGTGTTTGGCCTGTATCCTACTGCACCGTGTTTTTGGCTGTAGCAGACAAACACAACATGATGATTGATACACAATAACTAGCAAGGGGAAGCATTAAACACCCTCTGCATTTGTCTCCTCCACCAGGGATTTACCACCTCACAGTTCTCTAGTGGCCTGTTTTTTTAAATCAAAGTTTACACGACGACTCAAAGCCGTGAAATAAAATAAGCCATAGGAGGGAGGTGAGGGAGAGGAGGGAGCAACAAGAACAGACCGGGGTGGAGTAAGCTACTTGAGTGACTGGGAGGAGGGTGGGACAACACTGCGGATAACATAACATAACACTATAGAAGCCAGCTTCGTGTGTCATTTACTGACAACGCTGAGCTACAGAAACGTGGACAGCACTTTAGGAAAACAACCAATGGGGATGTAGAGGGCCACTCGGCCTCTACGCGCCCGAACGTGAGTACGCACCCCTCGTGACCGGGCTCGGTGTATATAATAAACGGGCCGAGGTCGCACGTGACCTTACGCCGGAGCGTACACCAAAGTAGTCGCCTGCCTTATTGTCCGGCCCGTAGTCTAGGCCGCATGCCCCGTAGCCAGAACCACCACACTGGCGACGAAGGTGTTGTGCGAACCCCCGCTGCAGTGCCCCGTTGTGTCTGACGGCGCAGGGAGGATAGCGCGCGCACCCGCTCCACGCAGTGCGCGTCGAAGAGGTGGCCGTGATCCGATTGGCCGTGAAGCTGCCGAGGCATCCCCTGCAGGTGGCGCGACTCCGGTGTGAGTCAGCGCGCTTGGAGAAGGCGACGTGAGTCCCTGCCGACGTGTCTATCTCCCGGTGAGGCAGCACGCACGCGCGGTGAAGAGCGGCGCCTGCCCAGCGCGTAAGTAGCGCGCAGGCCTCGCGAGGTGTGGCGGCTCTCTCCGCCTGCGCGCACACGCCATTGGTGCGGCCGGAAACGGCGCGAGGAGGAGCTCAAGCGAGGCAGAGGGCTGAAGGTGCTGCTTGACTCCCAGCAGGGACTGTGCAGCTGTCCTGTGGGTGCAGAGGGGGCCATTTCTCCACCCGTGGGCGAAGCATACACCTACCCCAGCAGAGGACTGAGGATAGGGAAGAAGGGCATATCACCTCCCTTTGGTCCTGGTTAAGAAAAAAAAAAGGTCCTGGCGAGAGTGCAAGAGTCTGCGCCCATCTGCACGTTCTGAATAAGGTGTTCTGCTCAATACTTCCGGACAAGCCTTCCCTCACGGCGGCTGGTGCTGCAGGTCAGCGGCGCGCAGAGCGACGACATGGCGGATGACCATGCGGCCACACCAGTTTTCTCACATGCCTCGGTGACGGTCCTGCCGCCCTTCAGCCAGTTGGCTGATCCGGCTACTGCGGCGCCTCGATGGAAGCGTTGGGTGGGCCGCCTCAACCACTACTTTACGGGGACGAGAAAACACGATGGCAAGGTGAAGAGGTCCCTCCTCATGCACTTTGGAGGTGATGAGCTCTACGAGCTCTTCGAGTCGCTACTGTTCTGCTTTGGTTTTTGGATCAGATAGAACCCGCTCAACAGAGCCTTTCTAACCCAAACCAGAGCATTACCCCCTCCCTAGGGCCTTTTTACACCTAAATAACCACATATATATGTACCACCTAAGGACAGGGAATTCCTATTATATATATATATCAAGACCTCTTATAATACAAGTGGCGGCCTCGCGGTCTCAAACAGACCCAGGACTTCCTGCCTAGACGGCAGCCTCAGACAAGTAGCAGCCTCGCGGTCTCAAACAGACCCAGGACTTCCTGCCCAGACGGCAGCCTCAGCCTCGCGGTCTCAAACAGACCCAGGACTTCCTGCCTAGACGGCAGCCCCAGCCTCGCGGTCTAAAACAGACCCAGGACTTCCTGCCCAGACGGCAGCCTCAGACAAGTGACAGCCTCGCGGTCTCAAACAGACCCAGGACTTCCTGCCTAGACGGCAGCCCCAGCCTCGCGGTCTCAAACAGACCCAGGACTTCCTGCCCAGACGGCAGCCTCAGCCTCGCGGTCTCAAACAGACCCAGGACTTCCTGCCTAGACGGCAGCCCCAGCCTCGCGGTCTCAAACAGACCCAGGACTTCCTGCCCAGACGGCAGCCTCAGCCTCGCGGTCTCAAACAGACCCAGGACTTCCTGCCTAGACGGCAGCCCCAGCCTCGCGGTCTCAAACAGACCCAGGACTTCCTGCCCAGACGGCAGCCTCAGACAAGTGACAGCCTCGCGGTCTCAAACAGACCCAGGACTTCCTGCCTAGACGGCAGCCCCAGCCTCGCGGTCTCAAACAGACCCAGGACTTCCTGCCCAGACGGCAGCCTCAGCCTCGCGGTCTCAAACAGACCCAGGACTTCCTGCCTAGACGGCAGCCCCAGCCTCGCGGTCTCAAACAGACCCAGGACTTCCTGCCCAGACAGCAGCCTCAGACAAGTGACAGCCTCCCGGTCTCAAACAGACCCAGGACTTCCTGCCTAGACGGCAGCCCCAGCCTCGCGGTCTCAAACAGACCCAGGACTTCCTGCCTAGACGGCAGCCCCAGCCTCGCGGTCTCAAACAGACCCAGGACTTCCTGCCCAGACGGCAGCCTCAGACAAGTGACAGCCTCGCGGTCTCAAACAGACCCAGGACTTCCTGCCCAGACGGCAGCTCCAGCCTCGCGGTCTCAAACAGACCCAGGACTTCCTGCCCAGCCGGCATCCTTAGCACGAGCTCATCCTATTGTTACCATGATATACGACAGGGGAATCAGTGTTACTATATATCAGCTCACACAAAGACCGCTAGTTGAGCACAACCTGTTCTCCAGTTCGAGGGACTCCCTTCTCCCTTATTCAGTTACCACTTACCTGATCAGGGTTAACATCTGTTCATGTCAAGTCACAGCTGACTAGAAGAATAGGCTACCCTCTCATGCAAGAGCACATGTTGGTTCACTATAACATCAGATCACACAAAGACTGCTAGTTGAGCACAACCTGTTCTCCAGTTCGAGGGACTCCCTTCTCCCTCATTCAGTTACCACTTACCTGATCAGGATTAACATCTGTTCATGTCAAGTCACAGCTGACTAGAAGAATAGGCTACCCTCTTATACAAGAACACACAGCACATGTTGACTCACTACAAACTGAATACTTTATTTAGTCACTACATACACGCTCACAGAATACATATCATATACCACCTGCAAAGGAAAGTGAAAGATTAAGTTGTACACTCTAATAAAAAGGGGTTGACATCACCTTGGTCGTATGTAGCCTGCACTCAATGGTCATCTAGGTTCCCTTCCCGTCTGCGCCTCGGCTTCGCCTGGAAGTCACACCTCTGCAGTCACAGATCTACTCCCTTCTCTTTTCTCCGAGTCACTGGGACCTCTTCCTCATTGGCTACTCTCTTCTCTTTGGCTGCTGTGTTAGAAGAATATCTGTCTCTCGGTTTTTCTCCACCTTCAAGTTTATCATCTGTCTTCCCTGGAATAAATAGTAGCTTTACTGCTAACGGCCAGATGCCGCCTACGGACTAAAAGCAAGTGCCAGTGTCTGCCTCAGACTTTCACTAATATAGATGTGCATTTTCTCATGGAAAATACCAGCACGTAACCTGCCGCCCACCAAATTCCTGTACCTCCCCGTGCCAAGGACACGTTCCCAGCCGGCCGGCCTGATGTAGTGTCTTCGGCATGAAGAAAAATACAATCCTTCGATAAGGGCCGGCCTGAACCGGTTCTCTCCAAGCGAATAACACCTCCTAACTAAAACACTGCCTATGACCTAGAAGCTTCCCAAGCTGCCAGAGCAGGAGGAAAGATGGAGTCTCTCCCGTTTAAGGCCTACCAGGCCTGAATTCAGCACAGCTCCATGAAATACCCTCACTACAGAACAGATTACCCCTAATGCTAACGAATCTATCCCCTAGGATATGTATGCAAACCCTGATCTATGGGGAAGAACACAGGATCATGTCGAAGTGCCTAATAAATAGGCTCTATACACTACTCTAACCCTTAGACTTGAATGGAAAGAGACTGAAGTCACATTAGGCCCCTTTTAACACAGAAAGGCCGGGGAAATCGAGCAATACATTTCACCCTTGACTTCAGTCTATTATACATTCATTAAATAGAACTAACATCGGTGGAAGAATAATATCTCTCCCGTTTAAGGCCTACCAGGCCTGAATTCAGCACGGCTCCATGAAATACCCTTACTACAGAACAGATTACCCCTAATGCTAACGAATCTATCCCCTAGGATATGTATGCAAACCCTGATCTATGGGGAAGAACACAGGATCATGTCGAAGTGCCTAATAACTAGGCTCTATACACTACTCTAACCCCTAGACTTGAATGGAAAGAGACTGAAGTCACATCAATAGCAGTACATTTCACCCTTGACTTCAGTCTATTATACAGAACACAGGATCATGTCGAAGTGCCTAATAACTAGGCTCTATACACTACTCTAACCCCTAGACTTGAATGGAAAGAGACTGAAGTCACATCAATAGCAGTACATTTCACCCTTGACTTCAGTCTATTATACAGAACACAGGATCATGTCGAAGTGCCTAATAACTAGGCTCTATACACTACTCTAACCCCTAGACTTGAATGGAAAGAGACTGAAGTCACATCAATCGCTCTACAACACAATAAGGCCGGAAAGATCGAGCAGTACAGCTACCGAACACCGGACAGGACGACGACTACGATGCCGCGATTGCAGCTCTCAACAAGTACTTTGATCCCCAAATGAATCCGGATTCCGAACGATTCCAACTGCGACATGCTCGCCAAGGGGAGACAGAGACAATGGACATGTACTACGCGAGGCTCCGGAAACTGGCGGCCACCTGCACTGGCATAGACCACAACGACGAGATCAGGGCACAGTTAATCACGGGATGCAAGGCCATGTCGCTGAGGCGCCTTACGCTGCGACAGCCAGGTATCTCACTGGACTACATTCTGATCCTAGCACGCTCCCACGAGCTATCTGACAAACGTGCAGAAGAAATGGAGACGGTGAGGCTGCGGAACACGCCAGGGGCGGTGGCACCCAAACCAGTGTGGATCAAGGAAGCAGTACAGAGGCACCCCGGAAGTGCATCACGATGGGGTACTGGACCAAGGCCCATCAATAGGTGCGGATACTGCGGTTTCAACCACGGAGACCAGGAGAGGTGCCCCGCGAGAGGGCAAGCATGTGCGAAGTGCGGGAAAGCCAACCACTATGCCAGCGTATGTCAGGGGCGAGGAGGCAGAGCACGTGGTGGTGCTCCACAAGGACGCCCAGGAAGCCTGAAGCATTCTCACGCTAGAGGACAGGGAGTCGGGGGTGTCACCAGACGCAACTCCAGAGACGGCGTACTACGAAGACGACGATGACGTTTTTGTCATCTCCTTCACAGGACGCGGGGGCAAGAAGAGACGCCCACCGCCCATGTGCCAAATCCAAATCAATGGATCGCCCGTACAAGCCCTAATAGACATGGGAGCGTCCGTGAATGTCATGGATTCGCAACAATTCGACCGACTACAACCGAAGCCAAAGCACATACCGAGCAAAACCAGGATCTTCACGTACGGGGGCACGGAGCCACTCCCCCTGCGGGGTATGATCGAGGTAGAAGTGTCCAGTGACTCACACACACTGACGGCGACGTTCCATGTCACGGAGGGTGGAACAGGCACGCTCGTAGGGTGCCATACGGCGGAAGACCTCGAGTTCGTTTTTTTGCAAAACAGGTGCACGACAGCCATGCGGAAGACATTTTGAAAGACTTTCCCCAACTCTTCACGGGGCTAGGGAAGTTAAAGAACCTCCAGGTAAAGCTGCATATAGATAGGAGTGTACAACCGAGAGCACTCTGGCACCGAAGGATACCACTGAACATCCGCCCGCTAGTGGAGAAGGAGCTGCAAGCACTCGAGGACTTAGGAGTCATTGAGAAGGTGTCGGGGCCCACACCATGGGCGTCGCCCCTTGTGGTGGCGCCCAAACCGAAACAACCTGGCGCCATTCGCCTGTGTGTGGACATGCGACTCCCCAATCAAGCCATCAGACGGGAGCGGCATGTGACCCCGACGATGGACGACATCGTCGCGGACTTAAACGGGGCGCAGTGGTTTTCCAAATTGGACCTCAACTCAGGATACCACCAACTAGAGTTAGCCCCGGAGAGTAGGTACATCACCACCTTCTCGACAAACGTGGGGTTGAGGAGGTACACCCGGCTCAGCTTTGGGGTGTCGTCGTCGGCAGAGGTTTTTCAGAACGTGATTCAGGAAACCCTGTTGGGACTCGTCGGAGTAATCAATCTGAGCGACGATATTCTCATATACTCCAAAACCCTGGAAGAACATCTCGCCAGACTTCGGACGACGCTACAGCGGTTGGTGAACTGTGGTCTCACGCTACATCGGAAGAAGTGTGCATTCTATCAAAGTTCGATCGATTTTTTCGGATACGTGTTCTCACGGGATGGGCTCAAGGTGGACCCTCGGAAGGCGGCGGCCATCCGGAATGCTCCAGAGCCGCAGAATCCAACTGCGATACGAAGCTTTCTTGGCATGGCCACATACCGTGGCCGGTTCCTGACGAATCTTGCCACGCTGGCAGAGCCACTGAGACAGCTAACAAAGAGCGGGACGCCCTGGGCATGGGCACCACGGGAGGACGCTGCGTTTCAAGAGGTGAAGAAGGCGCTGTTGGACCAAACAATGATGGCGTATTTCCACCCGGGGCGGAGCACGGAGTTGGTGGTGGACGCCAGCCCAGTGGGGCTCGGCGCGGTGCTGCTGCAGGAAGCAAGGCCAGGAGTCTACGCACCCGTGTCATACGCCAGTGGGGCATTATCACCAACTGAAACGCGATATGCCCAGATCGAACGCGAGATCCTGGCTATCCGCTGGGCCTGCCAGCACTTTCATCTATACCTGTTCGATCACCCGTTCAAAGTCATAACGGACCACAAGCCTCTGGTGCCGCTGTTCAGCGGATCGAATAGACTGGCACCACAAAGCATCGAACGGTGGGCGGTACAGCTGCAGGCCTATTTGTTCCAACTGATCTTTCGCCCAGGGGCCAACAACCCGGCGGACTTCTTGTCAAGGCACCCGCCACCAGGGGACGAGCGGGTCCCTTCAGATGACAGCATACGGATGGAGGCGTTTGTGCAAATGGTGGAAGAGGACGCCTGCCCGTTGGCAATCACCAAGGCGGAGATGTGTGAAGCCACAGAGCAAGACACCACGCTTCAGCGAGTCAAAGAAGCTCTTGCCCTGGGTCGTTGGCACAGGTTCCTGGATGGAGTAGCAGGCCTGGTGGAAGATGAGCAGAATGCAAGAAGGCAGCTTTGAAAAGTGCGGCATGAGTTAAGCACGGGAGAGTCAGGCCTGGTACTGAGAGGCCAGAACATTGTAGACCCACGGGACCTCCAGAGGCATCTGGTAACCATAGCACATCAGGGCCACCAAGGAGCTGGGAAGACGAAGGCGAGGCTCAGGTCCAAAGTATGGTTCCCGGGCATGGACAGGCTAGTCGATGAGGAAGTGCGGACATGCCACTCGTGCGCAATAACTGGGGCGGACCCCGTTCCTGCACCGGTGATTACAGAGGAGCCCTGCAACACGCCCTGGACGAAGTTGAGAATCGATTTCGGCAGTTTTCCGGACGGACGACACACGATGGTCATCATGGACTCGTGCACCAAGTACCCTGTGGTCGAATTGGTATCCGCCATGGCGTTCACGCAGGTGCAACCCGCCCTGGAAAAGGTGTTTGCAACGTTTGGTCTGCCGGAGGAGATAAAGTTTGACAATGGCCCGCCCGTTCAAGGGCAGGAGTTTCAGGACTTTCTACAGCGCAGAGGGGTAAGACACCGCCGAATCACACCCCAGTGGCCTCAGGCCAACGGGGAGGTGGCGCGTTTCATCAGGACCCTTAACAGGGCAATGCGCATAGGTGTGGATGAACACCAAGACACGGAAATGTGCCTCCACCAGTTCCTGTTTGCATACCGGCAAACGCCACACATAACGACTGGATGTGCCCCGGCAACACTCCTTCTGAAACGCCATTCGCGGATCTCATCCCCGAAGCGGCTACATGGGTGCCACCAGACCGAGACCCTGTGCGGACTCAGCAAAGGCGCCAGCAGACCAACGACAAGGCCACCGTACGTCGAGGGGCCAGGGTCCCGAACATCCAGGTAGGGTCGAGAGTGATCCTGAAGGACAGGCACCCCGGCTGGAAGTTCCGCACACCATATGAGCCGGAAGGATGGGTCGTAACCCGGGTGAATGGGACAATGGTCACAGCACAGAGGGGGCGGCACACAGTCGTGAGGAATGTGTCATGGTTCAGAGTGATATCGAGCAACCCGCCAAGGATTCCCAGTGACCCGGAAGACGGCGAGGATAGGGGAGAATCCGACCTTCCGCGCTGTCAGGAAGCGGAGATCGCAGGACCGGAGACCCAGACAACGTCGCAGCCAAGATGCGAGGGCGACAGTCCTATGAGCCCCAGCCACAGTGTGGTCGCGGAAGAGTCTGGCCCGGCTGGGCCTCGTGGCGGCGCCACACCTGCGCACCAGGAGCCAGTGTCTCGGAGTCAAAGATACCAGCTAAGACCGAACCCGGCTCCCAGTCAAAAGCTGAAGGACTACGCCTGTCAAGTGTACGGCAGCGTGGAGATGCCAGCGCGGCCTGGGCCGGAGGAGCCATGAGAACATTGGACACTGATGTTATAGCTACATCTCTATATATCTCTATCTATCTCTCTCTCTCTCTCTCTCCCTCTCTCTCTCTCTCTCTCTCTCTCTCTCTCTCTCTCTACTGTGGTTCTCCACATTGATGTTTCGCTGGTTGTTCGGCCGGCTAAAGGTTTGGAGGGATGTAGAGGGCCACTCGGCCTCTAAGTGCCCGAACGTGAGCACGCACCCCTCGTGACCGGGCTCGGTTCGAGGCTATATAATAAACGGGCCGAGGTCGCACGTGACCTTACGGCCAGAGCGTACACCAAAGTAGTCGCCTGCCTTATTGTCCAGCCCGTAGTCTAGGCCGTATACCCCGTAGCCAGAACCAGCACAGGGGATTGGCCGTTCAGTTCACAGTAGGCTGTCAGTCGGAAATCGACCGCTGCTGCAGGGAAACCATGTCCTGGCTCCTGTGTCCGACCATCACTCAAACTCACCATTCGGAGTCAAACCCAGAACTTTCCCCTCCCCTACAATCGCACATCAAAGTAGGAGGGCATGCGCTTGCTGCGACAAACTGTCACCACCAGTCTCACGTCTAACTGCCAGATCCTGACTACCTCCCCTTAAGTCACTCCCCTAGCAGAGCACAGATCGGCCTGCTCCAACCTGCACGAGATCCGTCAAACGTCACAGGACGACTGTGTATTCACCAACATCACATGAGGCACGCGCTATCTCCACAGCCAAGGAGCACTTTGGAATATCTGCAGAGGGCTAACAATTGCCAACAGACAGCGGGGATACTCCAATTCGAGTGCACTTTACTTAGTATACTCCCTCTCTCTTCATCACGACTGCCAGAGTATGTTCAAACGAGGGATTGGCTAGCTTTTTTTTGTTATTAGCTCCACATCACCTTCTCCTCCCCAACCCCCAGGGTGCAGTTCACATTGGGTAATCCTCCTACAGAAGTACCTCAGAGGTAGGCACATTGTGTGGAAGCTCCTGCATGCAGGCATCCTGTTCGGAGGGTGGCCCTCAAAGAGCTAGTTTAGACCTAGACACCCAGGATGATATTAGTAATGGAAGTAATCCAATAATCAGCACAGAAAACAATGCACTCTTGGTACAAAGCATTTTGAACGATTCTGAAAATAAACAGTGCAATGTGTACTGCTTGTATTTGATGAAAAAAATTAAAATAAAGGGTCAACAAAATCGTTTTCGGAGGGTGGGGTGAGCTTGCTCTAACGTTGTGGCTTCCCTGTCTTTCACTCAGGGGACCTATCCTGTGGTTGAATTTCTTCTGGTCCTGAATAGTCATAATACCACACATTTAAAGACACTTCCCTTATTTGAACTTGTGCACAGCGAGCCAGGTACCATAGATCAGCTGTATGAGTGCTGCCTCTGTTTACCAAATACCCCATCTTTCATTGCAGTATGTTTTATGTGTCTGTATGTGGGGGTCATTTGGCTTCCATGTTTTGAGGCTTTGATGTGTTACAGTGCAACTAAGGTGAAACTTTCAGCTCCCCTCCCCAAGTTGTTATCACTGGTTTGTCGCATATCTGGACGTAAGTCAGGCAGCGGATATCATGGCTTCTAGCACCACTCAGAAGAGGGGAGGTGGAATGCTCCGCATCCCACACCTGACGAAAAGGCAGTTAAGCATTTCCCATCAAGGTGTGTGCCAAAGAAGTCTGGCTTGGTGAGTGTTTGCTGCTTTTCTTTTGTTGCACAACCATGTTTTCCGACTGTTTCTGCATTAGACACATCAGACCGAGAACATTACCACTGAATTCTCTCTGTAGCCAATACCCATCTTGAGGTGTACATGGTTAGAAGACATTAATGCCAGGAAGATCACTTTATGTTTGATGTTTTCTTAAAGCGCTCTGTCTTCTGGAGACCAAGGTCTACAGCAAGCACAGAGTCAGTGCAGTATGCCATCTGTACTATGCAATGTAAACGTAACATAAATAACTCTGGACTATGCAGATCTCAACAAATTGCGACTTTGACAGCTTCACCCTGGGTTGCCATCTCTGGAAAAGGATGGCCTAGTGTGACATTGGAACTTTAGATTTCCAGGTGAACTAGATTAAAAACAAAAGTACACAGGAAATTAAAATTTCATGTTGGGGCAGTCTGATGCTATCTGCTTGATGTATACATCTACAATGTTTCTAGAAGATTTGATTCATCCTGTCTTAGTCATGGGTTCAAGACCTTCTGATAACATTGTTAATGTTATTTATTAAATTACACGCCTGCACTGTATGAGCCGAATGACCAGGAATCCTCTGTCAGACAGCTTCTAATTCATCAATAAAATCTGAGAAGTTCAAAGTAAACAAGCATTGGCATAGCCAATAGGTCTCGCCTTTGGGACCTTATTAGTGTTTAGCCATGCAACAGTTGATATTGTGCTGCATAACTAAATACTTATAAGGTCCCAAAAGCGAGACCTATTGGCTATGCCAATGCTTGTTAAATTATGGTACACCAAAACACGCTGTTACTGTACTACACGATTCCACAAATCCCTGGCGCCTGGATTTTATTCACCCACTACTCTGTTGAAAGACAAATGGAAGGCAAACATTGTCAGATAAATCAATGAACGAGAATTTGACAATTGCCTAAAATGTACCAAAACAGTGATGAGAAATGCACAATGTAAATTCACACAATATAAACCAGACGTACTAGTCCCCAGCCAGGCTACCTAAAATGACCCGGATGCATCACATCTTTGCAGAAGGCCAAATGCAGACTAATATCACATGGCGTGGGAATGTGCTCTGATCCAACAGTACTTGGAAGACATAATGGCAACAATCTCAGAAGTAGCTGGGAAAAGACTTGTGATATCCCCACTGTTGTGTTACAAGGGCAATAACATAGATAAACAAGCATTGGCAATGCCAACCGGTCTCGCCATATTGATGAGTTTAGTGGTCTAGTTCTTAAAATAAATTATTAATATTATGTGATTTTTATGAGATGAAAAAGTAGTGTGTAATAGAATACAGCAGATGTTTCAGATTTTTGAAACAAAACATTTATTAACACAGCAAACGTTATTATTGTATTTTTACATTCACAAAATATATATATTTTTTGTTTTTACTGTAATAAAATGATGACAGTATTGAAGCTTACCCACCTAAGCAGGTAAAAACAATTTGTCTTATATTAAATAAACCTGCAGATAAAGTTATAACGCCGGTGTTAATGTATCGAGAGCTCCATAAACAATAGCAACCGGAGCAATACCACCCCCTCCCTCGGGCCCACGCTTTGCAGTGGCTTCATCTCCACTACCATTAGGTTCTGAACGTTTTTGAAACTGGTTTTAGCTATGTTTTGGGGCCGCTGTTAATCCAGCGATATATTGTAAAGTGAGGTTGAAGACTACACGATGAAGGCAACAGTAAGAAATGAAACAATGTGAAAGAGAGAAGTAAGGTGGGGTCAACAAATAGTAGAGGAAGGATATAAAATGGACTAACAAAAATGTAATTACTGATGGAAAATAAAAGTATGAAGAGAATGGAAGGAAACAAAAACATTGTAGTGAATATGAGCGCTAGGGGCCGTAGGAAAGATTAAGCAAGCTGTAGCTTATAATGAGATAGTGCTGAGATGACCTGCTATGAAGTTATCTGCTGTAGCTGCTGCGCTATACTACGTCAATAAAGGCACGGCACAAAATACAGGTTTAAATAATGCTACCTAAGTGCAAGCGCTTTCAAAAGCTTACACACCTTGTTAAAGAAAAATGAAAATTTGCGCATTATAAAAATTGTGTGGCAATGTTAACAAGACAATCTGTCAACTGCACGTATAAACTGTGTTTAAAACACTGTGAAAACAAACACACACAAGATCCTGTAAATAAACCGGAGCGTGTGAGACAGTGAGGCACGTCAGCTATATGTAATCACTTAGTGTCTAACGTGGAACACATTAGACGCCGTTAGAACTATTGCTATTATATATTTTAAAAAAAACAGATATAGGAAGCACCAACTTATTGTAAGCAACTAATAACAATGTGTTTTATATTACATAAACCTGTCGATAAAGTTATATGGGCGGTGTTGATGTACCAAGAGCTACATGAACAATGGGTCCGGAGCAATACCTAGAGCGTTCCTTGGGGCCCCACTCGTTGTAGTGCCACACTATTAATCCAAATAGCCTTTATTTCCACTAACATTATGTTCCGTGCAGGGCAAGCAGCGGTGCGGGTAGCTGAAGAACGCCCGTGGTGCTGTAAGTTGCACAGTGACGCACTCCCAGTGTTGTGAATGTCAACACAGCGTGGTACGGATGTAACTGACGGGAGCTCTCAGATACCTGTGTTACCGCCACACCCTGCCCGGGTCCACCCATCGCATGTGCAAATTGGGAGGTTATATCATGTGGCAGGCACCGATGCCAGATCCGCACCACCCAACCCTCAGGGACCTCATTGGCCCAGGGACAGCCCCTGCACGCCTCACCCTTCTCTTCGTTTGTCCGGTTTTAAAGAGGTCACTGTGCCGTGTAACCCAAAAAAGTTCCAAGGAACAGATCAGGCGCGCAGTTATGGAGTAACGCCTGGTGTGACTCCTCTCAGGTAATCTAGACAGACCACAAAGTCAGGGCGCCAACACAAACTTAGAACTAGAAACAGTTTCAAAACATGCTGCACACAAGCTGCCGCTGCCACCTGGGGACGACACACATTCAGTGGGTGCTAACCGACCATGTGAACTAACGAAACAATAGATTTCATGGTGTCTGCTTAATACGGAGGCATTATTTTCCCAAGGGTTTCTGCTTCGGGGTTGGGGGTTTATACATATTTTACTAGACTTGCCCCTCAAAAAGAGACGGTTTTCACAGGATAAGTGAGGTGTTGATTTACCCAACCTCCTCATGCAGCTGGTAACGGAGTGGGGTGCTCATATAGCGGCCTGTGATGACCATCTGCAGGTGGTGAACTGTAGAGACCACCGTGGCAGGCGCTGCCGAAGCTCTCCTGGTGCCCCCGGAGAGCAGGGTACTGCATATGAGGGAGTAGCGCCGAGGGTCACAGGTCACTGCTGCAGGGCAGTTTGTGCAGTCCGGTGCCTGCGCCTTCTGCAGCCACCTTCATGACGCATGCGCGGGCATGGCCTGCAAGAACTCCTAACACCCCGGTGACTGCCAGACCCACGCGCACTCCGCCCAAAGAAGCCTGACGCACACGATGGGAGATGTCCACCGCTTTTAAATGAACCAGTGGGCTCCTTCGAGTAGCCGCCTTACACACACTAGCGCCTTGAAAACCTCTCAGGTGTACAAACAAGCACCGGACCAGCTTTGCAGTGTAAACACCCAGGCATAGCACTTCAATAAACAGGTAATGTACTTGCAGCACCGTCCCCTCGGTTCAAATGTAAAAAATAAAACCCACACCAAAGAAGAGTAGTCAGGCAGGTGATCTACAGGTGAGGAGGAGGGAGTGGAACCCGTCGCGCTTGACTTTGTCCTGTTTAATTTCCCTGCTTGTGCTGTCTCTGCCTTCCTCCGTCAATTGGCCCATGTTGCAAACATTAAAGTAGCTCCTTTTGCATAAAAAAGACGTTGTATGCGCATGCGTTCTGTACAGGATAGGACAGGTCAGGCAAAATATAGTGCAAACTCACCAAGCCAATCCCAGGAGAAAACAAGCCTTTACAAATGCAATAGGACTCGTAATTACCCTAGACCTATTGCATTGTAAACAAAAGTGCGGATGTCCAAGAATGTACAAACGGGAAGGGGGGTGGTGGTGGTGGGCAGGGAAGACACAGACTTCGGGAGGGAACGGGGGAAGGCAGGGGAACAGAATAGTTTTTCAAGTAAAGGGGCCGAAAGCCATGGAAGGAGAAAAATGACGACATGGCCGTCAGGAGACGGGATTAAGTTGCTGAAAACCAATCAGAGAGCAGCATTTACAATTTCGGCCAATCAAAAAGATAGGCGGAAAGTGGGCAGAGCTTCCCCCGCTGTACTTTATACAGCATCTCTCGACGAGACAGCGCATGCGCTGCCTAGGCGAGACCTAAAAAGGAGAAACAAATTCATAGCGAGGAAAGATTTGGAAATGAACTGAAAGGCAGATAGACCTCCGAATAGAAATTTATGGCTGGGTGATGTTAAAAAGTGGTTGGCAGCTGAAGCAGCATCCATCGATAGGCAAAGGAGGTTGACAGGTAGAAGCACATCACACAATGGCTGCAGCACCATAATATTGGCTTTAGAGAATAAATCAGACGATGCCCACGTGAAGAGGTTCATACTCAGTGCTATGCATAGAGGAGCTGGAAATACAACCTTATACTTATAAAAATGACTTGCCAGATCATCCTTAAGGGTTAACTGAGTTTGGGGGAACACCAAAGGTAAAAATAGTCAAAAGAACCTAAGCATCAGCCATGGCCAGCCAAACTGGAGAAAACACCTGGAGGGAGAAAAAGAAAATGTACATTCTCAGAAAAGGAATTGCAGGTACTTACAGAGGAGTGCTGTGAGAACCATAATGTCCTATTTGGAAGGGCATCAATGATCATTCTAGAGTCACCCACCGCTCCACTGATGGAATTTGCAAGAGGTGGTATGACCTCAGGTCACCCACACAACAAAAGGTGGCCCAACGACACTTAGAATCCTGGTAAACAGGAGACGGCCCAACAACAATACCACCACCCACTGCAAAGTCAATGGTGGGGACCACACTGGAGCCTGAGGCTGTCGTGGGTATTGTGAACATTGACAGTTCTGCACCAGGAACATCACAAAGTAAGTGTATAATATTTACTTTTGTCACATCTAAGACCACACATCTATATCCAAATCCACATAGTCCAGCAGCATACATCAGATGGTTGTTCTCCAAATGTTAAGTATCTTACCATGATAGTGCATTATGGGCGATAAAGTCAGCTTTGGAGTCATATGTACATTTATTGGGCCACACATCATGTGGGTGAATATAATATATCTCATTTGTCCCACAGATCTCCCTGAGGTACATAGTGAGGAAACCAGTGTAATTGAAGTGGATGATGCCAACATGGTAGCAGAGGAACCCATCCCTATAGACAGTCACCCAAGCACCACACCACCCCAATGTAGCACTGTTTCACTGTCACCAGAGGGCGCAACAATGGAGGGCGATGATGTCCCTCTGCCACCAAGTCCCATCCCACAGCCAAGTGTGAGCCAACACCAGCGTGTTCCAGTGCGTGGCTAAAAAAGGCGTAGTTAGGCATGTGTAGCTGTTGAAGATGAAGCCAACGCACAGTTGTTTGTTGGTCTAGAGCAGTGTTCCTCATAGTACGGCCCGCGGGCCGCTGGCGGCCCGCCAGGCCTTCATTGGCGGCCCGCGGACCTTGATCGAGATCGAGTACAGTGCACTTCTCTGGAGTAAGCAGGGAAGATGGCCGCAGGAGCAAACGTTGTGAATGCGCGTTTAATACGTAATCACAACGTTTCCTCCTGCGGCCATCGTCTCTGCTTTCCTCCGATTGGCCTGCCTGCCTCTGACGTCACAGGAAGCCCAGGCCCTTTAAAAGTCAGCGGTAACTAGCGCTAGTTACAACTGACTTTTAAAGGACCTTTTGGTGAGCTTCCTGTGCCCCTGGTGTCACGACGTCCTTCCAGCCCCGGAGAACCTTCGCAGCAGCGCCTGCACAGGTATGTGTTTTTTAATCGTTATGTACATTTGGCTCCTGCGCACAGCCTCCCCAAGCCCCTATAAATTAAACTGTGAGCGCATGCCCCGGTGACGGACTCTAAGCCTCCGAGTCTTCCCTCTCTTTCGGTCTCGCTCCTCAGTGAAAACCAAGACTCCAGGAAACGGGTATTACCTTCTCTTTCCTCCTTTCCTTATTTGCTGCCCTGTGAAATGGATCCAAAAAAGAAAACATGTCTATGGACGTCTGCATTTTCTGGATAGGGCCGACTGCAGGCGAGGCGATTTTATATCAAACCAGGATCTACCACAAAAGTATTGCCCAGACTCCATACCGGGGTGAACTGGAAGACTCTGAGGGAATTCCCACCTGGAAACGTGAACACTAAATACTGCAGGAAAGGGATGTATGTGTTCGCTGCACAGAGGATTGAACGCCATTTAACGGCTCACATATAGCCTGCAAAGGGAAGGGCTCTACATGCATAGAGCGCAGGAGGGAAGATTGCATATCTATAGCCTGTAGACTGGAAGTCTGCACACGTGCACTCTACAGGGAGAACTGCACACACACGAACACTGTGTGGTCCTTCAGGGAGGGAGACAGAGAGGGAGGGAGACAGAGAGAGAGGGAGGGAGACAGGGAGAGAGAGAGGGAGGGAGACGGAGAGAGAGGGAGTGAGACAGAGAGAGAGAGGGAGGGAGACAGAGAGAGGGAAGGAGACAAGAGGGAGGGAGACAGACAGACAAGAGGGAGGGAGGGAGACAGAGAGGGAGACTAGAGGGAGGGAGGGAGGGAGGGAGGGAGGTACTGAGACAGAGAGAGGGAGGGAGACAGAGTGAGGGAGACAGAGGGAGACAGAGACTGAGGGAGGGAGAGAGAGAGGGAGAGAGAGAGAGAGAGAAATAGACAGAGAGAGGGGGAGACAGAGAGAGGGGGAGACAGAGAGAGGTAGAGTGATAGAGGGAGAGTGATAGAGGGAGGGAGGGAGCCAGAGCTAGATAGATAGATAGATAGATAGATAGATAGATAGATAGATAGATAGATAGATAGATAGATAGATAGATAGATAGATAGATAGATAGATAGATAGATAGATAGATAGATAGATAGATAGATAGATAGATAGATAGATAGATAGATAGATAGATAGATAGATAGATATGTGTGAATGCCGGGTCTGGTGGCTCAGTGGACGAAGGCGTCTGCTGCAGGGGCCTGTGTTCAACCTCATGGTCACAGTTTTTTTTGTTGCTCTAGCCCCGCCCCCTCCCCCACTGACCCCGCCCCCACCGGTGCGGCCCTCTGCCACAAACCACACTGTAAATTTGGCCCCCGAGAGAAAGTTTGTGAGTACCCCTGGTCTAGAGGCATCCTTGCTCCAAATTCAACGCCTGCAAAACAAGCAGTTAAAAATTATAAGCAGGAATGTGCATAACATGCAGCAGAGCATATCTGTTGGCTTTGACAATATTGGGACACAATTGGCAACAATGAATACTAATGTAGCGAGCCTGACCACTGCCATGCAGGAAGAATTCCCGGAAATGGGGGCTGACCGTGCCTATCAGAGGCATCAAGATCGCAGTGCTGCAGCAGAATGGACTGGCTAAGTCATTCCATTGGTCGTTTGGCCAATTCTACTAACTACAAGCCTCGCTAGAAGAAACATTACACTGCAGGTGGCAATGGGACACCTCAGCGGTGACGCTGCCAGGGGCCTAGGGCAGATCACTTCTGCTGTTGAACAGCTACAGATCACAATGATAGCAAGAGGTGCTGGTAATGCCCCTCAACATAGTGAGATTTCAAGTGTGAGCAGCATATTAGCCAATGATGCCCGTGCCCTGCACCGCAGCAG
Organism: Triturus cristatus; assembly: GCF_964204655.1. Classification (NCBI taxonomy): domain Eukaryota; kingdom Metazoa; phylum Chordata; class Amphibia; order Caudata; family Salamandridae; genus Triturus; species Triturus cristatus. Next base: position 1,146,708,280 of record NC_140590.1, on the reverse strand, counting down.
CAGCTGTACCCCTGTTGGAGACCAAGCAGGAACAGTGCATTTTGGACCTAGCCACAAAAAGCATTGATGGACACATAATCTTTGCTCGGCATTTTCACATGGCTATAATTTGTTTGTGATTTAACCAACATTTGTTGTATTGTACTTACCACTTGATAATCATGCAGGTTCAAATTAAACTAAAAAAAGAGTAGCCTGACATTAAAGATTGGTTTAGTTTGCAATATTGTCTATGCGTACATCATTTCAGTGAGCGCAGAGTAACTCATAACTTCCCTTGCAAAGTAATGTGCTGCTATTTGAGCCCGTCGGCGTCTCCCCTCCACTGCTATCAATACTCCAGGCTGTTGTAGAGGGGCTTCTGGCTCTTCATCTTCCAAATTTGTACCTCCAAATTGAGGAGTAGCCCGCGTCTGGCCGCTATGTTGTGTAAAATGGCACATGTTGCCGCAATTTTGCAGGCTATCTCCGGAGCATACTGGAGTGCACCCCCGCTTTCGTGAAGGCACTGGAATCCTGATTTGAGCATGTCAAAGATCCTTTCAATGACAGCTCTGGTGTGTCGATGGGTTGTAGCACCTCTCATTTTGGTCTGCGGGGGCTAGGTATAGGGTCATAATCCAAGGTTGAAACGCATATGCACTGTCACCTAGCAAAAGAAAGCTAAGTGTGAGCATGGCAGAACCTAATAATAGACAGACACATATATGTCCTCTACCTTACAGCATCACATCACCTTACAAATAGCCATAATCAAACTCCCTACGTCCCTGGCGTTGTTGTACTCCACTGTGCCTGAAGATGTATGTGTCATGGGTGCTCCTTGGGAATTTCACTGCTATATCTCGGATGACATTATGGGCATCACATACCACCCGGATGTTGAGGGAATGGCTAATATTCCTATTTCTGAACAGATATTTAATATGTGCTGGAGGACAAATAGGAACATATGTCCCATCTGCACACCTTAATACATGAAGATAGTTGGCAATTCTGTAGTTTAATTTGGTATTGTGTATTTCCTCTGCATTCATGGAAAGGTATATGTAATTGTTCATGTGTATGAGCATGGCATCTAGGAACCTCTTAAAGAAAATTGACAGTGCACTTTGGGACATCCTCCCAGTGACAGCAATCACCTCCTGATGGCTACCCGAGGCCAAAGGGTGCAGTGTGCACAACACTTGCACTTGCGTGGGGTGGAACTGCTGCACAGGGTACTGCTTTCTAGATGTGGTTTAAGCATGTCTATCAAATCTAATATAACAGCCCTACTCAGCTTGTATTTCTCATAGATTTCCTCCTCTGTCTGTTGGACTATGGTAAGCCTGATTCTAAAGAGCTTCTCCTGTCTCCTCCTTCTACTCTGCTGGGCGGCCAGGAAACCCATCCTCATCGCAATAACATAAAGTACAGCCATTTTGGGAACCCCAGATGCATTCTGGGCCACCTTTTATATCTTACACACAGTTACCACCTGAATGGAATCAGTGCAAATCTGCATGTGCAAATAGGCATTTTAGCTACTAGTCGCAAATTGCAACACCCTCGAACATATGGTGTGCGACTTGCAAATACCGATTCTATATTTGCGAGCTGCAAAAAACGGTTGCTAACAATACCAATTCACAAATCGGTCGCATCGGTATTTTTGGATTCCAAATGGCGTTCATACATATCAAAACGTAACTTTTTTAGTCGTAAATAGGTTTGCGACCAATTTGCGAGTCACACATTGTTTGTATTTCTGGCCCTAAGTGCAGGAGTACTGCAACACCAGATATCACGTCTTACGACAGAGATTTCCACTTGATTATTCTTACTGAATGGTGGTTTTGAGGACTGGATGATCCAGTCTACGCCTCTGAGAAATATGCCATGCAAGGGACACAGACTTTACACGTGTTGTATGGGGCACTGATCCCTCTCACCCCACAAATGTGGTATTTCAAGTTTGGGTAGATACAGTCACGTACCACGGATGGTCCCGACGCCTAAAATGGAAGACCCTTTTATGGGAAGGGTACTGTTTCTGGCAGGTCACAGGGCTACAAGGAATCAAAAGTTGAGATCTAACTGGCATCTCATGTCTGGGAGTTCTTATGAATAGGATCACAATCAAATCTTTTGTTGAGCTGCAGGAAGAGCATGACCTTCATTGGGACCAATTTTACTGATACCTGCAACTTAGATATACTCGTGCCATATGTTTCTGGCCTGGAGAACCGCCAGGAATAAAGGGCATTGAAGGCGCAGGGCCTGATAGGGGAGCTCATAACCCACAAACTATCTTGCATATACCACTCCCTTGTCATAAATACTCCTGACTCCTTTTCCTGGCTGCGTTCAGCTTGGGCTCAATACCTAGGTTTGGTAACTGATGGCGATTGGCAGAAGGCACTTTTCTGCATACCTTGTGGCGCTGGTCCGCCTTGCAGCCATACTGGAAGGAGCTGGGGGGACCCTAGCGGTGGCTGTGGGGCTGTCTTTGATCCTGGGAGGAAAACTTTGCATCCTTGCCATATGGGGTGACTACGAAGGTACCAGATGTCAGTGTTTCTTTTGCAATTTGGGATTGGTAATAGCCCGACAAAATGTTGCACAAGTATGGAATTCCCCTCCATTACCTCAGATGGAGCAATGGAGTAAAGACATGGACTAGCGCACGGGAGTCGAGCAGTTCATCTATGAAGCGAGAGGTTGTCCACATAAGTTTAAGAAGGTTTGGGGCCCGAGGAAAAACTCCTATTGACTCCTATAGAATTTGAGTGCAAGGAGGTGCCCGCCCCCATGACATTTGTGTCACCCCTTCCGAACCCTCAAAGTGCCTGTTGGAGCCCCAGCATTTTACTATCCCTCTGGTCAACGTTGCATGCTTTGGTTACACTACTTATTCAAACCCACCTACGTGCTGGCCCTTGTAAGGCATTTTTTTTTACTGTTGATCTGGTTTTATTAAAAGAATGGCAAAATAAGTTGGCCTTAGGCCGAATGGAGGTCTCTTGTAGGGTAGTCAGCCACGAGTCTAGTGGCCCGTTTTCCTTGTATGCATTAGGGCTTATGGCTATCTCTCCAGGCTCCTGCCGTTTCCCCTGCAGCACACTCTGGTCCTGGCCGGCCTTCTTGCGGCTCTGTAGGCGAAGCACTCGTGCACCTGTGGGCCTACCCATCTCCCCCAGGTAGAAACCCAGGGGCTTATTTACAAGCCCTTCGCACCGCCGGTGCGTCACTTTTAATATGGGAAAAAGTGGCATATCGGCGGCGCAGTGGGCTTGTAAATAAGCCCCCCTGATTTTAAGAACACGCCTGAACGTGTGCCTTGAATTAAAGACGTATGTGCCATGAATTAAAGATGCGTCATTGACTTTTCCAGTTACAGCTGCGTTTGGGGAGCTGGTACCAGGGCTGGCGCTTGGCGTAGGCAGGTGTCCAGGGCCCCACGTCTGCTCGCAGCCATGGGGACTCGCACCTTTAAAGACTTCGGAGTTTCAAGGCCCAGTGGGCCCCCCCCGAAGAGTTTATATGTTTTCTTTTTTTCATTAATTTCCCCTGCTGCTCCCTCTCTTTAGGCCTATACGCTGCATCTTCATGATGATGGCAGCGATTAGACAGGTACTTATAGAGCCCGGAACCTCCAAGTAGTCCCCAGCCCCAACCCCAGCACTCCCACAATCAAAATTGTCAGACCATGAATGTGGGTTGAAGAATGGCCATGTTTAATAACCAACAGATAAACACTTATTCATAAACATGACAAAATATTCTTTAAAAACTCATTTCATCAATTCAACTTTACATTTTAATATTTACAGGTGTTACCTTTGATCATAACCACCGGTTATGAATTATCTATTTCCTCCAGCACCAAGGGGCTCTCAGGCTTGCCCCTCTTACTGAGAACCATGCAAGGCGCAACCCACCTGCGTCCTTGAGCGGTGAGCCCCTAGCCCTCGATCCTTGTTCGTCCTTTCCGGGGCCCACCCCTCTACCACCAGGCTGCGAAGGAGGCGTTCGTGACCTGGCACCCTTGCCTCCCCAGCCGGTGTCCTCATTCTCTCTGCGAGGAGCTTACCGTCTCTCCCCTCAGTGCTGGCCTCGGGAGTATGTAAGTAGGCCTCCAGTTACCCCGGAAATCAATGTTGTGTGGTCTCTTTTCAGCCAATACCTACCCCAAACCTCTAAACCAAGGGACGGGTGGGTGGGAGATCGCAAAACTGTTCCTGTTCAGGTGGCTACCGGTGCAGAGAGGGCGAACGAGGTGAGTCCAGGGGCTAAATAGCCCCCACCTCGGCTCCACCCCGTCCGGGCCAGGCCCGACCGGCATGCGCCACGGCCTGACCCGGAAGTACTTTGTTCGGCCAGCAGCCCACCGGGCTACTGGCCTGCACCCGAAACTAGAGAGGGGGGGTGTGGCTTGGGGCCTGGGGGGCCGGGCCCTAACAGCACCCTCACCAAGGCTCACGCTTTTCCAAGTGCCCTTAGGTGTGAAGTGCGCCCTGCCCCTGTATGAAGGAAAAGCAGGACGCACAACAAACGATAGAATGACGTCCCACCACATGAAGACTGCTCACCTGGGATGAGGGAAAAACGGGAAAGGAAGCATAGAGATGAGAAAAAAGGGTTAGACAAAAAGAATAAAGTGAGGAGGGGGGGAGCAGATAGGTGTGAGAATGGTATGGCGTGAGATAAGAGGTGCAGGCAGGGGAGCAGAATCAGCATATACAAGTGGCTTGAGCAGGACTTTAAGGGGCAGACTTACAACTTCTGGTGCATCCCTGCAAATCAGCAGGGATGCGCCAAGAAAGATGCGGCACGCAAAACTACCTGTGCACCACCATGGATGCGCTGTGGCTCACGGATAGGCAGATGCGTGACGTATCTGCTGGCGTAAGGTTGGCGCAGTGCGAGAGTCGTGTCGCGGGGGCGACGCAACTCCAGCACTGTGCCAACCCGGCCTATCTCCAACAATCTGCGTCACGCCTTACGCCTGCTTCAAGCAGGCGCAAGGTTTTGACGCCAAGGCGTTGAAAAAGTGACTGAGTGAAATCTTGTAGATTTCACTGCATCACTTTTCTGAGCCTTTCCTCCGACAGAACGCCCACACTGCGACGGAAAGCCCACATGAAACCTGACGCAGGTTTCATGTGGCGCAGTGATTTACAACATGACGCATCTGCCTAGATGCGTCACAAAAGTGACGCAACGGCGGGGTAAAAGTGTCGCAAGGGGCTTGTAAATCTGCCCCTAAGTGTCTTAGACCCCCTCCCCCCACCCCGCAGTAAATTACAACGGATATTGAAACGGAACCCTGTCTGGTCCTATATTCATGTCCTTAACTTGACCTACAAAGCCACTGGTCTATTGTCTGCACAATGTAGGTATAACACATTAGCCTGGTCGGACTATCCTATAGGGCAATCAGGCTGTGCCTGACGGTCTAACCTGTCAGGTCAGTATGTAGGCAGTTTTTAGGTCTCGCTGAGTCAGCGCGTATGGGCTGCTCGGAGAGACTTTAGTAGGTGAGTTTTCAAAGTGCTGTTGGCTGGCGACAAGCTTGCGTTCACGCGAGCGTGCACGCGCAAACCGCCAACCTTTAGCAGCACTTTGAAAACTCACCTACTAAAGTTCTTCCGTGCAGCGCATGCGCGCTGACTCAGCGAGACCTAGAACATGTACATTACGCCGGCGATGCTTCCGTAAAGCAGCTCGCCTCCGCCAGGTCTTTGGGGACGCAGCTTCCCAGCAAGTAATAAAAGCGGCTTGTACTGTTAATGTCTCACCTACTCTTTACCACGGTTGTGACAGACCCCTTTCACTTGGCACCCACTACACCTCTCGAGGTTTTTGACACATTTCCTAACCAAGGACGGTGTATTTCTTGACATAATACACAACTCAACGGCACGCGCTCCACGTGATAGACATTACTCACTCTCAACTGTCAAAGCGCTTGAAGGGGTCATAAGTATAGCTACCGGTATCTACTTAAAATCATTACTACTGATTTCGACCTTTGTAGATTTATTCCAGAAGTGTTTACTTGTTTGTCTTGAAATCCTGACTCACCTGCACACCCATGGACTCACATCCCATTTTCTGTACCCAAATAGCCACTTGTTAACATTTTTATTACCCTACAGTTACAAAACCTAAGGATCTTGTTAATGTTTCCCAATTCTTCTTGTCCTTTTATCTCCCCCCCCCTTTAAAAAGGACTTCTTTGTATTAATTCCCAACTACTTTCGGTTTACAGCTAAAATTGGTTCCCAGCATTTTCTATTAAAGCGCGCTAGAGCCTGCTCATGTCAATTTCATTATATAATGCTGATTTTTCTTTCATACCCACTTATTATTATGAATACATCCATATATATATATTTCTAATTTTGTAATACGTGCTTGCCCTTTACAATTTGGAACATAAAAAAATCAATACTGTATAAAAATGTAGTCGCTCACTCGCACATCGACAATCCAATCCATTTAGGTTTCAGTTGAACATCAAATTAATCTGTCGAGTTTTTATTTTGGTCCATTTACCACCAGAGTCGCGGGAGGCTGCTGATAAAACCACACTTGGGGGCAGGAGTACAGCCTGATAAAGAACAGCTGAGCTGAGCTCGTGTGGCGGGAGCAGCGCTCATAATGTGTCATTTCAGTAAAATCGTGGGCGTGGCTTCCGGACAGGAATTATGATGTCTGTGTAGGTTTTATCTGGAGGTTTACGGAGCGCCGGGGGAGATAAGGGCGTCAGCAAGATAACGGAGCGACGGAAAGGCAAGCCGCGAGACTCACGCCCTGCAAAAATAAACTCGCGTGGTCTCGAATATCCCGTTACAGCTAAAACAAACAAGCAGTCGAGTATACCCCCCTTATACTTGAAAACGGCCTACCCACTCTCTGAATGGCAACGTTGTTTTAATTTTAATGTATATGGTCGCAAAACAGCCACGGTTCGCGGACTTTAGCATTCGCCTGCCTAGAAACTTAGAAAACATATTTTGCCAAAAATATTTGTGATACACGAAATTTCGGAACGGTTCATCAGTCCTCCGACTCCAGTTATGTGCGATCTGCTGACTTTTCACAAACTATATAAAACAAGCATTGGCATAGCCAATAGGTCTCGCCTTTGGGACCTTATAAGTGTTCATCCATGCAACACTTGATGTTGTTGCACCAAGGATATTGTGCTGGATAACTAAACACTTATAAGGTCGAAAAGGCGAGACCTATTGGCTATGCCAATGCTTGTGTACAAGAAGCACATGAGAATTCAGTAGGAAACTGGTTTGAGGAAAAATGTACCTCTCTACGGTTTTGCTCTCCCTGTAAGACTTTTTCTGCTCAGACTAGTGTCATGTGGGCACAATTTAAGACAGAAGTTGCACTCATGAAATGGCAAGACATTTTGCAAAATTTGCTTAAACACAGAATTTGTGAATTTCAAAAGAGTTTGTCTATGTAATGAAAATGTTGCCAAGGCCTAATGTGGATACATGGTCCACTATTGTGACTTTTGGAGAAATCTATGTCTACCCTATAGGGCACAATTATTAATTTCAGCAGGGGCTTCACAGCCTTTCATCCTTCTTAAATTTACAGTGTGTATCAATGAGCGGACTGCAGAAGTCTGCTGGAGCAAGTGCTACACAAAGCACGTCACAATAATTGTGCAATCAAGAAACCTGTTTCTGCGGAAGTTGAGGTTGCAATAGAAACAAAGTACAACACATAACAATCATTGGCAAAGCGACGTGCTGACAATCTGCTTTTAACCCTGTCAATGCTTGTTTTTTCATTTTTTTCGTGTGGAGAGCTGCTAGACAATTGTCAATATATTAAAAAAATGGTTAACAGCTAATATTTTTTGGTCTCGAAAGCACACATTGCTATAGCAATCCGTGGCACTGAGTGGAACTACTGTAAAAGGGCATAATGTCGATGCTCACTGTGAAGTTAGCCAATGGCTAAAGTGGGCTGACCCATTGCCCCTGCTCTGTTATAGTGAGCATGAGAAATATGAATGAAACAACAGACAAATAGATAAAGAGAGCAGTAGCGGTCCGTGGAGGGAGTTTGGTGGGGCAGTGAGGCGGGGCGAGGGAGGGGCAGGGTGGGGAAATGTGAACACCGGAATATGGATGAACGGAGGTAAGTACACATTTAAATAAATAAAACAAATTTCGTTGCGCGCGCTGCATCGCATTTTGGGATGCAGCGCACGCAAAGGAATTCGTTTTATTTATTTAAATGTGTACTTACCTCCGTTCATCCTTATTCCGGTGTTTACATTTCCCCACCCTTCTCCTCCCCGGCCCCGCCTCTCTGCCCCACCGAACTCCCTCCACGGACCGCTACTGAAAGAGAGATGTCTAAAAGCCCCTACAAGTAAGTGTACTATATATACATTTTAGTAAAATCGAAAGGTGTAGGCTAACGCTGGACCTAAACAAGCATTGGCATAGCCAATAGGTCTCGCCTTTGGGATCTTATAAGTGCTTAGCCATGCAACAGTTAATGTTGTTGCACCAAGGATATTGTGCTGCATAACTAGACACTTATAAGGTTCCAAAGGCCAGAACTATTGGCTATGCCAATGCTTGTTTGGGCTGGTTATTGGCCTGCTTTATGGTCATGTGAGCCGGTTTTTACCGTTGATTTTCGTAACATTAAAACAAACATTGCTTGAGTCAAACTCTATTCAGTCTTCAATACCTTACAAAACCGTATACAGTATGTCTCTACAAGTTAAAAACTGCCCTAATTTGCAAGTATGGAAAAAAAATTAGCTGACAAATTTACTAATGGGGTGCCACTTGTATTTTGGTGCTGGGGCCTCTTTCCTGCCCCTGTCTGACACTGCATGTTAGAGTAATACATGGCAGCAAATTAGTTCCTGTTTATATTTCACATGCTTTACTTAATTTTGGATTTCCCAAGAGTGCTAGCTATCTCCAGGATGTATGCTTCTGTATTTCGTTTCACAGCATATTACTCTTGGATGCTGCACACTTTGTACTGAGTCGCCTTCGGGTGTTTATAACAGGCTAGAGTTGAGCACTTTGGGGTTGAGGCTGCAGGCAGAACAACTTTCTCAATGTCCCTGTCTGGGGGTCAAATAGGTGTTCGGAATCAAGATCATTCAATCCTTGGCCTCTCTGCAGAGCACAAAGTGCAATGTTCCCGTATTCCAGTTGTGATTCTGGGCAAATGTGTTTGAAGGATCTACTCATTGGCCAAAACAGTGACAAGGTGAAAGTAAAATAATTAATTGTTGTTACTCATTTATCTTAAATAGCTTGCAACCATTGACAAAACCAATACTCCTGGCTGTTTTTAGGTGCATGTCAGTTGTTGTGTTATATTTCTGGATTGAATCACAGAAAGCACAGAGAGGAAACAAAGTACCAGTCAGATTAAACTCTATGGGAATCACAGACATTTAGATTACACGTTTAATCTACGCCCTTAATTACATAAACCACACCCATTTTAGAGACCCACTCATTTTCTTCAGCCCGCTTAAAGCCCTGGACTGGCAGAAAGGGAGGCAGCGAAGAGAGGAGATGGATGTAATGGGCAGAATCAATGCTAACAGGCTGGTAGAGAGATGAAGAGACAAGGTGAAGGGCATTACAGTCAAAAGAGTATGATGCAAGAGGGGTGAATCCACACAAAAAGGTAGGATGCAGGTAGACTGGTGAACTTTGAAATTTAGTGGTTCCTAATGAAACATGCAACAATTTGTTGTGTGACAGGCAAGCCTCACCCTTCCTAGTGGTTTTGGGGTTCCACCCTCCTCAAGAATACTTTGAAAAATGGCAGAAGATAGTATTTTTGGTGCATTTTCCATAAAAAGTGGTCCAGAAGTCACATGTGTGACTCATTCTAAACCACTTTCTTGTGCCTCGTTCTCATGTAAGAACTGCACTCCTGTCTTTTCCCTGCTGTAATCCCCACTTTCCTATATGTTCCATTTTACCCTTTCAATCAACACACTTTCCTGTCTGCAACATTCTCCCCCATTAATCACCTCTCTTTATTGTGTAATGTTCTCCAGTGTGCAATAGTCTGCTCTTTAAGCTTCCTTCTCTTTAGAACACCATTACAATCCCATGTGTGCTGTGCCTGTGTTGTCTCCTCTCTTGTTAGTAAAAAACACAGGAGCAAGCGCTATTTGCATGTAGGTCTTAATGTAAACATTACTGCTAAATCGAGTGAAAATTCTTTTTGCAACTTTTTTTGCCATAATTGCAATGGTCAGCAGGTGACAAGTTATAATTGGCTATTAATAAAACATATTAACAGAGTGGCAAATGTGTGAAACTAAGCTATTTATTAAAACGTTATTATTCCATTTACTTTTCTTTGCAATTGAAGCATTTCCACCCCTTGAAATGTGTTCCTACTCAAGGGTAGACATTGCCATTCTAAAATAGTTCAATCAAATTAATATATGTCTGCTTTATACCAAGGGCTCTCACTGTTTTGCACAAAATATACGTTTATGTTCAACCTCGGAAATAGGACATAATGCAACACAGGAGGTACATGGGAGAATAGTGCCAACAAATCATATTGATCCATTGTCCTAGCTTTTAAAATAAACTCAATGTACAATTATGGTTACTTCTTAGAGAAAAAACCAAAGGAAATGATGGACGGAGTGTTGAACATTGCAAGCACTCACCCCCAGTCAACTGATCTGGGTTTAATCCATCACCGTTCTTTAGCCCACTCTGCCACCCCAGTTCAGACATGGCCATATGCAAATCAGTCTGATCCTGTGCCTCATGGGAACAGTCCAGCCCGAACTGCCAAGCTATGTCTTCCCTGGACCAGAAACAAGCTTCCTAGGACCGGTTTCTGGCATTTCAGCCGTCTTCAGCCAGGCTTGCTTGAATCCAGTGGCAAAGTGAGCAAGGGACTCACGTCTGAGCATACCCTGCCAACTTATGGCGAACAAAGCAAAATCCAAAGGAAATGATGGACGGAGTGTTGAACATTGCAAGCACTCACCCCCAGTCAACTGATCTGGGTTTAATCCATCACCGTTCTTTAGCCCACTCTGCCACCCCAGTTCAGACATGGCCATATGCAAATCAGTCTGACCCTGTGCCTCATGGGAACAGTCCAGCCCGAACTGCCAAGCTATGTCTTCCCTGGACCGGAAACAAGCTTCCTAGGACCGGTTTCTGGCATTTCAGCCGTCTTCAGCCAGGCTTGCTTGAATCCAGTGGCAAAGTGAGCAAGGGACTCACGTCTGAGCATACCCTGCCAACTTATGGCGAACAAAGCAAAAAGCAAAGGAAATGATGGACGGAGTGTTGAACATTGCAAGCACTCACCCCCAGTCAACTGATCTGGGTTTAATCCATCACCGTTCTTTAGCCCACTCTGCCACCCCAGTTCAGACATGGCCATATGCAAATCAGTCTGACCCTGTGCCTCATGGGAACAGTCCAGCCCGAACTGCCAAGCTATGTCTGCCCTGGACCGGAAACAAGCTTCCTAGGACCGGTTTCTGGATTTCAGCCGTCTTCAGCCAGGCTTGCTTGAATCCAGTAGCAAAGTGAGCAAGGGACTCACGTCTGAGCATACCCTGCCAACTTATGGCGAACAAAGCAAAAACCAAAGGAAATGATGGACGGAGTGTTGAACATTGCAAGCACTCACCCCCAGTCAACTGATCTGGGTTTAATCCATCACCGTTCTTTAGCCCACTCTGCCACCCCAGTTCAGACATGGCCATATGCAAATCAGTCTGACCCTGTGCCTCATGGGAACAGTCCAGCCCGAACTGCCAAGCTATGTCTTCCCTGGACCGGAAACAAGCTTCCTAGGACCGGTTTCTGGCATTTCAGCCGTCTTCAGCCAGGCTTGCTTGAATCCAGTGGCAAAGTGAGCAGGGGTGTGAGACCCTGCTCACTTTGCCACTGGATTCAAGCAAGCCTGGCTGAAGACGGCTGAAATGCCAGAAACCGGTCCTAGGAAGCTTGTTTCCGGTCCAGGGAAGACATAGCTTGGCAGTTCGGGCTGGACTGTTCCCATGAGGCACAGGGTCAGACTGATTTGCATATGGCCATGTCTGAACTGGGGTGGCAGAGTGGGCTAAAGAACGGTGATGGATTAAACCCAGATCAGTTGACTGGGGGTGAGTGCTTGCAATGTTCAACACTCCGTCCATCATTTCCTTTGGTTTGTTCTTAGAGAATACATCTTTATTCACACATGCAATAATGCTCTGCTATTGGACACTCAAAAAGTCAACATGCTGTGACAGGCTTCTCAGAAAGGTGACACTGTATGGTCATAGGTGATTCTCAGCGAAGAGATTTTTCACACAGTGTGATCATAGGCTAACAAAGCTGACCCAATGTGTGACCACCTGCACAGCATGCCATGTTTTTAGTGTGGAAACGAAACCTGGCCAGTGGTGAGCAAAATGGACAGGAGAAGCCATGAGTAGTGGAAACAGTCCAACTTACCAACTGGTACTAAGAAAGGTTTCTACGTACCAGCTCTCTCTTCTGGTGCGCTCAGTCCTCGTGTCAGTGTCTCTGCACATGAGTTTGCTGACAGCCCTATCAGAAGACAGGATAGGAACAAGGGCTGACCCTTCTACAGCCCCACTCTATCATGGCTTCTGATAGGGCTTGGAGCGACAATGCTACAAATGCATCACCCCCCAAGCATGCTCCTGTGTTTCACAGCTGTGCATTTTAGGGAGCATGCACAGCTTCCATATGGCTTGTGAATGTGTCAAGGGTGCGGAAAGGAGCTGAGCACTGATGAAAGTAAACATGCAAACTTTTAGTTTGGGTGTTTATACTTTTTGCCTTTCAAAGCTGTTCAAAGCAGCTTTTTTTTGGCCTGTTGATACTGGGCAGCGGTGCTCTAGCGACCTCAGGCACCAGCTAGTACTGGTAAAAGGACTGGGGGTAGTGGGACAGTGGAAGGGTAGAGGTGGATGTGAAGGAGGAGAACAAGTAAAACAAAATAAAAGACTGGGGGAAGAGTGGCGAAAATCAGAACATGGAGAGCAGTTAATGTTACAGGGTCAGAACTAGCAAGAGGAGAGTAGAGGCGGGGGAGAGCTGAAACATGTGGAGTAAAACATGGAGGGAAGAGGTGGATCTAAAGAGTGCAGAACCAGAAAAAAAACATGAGGCTGGAGAGAACGATAAAAGGTGCAAGATAGTGCATGAATGGGAGCAGTAGATATAAAAGAAGCAGAATGATTAGGAGAACTTAAGTAGCAGGGAGAAGGAAGGCTGAGAGGTGGATGTAAGAGGTCAAGATCACCAATAGATGGTAGGAGGCTGGGTTGGGAGGAAGGGGAGAAGTAGCCATTACAGGGGCAGAATCAGTGAGAAAAGATTAGAGGCCGGGGAGAGATGAGAGATGGAGCTTGAAGCAGGAAGGAGAGAGGGAATGAAACAGAAGCAGAATTAGTGAGAAAAATAAGAGGCGGTGGGTGGTAAGGATGAGGTGAAGTGTAGAGCACATCAGAGGGAGATGGATGTAAGAGATTAAGAAACAGTGAGACAAGGTAAGAGTGAGAGACAAGAGGTGAAGGGTAGCACAGGGATGGGAGCTGATCAGACGCGGAACCAGCCGAGAACTAAAGTTGAGTGGGTGAGTGAGGGACTTGTGAGAGGTGGAAGTAAGAGGGGCAGAATCAATGGGTACTCTAAGAGTCAGGCAGAGAGGTGAAGTGAAGTGTAAAGCATTGAGGAGAGTGAGAGAGAATACCTTATTGTTTTAAGTTTACATAAAACTATATACAATAATTACTTTACATAAGACTTCACAAAAAACTGATAAAAAGCACCATTAAAATTCAACACATTGTAATAGAAAATTAAAGGCAAAGTATTTTTCTCCCAAAGCATAGCTGCCTGACTCAAGAGCTTTACAGAACCGCCTTTAAAGCAGAGTAATACAGCATCTTGCATTGTTCTTACGCTCTCAGCATTAAACATTGTCTTTAAATATTTTTTCTGCACGTCAAGTAGGGCTGGGCATTGGCACATTATATGTTAAATGGAATCTTCGGCTAACTTGCACATCCAACATGACTTATCAGTGCAGCCTTTTAGTTTCCATGAACCATCAAAAGCCTTAAAAGGGAGGTAAAAACAAAAAGGAATCTCAGAGAAACGGTCTTGTCTTGAGGTCAGAAATTAAAATCAAAGTATGGTTGCCTGAAGCTAGAAAGGTGTCTATAATATATCTGCTATGCTTATATCCGGAGGCTGCATGTATGTCACTATTCAAGGTTAGGTTTTTCACTCCCTTTTTTTAATGCTAATTTGCCCCCTGCTCTTGGCATGGATGCTAGTGCCACTATAGGGGGGAGCTTATATTCTCACAGTAGTTCTTCCAGTCACCTTTCTCCATTGAGGAGATAGGTAGATATAAGAGACAGAACCAGTAGGAAATGGGACAAACCTGGGGGCATGGGAGAGATAGATGTAAGAGAGACAGAATACACCAGGTAAGGTAAGGTAAGGTAAGAGTCGAGGGAAAGATGAGAAAAAGGGTAAAGCACTGAGGGGTAGGTGGATTTATGAGGGAGAGAATCGACAAGAAAAGATCAGATGATCTGGGAGGATGGAAGGGGAGAGGTGGATGTAAATGAAGCAGAACAAGGAAAGAAGTTATGAGGCTCGGGGAGAGATGATAGTTGAAGAGGGACATGTGGATAAGATGTGTGTGTTTATGAGAGACAGAACCCGCAAGGAAACATAAGCAGAGTGGAGCGAGAAGTAATGGTGAGAGGTGGATGGAAGAAAGCAGAACCACCAAAAGATGTTAAGAGGTTGGGCGGAGGGAGACAGGAGGGCAGAGGTGGAAGTTGGATGGGCAGAACCAGCAAGAGAAAGTTGAAGCCAAAAAGTAAGAGTCTGAAGGGGAGGTAAAAATGCTCTAATACTCTTCAGCCATCTCAAAACTTATCAGGGTCTTCAGACATCACCTTGTTGCCCCTTTCTCAAAAATCCTTGAAAAAAGAGGTCAACTTCCAATTTTCTTTCAGAAAAAGTAAGTCACTCATTGCCAATGTGCTGGTTGGCTTCTGACAACTCCAGGAGTTTGGAGTAGCATTTTGTAATGATTCAGATGATTTGTGGCTGACTCTTTAGGTTGTATAACAGAACCCCCATCCATTTACCACACATGCCTTTTCACTGCAGTCAGTACCACAACTGCAAAGTTACCACGTGTTCCTTTACCAAGCAAGTCACTACAATGACTTGCCTTAGGGGGGGGGGGGTGCTGGACTCTGGAATAGTATACATTACTATTCCAACTCTAGTTCAACAATGTGTCCCCTAAAGCAGGTCGGTGTAACGACTTGTGTGGTAAAGGAATGCATGGTAACGTCACAGCAGAGTAGTGACTGTGCACATTGTGGTATCGACTGTGGTTTAAAGGATGTTTCCCACTCTTGTTCATGTGTTAGAGCAGCTTAAATATTACTAAACATTAGAGCCACATTTGACACAGTTTCCAAGCCAGTTCTTATAAATCAGCTAGTACAACCTTGAATTTAAGGTGTTCCCCTGGTGTGGATAACTGTTATCCTATTTGCGAAATCTGAAACAATCCACTCACCTCTGTTTCTGTTATGTACTAAACCTCAGACTTGTGGAATTTATTGGGTCTCCGCTGTTTAATCTTCATAATTCCCAATTAGCCTTACTCATACAGTCCTTTGGTTTCTTGTTGATATCTTGCCCATATTGATACCCAAACATTCATTGCCCTCAGTGGCAATCTGCCCAAGAATATGTTTGGTCTTGCATGCTAGCAGTTAATTTCTGAATGAAAACAAAGTCAATAAAACCTTATAGTGACAAACCAAGGGTTCTCATTTTAAAAGTATCTCATACCATATGGTGTTCTCTTTGGTGGCTGGTGGAGCTGGGTCAATCGCCCACATTTGTGCAGTCAGCAAAACAATCCTGGATTCATTTTCCAGCATCTTCTCTCTCTTTTTTCAGAACAGATTAACCATGTTTCTTCCATGTGCTTTTACTACATCCATAAGTAACACAAAATCATCCATTTTCTCCCCTCTCACTACAGCAAGGCTGTTGTACAGTCCATTTTACTAGATTATGCATATGCCCTCTATCTTGGGGTTCCTGCCTTTGTACATTCGGTACCCTTCGAATCATTTAGAACAGTGCTGGGCTCTTCATCTGCGGCTGCTGCATCACCAGGGCATTTCTACTCACCTTTCTGCTGTCTGCTGGGCTTTTGGTTTGAAACCCTCGATCTACATGGCACTATCCATTCATCATCGTGCACTTAATTAAAAAGGTTCTCTCTTTCTACAACACTCCTTACGTTTATTCCGAAATCCTATACTCTGTGCCAACCAAACTCCTGTGCCATCCGAAAATTTAGACGGCCCCGATTGGAGCCAGATTCTTGTCCTTTCTAGATGTGTGGGACTGGAACTCTTTCCTTCTCGAGCTATGGTGTAGCTCCAATCTTTTGCAAAAACACTTAAACCTGTTCTTTCTCCACATTAGTACAGTCTGCACCTCTCCTTTGGATATTTCTTAGTGCCAGGATGCCCGGTTAGCATATCATTTTCATTCATCCCATTCAATAGAACAATAACTAAGTTTAATTAATTTAATGTATTTCTACTTAATAGAGATTTAAAATATATTCATGCCTTTTATAAGTATTATTAATTATATTTTTACTCATATCCAAACTAAGTAAGTAGCCTCTTGGAAAGAGGCTTCAACAATGCCATATTATCTGTGATCTCTGAATAAACTGCACATTTTACAAAAAGCAGCAGCTCGTCTCTTAATGAGAATTCCAAAGTTCAAATCTGTCTCACAAGTATTGTTGGAGCTAGACTGGCTTCCCATTAGAAAGGGAGTAGCCTTCAACGCACAGTATACTGCTCACAACATAGTTCCTGAGTACCTTAAGAGAAAATTCATATGGTACACACCTAGGGGAGCTCTTTGATCAGCCCCCTTGAGAACAGTGGAAACACCTAAATTAAACAATGCATCTTAGGGTGGCAGAAGATTTATCTCCTTATGTGCAAACTTTGAAACAAAATGCCTTTGCATTTCAAACTCCAGTCCAATTTTTTCTGTTTTAGAAAACAACTTAAAACCTGGCTTTTTCCAACTATGTTGCACTATTAGCTTTATATACGGTTACAGCTGCAGACGCCAGCGCCAATAGGCCTTTGGACATTCGCACGCTCTATAAACAATATCAATATGAATGGCTAATTGAAATTACTTCCTATGATGTCACTTCCTGTGAGGTTAAATTATATACAAATTATAGGGGCCTCGTATGTTCCTTTTCTGCCCGGGACCCCATAAATCCTAGGACTGGCCTCGGCTGGTACTACCCGGTAGTCCCTGCTGCAGCCCGCCCCCTCACGTGCCTTTGCAATACCTATTGTATGCAATGGACTGGGGACACACGCGAGATTAGTGCACCCGAGCCGTGTCCTATATAGCAGGCTTCAATGTCATAGAATAAAAGTGTAGCAGGCTTGGGAAGACAGTGTCCCACCACTGATGCCCTCCCACCAGAACGACAAGGATAGCGGAAGTGACGCCCGTCCCTCGAGCCTTGAAAATGTCCCAGGTATGACGACTAACGACTCCTTGACACACCCTTTGCCCTTCATTATCTTCAATTTGCAGCTGGCTTTTCAGAGGAAGGCCAGGGGTGGAAACAAGAGAAAGTAAACAGGGCTTACCCAGTCTTGTTTCCATTCTATTCCTAACACGGCCTTCATCTCAGCAAGGGAAGACGAGGACACGCCAGGGGTAGTGGTGGCTACACTGGCTGCTCGTCCTGAATGACGTTTATGTTTGTGGCCAGTGACGCCAGTCGTTACTAAAGACTAAGGGGCTTATTTATGAACCCTTGCGTCACTTTTGCGCCGCCGGTGCGTCACTTTTTGTGATTCACCAGCGGCGTAAAAAGTGAGCCTTGTTGTACCATATTTACAAAGTGACGCATCTACCTAGATGTAATGTATGCAGGGGGCCTTCTGATGCAAGACAGGGTCATTGAAGTGACGCAGTGAAATCTATAAGATTTCACTGCGCCAATTCTAGGACGCAAATGTGTCAATTTCTTAGGCCTGCCTCATAGCAGGCGTAAGACTTATGCAGGCACATTTCACATGGGGCTTTCCCATGTGTAATGACCTATTGCTGGAGTTATATCACTTTTGTGACACACTCCAGCAATGCGTAATTTTTGCACCTACAGACGTATCTGCAACTGCTTGAGACATGATGCGTCATACTGTAAATATGACGCATCATTGGTGTCGCAAGGATAGCGCAATGAAAAGTGACGCATCGCTGTTTTCTCGCAGCGATGAGTCACTTTTCATAAATTAGGCCCTAAGATTCTACAATGCCCCTGCCATGTGACCACCCCCCCCCCCCCCCCCCTCCCACCTGAGACGCGCGCGACCCCGGGACTGGCCGGAGGTGACTCAAGCGCAAACCTGGTCATAGGAGGTGAAAGTGCGCATGCGCACCTCGAGTAAGGTGCTCTTTATAGTGAAAGGGGAGAGGTTTTCCTGGAGCCCGTTCTCTTTAAAGTCTGACTTTATTGGGGAGTCAGCCCAATATTAAACATCACTATCACTATCGACGGATCGACCTACCCTTCATTCAAAATGAACAAACAGCCTGTCGAGAAGTGCGCAGCACCAGCAGCAGAGCACCTCAGACAGAGACAGCCTTCTGACAGTACCCTACTGACACGCACTTTTCTTGTCCAGTGACCGCTTCTGGTGACATCGTAAAGGACTGCACGACCTCAATATAAATGAATAACGCGTATAGAACGCTTCCTCCCACACCCGCGCCGCTTCTAAGCGCAGTAACCCAGAGGTGATTATAAATCTACTTAATCAACAGCAAAAAAAGGCAGCTGGCCCAAAGTACTACATTTTCCTTACGCCTTATTCATATCTAGAACGCAGTCATTGAAACTATAGACTCCCCCCCCAGGTTTTGTCCGATGTTTGTCAATCTATGGTACTTCATTTCCTAACAAATAAGCAGCCTCTGTGTCTGTGGGCCGCTCTCCCGCTGGTGTAGGTGGGGCCCACCCCTAATGTGGCGCACAGAAAGAAGGAATCAGACGAGGAAGGAGGCCCCGGTCCCCATGCGGCCGGCACGAGCCAGGCTCCTTTAGGGGACGAGCTCCTTCGTTGCAGGAGAGGGGCCATCAAGAGCCCACGTGCAGAATACAGTTCAGGCTTCAAAATGTAGTTACTAACGCAGGACTGCGTGGAGCAAAGTGTTCCCCTGCCAGGCTCCTTGGCAAACAGTGTCTGCCTTTCCAACGAGCTTGCCTTTTCCCCCGTGTGTCCAAATATCGGCCCTCTGTGATCTCTGACCTAACAAGCCCTCCAAAGACAGAAGTGTGGAGATCATCTCCTTCCAGAGCCTTAATTACCTTCTGCTGCTAATTAACTGTAGAACAATGGGCCGCAGCCATCCCTTGAGAGATCAGCTTTGGCCGATGGAAGGGATAATCTTCACGTCCTCCTATTAAAGTCTGCCCAGCTTCTGTCCAATTTATTCCACATGAAATACCTTCCAGCAGCTGGAGGTAGGCATTGCGAAGGCCCCCAAGGCCGCGGCGCAGGTAGGCATTGTATAGGCCGCCAAGGCTACGGCGCGTCCCCTAGTCAAGCTGACAGATGTGATTGCAAGTTCAGGTCCATCAGCTGCATCCTGAAGGTTAAGCCTCCAGCTGGATACCACGATGACCAGGATGCACCTGCGCAAACCCTCGTTGCGCGCAATCTGCGCCCGCACCTTGCGCCACACCACAGCCCACGGGATCCCCAGCATCCTGCGGTCCCGGGGTCGACTGCAGCGCTGCTGCTGGGCAGGGTTTGTGCTGCTGGTGCTGGCCTGTATGGTCTGGCAGTGCAGTCAGGTGATCGCCACGTTCTTGCGCTACCCAACCCAGGAGAAGGTCACTATGGTGAACAGCCCACGCCTGGCCTTCCCAGCAGTCACATTTTGCAACCTGAATCGTGCCCGAATGTCGAAGCTCAACTCTTCTCGCTTTCGCTTCCTATCCAGCGAGCTGCCTTTCCTTTTCAGGAGAGGTGGCACCCAGAACGAGAGCACCGCACCAGAGGGCATTTCGGTTGGAGATGATCGACAGTTCGCATTTGCGCTTTCGAGGTTGACAGTCCAGGAGCAGAAGGAACTAGGCCACCAGCTCGAGGACATGCTCATATCATGCGTCTTCCATGGGGAAATTTGTGATCAGAGGTAAGAGTCACTAATTGTGCGGCAAACCTTCTGTGATGTCCCAAGTGGTATCAAGGTGTGGGTATCTTGAGGCACAACATGACCTTGAATAACTCCTGTCCTGGAAATAGTCATATCCTATGATCCTCTCATGCCTGTCATACTCCCCTGTGTCCCTTAAAATATGTATCACACACAAGAGGGTCTAGAGTAGGACAATGCTACAGGGTAAACTTCTTATCCTGTACCACTACTGCATAAATATAACTCACACCATGTATAGGGTAGCAAGGAATGACAAATAAAAAACAAGAAAACTTAGGGCACAACCAGGTTGTGGACGAAAGCCCTCACTCACCCGAGGGTGACATGCTTCATCATTGGGTTCCTCCAACACATGGGGACCGCAAGGCATCCCATGTGGGCTACGACTTAACCCCAGGGGAAAGGAGCAGGAGTGCAAAGCACGTGTTGGATCTACCAACTCAGGATGGTAAGGAGGGGCAGAGTGCAATAGTGAAAAGTGAGTAAATACTACCTACATCGGGGCAACAACTTTATTCTTCCTTCCATCAGTGGTAGTGATTAAAAAGCAAGTGAAGAAAGGGTTAAATATATATATATATACCCTAACTATTATTCGGTCAACATGTTTCTGCCATAGTGACAATTAAGTTCTGGGCATTCGTCAGGACCTGTAGACCTCAGTCACTTTGCTAGTGAAGGTGCAAAAAATAAGTGAAATGTTTAAGGTACTTAGGCCTCCATACTTGACCGCAGGTGTAAGTCCTCATTGTTGTTGGTCAAAAGGCTCTGTAGGATAAAAAAACATAAATTTACTTATTTTAAGTGACCTATTGTGAAATAATAACAACAACCTTCATGTGTGCCCGACGAATGCCCAGAACTTAATTGTCACTATGGCAGAAACATGTTGACCGAGTAATAGTTAGGTTATATATGTTTGACCCTTTCTTTACTTGCTTTTTAATCACTACCACTGATGGAAGGAAGTATAAAGTTGTTACCCCGATGTAGGTAGTGTTTACTCACTTTTCACTATTGTACTCTGCCCCTCCTTACCATCCTCAGTTGGTAGATCCAACACGTGCTTTGCACTCCTGCTCCTTCCCCCTGGGGTTAAGTCGTAGCCCACATGGTGTACCTTGCGGTCCCCATGTGTTGGAGGAACCCAATGATGAAGTATGTCACCCTCGGGTGAGTGAGGGTTTTCGTCCACAACCTGGTTGTGCCCTAAGTTTTCTTGTTTTTTATTCCCTTAAAATATGGTCATCAAATAACATTTTCTGGATGTCAAACTGTTCTCTGAGAAAGTGTGCACTGAAATTAAATCTCTTTTCTCTCATATGATGTCATTTTTGGGAATTTAAACCCTGCCACAAGGATGCAGGTTTTTAGTGCTTTTTGCATATGACGACACATGTGTGCCTGTAGGCGAGGCCTCATAAAGGATGATGTTTATAGGTTGATATGGAGTACATCAATGATCTGAGGAATATCATTCACGCAGATCAGTTCTACTAAGGTTTCCCCAACCTTATAGACTCATTGATGAGTGGCAAGCTGCCCTTCCCATGTTCCTCTAGTTCTGGGGCTTCTAATGCAAGAAGCTGTCACTTCAAGATCAATAAGTTGAAATTGGAAAGTTAAGGCTTCTTGGCACATCTGTCTAACCTCATTTCTGATACTACTGCTGAGAGCTTCAATAGAGAGCTGGTCTGGAGCTCCACCCCTTTGATGTTGGCAGTTCATATATTCTGAAAGTACTGCTGCCCTACTAATTTGTGCAGATGTGTTTCATTCCCTTCACATGATAACTCAATATCCTTCATTGTGACTGAACATCACAATTGCGAGCAGTCACTGATATGCCCAGGCTTATCTCAACCCCATTATCCTTGTCCATTTTTAAGGATGACCCTACATCTGTTCATAAGATGCTGGAACAGTCATCTCTTCTAATATTGCATATTTCCATGTAAGATCTAATTCCCATATTTAAGGTGTAGACTCTGGGAGGTCATTAATAACTGGTGTACAACCTATGTAATAGGAGAAGCATGATTTTCTCTAAAACCAAATAGGTCCTATGTAACCCGCCCTCAAGTATGTTGGTATATGTAGGGCTATGCATGGCACAATCATTTATCCGTGCTCTGAAGCCTGCCGGTTAAGCAGGGGCCTGGATGTCCTGGATTGTGTAACCAATTTACATCCCTTATTTCGAAGCACTGTACTGCAAGATTTGTTCATAATTCAAGCCATCATAGGGCAGATCAGTCCCTGTATTTCCAGTGCTTAATGTATGCCAATGGTTGGAGGTGCTGGACACTCATTTATGAGGGCTGGGACTTATTTCTCCTCAGCAGGTTTTAACCAAGAGCAAAAGAGAGGAAAGCAGAAGAGAGGGGAAAAAGAGAGAGAGAAAGGCAGGACATTAGTGACAATGGAAAAATCATGGATGAAAAAGAACCTACAAGGACATGACTACAACATAAAACATCTGAACAAATACATAAGCCCTAGAATTCCATGTGTTGTTGGTTAAAAGGTCAGGACTGGCTGAAGGGCAGTGTCGTTATTAAGGCCTCATGAACCATCTGTCCACCCACTCACCATGTTGTGGGCAAGAGAGTGTATCTTGGAGTCCCCTAGTACTGTCGCCTGAAGCAAATATTCTGTGTTTGCAGTGAATAATGGAGATGGCTATGTGCAAGCTCCAGTCTGCTTATGCTCCTTTTGGGGATCCCAAAACGCTTTTTTCCCCATGCAATGTCTTTGGGGATTTTGCAATTTTTAGACATGGCTAAAGCCTGAACCACTCAAAGGAATTACAGTAAATTTGTCATAAAGGTAGATCTTGGTCCAGAAAGCGTCCTTTCGTAATTTGGTGTAAATCAATGAAATACTTTGAGAGTTATTAGAGAACGAAATGTATAGATAGCTAGGGACTTGGATCCACCCACGGGGGATTTGCGGATACTAGCTTTATCCGCGGATCCAGGGGAAAAGCAAAGTCATGATTGGCTGGACGCAACCTGAAAATAATGTTGCGGCCGCTATTTTGTATGTTGCTTGGCCAGGGCGAGGGAAAAAAAAAGTTTCAAAACACATAAGGGGTCAGGATATAGATATTCTGACCCAATAGGACACCCAGAGGTGTCCATCGGGCAAGAAATTGTCCCAAAACATTTTTTGGGAAAGAATCAAAGATCCACGAGTAAACACGGATCTTAAGTCCATTAGAAAAAAAAACTCCCCCTCACACATCATATCGCTGCCGTGCATGACCAAAGGCCATGAGCAGCATGGGGTTGGATCGTGGGCGGCGGGGGTTGTATTAACATACAGTAATTATGTATTACTTTATGTTAAAAATTTATAGAAATTCACAGAAAAAAGCAAAGCTTACAGGGTTGTTATAGTTAGGTTGATGTTTTACCCACACAAAACCATAGAATTTCAGCAGTTATAGGCATACTTATAAATATACTTATCTGATGAAACTATAACTTTTGCTGTCAAGTAGCTTTAGGCCATGAGTTATAGTAACTTCTATGGTTTTGTGGGTAAAACAACAATCTAACTATAACGTCTCTGTGACCTTTGTAATTTTTCATCTCTCTCTCTCTCTCTATATATATATATATATATCCAAGAAAAAGCACCCAACTTGGAGAGCCAGCATGCGTTGTATCAATTCTTTATTCCGTCAGGCAGCCCCACTAGACAAACTTCCATTGCACAGCATTTATCTCGCCGACATTTTCCTTACGCGTTTCGGGCGTCCTCGCGCCCTTGCTCACAGGTGTTGGCAATGAGGACAGGCAGCATACCGCAACTCTTTATACCCAGCATTCTCTGTGCCATAGTGGGCGTGTCCTGCAAGGTGCATGCTGGAATATTGAGTTCATGTACTGCAATTAGTTGTTGAAAGCGGCCGCCAAAGACCCCATGTAGAATTCTAACCCCAGTGGGTTGCTGTGGCAAAAGGGGCTTGTTGCAAGACTGTGATGTCCAAACAGTGGATACAGCGCTCCGTGTTACGCTGTTGAATAACTGCGCTCGGACCCGCACATCCGCGGGAGGGCTCTCCGCGACCCGGGTAAGGCCGCAATTAATATCCAAGAAAAAGCACCCAACTTGGAGAGCCAGCATGCGTTGTATCAATTCTTTATTCCGTCAGGCAGCCCCGCTAGACAAACTTCCATTGCACAGCATTTATCTCGCCGACATTTTCCTTACGCGTTTCGGGCGTCCTCGCGCCCTTGCTCACAGGTGTTGGCAATGAGGACAGGCAGCATACCGCAACTCTTTATACCCAGCATTCTCTGTGCCATAGTGGGCGTGTCCTGCAAGGTGCATGCTGGAATATTGAGTTCATGTACTGCAATTAGTTGTTGAAAGCGGCCGCCAAAGACCCCATGTAGAATTCTAACCCCAGTGGGTTGCTGTGGCAAAAGGGGCTTGTTGCAAGACTGTGATGTCCAAACAGTGGATACAGCGCTCCGTGTTACGCTGTTGAATAACTGCGCTCGGACCCGCACATCCGCGGGAGGGCTCTCCGCGACCCGGGTAAGGCCGCAATTAATATCCAAGAAAAAGCACCCAACTTGGAGAGCCAGCATGCGTTGTATCAATTCTTTATTCCGTCAGGAAGCCCCGCTAGACAAACTTCCATTGCACAGCATTTATCTCGCCGACATTTTCCTTACGCGTTTCGGGCGTCCTCGCGCCCTTGCTCACAGGTGTTGGCAATGAGGACAGGCAGTATACCGCAACTCTTTATACCCAGCATTCTCTGTGCCATAGTGGGCGTGTCCTGCAAGGTGCATGCTGGAATATTGAGTTCATGTACTGCAATTAGTTGTTGAAAGCGGCCGCCAAAGACCCCATGTAGAATTCTAACCCCAGTGGGTTGCTGTGGCAAAAGGGGCTTGTTGCAAGACTGTGATGTCCAAACAGTGGATACAGCGCTCCGTGTTACGCTGTTGAATAACTGCGCTCGGACCCGCACATCCGCGGGAGGGCTCTCCGCGACCCGGGTAAGGCCGCAATAATATCCAAGAAAAAGCACCCAACTTGGAGAGCCAGCATGCGTTGTATCAATTCTTTATTCCGTCAGGCAGCCCCGCTAGACAAACTTCCATTGCACAGCATTTATCTCGCCGACATTTTCCTTACGCGTTTCGGGCGTCCTCGCGCCCTTGCTCACAGGTGTTGGCAATGAGGGCAGGCAGCATACCGCAACTCTTTATACCCAGCATTCTCTGTGCCATAGTGGGCGTGTCCTGCAAGGTGCATGCTGGAATATTGAGTTCATGTACTGCAATTAGTTGTTGAAAGCGGCCGCCAAAGACCCCATGTAGAATTCTAACCCCAGTGGGTTGCTGTGGCAAAAGGGGCTTGTTGCAAGACTGTGATGTCCAAACAGTGGATACAGCGCTCCGTGTTACGCTGTTGAATAACTGCGCTCGGACCCGCACATCCGCGGGAGGGCTCTCCGCGACCCGGGTAAGGCCGCAATTAATATCCAAGAAAAAGCACCCAACTTGGAGAGCCAGCATGCGTTGTATCAATTCTTTATTCCGTCAGGCAGCCCCGCTAGACAAACTTCCATTGCACAGCATTTATCTCGCCGACATTTTCCTTACGCGTTTCGGGCGTCCTCGCGCCCTTGCTCACAGGTGTTGGCAATGAGGATAGGCAGCATACCGCAACTCTTTATACCCAGCATTCTCTGTGCCATAGTGGGCGTGTCCTGCAAGGTGCATGCTGGAATATTGAGTTCATGTACTGCAATTAGTTGTTGAAAGCGGCCGCCAAAGACCCCATGTAGAATTCTAACCCCAGTGGGTTGCTGTGGCAAAAGGGGCTTGTTGCAAGACTGTGATGTCCAAACAGTGGATACAGCGCTCCGTGTTACGCTGTTGAATAACTGCGCTCGGACCCGCACATCCGCGGGAGGGCTCTCCGCGACCCGGGTAAGGCCGCAATTAATATCCAAGAAAAAGCACCCAACTTGGAGAGCCAGCATGCGTTGTATCAATTCTTTATTCCGTCAGGCAGCCCCGCTAGACAAACTTCCATTGCACAGCATTTATCTCGCCGACATTTTCCTTACGCGTTTCGGGCGTCCTCGCGCCCTTGCTCACAGGTGTTGGCAATGAGGACAGGCAGTATACCGCAACTCTTTATACCCAGCATTCTCTGTGCCATAGTGGGCGTGTCCTGCAAGGTGCATGCTGGAATATTGAGTTCATGTACTGCAATTAGTTGTTGAAAGCGGCCGCCAAAGACCCCATGTAGAATTCTAACCCCAGTGGGTTGCTGTGGCAAAAGGGGCTTGTTGCAAGACTGTGATGTCCAAACAGTGGATACAGCGCTCCGTGTTACGCTGTTGAATAACTGCGCTCGGACCCGCACATCCGCGGGAGGGCTCTCCGCGACCCGGGTAAGGCCGCAATTAATATCCAAGAAAAAGCACCCAACTTGGAGAGCCAGCATGCGTTGTATCAATTCTTTATTCCGTCAGGCAGCCCCGCTAGACAAACTTCCATTGCACAGCATTTATCTCGCCGACATTTTCCTTACGCGTTTCGGGCGTCCTCGCGCCCTTGCTCACAGGTGTTGGCAATGAGGACAGGCAGCATACCGCAACTCTTTATACCCAGCATTCTCTGTGCCATAGTGGGCGTGTCCTGCAAGGTGCATGCTGGAATATTGAGTTCATGTACTGCAATTAGTTGTTGAAAGCGGCCGCCAAAGACCCCATGTAGAATTCTAACCCCAGTGGGTTGCTGTGGCAAAAGGGGCTTGTTGCAAGACTGTGATGTCCAAACAGTGGATACAGCGCTCCGTGTTACGCTGTTGAATAACTGCGCTCGGACCCGCACATCCGCGGGAGGGCTCTCAGCGACCCGGGTAAGGCCACAATTAATATCCAAGAAAAAGCACCCAACTTGGAGAGCCAGCATGCGTTGTATCAATTCTTTATTCCGTCAGGCAGCCCCGCTAGACAAACTTCCATTGCACAGCATTTATCTCGCCGACATTTTCCTTACGCGTTTCGGGCGTCCTCGCTCCCTTGCTCACAGGTGTTGGCAATGAGGACAGGCAGCATACCGCAACTCTTTATACCCAGCATTCTCTGTGCCATAGTGGGCGTGTCCTGCAAGGTGCATGCTGGAATATTGAGTTCATGTACTGCAATTAGTTGTTGAAAGCGGCCGCCAAAGACCCCATGTAGAATTCTAACCCCAGTGGGTTGCTGTGGCAAAAGGGGCTTGTTGCAAGACTGTGATGTCCAAACAGTGGATACAGCGCTCCGTGTTACGCTGTTGAATAACTGCGCTCGGACCCGCACATCCGCGGGAGGGCTCTCCGCGACCCGGGTAAGGACGCAATTAATATCCAAGAAAAAGCACCCAACTTGGAGAGCCAGCATGCGTTGTATCAATTCTTTATTCTGTCAGGCAGCCCCACTAGACAAACTTCCATTGCACAGCATTTATCTCGCCGACATTTTCCTTACGCGTTTCGGGCGTCCTCGCGCCCTTGCTCACAGGTGTTGGCAATGAGGACAGGCAGCATACCGCAACTCTTTATACCCAGCATTCTCTGTGCCATAGTGGGCGTGTCCTGCAAGGTGCATGCTGGAATATTGAGTTCATGTACTGCAATTAGTTGTTGAAAGCGGCCGCCAAAGACCCCATGTAGAATTCTAACCCCAGTGGGTTGCTGTGGCAAAAGGGGCTTGTTGCAAGACTGTGATGTCCAAACAGTGGATACAGCGCTCCGTGTTACGCTGTTGAATAACTGCGCTCGGACCCGCACATCCGCGGGAGGGCTCTCCGCGACCCGGGTAAGGCCGCAATTAATATCCAAGAAAAAGCACCCAACTTGGAGAGCCAGCATGCGTTGTATCAATTCTTTATTCCGTCAGGCAGCCCCGCTAGACAAACTTCCATTGCACAGCATTTATCTCGCCGACATTTTCCTTACGCGTTTCGGGCGTCCTCGCGCCCTTGCTCACAGGTGTTGGCAATGAGGACAGGCAGCATACCGCAACTCTTTATACCCAGCATTCTCTGTGCCATAGTGGGCGTGTCCTGCAAGGTGCATGCTGGAATATTGAGTTCATGTACTGCAATTAGTTGTTGAAAGCGGCCGCCAAAGACCCCATGTAGAATTCTAACCCCAGTGGGTTGCTGTGGCAAAAGGGGCTTGTTGCAAGACTGTGATGTCCAAACAGTGGATACAGCGCTCCGTGTTACGCTGTTGAATAACTGCGCTCGGACCCGCACATCCGCGGGAGGGCTCTCCGCGACCCGGGTAAGGCCGCAATTAATATCCAAGAAAAAGCACCCAACTTGGAGAGCCAGCATGCGTTGTATCAATTCTTTATTCCGTCAGGAAGCCCCGCTAGACAAACTTCCATTGCACAGCATTTATCTCGCCGACATTTTCCTTACGCGTTTCGGGCGTCCTCGCGCCCTTGCTCACAGGTGTTGGCAATGAGGACAGGCAGTATACCGCAACTCTTTATACCCAGCATTCTCTGTGCCATAGTGGGCGTGTCCTGCAAGGTGCATGCTGGAATATTGAGTTCATGTACTGCAATTAGTTGTTGAAAGCGGCCGCCAAAGACCCCATGTAGAATTCTAACCCCAGTGGGTTGCTGTGGCAAAAGGGGCTTGTTGCAAGACTGTGATGTCCAAACAGTGGATACAGCGCTCCGTGTTACGCTGTTGAATAACTGCGCTCGGACCCGCACATCCGCGGGAGGGCTCTCAGCGACCCGGGTAAGGCCACAATTAATATCCAAGAAAAAGCACCCAACTTGGAGAGCCAGCATGCGTTGTATCAATTCTTTATTCCGTCAGGCAGCCCCGCTAGACAAACTTCCATTGCACAGCATTTATCTCGCCGACATTTTCCTTACGCGTTTCGGGCGTCCTCGCTCCCTTGCTCACAGGTGTTGGCAATGAGGACAGGCAGCATACCGCAACTCTTTATACCCAGCATTCTCTGTGCCATAGTGGGCGTGTCCTGCAAGGTGCATGCTGGAATATTGAGTTCATGTACTGCAATTAGTTGTTGAAAGCGGCCGCCAAAGACCCCATGTAGAATTCTAACCCCAGTGGGTTGCTGTGGCAAAAGGGGCTTGTTGCAAGACTGTGATGTCCAAACAGTGGATACAGCGCTCCGTGTTACGCTGTTGAATAACTGCGCTCGGACCCGCACATCCGCGGGAGGGCTCTCCGCGACCCGGGTAAGGCCGCAATTAATATCCAAGAAAAAGCACCCAACTTGAAGAGTGTTAGACGGACCGGGAGGGTCGGCCGAGGACAAGGGGAGAGGTCTCCGGGGAGAGCCGTCTCCAGCGATCGTACAGATGAATAACTTCCCCCCCACAGATATACACCACACAAGGATAAGATTTAGCGTTCTTTATAGGTGATTTCTTACGATGAAATGGTACAAGGAGGTCTGGACTCAGGGGTCCCCTCGATTCGAGTCTCTTGGTTTGGGGAAAGGGGGTAGCGGGACAGTCTGGTTACCAGTCTGGTAGCTGAGATGGTATGGTGGATAGCTCACAATCCTCGAGCTCGGTGTTCTAGCTTGGACGGGCCGCGGCAGCGCCAGCAGGTCCCGGTGAAGATGGTCGTTACACGGTCCGCGGCAGCGCCAGCAGGTCCCGGTGAAGATGGTCGTTACACGGTCCGCGGCAGCGACAGCAGGTCCCGATGAAGGTGGTTGTTACAACGGTCCGCGGCAGCGCCAGCAGGTCCCGACGAGGATGGATGTTGCAGAAGGCCGCGGCAGCGCCAGCAGGCAGGACGATAGTTCACAAGGCAGGGCTACGGTAGCGCCAGTAGTCCGTCAAGGCTGAGTTCTCTCGTTGTCTCTCGACTCCAGGATACAACTGCCTTCCTGCTCTGGAGCTGCCCTAGTTATAGGTCTGGCGCCCTTTGATGTCCGGACCCTCGCACTTGGAGGTCGGGGGGTCCGGGATGAGGGAGTCCAGACACCCAGCAGGGGGTGGAGCCAGCGCCTGGGGGAGCTGGAGGGTGATCGGCACCTGGCGGGGGAGAGCCCTCGACGCTTCTTTCTCCCATTGACCTGCCAAGTGGTCCGTTCACCTCCTGGGTGGATGGTGGTGCCGGGATGTCGGGGCCGGCCAGGCCCAGGGTTAGGGTTGGGCTGAGGCCACGTGGCCTCGTGGCGCAGTGTCCAAGATGGCGGCTGATCCGGCCGGGGGAGCCGGTAGTGGTTCGGTCCCATGATACATGGATGTCCGGGGGCAGGAGTTCCGTTGGGAGACGGGGTGCGGGTTGCCCTTGGGGGTAACACCTGGGAGTCCGGGGTTTGGGCCCTGTCGTGCGGGGGGGGAGCAAGCCCTTCATGTGGCCTGTCCAACATGCGTCCCCCCCAGCTGAAGGCGGGGAGAGTCACCCATCCTCTTGGGGACTCTCCTCGTCGAGGCGGAAAAAGCGTGACAGGCCATCTGCGTTGGCGTGGTCTTGGCCCGGTCGATGTTCCACAGTGAAGTCCATTCCCTGCAGGGAGATGGACCAGCGCAATAGTTTTGGGTTTTCCCCCCGCATCTGCATTAGCCACTGCAGGGGTCGATGGTCGGTTTGCACCCGGAAGTGGGTACCGAAGAGATAGGGCCGGAGCTTTTTGAGGGCCCACACTACTGCGAAGGCCTCCCTCTCGATTGTGCTCCAGCGCTGTTCTCGGGCCAGGAGGCGTCTGCTGATGAAGGCCACCGGCTGGTCAAGACCCTCGGGGTTCAGCTGGGAAAGAACCGCCCCGATGCCGTGGTCGGAGGCGTCTGTTTGTACAATGAATTCCCGACTGTAATCGGGGGCCTGGAGCACAGGGGCGGTGCACAGGGCGGCCTTCAGCTTCTCGAAGGCCGCTTGACAGTCGGGGGTCCAGTTAATCCTCTTCGGGTGGTTTTTGGACGTGAGACCCGTGAGGAGCCCCACAATGCTGCCATAGTCCCTCACGAACCGCCGGTAGTAGCCGGTGAGTCCCAAGAAGGCTCGGACCTCGGTCTGCGTGACGGGGGGTTGCCAGGACTGGATGGCAGCAATTTTGAGTTGCAGAGGGGCCACCAGACCGCTTCCCACCTGGTGTCCGAGGTAGGTCACGGACCCTTGACCAATTTGGCACTTGCCGGCCTTAATCGTGAGGCCGGCCCGCTGGAGGGCCTGCAGGACCTCTTGGAGGTGGTGGAGGTGGTCGGACCAGTGGCGGCTGTACACAGCGATATCGTCCAGGTAGGCGGCGCTGAACTCTTCGAGCCCCGCCAAGACCTGGTTCACTAGACGTTGAAAAGTAGCGGGGGCATTCTTCATGCCGAAGGGCATGACCTTGAAGTGGTAGTGGCCATCGGGGGTAGACAAGGCGGACCGTTCCTGGGCCCGGGGTGTGAGACCGATCTGCCAGTAGCCCGCTGTCAGATCGAAGATGCTGAGGTAGCGGGCGGCCCCCAGGCGGTCGATCAATTCATCCGCTCGGGGGATAGGATGAGCGTCGGTCCGGGTGACAGCGTTCAAGCCCCGATAGTTGACGCAGAATCGGAGTTCAGGAGTGGTGCCGGGGGCAGCGGCTTTGGGGACCAGTACGACCGGGCTGGCCCAGGGGCTGTCCGAGGGCTCGATGACCCCGAGCGTGAGCATCTTGGATACTTCCTCTTGGATGCAGGCCCGCACCCGATCTGGCACGCGGTAGGCCCGGTGTCGGATAGGGGGACTGTCCCCGGTGTCCACGTCGTGCAAGCACCAAGGGGTGATCCCTGGGGTGAGGGAAAACAGTGTAGCAAACCGCAGCAGGAGGTCCCGGCAGCCCTGGCGTTGCTCTGGGGTGAGGGCATCGGAGAGCCGGACCCCGTCCACGGAACCGTCGTTCTCCTGGGTCTTCAGGAGATCAGGGAGGGGCTCGGAGTCTTCTTCCGCCCCACTGTCTGTAGCCATCAGGAGGCTGAGTTCCGAGCGCACAAAGTGGGGTTTGAGTCTGTTGGTGTGGAGGACCCGGAGGGGGTTCCGGGGGGACTCCATGTCGATGAGGTAGGTGACGGGGCTCTTGCGTTCGACCACTTTGAAGGGCCCCGTCCACTTATCTTGCAAGGCACATGGTTCGGTGGGGGACATCACCCACACTTGTTGACCAGGTTCGAATTCGACGGAGGAGGCATTCTGATCGTACCATTTTTTCATGTCCTCCTGACTGGCCTCGAGGTTCGCTTTTGCCATCTCCCTGAAGCGCCGGGTCTGATTGCGTAGTGCCAGGAGGTACTTGAAGACGTCTGGAGGGGTCTTTAGGGGGGCCATCTCCCAACCTTCTTTGACTAGGCTGAGGGGCCCTCGCACAGGGTGCCCGTACAGGAGTTCGAGAGGGCTAAAGCCGAGGGACTTCTGGGGAACTTCTCGATAGGCGAAGAGGAGGCACGGGAGTAGTACATCCCACTGGCGACGGAGGGGCTCTTCCAATCCCCCAATCATTCCCTTGAGTGTGCGGTTGAATCGCTCAATTAGTCCGTTCCCTTGAGGGTGATAGGGGGTCGTGAATCGGTAGGTGACCCCGCACTGTTGCCAGAGGGACTTCATATATTTCGAGATAAAGTTTGTGCCTCGGTCGCTGACGACTTCTCGGGGGAAGCCCACCCGGGAGAAGATCCCCATTAGGGCCCGGCCGACCACCGGAGCTGTTACAGTTCGCAGGGGCACAGCCTCGGGGTAGCGGGTGGCGTGGTCCACCAGTACCAGGATGAACCGATGTCCTTGTGCCGTGCGGGGGTCCAGGGGCCCCACAATGTCTATTCCTACCCTCTCGAACAGGGTGGTGACCACTGGGAAGGGTTGCAGAGGGGCTTTGAGCTTACGGCCGCTCTTCCCACTGGCCTGGCACGTGGGGCAGGACCGGCAGTGGTTAAGGACGTCGTTCCGCATCTTCGGCCAGAAAAAGTGGGTCACTAGGCGACTGTAGGTTTTGTCCTGGCCCAGGTGTCCAGCCAGGGGAACATCGTGGGCCAAGGTTAGTAGGAAGTCTGTGAAACGGAGGGGCACCACCAGCACTCGACTGGCCCCTAACTCCGCGATTCTTTGTTCACTGTATAGCAGGTCGTTATCCCAATAGACCCAATGGGTTCCGGTGGAGTCCCCTGCGCTCTGGGCGCTGGCTTGCTGGCGGAGTCCCTCGAGGGAGGGGCAGGTCTTCTGCTCCTGGCGGAACTGTTCCTGGGTGGGCCCCCCTTCTTGACGCCACTGAGCCAGGCCGGGAAGGTCCTGGGGCTGGGCGACCCCTTCGGGCGTTGGCTCTGGGGGGTCGGTATAGTCGTTGTCCTCTACTGGAGCGACCGGGGGAGGAGGTGCTGGCCATTCTGGTTCTTCTGGTCGGGGGACGGCACGGGCGGCCATGGACCGGGTGGTTACGCAGGCCCAGTCCGGGAGGCCCAGCATCCCCAGGTGCTCTCTTCTTTCGACGGCGGCCCACGGGGAACTCTCAAGGTCATTCCCCAGGAGGCAGTCCACGGGGGCATCATCCCGGACCATCACCTTCAACAGGCCGGAGACCCCTCCCCATTCGAAGGGGACGCAGGCCATCCGACACAGACTTTCGGAATTGTCGGCTGAGCGGACGGGGCAGAGAATGTTCGGCAGGATCTGCTCTGGTTTCACCAGGTGACAGCGGACGGCCGTCACACTGGCCCCTGTGTCACGTAGGGCTTCGGCCCGACGCCCATTAATGTTCACCCACTGGCCATATTTCCGGGTGTTGGCGGGTAGGGGAGCCCGCGGGACCATGTCTTTTCCCCCTAGGCACGCTAGAACCATGGCGGCCGGTTCCCACTCTTGTTGTGCCTGCTCATATTCTTCCTGTTCCTCGGAGATTTGTTTTCCCCCCAGGGCGGCGGCAGCTACCTGGCGGGGCTTTGGCGTTTGGTTCTGCGGGCAGCTCGGGTCATTGGCGTAGTGGCCGACTCGCTGGCATCGGTGACACGTGACATTGGCTCGGAACCCCGGGCGCATCGGGGGGTTGCCCCGGCCAGCCGGGGGCGGGGTGCTGGCCGCGGGAGTGGCCGGGATGGTGTCTCTCCCTCGCCCCTGGCCTCCTCCTCCTCCTCGGGGACGGTGCTGCCCTTGGTTGTTTCGGTTTTGCTCGTGTGGCCCTCTCCGGCCCACTCGGGTGCTTTCCCATCGGTCAGCTTCGGCGGCGAGTTGCCGTGGGTCAGTCAATTTACTGTCGAGGAGGTGCTGCCTGAGCTCGACGAAGCAGTTGTTAGACAGGTGCTCCCACACCATAAGATTAAAGAGTTGCTCGTAGGTCGTTACGTGGCTTCCCTTGATCCAACCCTCGAAGGCTCGGCTGAAATAGTTGACGTATTCCACCCAAGTTGTACCCGGGTGCAGTCTCGGAACCTCTGGCGGTACATTTCGGGTGTGAGCCCATATCGGGTGAGGAGGGCAGCCTTCATGTGGTCATAGGATGACATCTGATGATCTGGGAGCTGCAGTAGGGCATCGCGGCCTTCGTTGACGAACCTCCCCCATAGGCCGGCTCCCCAGTCACTCCGATCGATCCGGTGGGAGGTCATGGCGATCTCGTAGGCTTTGAACCACTGTTGTATGTCGTCCTCTCGGACATACTCTCGGACAACATCCTTGGGGATGTGGACTTTCTTCTCGGTTGCTCCCGGGGTGTGCGGTCGCTCAGGCACCCCCGGTTCTTTATTCTGTTTCCGAAGTTCTATTTCCGCCAGTTTGCGCTCGTGTTCGAATGTTAGTCTTTTTTCTTCGAGCTCTCTCTGCCTCTGTTTTTCTTCCCGTTCTTCTCGGAGCCGCAGATGTTCTAGATTTAGTTTTTGCTCGGCTAACTTTAGTTCACCGTCCATCTTGAGTCGTGCCATTTCCAACTCATGTAATCTGGTTTTTTCTCTTTCTTGGATCTCTTCCTGCGAGAGGCCCGTTCCTCGCTCCTCGGGAGCTGTGGCGTTCCCCTCTGGTGCTACACCGTTTTGGTCGGGGGATCCGGCGACCCCGGTTTCCGCCCACGACTCAAGGGCGTGCTTCAAATCGTCTTTGGTACTCATGCCGGTGGTAGCAATGCCTAGTTCCATGCAGAATTGTTTAAGTTCGCGATGGCTATACTCTTCCAATTTATCCATTTGGAATTTCTCGGTGGAACCGCTATCTTTGGTTGACATCGTGGTTTTGTCGTGGGGTGAGCTACTCTCTGTACGATTACGCGTTGATTCGGATCGCGCCGCTGGCCACCAATGTTAGACGGACCGGGAGGGTCGGCCGAGGACAAGGGGAGAGGTCTCCGGGGAGAGCCGTCTCCAGCGATCGTACAGATGAATAACTTCCCCCCCCACAGATATACACCACACAAGGATAAGATTTAGCGTTCTTTATAGGTGATTTCTTACGATGAAATGGTAC
The DNA here is from genome assembly GCF_964204655.1 of Triturus cristatus. NCBI lineage: Eukaryota > Metazoa > Chordata > Amphibia > Caudata > Salamandridae > Triturus > Triturus cristatus. Next base: position 1,146,672,501 of record NC_140590.1, on the reverse strand, counting down.
AAGGAGGTCTGGACTCAGGGGTCCCCTCGATTCGAGTCTCTTGGTTTGGGGAAAGGGGGTAGCGGGACAGTCTGGTTACCAGTCTGGTAGCTGAGATGGTATGGTGGATAGCTCACAATCCTCGAGCTCGGTGTTCTAGCTTGGACGGGCCGCGGCAGCGCCAGCAGGTCCCGGTGAAGATGGTCGTTACACGGTCCGCGGCAGCGCCAGCAGGTCCCGGTGAAGATGGTCGTTACACAGTCCGCGGCAGCGCCAGCAGGTCCCGATGAAGGTGGTCGTTACAACGGTCCGCGGCAGCGCCAGCAGGTCCCGACGAGGATGGATGTTGCAGAAGGCCGCGGCAGCGCCAGCAGGCAGGACGATAGTTCACAAGGCAGGGCTACGGCAGCGCCAGTAGTCCGTCAAGGCTGAGTTCTCTCGGTGTCTCTCGACTCCAGGATACAACTGCCTTCCTGCTCTGGAGCTGCCCTAGTTATAGGTCTGGCGCCCTTTGATGTCCGGACCCTCGCACTTGGAGGTCGGGGGGTCCGGGATGAGGGAGTCCAGACACCCAGCAGGGGGTGGAGCCACCGCCTGGGGGAGCTGGAGGGTGATCGGCACCTGGCGGGGGAGAGCCCTCGACGCTTCTTTCTCCCATTGACCTGCCAAGTGGTCCGTTCACCTCCTGGGTGGATGGTGGTGCCGGGATGTCGGGGCCGGCCAGGCCCAGGGTTACGGTCGGGCTGAGGCCACGCGGCCTCGTGGCGCAGTGTCCAAGATGGCGGCTGATCCGGCCAGGGGAGCCGGTAGTGGTTCGGTCCCATGATACATGGATGTCCGGGAGCAGGAGTTCCGTTGGGAGACGGGGTGCGGGTTGCCCTTGGGGGTAACACCTGGGAGTCCGGGGTTTGGGCCCTGTCGTGCGAGGGGGGAGCAAGCCCTTCATGTGGCCTGTCCAACAGAGAGCCAGCATGCGTTGTATCAATTCTTTATTCCGTCAGGCAGCCCCGCTAGACAAACTTCCATTGCACAGCATTTATCTCGCCGACATTTTCCTTACGCGTTTCGGGCGTCCTCGCGCCCTTGCTCACAGGTGTTGGCAATGAGGACAGGCAGCATACCGCAACTCTTTATACCCAGCATTCTCTGTGCCATAGTGGGCGTGTCCTGCAAGGTGCATGCTGGAATATTGAGTTCATGTACTGCAATTAGTTGTTGAAAGCGGCCGCCAAAGACCCCATGTAGAATTCTAACCCCAGTGGGTTGCTGTGGCAAAAGGGGCTTGTTGCAAGACTGTGATGTCCAAACAGTGGATACAGCGCTCCGTGTTACGCTGTTGAATAACTGCGCTCGGACCCGCACATCCGCGGGAGGGCTCTCCGCGACCCGGGTAAGGCCGCAATTAATATCCAAGAAAAAGCACCCAACTTGGAGAGCCAGCATGCGTTGTATCAATTCTTTATTCCGTCAGGCAGCCCCGCTAGACAAACTTCCATTGCACAGCATTTATCTCGCCGACATTTTCCTTACGCGTTTCGGGCGTCCTCGCGCCCTTGCTCACAGGTGTTGGCAATGAGGACAGGCAGCATACCGCAACTCTTTATACCCAGCATTCTCTGTGCCATAGTGGGCGTGTCCTGCAAGGTGCATGCTGGAATATTGAGTTCATGTACTGCAATTAGTTGTTGAAAGCGGCCGCCAAAGACCCCATGTAGAATTCTAACCCCAGTGGGTTGCTGTGGCAAAAGGGGCTTGTTGCAAGACTGTGATGTCCAAACAGTGGATACAGCGCTCCGTGTTACGCTGTTGAATAACTGCGCTCGGACCCGCAGCGCTGTATCCACTGTTTGGACATCACAGTCTTGCAACAAGCCCCTTTTGCCACAGCAACCCACTGGGGTTAGAATTCTACATGGGGTCTTTGGCGGCCGCTTTCAACAACTAATTGCAGTACATGAACTCAATATTCCAGCATGCACCTTGCAGGACACGCCCACTATGGCACAGAGAATGCTGGGTATAAAGAGTTGCGGTATGCTGCCTGTCCTCATTGCCAACACCTGTGAGCAAGGGCGCGAGGACGCCCGAAACGCGTAAGGAAAATGTCGGCGAGATAAATGCTGTGCAATGGAAGTTTGTCTAGCGGGGCTGCCTGACAGAATAAAGAATTGATACAACGCATGCTGGCTCTCCAAGTTGGGGGCTTTTTCTTGGATATTAATTGCGGCCTTACCCGGGTCGCGGAGAGCCCTCCCGCGGATGTGCGGGTCCGAGCGCAGTTATTCAACAGCGTAACACGGAGCGCTGTATCCACTGTTTGGACATCACAGTCTTGCAACAAGCCCCTTTTGCCACAGCAACCCACTGGGGTTAGAATTCTACATGGGGTCTTTGGCGGCCGCTTTCAATAACTAATTGCAGTACATGAACTCAATATTCCAGCATGCACCTTGCAGGACACGCCCACTATGGCACAGAGAATGCTGGGTATAAAGAGTTGCGGTATGCTGCCTGTCCTCATTGCCAACACCTGTGAGCAAGGGCGCGAGGACGCCCGAAACGCGTAAGGAAAATGTCGGCGAGATAAATGCTGTGCAATGGAAGTTTGTCTAGCGGGGCTGCCTGACAGAATAAAGAATTGATACAACGCATGCTGGCTCTCCAAGTTGGGTGCTTTTTCTTGGATATTAATTGCGGCCTTACCCGGGTCGCGGAGAGCCCTCCCGCGGATGTGCGGGTCCGAGCGCAGTTATTCAACAGCGTAACACGGAGCGCTGTATCCACTGTTTGGACATCACAGTCTTGCAACAAGCCCCTTTTGCCACAGCAACCCACTGGGGTTAGAATTCTACATGGGGTCTTTGGCGGCCGCTTTCAACAACTAATTGCAGTACATGAACTCAATATTCCAGCATGCACCTTGCAGGACACGCCCACTATGGCACAGAGAATGCTGGGTATAAAGAGTTGCGGTATGCTGCCTGTCCTCATTGCCAACACCTGTGAGCAAGGGCGCGAGGACGCCCGAAATGCGTAAGGAAAATGTCGGCGAGATAAATGCTGTGCAATGGAAGTTTGTCTAGCGGGGCTGCCTGACAGAATAAAGAATTGATACAACGCATGCTGGCTCTCCAAGTTGGGTGCTTTTTCTTGGATATTAATTGCGGCCTTACCCGGGTCGCGGAGATCCCTCCCGCGGATGTGCGGGTCCGAGCGCAGTTATTCAACAGCGTAACACGGAGCGCTGTATCCACTGTTTGGACATCACAGTCTTGCAACAAGCCCCTTTTGCCACAGCAACCCACTGGGGTTAGAATTCTACATGGGGTCTTTGGCGGCCGCTTTCAACAACTAATTGCAGTACATGAACTCAATATTCCAGCATGCACCTTGCAGGACACGCCCACTATGGCACAGAGAATGCTGGGTATAAAGAGTTGCGGTATGCTGCCTGTCCTCATTGCCAACACCTGTGAGCAAGGGCGCGAGGACGCCCGAAACGCGTAAGGAAAATGTCGGCGAGATAAATGCTGTGCAATGGAAGTTTGTCTAGCGGGGCTGCCTGACAGAATAAAGAATTGATACAACGCATGCTGGCTCTCCAAGTTGGGTGCTTTTTCTTGGATATTAATTGCGGCCTTACCCGGGTCGCGGAGAGCCCTCCCGCGGATGTGCGGGTCCGAGCGCAGTTATTCAACAGCGTAACACGGAGCGCTGTATCCACTGTTTGGACATCACAGTCTTGCAACAAGCCCCTTTTGCCACAGCAACCCACTGGGGTTAGAATTCTACATGGGGTCTTTGGCGGCCGCTTTCAACAACTAATTGCAGTACATGAACTCAATATTCCAGCATGCACCTTGCAGGACACGCCCACTATGGCACAGAGAATGCTGGGTATAAAGAGTTGCGGTATGCTGCCTGTCCTCATTGCCAACACCTGTGAGCAAGGGCGCGAGGACGACCGAAACGCGTAATGAAAATGTCGGCGAGATAAATGCTGTGCAATGGAAGTTTGTCTAGCGGGGCTGCCTGACAGAATAAAGAATTGATACAACGCATGCTGGCTCTCCAAGTTGGGTGCTTTTTCTTGGATATTAATTGCGTCCTTACCCGGGTCGCGGAGAGCCCTCCCGCGGATGTGCGGGTCCGAGCGCAGTTATTCAACAGCGTAACACGGAGCGCTGTATCCACTGTTTGGACATCACAGTCTTGCAACAAGCCCCTTTTGCCACAGCAACCCACTGGGGTTAGAATTCTACATGGGGTCTTTGGCGGCCGCTTTCAACAACTAATTGCAGTACATGAACTCAATATTCCAGCATGCACCTTGCAGGACACGCCCACTATGGCACAGAGAATGCTGGGTATAAAGAGTTGCGGTATGCTGCCTGTCCTCATTGCCAACACCTGTGAGCAAGGGCGCGAGGACGCCCGAAACGCGTAAGGAAAATGTCGACGAGATAAATGCTGTGCAATGGAAGTTTGTCTAGCGGGGCTGCCTGACAGAATAAAGAATTGATACAACGCATGCTGGCTCTTCAAGATTAATTGCGGCCTTACCCGGGTCGCGGAGAGCCCTCCCGCGGATGTGCGGGTCCGAGCGCAGTTATTCAACAGCGTAACACGGAGCGCTGTATCCACTGTTTGGACATCACAGTCTTGCAACAAGCCCCTTTTGCCACAGCAACCCACTGGGGTTACAATTCTACATGGGGTCTTTGGCGGCCGCTTTCAACAACTAATTGCAGTACATGAATTCAATATTCCAGCATGCACCTTGCAGGACACGCCCACTATGGCACAGAGAATGCTGGGTATAAAGAGTTGCGGTATGCTGCCTGTCCTCATTGCCAACACCTGTGAGCAAGGGCGCGAGGACGCCCGAAACGCGTAAGGAAAATGTTGGCGAGATAAATGCTGTGCAATGGAAGTTTGGCTAGCGGGGCTGCCTGACAGAATAAAGAATTGATACAACGCATGCTGGCTCTCCAAGTTGGGTGCTTTTTCTTGGATATTAATTGCGGCCTTACCTGGGTCGCGGAGAGCCCTCCCGCGGATGTGCGGGTCCGAGCGCAGTTATTCAACAGCGTAACACGGAGCGCTGTATCCACTGTTTGGACATCACAGTCTTGCAACAAGCCCCTTTTGCCACAGCAACCCACTGGGGTTAGAATTCTACATGGGGTCTTTGGCGGCCGCTTTCAACAACTAATTGCAGTACATGAACTCAATATTCCAGCATGCACCTTGCAGGACACGCCCACTATGGCACAGAGAATGCTGGGTATAAAGAGTTGCGGTATGCTGCCTGTCCTCATTGCCAACACCTGTGAGCAAGGGCGCGAGGACGCCCGAAACGCGTAAGGAAAATGTCGGCGAGATAAATGCTGTGCAATGGAAGTTTGTCTAGCGGGGCTGCCTGACAGAATAAAGAATTGATACAACGCATGCTGGCTCTCCAAGTTGGGTGCTTTTTCTTGGATATTAATTGCGGCCTTACCCGGGTCGCGGAGAGCCCTCCCGCGGATGTGCGGGTCCGAGCGCAGTTATTCAACAGCGTAACACGGAGCGCTGTATCCACTGTTTGGACATCACAGTCTTGCAACAAGCCCCTTTTGCCACAGCAACCCACTGGGGTTAGAATTCTACATGGGGTCTTTGGCGGCCGCTTTCAACAACTAATTGCAGTACATGAACTCAATATTCCAGCATGCACCTTGCAGGACACGCCCACTATGGCACAGAGAATGCTGGGTATAAAGAGTTGCGGTATGCTGCCTGTCCTCATTGCCAACACCTGTGAGCAAGGGCGCGAGGACGCCCGAAACGCGTAAGGAAAATGTCGGCGAGATAAATGCTGTGCAATGGAAGTTTGTCTAGCGGGGCTGCCTGACAGAATAAAGAATTGATACAACGCATGCTGGCTCTCCAAGTTGGGTGCTTTTTCTTGGATATTAATTGCGGCCTTACCCGGGTCGCGGAGAGCCCTCCCGCGGATGTGCGGGTCCGAGCGCAGTTATTCAACAGCGTAACACGGAGCGCTGTATCCACTGTTTGGACATCACAGTCTTGCAACAAGCCCCTTTTGCCACAGCAACCCACTGGGGTTAGAATTCTACTTGGGGTCTTTGGCGGCCGCTTTCAACAACTAATTGCAGTACATGAACTCAATATTCCAGCATGCACCTTGCAGGACACGCCCACTATGGCACAGAGAATGCTGGGTATAAAGAGTTGCGGTATGCTGCCTGTCCTCATTGCCAACACCTGTGAGCAAGGGCGCGAGGACGCCCGAAACGCGTAAGGAAAATGTCGGCGAGATAAATGCTGTGCAATGGAAGTTTGTCTAGCGGGGCTGCCTGACAGAATAAAGAATTGATACAACGCATGCTGGCTCTCCAAGTTGGGTGCTTTTTCTTGGATATTAATTGCGGCCTTACCCGGGTCGCGGAGAGCCCTCCCGCGGATGTGCGCGTCCGAGCGCAGTTATTCAACAGCGTAACACGGAGCGCTGTATCCACTGTTTGGACATCACAGTCTTGCAACAAGCCCCTTTTGCCACAGCAACCCACTGGGGTTACAATTCTACATGGGGTCTTTGGCGGCCGCTTTCAACAACTAATTGCAGTACATGAACTCAATATTCCAGCATGCACCTTGCAGGACACGCCCACTATGGCACAGAGAATGCTGTTTATAAAGAGTTGCGGTATGCTGCCTGTCCTCATTGCCAACACCTGTGAGCAAGGGCGCGAGGACGCCCGAAACGCGTAAGGAAAATGTCGGCGAGATAAATGCTGTGCAATGGAAGTTTGTCTAGCGGGGCTGCCTGACAGAATAAAGAATTGATACAACGCATGCTGGCTCTCCAAGTTGGGTGCTTTTTCTTGGATATTAATTGCGGCCTTACCCGGGTCGCGGAGAGCCCTCCCGCGGATGTGCGGGTCCGAGCGCAGTTATTCAACAGCGTAACACGGAGCGCTGTATCCACTGTTTGGACATCACAGTCTTGCAACAAGCCCCTTTTGCCACAGCAACCCACTGGGGTTAGAATTCTACATGGGGTCTTTGGCGGCCGCTTTCAACAACTAATTGCAGTACATGAACTCAATATTCCAGCATGCACCTTGCAGGACACGCCCACTATGGCACAGAGAATGCTGGGTATAAAGAGTTGCGGTATGCTGCCTGTCCTCATTGCCAACACCTGTGAGCAAGGGCGCGAGGACGCCCGAAACGCGTAAGGAAAATGTCGGCGAGATAAATGCTGTGCAATGGAAGTTTGTCTAGCGGGGCTGCCTGACAGAATAAAGAATTGATACAACGCATGCTGGCTCTCCAAGTTGGGTGCTTTTTCTTGGATATTAATTGCGGCCTTACCCGGGTCGCGGAGAGCCCTCCCGCGGATGTGCGGGTCAGAGCGCAGTTATTCAACAGCGTAACAGGGAGCGCTGTATCCACTGTTTGGACATCACAGTCTTGCAACAAGCCCCTTTTGCCACAGCAACCCACTGGGGTTAGAATTCTACATGGGGTCTTTGGCGGCCGCTTTCAACAACTAATTGCAGTACATGAACTCAATATTCCAGCATGCACCTTGCAGGACACGCCCACTATGGCACAGAGAATGCTGGGTATAAAGAGTTGCGGTATGCTGCCTGTCCTCATTGCCAACACCTGTGAGCAAGGGCGCGAGGACGCCCGAAACGCGTAAGGAAAATGTCGGCGAGATAAATGCTGTGCAATGGAAGTTTGTCTAGCGGGGCTGCCTGACAGAATAAAGAATTGATACAACGCATGCTGGCTCTCCAAGTTGGGTGCTTTTTCTTGGATATTAATTGCGGCCTTACCCGGGTCGCGGAGAGCCCTCCCGCGGATGTGCGGGTCCGAGCGCAGTTATTCAACAGCGTAACACGGAGCGCTGTATCCACTGTTTGGACATCACAGTCTTGCAACAAGCCCCTTTTGCCACAGCAACCCACTGGGGTTACAATTCTACATGGGGTCTTTGGCGGCCGCTTTCAACAACTAATTGCAGTACATGAACTCAATATTCCAGCATGCACCTTGCAGGACACGCCCACTATGGCACAGAGAATGCTGGGTATAAAGAGTTGCGGTATGCTGCCTGTCCTCATTGCCAACACCTGTGAGCAAGGGCGCGAGGACGCCCGAAACGCGTAAGGAAAATGTCGGCGAGATAAATGCTGTGCAATGGAAGTTTGTCTAGCGGGGCTGCCCGACAGAATAAAGAATTGATACAACGCATGCTGGCTCTCCAAGTTGGGTGCTTTTTCTTGGATATTAATTGCGGCCTTACCCGGGTCGCGGAGAGCCCTCCCGCGGATGTGCGGGTCCGAGCGCAGTTATTCAACAGCGTAACACGGAGCGCTGTATCCACTGTTTGGACATCACAGTCTTGCAACAAGCCCCTTTTGCCACAGCAACCCACTGGGGTTAGAATTCTACATGGGGTCTTTGGCGGCCGCTTTCAACAACTAATTGCAGTACATGAACTCAATATTCCAGCATGCACCTTGCAGGACACGCCCACTATGGCACAGAGAATGCTGGGTATAAAGAGTTGCGGTATGCTGCCTGTCCTCATTGCCAACACCTGTGAGCAAGGGCGCGAGGACGCCCGAAACGCGTAAGGAAAATGTGGGCGAGATAAATGCTGTGCAATGGAAGTTTGTCTAGCGGGGCTGCCTGACAGAATAAAGAATTGATACAACGCATGCTGGCTCTCCAAGTTGGGTGCTTTTTCTTGGATATTAATTGCGGCCTTACCCGGGTCGCGGAGAGCCCTCCCGCGGATGTGCGGGTCCGAGCGCAGTTATTCAACAGCGTAACAGGGAGCGCTGTATCCACTGTTTGGACATCACAGTCTTGCAACAAGCCCCTTTTGCCACAGCAACCCACTGGGGTTAGAATTCTACATGGGGTCTTTGGCGGCCGCTTTCAACAACTAATTGCAGTACATGAACTCAATATTCCAGCATGCACTTTGCAGGACACGCCCACTATGGCACAGAGAATGCTGGGTATAAAGAGTTGCGGTATGCTGCCTGTCCTCATTGCCAACACCTGTGAGCAAGGGCGCGAGGACGCCCGAAACGCGTAAGGAAAATGTCGGCGAGATAAATGCTGTGCAATGGAAGTTTGTCTAGCGGGGCTGCCTGACAGAATAAAGAATTGATACAACGCATACTGGCTCTCCAAGTTGGGTGCTTTTTCTTGGATATTAATTGCGGCCTTACCCGGGTCGCGGAGAGCCCTCCCGCGGATGTGCGGGTCCGAGCGCAGATATTCAACAGCGTAACACGGAGCGCTGTATCCACTGTTTGGACATCACAGTCTTGCAACAAGCCCCTTTTGCCACAGCAACCCACTGGGGTTACAATTCTACATGGGGTCTTTGGCGGCCGCTTTCAACAACTAATTGCAGTACATGAACTCAATATTCCAGCATGCACCTTGCAGGACACGCCCAATATGGCACAGAGAATGCTGGGTATAAAGAGTTGCGGTATGCTGCCTGTCCTCATTGCCAACACCTGTGAGCAAGGGCGCGAGGACGCCCGAAACGCGTAAGGAAAATGTCGGCGAGATAAATGCTGTGCAATGGAAGTTTGTCTAGCGGGGCTGCCTGACAGAATAAAGAATTGATACAACGCATGCTGGCTCTCCAAGTTGGGTGCTTTTTCTTGGATATTAATTGCGTCCTTACCCGGGTCGCGGAGAGCCCTCCCGCGGATGTGCGGGTCCGAGCGCAGTTATTCAACAGCGTAACACGGAGCGCTGTATCCACTGTTTGGACATCACAGTCTTGCAACAAGCCCCTTTTGCCACAGCAACCCACTGGGGTTAGAATTCTACATGGGGTCTTTGGCGGCCGCTTTCAACAACTAATTGCAGTACATGAACTCAATATTCCAGCATGCACCTTGCAGGACACGCCCACTATGGCACAGAGAATGCTGGGTATAAAGAGTTGCGGTATGCTGCCTGTCCTCATTGCCAACACCTGTGAGCAAGGGCGCGAGGACGCCCGAAACGCGTAAGGAAAATGTCGGCGAGATAAATGCTGTGCAATGGAAGTTTGTCTAGCGGGGCTGCCTGACAGAATAAAGAATTGATACAACGCATGCTGGCTCTCCAAGTTGGGTGCTTTTTCTTGGATATTAATTGCGGCCTTACCAGGGTCGCGGAGAGCCCTCCCGCGGATGTGCGCGTCCGAGCGCAGTTATTCAACAGCGTAACACGGAGCGCTGTATCCACTGTTTGGACATCACAGTCTTGCAACAAGCCCCTTTTGCCACAGCAACCCACTGGGGTTACAATTCTACATGGGGTCTTTGGCGGCCGCTTTCAACAACTAATTGCAGTACATGAACTCAATATTCCAGCATGCACCTTGCAGGACACGCCCACTATGGCACAGAGAATGCTGGGTATAAAGAGTTGCGGTATGCTGCCTGTCCTCATTGCCAACACCTGTGAGCAAGGGCGCGAGGACGCCCGAAACGCGTAAGGAAAATGTCGGCGAGATAAATGCTGTGCAATGGAAGTTTGTCTAGCGGGGCTGCCTGACAGAATAAAGAATTGATACAACGCATGCTGGCTCTCCAAGTTGGGTGCTTTTTCTTGGATATTAATTGCGGCCTTACCCGGGTCGCGGAGAGCCCTCCCGCGGATGTGCGGGTCCGAGCGCAGTTATTCAACAGCGTAACACGGAGCGCTGTATCCACTGTTTGGACATCACAGTCTTGCAACAAGCCCCTTTTGCCACAGCAACCCACTGGGGTTAGAATTCTACATGGGGTCTTTGGCGGCCGCTTTCAACAACTAATTGCAGTACATGAACTCAATATTCCAGCATGCACCTTGCAGGACACGCCCACTATGGCACAGAGAATGCTGGGTATAAAGAGTTGCGGTATGCTGCCTGTCCTCATTGCCAACACCTGTGAGCAAGGGCGCGAGGACGCCCGAAACGCGTAAGGAAAATGTCGGCGAGATAAATGCTGTGCAATGGAAGTTTGTCTAGCGGGGCTGCCTGACAGAATAAAGAATTGATACAACGCATGCTGGCTCTCCAAGTTGGGTGCTTTTTCTTGGATATTAATTGCGGCCTTACCTGGGTCGCGGAGAGCCCTCCCGCGGATGTGCGGGTCCGAGCGCAGTTATTCAACAGCGTAACACGGAGCGCTGTATCCACTGTTTGGACATCACAGTCTTGCAACAAGCCCATTTTGCCACAGCAACCCACTGGGGTTAGAATTCTACATGGGGTCTTTGGCGGCCGCTTTCAACAACTAATTGCAGTACATGAACTCAATATTCCAGCATGCACCTTGCAGGACACGCCCACTATGGCACAGAGAATGCTGGGTATAAAGAGTTGCGGTATGCTGCCTGTCCTCATTGCCAACACCTGTGAGCAAGGGCGCGAGGACGCCCGAAACGCGTAAGGAAAATGTCGGCGAGATAAATGCTGTGCAATGGAAGTTTGTCTAGCGGGGCTGCCTGACAGAATAAAGAATTGATACAACGCATGCTGGCTCTCCAAGTTGGGTGCTTTTTCTTGGATATTAATTGCGGCCTTACCCGGGTCGCGGAGAGCCCTCCCGCGGATGTGCGGGTCCGAGCGCAGTTATTCAACAGCGTAACAGGGAGCGCTGTATCCACTGTTTGGACATCACAGTCTTGCAACAAGCCCCTTTTGCCACAGCAACCCACTGGGGTTAGAATTCTACATGGGGTCTTTGGCGGCCGCTTTCAACAACTAATTGCAGTACATGAACTCAATATTCCAGCATGCACCTTGCAGGACACGCCCACTATGGCACAGAGAATGCTGGGTATAAAGAGTTGCGGTATGCTGCCTGTCCTCATTGCCAACACCTGTGAGCAAGGGCGCGAGGACGCCCGAAACGCGTAAGGAAAATGTCGGCGAGATAAATGCTGTGCAATGGAAGTTTGTCTAGCGGGGCTGCCTGACAGAATAAAGAATTGATACAACGCATGCTGGCTCTCCAAGTTGGGTGCTTTTTCTTGGATATTAATTGCGGCCTTACCCGGGTCGCGGAGAGCCCTCCCGCGGATGTGCGGGTCCGAGCGCAGTTATTCAACAGCGTAACAGGGAGCGCTGTATCCACTGTTTGGACATCACAGTCTTGCAACAAGCCCCTTTTGCCACAGCAACCCACTGGGGTTAGAATTCTACATGGGGTCTTTGGCGGCCGCTTTCAACAACTAATTGCAGTACATGAACTCAATATTCCAGCATGCACCTTGCAGGACACGCCCACTATGGCACAGAGAATGCTGGGTATAAAGAGTTGCGGTATGCTGCCTGTCCTCATTGCCAACACCTGTGAGCAAGGGCGCGAGGACGCCCGAAACGCGTAAGGAAAATGTCGGCGAGATAAATGCTGTGCAATGGAAGTTTGTCTAGCGGGGCTGCCTGACAGAATAAAGAATTGATACAACGCATGCTGGCTCTCCAAGTTGGGTGCTTTTTCTTGGATATTAATTGCGGCCTTACCCGGGTCGCGGAGAGCCCTCCCGCGGATGTGCGGGTCCGAGCGCAGTTATTCAACAGCGTAACACGGAGCGCTGTATCCACTGTTTGGACATCACAGTCTTGCAACAAGCCCCTTTTGCCACAGCAACCCACTGGGGTTACAATTCTACATGGGGTCTTTGGCGGCCGCTTTCAACAACTAATTGCAGTACATGAACTCAATATTCCAGTATGCACCTTGCAGGACACGCCCACTATGGCACAGAGAATGCTGGGTATAAAGAGTTGCGGTATGCTGCCTGTCCTCATTGCCAAAACCTGTGAGCAAGGGCGCGAGGACGCCCGAAACGCGTAAGGAAAATGTCGGCGAGATAAATGCTGTGCAATGGAAGTTTGTCTAGCGGGGCTGCCTGACAGAATAAAGAATTGATACAACGCATGCTGGCTCTCCAAGTTGGGTGCTTTTTCTTGGATATTAATTGCGTCCTTACCCGGGTCGCGGAGAGCCCTCCCGCGGATGTGCGGGTCCGAGCGCAGTTATTCAACAGCGTAACACGGAGCGCTGTATCCACTGTTTGGACATCACAGTCTTGCAACAAGCCCCTTTTGCCACAGCAACCCACTGGGGTTAGAATTCTACATGGGGTCTTTGGCGGCCGCTTTCAACAACTAATTGCAGTACATGAACTCAATATTCCAGCATGCACCTTGCAGGACACGCCCACTATGGCACAGAGAATGCTGGGTATAAAGAGTTGCGGTATGCTGCCTGTCCTCATTGCCAACACCTGTGAGCAAGGGCGCGAGGACGCCCGAAACGCGTAAGGAAAATGTCGGCGAGATAAATGCTGTGCAATGGAAGTTTGTCTAGCGGGGCTGCCTGACAGAATAAAGAATTGATACAACGCATGCTGGCTCTCCAAGTTGGGTGCTTTTTCTTGGATATTAATTGCGGCCTTACCCGGGTCGCGGAGAGCCCTCCCGCGGATGTGCGGGTCCGAGCGCAGTTATTCAACAGCGTAACACGGAGCGCTGTATCCACTGTTTGGACATCACAGTCTTGCAACAAGCCCCTTTTGCCACAGCAACCCACTGGGGTTAGAATTCTACATGGGGTCTTTGGCGGCCGCTTTCAACAACTAATTGCAGTACATGAACTCAATATTCCAGCATGCACCTTGCAGGACACGCCCACTATGGCACAGAGAATGCTGGGTATAAAGAGTTGCGGTATGCTGCCTGTCCTCATTGCCAACACCTGTGAGCAAGGGCGCGAGGACGCCCGAAACGCGTAAGGAAAATGTCGGCGAGATAAATGCTGTGCAATGGAAGTTTGTCTAGCGGGGCTACCTGACAGAATAAAGAATTGATACAACGCATGCTGGCTCTCCAAGATTAATTGCGGCCTTACCCGGGTCGCGGAGAGCCCTCCCGCGGATGTGCGGGTCCGAGCGCAGTTATTCAACAGCGTAACACGGAGCGCTGTATCCACTGTTTGGACATCACAGTCTTGCAACAAGCCCCTTTTGCCACAGCAACCCACTGGGGTTAGAATTCTACATGGGGTCTTTGGCGGCCGCTTTCAACAACTAATTGCAGTACATGAACTCAATATTCCAGCATGCACCTTGCAGGACACGCCCACTATGGCACAGAGAATGCTGGGTATTAAGAGTTGCGGTATGCTGCCTGTCCTCATTGCCAACACCTGTGAGCAAGGGCGCGAGGACGCCCGAAACGCGTAAGGAAAATGTCGGCGAGATAAATGCTGTGCAATGGAAGTTTGTCTAGCGGGGCTGCCTGACAGAATAAAGAATTGATACAACGCATGCTGGCTCTCCAAGTTGGGTGCTTTTTCTTGGATATTAATTGCGGCCTTACCCGGGTCGCGGAGAGCCCTCCCGCGGATGTGCGGGTCCGAGCGCAGTTATTCAACAGCGTAACACGGAGCGCTGTATCCACTGTTTGGACATCACAGTCTTGCAACAAGCCCCTTTTGCCACAGCAACCCACTGGGGTTAGAATTCTACTTGGGGTCTTTGGCGGCCGCTTTCAACAACTAATTGCAGTACATGAACTCAATATTCCAGCATGCACCTTGCAGGACACGCCCACTATGGCACAGAGAATGCTGGGTATAAAGAGTTGCGGTATGCTGCCTGTCCTCATTGCCAACACCTGTGAGCAAGGGCGCGAGGACGCCCGAAACGCGTAAGGAAAATGTCGGCGAGATAAATGCTGTGCAATGGAAGTTTGTCTAGCGGGGCTGCCTGACAGAATAAAGAATTGATACAACGCATGCTGGCTCTCCAAGTTGGGTGCTTTTTCTTGGATATTAATTGCGGCCTTACCCGGGTCGCGGAGAGCCCTCCCGCGGATGTGCGCGTCCGAGCGCAGTTATTCAACAGCGTAACACGGAGCGCTGTATCCACTGTTTGGACATCACAGTCTTGCAACAAGCCCCTTTTGCCACAGCAACCCACTGGGGTTACAATTCTACATGGGGTCTTTGGCGGCCGCTTTCAACAACTAATTGCAGTACATGAACTCAATATTCCAGCATGCACCTTGCAGGACACGCCCACTATGGCACAGAGAATGCTGGGTATAAAGAGTTGCGGTATGCTGCCTGTCCTCATTGCCAACACCTGTGAGCAAGGGCGCGAGGACGCCCGAAACGCGTAAGGAAAATGTCGGCGAGATAAATGCTGTGCAATGGAAGTTTGTCTAGCGGGGCTGCCTGACAGAATAAAGAATTGATACAACGCATGCTGGCTCTCCAAGTTGGGTGCTTTTTCTTGGATATTAATTGCGGCCTTACCCGGGTCGCGGAGAGCCCTCCCGCGGATGTGCGGGTCCGAGCGCAGTTATTCAACAGCGTAACACGGAGCGCTGTATCCACTGTTTGGACATCACAGTCTTGCAACAAGCCCCTTTTGCCACAGCAACCCACTGGGGTTAGAATTCTACATGGGGTCTTTGGCGGCCGCTTTCAACAACTAATTGCAGTACATGAACTCAATATTCCAGCATGCACCTTGCAGGACACGCCCACTATGGCACAGAGAATGCTGGGTATAAAGAGTTGCGGTATGCTGCCTGTCCTCATTGCCAACACCTGTGAGCAAGGGCGCGAGGACGCCCGAAACGCGTAAGGAAAATGTCGGCGAGATAAATGCTGTGCAATGGAAGTTTGTCTAGCGGGGCTGCCTGACAGAATAAAGAATTGATACAACGCATGCTGGCTCTCCAAGTTGGGTGCTTTTTCTTGGATATTAATTGCGGCCTTACCCGGGTCGCGGAGAGCCCTCCCGCGGATGTGCGGGTCCGAGCGCAGTTATTCAACAGCGTAACAGGGAGCGCTGTATCCACTGTTTGGACATCACAGTCTTGCAACAAGCCCCTTTTGCCACAGCAACCCACTGGGGTTAGAATTCTACATGGGGTCTTTGGCGGCCGCTTTCAACAACTAATTGCAGTACATGAACTCAATATTCCAGCATGCACCTTGCAGGACACGCCCACTATGGCACAGAGAATGCTGGGTATAAAGAGTTGCGGTATGCTGCCTGTCCTCATTGCCAACACCTGTGAGCAAGGGCGCGAGGACGCCCGAAACGCGTAAGGAAAATGTCGGCGAGATAAATGCTGTGCAATGGAAGTTTGTCTAGCGGGGCTGCCTGACAGAATAAAGAATTGATACAACGCATGCTGGCTCTCCAAGTTGGGTGCTTTTTCTTGGATATTAATTGCGGCCTTACCCGGGTCGCGGAGAGCCCTCCCGCGGATGTGCGGGTCCGAGCGCAGTTATTCAACAGCGTAACACGGAGCGCTGTATCCACTGTTTGGACATCACAGTCTTGCAACAAGCCCCTTTTGCCACAGCAACCCACTGGGGTTACAATTCTACATGGGGTCTTTGGCGGCCGCTTTCAACAACTAATTGCAGTACATGAACTCAATATTCCAGCATGCACCTTGCAGGACACGCCCACTATGGCACAGAGAATGCTGGGTATAAAGAGTTGCGGTATGCTGCCTGTCCTCATTGCCAACACCTGTGAGCAAGGGCGCGAGGACGCCCGAAACGCGTAAGGAAAATGTCGGCGAGATAAATGCTGTGCAATGGAAGTTTGTCTAGCGGGGCTGCCCGACAGAATAAAGAATTGATACAACGCATGCTGGCTCTCCAAGTTGGGTGCTTTTTCTTGGATATTAATTGCGGCCTTACCCGGGTCGCGGAGAGCCCTCCCGCGGATGTGCGGGTCCGAGCGCAGTTATTCAACAGCGTAACACGGAGCGCTGTATCCACTGTTTGGACATCACAGTCTTGCAACAAGCCCCTTTTGCCACAGCAACCCACTGGGGTTAGAATTCTACATGGGGTCTTTGGCGGCCGCTTTCAACAACTAATTGCAGTACATGAACTCAATATTCCAGCATGCACCTTGCAGGACACGCCCACTATGGCACAGAGAATGCTGGGTATAAAGAGTTGCGGTATGCTGCCTGTCCTCATTGCCAACACCTGTGAGCAAGGGCGCGAGGACGCCCGAAACGCGTAAGGAAAATGTGGGCGAGATAAATGCTGTGCAATGGAAGTTTGTCTAGCGGGGCTGCCTGACAGAATAAAGAATTGATACAACGCATGCTGGCTCTCCAAGTTGGGTGCTTTTTCTTGGATATTAATTGCGGCCTTACCCGGGTCGCGGAGAGCCCTCCCGCGGATGTGCGGGTCCGAGCGCAGTTATTCAACAGCGTAACAGGGAGCGCTGTATCCACTGTTTGGACATCACAGTCTTGCAACAAGCCCCTTTTGCCACAGCAACCCACTGGGGTTAGAATTCTACATGGGGTCTTTGGCGGCCGCTTTCAACAACTAATTGCAGTACATGAACTCAATATTCCAGCATGCACTTTGCAGGACACGCCCACTATGGCACAGAGAATGCTGGGTATAAAGAGTTGCGGTATGCTGCCTGTCCTCATTGCCAACACCTGTGAGCAAGGGCGCGAGGACGCCCGAAACGCGTAAGGAAAATGTCGGCGAGATAAATGCTGTGCAATGGAAGTTTGTCTAGCGGGGCTGCCTGAGAGAATAAAGAATTGATACAACGCATACTGGCTCTCCAAGTTGGGTGCTTTTTCTTGGATATTAATTGCGGCCTTACCCGGGTCGCGGAGAGCCCTCCCGCGGATGTGCGGGTCCGAGCGCAGATATTCAACAGCGTAACACGGAGCGCTGTATCCACTGTTTGGACATCACAGTCTTGCAACAAGCCCCTTTTGCCACAGCAACCCACTGGGGTTACAATTCTACATGGGGTCTTTGGCGGCCGCTTTCAACAACTAATTGCAGTACATGAACTCAATATTCCAGTATGCACCTTGCAGGACACGCCCACTATGGCACAGAGAATGCTGGGTATAAAGAGTTGCGGTATGCTGCCTGTCCTCATTGCCAAAACCTGTGAGCAAGGGCGCGAGGACGCCCGAAACGCGTAAGGAAAATGTCGGCGAGATAAATGCTGTGCAATGGAAGTTTGTCTAGCGGGGCTGCCTGACAGAATAAAGAATTGATACAACGCATGCTGGCTCTCCAAGTTGGGTGCTTTTTCTTGGATATTAATTGCGTCCTTACCCGGGTCGCGGAGAGCCCTCCCGCGGATGTGCGGGTCCGAGCGCAGTTATTCAACAGCGTAACACGGAGCGCTGTATCCACTGTTTGGACATCACAGTCTTGCAACAAGCCCCTTTTGCCACAGCAACCCACTGGGGTTAGAATTCTACATGGGGTCTTTGGCGGCCGCTTTCAACAACTAATTGCAGTACATGAACTCAATATTCCAGCATGCACCTTGCAGGACACGCCCACTATGGCACAGAGAATGCTGGGTATAAAGAGTTGCGGTATGCTGCCTGTCCTCATTGCCAACACCTGTGAGCAAGGGCGCGAGGACGCCCGAAACGCGTAAGGAAAATGTCGGCGAGATAAATGCTGTGCAATGGAAGTTTGTCTAGCGGGGCTGCCTGACAGAATAAAGAATTGATACAACGCATGCTGGCTCTCCAAGTTGGGTGCTTTTTCTTGGATATTAATTGCGGCCTTACCCGGGTCGCGGAGAGCCCTCCCGCGGATGTGCGGGTCCGAGCGCAGTTATTCAACAGCGTAACACGGAGCGCTGTATCCACTGTTTGGACATCACAGTCTTGCAACAAGCCCCTTTTGCCACAGCAACCCACTGGGGTTAGAATTCTACATGGGGTCTTTGGCGGCCGCTTTCAACAACTAATTGCAGTACATGAACTCAATATTCCAGCATGCACCTTGCAGGACACGCCCACTATGGCACAGAGAATGCTGGGTATAAAGAGTTGCGGTATGCTGCCTGTCCTCATTGCCAACACCTGTGAGCAAGGGCGCGAGGACGCCCGAAACGCGTAAGGAAAATGTCGGCGAGATAAATGCTGTGCAATGGAAGTTTGTCTAGCGGGGCTACCTGACAGAATAAAGAATTGATACAACGCATGCTGGCTCTCCAAGATTAATTGCGGCCTTACCCGGGTCGCGGAGAGCCCTCCCGCGGATGTGCGGGTCCGAGCGCAGTTATTCAACAGCGTAACACGGAGCGCTGTATCCACTGTTTGGACATCACAGTCTTGCAACAAGCCCCTTTTGCCACAGCAACCCACTGGGGTTAGAATTCTACATGGGGTCTTTGGCGGCCGCTTTCAACAACTAATTGCAGTACATGAACTCAATATTCCAGCATGCACCTTGCAGGACACGCCCACTATGGCACAGAGAATGCTGGGTATTAAGAGTTGCGGTATGCTGCCTGTCCTCATTGCCAACACCTGTGAGCAAGGGCGCGAGGACGCCCGAAACGCGTAAGGAAAATGTCGGCGAGATAAATGCTGTGCAATGGAAGTTTGTCTAGCGGGGCTGCCTGACAGAATAAAGAATTGATACAACGCATGCTGGCTCTCCAAGTTGGGTGCTTTTTCTTGGATATTAATTGCGGCCTTACCCGGGTCGCGGAGAGCCCTCCCGCGGATGTGCGGGTCCGAGCGCAGTTATTCAACAGCGTAACACGGAGCGCTGTATCCACTGTTTGGACATCACAGTCTTGCAACAAGCCCCTTTTGCCACAGCAACCCACTGGGGTTAGAATTCTACTTGGGGTCTTTGGCGGCCGCTTTCAACAACTAATTGCAGTACATGAACTCAATATTCCAGCATGCACCTTGCAGGACACGCCCACTATGGCACAGAGAATGCTGGGTATAAAGAGTTGCGGTATGCTGCCTGTCCTCATTGCCAACACCTGTGAGCAAGGGCGCGAGGACGCCCGAAACGCGTAAGGAAAATGTCGGCGAGATAAATGCTGTGCAATGGAAGTTTGTCTAGCGGGGCTGCCTGACAGAATAAAGAATTGATACAACGCATGCTGGCTCTCCAAGTTGGGTGCTTTTTCTTGGATATTAATTGCGGCCTTACCCGGGTCGCGGAGAGCCCTCCCGCGGATGTGCGCGTCCGAGCGCAGTTATTCAACAGCGTAACACGGAGCGCTGTATCCACTGTTTGGACATCACAGTCTTGCAACAAGCCCCTTTTGCCACAGCAACCCACTGGGGTTACAATTCTACATGGGGTCTTTGGCGGCCGCTTTCAACAACTAATTGCAGTACATGAACTCAATATTCCAGCATGCACCTTGCAGGACACGCCCACTATGGCACAGAGAATGCTGGGTATAAAGAGTTGCGGTATGCTGCCTGTCCTCATTGCCAACACCTGTGAGCAAGGGCGCGAGGACGCCCGAAACGCGTAAGGAAAATGTCGGCGAGATAAATGCTGTGCAATGGAAGTTTGTCTAGCGGGGCTGCCTGACAGAATAAAGAATTGATACAACGCATGCTGGCTCTCCAAGTTGGGTGCTTTTTCTTGGATATTAATTGCGGCCTTACCCGGGTCGCGGAGAGCCCTCCCGCGGATGTGCGGGTCCGAGCGCAGTTATTCAACAGCGTAACACGGAGCGCTGTATCCACTGTTTGGACATCACAGTCTTGCAACAAGCCCCTTTTGCCACAGCAACCCACTGGGGTTAGAATTCTACATGGGGTCTTTGGCGGCCGCTTTCAACAACTAATTGCAGTACATGAACTCAATATTCCAGCATGCACCTTGCAGGACACGCCCACTATGGCACAGAGAATGCTGGGTATAAAGAGTTGCGGTATGCTGCCTGTCCTCATTGCCAACACCTGTGAGCAAGGGCGCGAGGACGCCCGAAACGCGTAAGGAAAATGTCGGCGAGATAAATGCTGTGCAATGGAAGTTTGTCTAGCGGGGCTGCCTGACAGAATAAAGAATTGATACAACGCATGCTGGCTCTCCAAGTTGGGTGCTTTTTCTTGGATATTAATTGCGGCCTTACCCGGGTCGCGGAGAGCCCTCCCGCGGATGTGCGGGTCCGAGCGCAGTTATTCAACAGCGTAACAGGGAGCGCTGTATCCACTGTTTGGACATCACAGTCTTGCAACAAGCCCCTTTTGCCACAGCAACCCACTGGGGTTAGAATTCTACATGGGGTCTTTGGCGGCCGCTTTCAACAACTAATTGCAGTACATGAACTCAATATTCCAGCATGCACCTTGCAGGACACGCCCACTATGGCACAGAGAATGCTGGGTATAAAGAGTTGCGGTATGCTGCCTGTCCTCATTGCCAACACCTGTGAGCAAGGGCGCGAGGACGCCCGAAACGCGTAAGGAAAATGTCGGCGAGATAAATGCTGTGCAATGGAAGTTTGTCTAGCGGGGCTGCCTGACAGAATAAAGAATTGATACAACGCATGCTGGCTCTCCAAGTTGGGTGCTTTTTCTTGGATATTAATTGCGGCCTTACCCGGGTCGCGGAGAGCCCTCCCGCGGATGTGCGGGTCCGAGCGCAGTTATTCAACAGCGTAACACGGAGCGCTGTATCCACTGTTTGGACATCACAGTCTTGCAACAAGCCCCTTTTGCCACAGCAACCCACTGGGGTTACAATTCTACATGGGGTCTTTGGCGGCCGCTTTCAACAACTAATTGCAGTACATGAACTCAATATTCCAGCATGCACCTTGCAGGACACGCCCACTATGGCACAGAGAATGCTGGGTATAAAGAGTTGCGGTATGCTGCCTGTCCTCATTGCCAACACCTGTGAGCAAGGGCGCGAGGACGCCCGAAACGCGTAAGGAAAATGTCGGCGAGATAAATGCTGTGCAATGGAAGTTTGTCTAGCGGGGCTGCCCGACAGAATAAAGAATTGATACAACGCATGCTGGCTCTCCAAGTTGGGTGCTTTTTCTTGGATATTAATTGCGGCCTTACCCGGGTCGCGGAGAGCCCTCCCGCGGATGTGCGGGTCCGAGCGCAGTTATTCAACAGCGTAACACGGAGCGCTGTATCCACTGTTTGGACATCACAGTCTTGCAACAAGCCCCTTTTGCCACAGCAACCCACTGGGGTTAGAATTCTACATGGGGTCCTTGGCGGCCGCTTTCAACAACTAATTGCAGTACATGAACTCAATATTCCAGCATGCACCTTGCAGGACACGCCCACTATGGCACAGAGAATGCTGGGTATAAAGAGTTGCGGTATGCTGCCTGTCCTCATTGCCAACACCTGTGAGCAAGGGCGCGAGGACGCCCGAAACGCGTAAGGAAAATGTGGGCGAGATAAATGCTGTGCAATGGAAGTTTGTCTAGCGGGGCTGCCTGACAGAATAAAGAATTGATACAACGCATGCTGGCTCTCCAAGTTGGGTGCTTTTTCTTGGATATTAATTGCGGCCTTACCCGGGTCGCGGAGAGCCCTCCCGCGGATGTGCGGGTCCGAGCGCAGTTATTCAACAGCGTAACAGGGAGCGCTGTATCCACTGTTTGGACATCACAGTCTTGCAACAAGCCCCTTTTGCCACAGCAACCCACTGGGGTTAGAATTCTACATGGGGTCTTTGGCGGCCGCTTTCAACAACTAATTGCAGTACATGAACTCAATATTCCAGCATGCACTTTGCAGGACACGCCCACTATGGCACAGAGAATGCTGGGTATAAAGAGTTGCAGTATGCTGCCTGTCCTCATTGCCAACACCTGTGAGCAAGGGCGCGAGGACGCCCGAAACGCGTAAGGAAAATGTCGGCGAGATAAATGCTGTGCAATGGAAGTTTGTCTAGCGGGGCTGCCTGACAGAATAAAGAATTGATACAACGCATACTGGCTCTCCAAGTTGGGTGCTTTTTCTTGGATATTAATTGCGGCCTTACCCGGGTCGCGGAGAGCCCTCCCGCGGATGTGCGGGTCCGAGCGCAGATATTCAACAGCGTAACACGGAGCGCTGTATCCACTGTTTGGACATCACAGTCTTGCAACAAGCCCCTTTTGCCACAGCAACCCACTGGGGTTACAATTCTACATGGGGTCTTTGGCGGCCGCTTTCAACAACTAATTGCAGTACATGAACTCAATATTCCAGCATGCACCTTGCAGGACACGCCCAATATGGCACAGAGAATGCTGGGTATAAAGAGTTGCGGTATGCTGCCTGTCCTCATTGCCAACACCTGTGAGCAAGGGCGCGAGGACGCCCGAAACGCGTAAGGAAAATGTCGGCGAGATAAATGCTGTGCAATGGAAGTTTGTCTAGCGGGGCTGCCTGACAGAATAAAGAATTGATACAACGCATGCTGGCTCTCCAAGTTGGGTGCTTTTTCTTGGATATTAATTGCGTCCTTACCCGGGTCGCGGAGAGCCCTCCCGCGGATGTGCGGGTCCGAGCGCAGTTATTCAACAGCGTAACACGGAGCGCTGTATCCACTGTTTGGACATCACAGTCTTGCAACAAGCCCCTTTTGCCACAGCAACCCACTGGGGTTAGAATTCTACATGGGGTCTTTGGCGGCCGCTTTCAACAACTAATTGCAGTACATGAACTCAATATTCCAGCATGCACCTTGCAGGACACGCCCACTATGGCACAGAGAATGCTGGGTATAAAGAGTTGCGGTATGCTGCCTGTCCTCATTGCCAACACCTGTGAGCAAGGGCGCGAGGACGCCCGAAACGCGTAAGGAAAATGTCGGCGAGATAAATGCTGTGCAATGGAAGTTTGTCTAGCGGGGCTGCCTGACAGAATAAAGAATTGATACAACGCATGCTGGCTCTCCAAGTTGGGTGCTTTTTCTTGGATATTAATTGCGGCCTTACCAGGGTCGCGGAGAGCCCTCCCGCGGATGTGCGCGTCCGAGCGCAGTTATTCAACAGCGTAACACGGAGCGCTGTATCCACTGTTTGGACATCACAGTCTTGCAACAAGCCCCTTTTGCCACAGCAACCCACTGGGGTTACAATTCTACATGGGGTCTTTGGCGGCCGCTTTCAACAACTAATTGCAGTACATGAACTCAATATTCCAGCATGCACCTTGCAGGACACGCCCACTATGGCACAGAGAATGCTGGGTATAAAGAGTTGCGGTATGCTGCCTGTCCTCATTGCCAACACCTGTGAGCAAGGGCGCGAGGACGCCCGAAACGCGTAAGGAAAATGTCGGCGAGATAAATGCTGTGCAATGGAAGTTTGTCTAGCGGGGCTGCCTGACAGAATAAAGAATTGATACAACGCATGCTGGCTCTCCAAGTTGGGTGCTTTTTCTTGGATATTAATTGCGGCCTTACCCGGGTCGCGGAGAGCCCTCCCGCGGATGTGCGGGTCCGAGCGCAGTTATTCAACAGCGTAACACGGAGCGCTGTATCCACTGTTTGGACATCACAGTCTTGCAACAAGCCCCTTTTGCCACAGCAACCCACTGGGGTTAGAATTCTACATGGGGTCTTTGGCGGCCGCTTTCAACAACTAATTGCAGTACATGAACTCAATATTCCAGCATGCACCTTGCAGGACACGCCCACTATGGCACAGAGAATGCTGGGTATAAAGAGTTGCGGTATGCTGCCTGTCCTCATTGCCAACACCTGTGAGCAAGGGCGCGAGGACGCCCGAAACGCGTAAGGAAAATGTCGGCGAGATAAATGCTGTGCAATGGAAGTTTGTCTAGCGGGGCTGCCTGACAGAATAAAGAATTGATACAACGCATGCTGGCTCTCCAAGTTGGGTGCTTTTTCTTGGATATTAATTGCGGCCTTACCTGGGTCGCGGAGAGCCCTCCCGCGGATGTGCGGGTCCGAGCGCAGTTATTCAACAGCGTAACACGGAGCGCTGTATCCACTGTTTGGACATCACAGTCTTGCAACAAGCCCATTTTGCCACAGCAACCCACTGGGGTTAGAATTCTACATGGGGTCTTTGGCGGCCGCTTTCAACAACTAATTGCAGTACATGAACTCAATATTCCAGCATGCACCTTGCAGGACACGCCCACTATGGCACAGAGAATGCTGGGTATAAAGAGTTGCGGTATGCTGCCTGTCCTCATTGCCAACACCTGTGAGCAAGGGCGCGAGGACGCCCGAAACGCGTAAGGAAAATGTCGGCGAGATAAATGCTGTGCAATGGAAGTTTGTCTAGCGGGGCTGCCTGACAGAATAAAGAATTGATACAACGCATGCTGGCTCTCCAAGTTGGGTGCTTTTTCTTGGATATTAATTGCGGCCTTACCCGGGTCGCGGAGAGCCCTCCCGCGGATGTGCGGGTCCGAGCGCAGTTATTCAACAGCGTAACAGGGAGCGCTGTATCCACTGTTTGGACATCACAGTCTTGCAACAAGCCCCTTTTGCCACAGCAACCCACTGGGGTTAGAATTCTACATGGGGTCTTTGGCGGCCGCTTTCAACAACTAATTGCAGTACATGAACTCAATATTCCAGCATGCACCTTGCAGGACACGCCCACTATGGCACAGAGAATGCTGGGTATAAAGAGTTGCGGTATGCTGCCTGTCCTCATTGCCAACACCTGTGAGCAAGGGCGCGAGGACGCCCGATACGCGTAAGGAAAATGTCGGCGAGATAAATGCTGTGCAATGGAAGTTTGTCTAGCGGGGCTGCCTGACAGAATAAAGAATTGATACAACGCATGCTGGCTCTCCAAGTTGGGTGCTTTTTCTTGGATATTAATTGCGGCCTTACCCGGGTCGCGGAGAGCCCTCCCGCGGATGTGCGGGTCCGAGCGCAGTTATTCAACAGCGTAACACGGAGCGCTGTATCCACTGTTTGGACATCACAGTCTTGCAACAAGCCCCTTTTGCCACAGCAACCCACTGGGGTTACAATTCTACATGGGGTCTTTGGCGGCCGCTTTCAACAACTAATTGCAGTACATGAACTCAATATTCCAGCATGCACCTTGCAGGACACGCCCACTATGGCACAGAGAATGCTGGGTATAAAGAGTTGCGGTATGCTGCCTGTCCTCATTGCCAACACCTGTGAGCAAGGGCGCGAGGACGCCCGAAACGCGTAAGGAAAATGTCGGCGAGATAAATGCTGTGCAATGGAAGTTTGTCTAGCGGGGCTGCCCGACAGAATAAAGAATTGATACAACGCATGCTGGCTCTCCAAGTTGGGTGCTTTTTCTTGGATATTAATTGCGGCCTTACCCGGGTCGTGGAGAGCCCTCCCGCGGATGTGCGGGTCCGAGCGCAGTTATTCAACAGCGTAACACGGAGCGCTGTATCCACTGTTTGGACATCACAGTCTTGCAACAAGCCCCTTTTGCCACAGCAACCCACTGGGGTTACAATTCTACATGGGGTCTTTGGCGGCCGCTTTCAACAACTAATTGCAGTACATGAACTCAATATTCCAGCATGCACCTTGCAGGACACGCCCACTATGGCACAGAGAATGCTGGGTATAAAGAGTTGCGGTATGCTGCCTGTCCTCATTGCCAACACCTGTGAGCAAGGGCGCGAGGACGCCCGAAACGCGTAAGGAAAATGTGGGCGAGATAAATGCTGTGCAATGGAAGTTTGTCTAGCGGGGCTGCCTGACAGAATAAAGAATTGATACAACGCATGCTGGCTCTCCAAGTTGGGTGCTTTTTCTTGGATATTAATTGCGGCCTTACCCGGGTCGCGGAGAGCCCTCCCGCGGATGTGCGGGTCCGAGCGCAGTTATTCAACAGCGTAACAGGGAGCGCTGTATCCACTGTTTGGACATCACAGTCTTGCAACAAGCCCCTTTTGCCACAGCAACCCACTGGGGTTAGAATTCTACATGGGGTCTTTGGCGGCCGCTTTCAACAACTAATTGCAGTACATGAACTCAATATTCCAGCATGCACCTTGCAGGACACGCCCACTATGGCACAGAGAATGCTGGGTATAAAGAGTTGCGGTATGCTGCCTGTCCTCATTGCCAACACCTGTGAGCAAGGGCGCGAGGACGCCCGAAACGCGTAAGGAAAATGTCGGCGAGATAAATGCTGTGCAATGGAAGTTTGTCTAGCGGGGCTGCCTGACAGAATAAAGAATTGATACAACGCATGCTGGCTCTCCAAGTTGGGTGCTTTTTCTTGGATATTAATTGCGGCCTTACCCGGGTCGCGGAGAGCCCTCCCGCGGATGTGCGGGTCCGAGCGCAGTTATTCAACAGCGTAACACGGAGCGCTGTATCCACTGTTTGGACATCACAGTCTTGCAACAAGCCCCTTTTGCCACAGCAACCCACTGGGGTTACAATTCTACATGGGGTCTTTGGCGGCCGCTTTCAACAACTAATTGCAGTACATGAACTCAATATTCCAGTATGCACCTTGCAGGACACGCCCACTATGGCACAGAGAATGCTGGGTATAAAGAGTTGCGGTATGCTGCCTGTCCTCATTGCCAAAACCTGTGAGCAAGGGCGCGAGGACGCCCGAAACGCGTAAGGAAAATGTCGGCGAGATAAATGCTGTGCAATGGAAGTTTGTCTAGCGGGGCTGCCTGACAGAATAAAGAATTGATACAACGCATGCTGGCTCTCCAAGTTGGGTGCTTTTTCTTGGATATTAATTGCGTCCTTACCCGGGTCGCGGAGAGCCCTCCCGCGGATGTGCGGGTCCGAGCGCAGTTATTCAACAGCGTAACACGGAGCGCTGTATCCACTGTTTGGACATCACAGTCTTGCAACAAGCCCCTTTTGCCACAGCAACCCACTGGGGTTAGAATTCTACATGGGGTCTTTGGCGGCCGCTTTCAACAACTAATTGCAGTACATGAACTCAATATTCCAGCATGCACCTTGCAGGACACGCCCACTATGGCACAGAGAATGCTGGGTATAAAGAGTTGCGGTATGCTGCCTGTCCTCATTGCCAACACCTGTGAGCAAGGGCGCGAGGACGCCCGAAACGCGTAAGGAAAATGTCGGCGAGATAAATGCTGTGCAATGGAAGTTTGTCTAGCGGGGCTGCCTGACAGAATAAAGAATTGATACAACGCATGCTGGCTCTCCAAGTTGGGTGCTTTTTCTTGGATATTAATTGCGGCCTTACCCGGGTCGCGGAGAGCCCTCCCGCGGATGTGCGGGTCCGAGCGCAGTTATTCAACAGCGTAACACGGAGCGCTGTATCCACTGTTTGGACATCACAGTCTTGCAACAAGCCCCTTTTGCCACAGCAACCCACTGGGGTTAGAATTCTACATGGGGTCTTTGGCGGCCGCTTTCAACAACTAATTGCAGTACATGAACTCAATATTCCAGCATGCACCTTGCAGGACACGCCCACTATGGCACAGAGAATGCTGGGTATAAAGAGTTGCGGTATGCTGCCTGTCCTCATTGCCAACACCTGTGAGCAAGGGCGCGAGGACGCCCGAAACGCGTAAGGAAAATGTCGGCGAGATAAATGCTGTGCAATGGAAGTTTGTCTAGCGGGGCTACCTGACAGAATAAAGAATTGATACAACGCATGCTGGCTCTCCAAGATTAATTGCGGCCTTACCCGGGTCGCGGAGAGCCCTCCCGCGGATGTGCGGGTCCGAGCGCAGTTATTCAACAGCGTAACACGGAGCGCTGTATCCACTGTTTGGACATCACAGTCTTGCAACAAGCCCCTTTTGCCACAGCAACCCACTGGGGTTAGAATTCTACATGGGGTCTTTGGCGGCCGCTTTCAACAACTAATTGCAGTACATGAACTCAATATTCCAGCATGCACCTTGCAGGACACGCCCACTATGGCACAGAGAATGCTGGGTATTAAGAGTTGCGGTATGCTGCCTGTCCTCATTGCCAACACCTGTGAGCAAGGGCGCGAGGACGCCCGAAACGCGTAAGGAAAATGTCGGCGAGATAAATGCTGTGCAATGGAAGTTTGTCTAGCGGGGCTGCCTGACAGAATAAAGAATTGATACAACGCATGCTGGCTCTCCAAGTTGGGTGCTTTTTCTTGGATATTAATTGCGGCCTTACCCGGGTCGCGGAGAGCCCTCCCGCGGATGTGCGGGTCCGAGCGCAGTTATTCAACAGCGTAACACGGAGCGCTGTATCCACTGTTTGGACATCACAGTCTTGCAACAAGCCCCTTTTGCCACAGCAACCCACTGGGGTTAGAATTCTACATGGGGTCTTTGGCGGCCGCTTTCAACAACTAATTGCAGTACATGAACTCAATATTCCAGCATGCACCTTGCAGGACACGCCCACTATGGCACAGAGAATGCTGGGTATAAAGAGTTGCGGTATGCTGCCTGTCCTCATTGCCAACACCTGTGAGCAAGGGCGCGAGGACGCCCGAAACGCGTAAGGAAAATGTCGGCGAGATAAATGCTGTGCAATGGAAGTTTGGCTAGCGGGGCTGCCTGACAGAATAAAGAATTGATACAACGCATGCTGGCTCTCCAAGTTGGGTGCTTTTTCTTGGATATTAATTGCGGCCTTACCTGGGTCGCGGAGAGCCCTCCCGCGGATGTGCGGGTCCGAGCACAGTTATTCAACAGCGTAACACGGAGCGCTGTATCCACTGTTTGGACATCACAGTCTTGCAACAAGCCCCTTTTGCCACAGCAACCCACTGGGGTTACAATTCTACATGGGGTCTTTGGCGGCCGCTTTCAACAACTAATTGCAGTCCATGAACTCAATATTCCAGCATGCACCTTGCAGGACATGCCCACTATGGCACAGAGAATGCTGGGTATAAAGAGTTGCGGTATGCTGCCTGTCCTCATTGCCAACACCTGTGAGCAAGGGCGCGAGGACGCCCGAAACGCGTAAGGAAAATGTCGGCGAGATAAATGCTGTGCAATGGAAGTTTGTCTAGCGGGGCTGCCTGACAGAATAAAGAATTGATACAACGCATGCTGGCTCTCCAAGTTGGGTGCTTTTTCTTGGATATTAATTGCGGCCTTACCCGGGTCGCGGAGAGCCCTCCCGCGGATGTGCGGGTCCGAGCGCAGTTATTCAACAGCGTAACACGGAGCGCTGTATCCACTGTTTGGACATCACAGTCTTGCAACAAGCCCCTTTTGCCACAGCAACCCACTGGGGTTAGAATTCTACATGGGGTCTTTGGCGGCCGCTATCAACAACTAATTGCAGTACATGAACTCAATATTCCAGCATGCACCTTGCAGGACACGCCCACTATGGCACAGAGAATGCTGGGTATGAAGAGTTGCGGTATGCTGCCTGTCCTCATTGCCAACACCTGTGAGCAAGGGCGCGAGGACGCCCGAAACGCGTAAGGAAAATGTCGGCGAGATAAATGCTGTGCAATGGAAGTTTGTCTAGCGGGGCTGCCTGACAGAATAAAGAATTGATACAACGCATGCTGGCTCTCCAAGTTGGGTGCTTTTTCTTGGATATTAATTGCGGCCTTACCCGGGTCGCGGAGAGCCCTCCCGCGGATGTGCGGGTCCGAGCGCAGTTATTCAACAGCGTAACACGGAGCGCTGTATCCACTGTTTGGACATCACAGTCTTGCAACAAGCCCCTTTTGCCACAGCAACCCACTGGGGTTAGAATTCTACTTGGGGTCTTTGGCGGCCGCTTTCAACAACTAATTGCAGTACATGAACTCAATATTCCAGCATGCACCTTGCAGGACACGCCCACTATGGCACAGAGAATGCTGGGTATAAAGAGTTGCGGTATGCTGCCTGTCCTCATTGCCAACACCTGTGAGCAAGGGCGCGAGGACGCCCGAAACGCGTAAGGAAAATGTCGGCGAGATAAATGCTGTGCAATGGAAGTTTGTCTAGCGGGGCTGCCTGACAGAATAAAGAATTGATACAACGCATGCTGGCTCTCCAAGTTGGGTGCTTTTTCTTGGATATTAATTGCGGCCTTACCCGGGTCGCGGAGAGCCCTCCCGCGGATGTGCGGGTCCGAGCGCAGTTATTCAACAGCGTAACACGGAGCGCTGTATCCACTGTTTGGACATCACAGTCTTGCAACAAGCCCCTTTTGCCACAGCAACCCACTGGGGTTACAATTCTACATGGGGTCTTTGGCGGCCGCTTTCAACAACTAATTGCAGTACATGAACTCAATATTCCAGCATGCACCTTGCAGGACACGCCCACTATGGCACAGAGAATGCTGGGTATAAAGAGTTGCGGTATGCTGCCTGTCCTCATTGCCAACACCTGTGAGCAAGGGCGCGAGGACGCCCGAAACGCGTAAGGAAAATGTCGGCGAGATAAATGCTGTGCAATGGAAGTTTGTCTAGCGGGGCTGCCTGACAGAATAAAGAATTGATACAACGCATGCTGGCTCTCCAAGTTGGGTGCTTTTTCTTGGATATTAATTGCGGCCTTACCCGGGTCGCGGAGAGCCCTCCCGCGGATGTGCGGGTCCGAGCGCAGTTATTCAACAGCGTAACACGGAGCGCTGTATCCACTGTTTGGACATCACAGTCTTGCAACAAGCCCCTTTTGCCACAGCAACCCACTGGGGTTAGAATTCTACATGGGGTCTTTGGCGGCCGATTTCAACAACTAATTGCAGTACATGAACTCAATATTCCAGCATGCACCTTGCAGGACACGCCCACTATGGCACAGAGAATGCTGGGTATAAAGAGTTGCGGTATGCTGCCTGTCCTCATTGCCAACACCTGTGAGCAAGGGCGCGAGGACGCCCGAAACGCGTAAGGAAAATGTAGGCGAGATAAATGCTGTGCAATGGAAGTTTGTCTAGCGGGGCTGCCTGACAGAATAAAGAATTGATACAACGCATGCTGGCTCTCCAAGTTGGGTGCTTTTTCTTGGATATTAATTGCGGCCTTACCTGGGTCGCGGAGAGCCCTCCCGCGGATGTGCGGGTCCGAGCGCAGTTATTCAACAGCGTAACACGGAGCGCTGTATCCACTGTTTGGACATCACAGTCTTGCAACAAGCCCATTTTGCCACAGCAACCCACTGGGGTTAGAATTCTACATGGGGTCTTTGGCGGCCGCTTTCAACAACTAATTGCAGTACATGAACTCAATATTCCAGCATGCACCTTGCAGGACACGCCCACTATGGCACAGAGAATGCTGGGTATAAAGAGTTGCGGTATGCTGCCTGTCCTCATTGCCAACACCTGTGAGCAAGGGCGCGAGGACGCCCGAAACGCGTAAGGAAAATGTCGGCGAGATAAATGCTGTGCAATGGAAGTTTGTCTAGCGGGGCTGCCTGACAGAATAAAGAATTGATACAACGCATGCTGGCTCTCCAAGTTGGGTGCTTTTTCTTGGATATTAATTGCGGCCTTACCCGGGTCGCGGAGAGCCCTCCCGCGGATGTGCGGGTCCGAGCGCAGTTATTCAACAGCGTAACAGGGAGCGCTGTATCCACTGTTTGGACATCACAGTCTTGCAACAAGCCCCTTTTGCCACAGCAACCCACTGGGGTTAGAATTCTACATGGGGTCTTTGGCGGCCGCTTTCAACAACTAATTGCAGTACATGAACTCAATATTCCAGCATGCACCTTGCAGGACACGCCCACTATGGCACAGAGAATGCTGGGTATAAAGAGTTGCGGTATGCTGCCTGTCCTCATTGCCAACACCTGTGAGCAAGGGCGCGAGGACGCCCGAAACGCGTAAGGAAAATGTCGGCGAGATAAATGCTGTGCAATGGAAGTTTGTCTAGCGGGGCTGCCTGACAGAATAAAGAATTGATACATCGCATGCTGGCTCTCCAAGTTGGGTGCTTTTTCTTGGATATTAATTGCGGCCTTACCCGGGTCGCGGAGAGCCCTCCCGCGGATGTGCGGGTCCGAGCGCAGTTATTCAACAGCGTAACACGGAGCGCTGTATCCACTGTTTGGACATCACAGTCTTGCAACAAGCCCCTTTTGCCACAGCAACCCACTGGGGTTACAATTCTACATGGGGTCTTTGGCGGCCGCTTTCAACAACTAATTGCAGTACATGAACTCAATATTCCAGCATGCACCTTGCAGGACACGCCCACTATGGCACAGAGAATGCTGGGTATAAAGAGTTGCGGTATGCTGCCTGTCCTCATTGCCAACACCTGTGAGCAAGGGCGCGAGGACGCCCGAAACGCGTAAGGAAAATGTCGGCGAGATAAATGCTGTGCAATGGAAGTTTGTCTAGCGGGGCTGCCTGACAGAATAAAGAATTGATACAACGCATGCTGGCTCTCCAAGTTGGGTGCTTTTTCTTGGATATTAATTGCGGCCTTACCCGGGTCGCGGAGAGCCCTCCCGCGGATGTGCGGGTCCGAGCGCAGTTATTCAACAGCGTAACACGGAGCGCTGTATCCACTGTTTGGACATCACAGTCTTGCAACAAGCCCCTTTTGCCACAGCAACCCACTGGGGTTAGAATTCTACATGGGGTCTTTGGCGGCCGCTTTCAACAACTAATTGCAGTACATGAACTCAATATTCCAGCATGCACCTTGCAGGACACGCCCACTATGGCACAGAGAATGCTGGGTATAAAGAGTTGCGGTATGCTGCCTGTCCTCATTGCCAACACCTGTGAGCAAGGGCGCGAGGACGCCCGAAACGCGTAAGGAAAATGTCGGCGAGATAAATGCTGTGCAATGGAAGTTTGTCTAGCGGGGCTGCCTGACAGAATAAAGAATTGATACAACGCATGCTGGCTCTCCAAGTTGGGTGCTTTTTCTTGGATATTAATTGCGGCCTTACCCGGGTCGCAGAGAGCCCTCCCGCGGATGTGCGGGTCCGAGCGCAGTTATTCAACAGCGTAACACGGAGCGCTGTATCCACTGTTTGGACATCACAGTCTTGCAACAAGCCCCTTTTGCCACAGCAACCCACTGGGGTTAGAATTCTACATGGGGTCTTTGGCGGCCGCTTTCAACAACTAATTGCAGTACATGAACTCAATATTCCGCATGCACCTTGCAGGACACGCCCACTATGGCACAGAGAATGCTGGGTATAAAGAGTTGCGGTATGCTGCCCGTCCTCATTGCCAACACCTGTGAGCAAGGGCGCGAGGACGCCCGAAACGCGTAAGGAAAATGTCGGCGAGATAAATGCTGTGCAATGGAAGTTTGTCTAGCGGGGCTGCCTGACAGAATAAAGAATTGATACAACGCATGCTGGCTCTCCAAGTTGGGTGCTTTTTCTTGGATATTAATTGCGGCCTTACCTGGATCGCGGAGAGCCCTCCCGCGGATGTGCGGGTCCGAGCGCAGTTATTCAACAGCGTAACACGGAGCGCTGTATCCACTGTTTGGTCATCACAGTCTTGCAACAAGCCCCTTTTGCCACAGCAACCCACTGGGGTTAGAATTCTACATGGGGTCTTTGGCGGCCGCTTTCAACAACTAATTGCAGTACATGAACTCAATATTCCAGCATGCACCTTGCAGGACACGCCCACTATGGCACAGAGAATGCTGGGTATAAAGAGTTGCGGTATGCTGCCTGTCCTCATTGCCAACACCTGTGAGCAAGGGCGCGAGGACGCCCGAAACGTGTAAGGAAAATGTCGGCGAGATAAATGCTGTGCAATGGAAGTTTGTCTAGCGGGGATGCCTGACAGAATAAAGAATTGGTACAACGCATGCTGGCTCTCCAAGTTGGGTGCTTTTTCTTGGATATTAATTGCGGCCTTACCCGGGTCGCGGAGAGCCCTCCCGCGGATGTGCGGGTCCGAGCGCAGTTATTCAACAGCGTAACACGGAGCGCTGTATCCACTGTTTGGACATCACAGTCTTGCAACAAGCCCCTTTTGCCACAGCAACCCACTGGGGTTACAATTCTACATGGGGTCTTTGGCGGCCGCTTTCAACAACTAATTGCAGTACATGAACTCAATATTCCAGCATGCACCTTGCAGGACACGCCCACTATGGCACAGAGAATGCTGGGTATAAAGAGTTGCGGTATGCTGCCTGTCCTCATTGCCAACACCTGTGAGCAAGGGCGCGAGGACGCCCGAAACGCGTAAGGAAAATGTCGGCGAGATAAATGCTGTGCAATGGAAGTTTGTCTAGCGGGGCTGCCTGACAGAATAAAGAATTGATACAACGCATGCTGGCTCTCCAAGTTGGGTGCTTTTTCTTGGATATTAATTGCGGCCTTACCCGGGTCGCGGAGAGCCCTCCCGCGGATGTGCGGGTCCGAGCGCAGTTATTCAACAGCGTAACACGGAGCGCTGTATCCACTGTTTGGACATCACAGTCTTGCAACAAGCCCCTTTTGCCACAGCAACCCACTGGGGTTAGAATTCTACATGGGGTCTTTGGCGGCCGCTTTCAACAACTAATTGCAGTACATGAACTCAATATTCCAGCATGCACCTTGCAGGACACGCCCACTATGGCACAGAGAATGCTGGGTATAAAGAGTTGCGGTATGCTGCCTGTCCTCATTGCCAACACCTGTGAGCAAGGGCGCGAGGACGCCCGAAACGCGTAAGGAAAATGTCGGCGAGATAAATGCTGTGCAATGGAAGTTTGTCTAGCGGGGCTGCCTGACAGAATAAAGAATTGATACAACGCATGCTGGCTCTCCAAGTTGGGTGCTTTTTCTTGGATATATATATATATATATATATATATTCAACAACCTCGATGACGCTGCACCTCCAACTTTGGCGAACAGAGAC
The DNA here is from genome assembly GCF_964204655.1 of Triturus cristatus. Taxonomy (NCBI): domain Eukaryota; kingdom Metazoa; phylum Chordata; class Amphibia; order Caudata; family Salamandridae; genus Triturus; species Triturus cristatus. Next base: position 1,146,636,946 of record NC_140590.1, on the reverse strand, counting down.
ACCACGAATCCCAGGAATAAGGCAAGATGTTCTTTATTTAATCGAAATGCACAAAATCCGACGCGTTTCGGGCGGTTGCCCTTGCTCACAGATAGTCAGTGCCGAGAATGCCGTTTTTTTTAAATTTGCTTTGTGTGTACCACGTGGGATAATCAACATAGATAAGCTACTACGTGCCTTAATGCACTAACATGGTTCAGTCTTTCTTCTATTCAAAACAGAAAGATAATTTTAAAACATCGAATGGGAAGATCTAAAACCCATACTTGTAAGCTAAGCATAAGTCAGAATAGAGAAATATACAGCATAAATGCGGAAACTCATTTTGAGATGCTAGCTGGGTACAATAGACTGCATCAACAAGATAATTCATGGACATAGGACATATGTGACAAATCAATACTTAAATATGTGCAAATTCTGCCGATAAATATGTGCAAAAATAACGCCGTTGCAAAATGTGCAAATTACGCCGTGCAAATTGTGTCTTTGCAATACATTTCATTTAGACAATCTGCCAGATGTATGTGCAAATACTGTAAGTAATGAATAAAAAATGTCACATAATTTAACGTTGTACTGTGTCACTCATTTTGATGTAAAATAATTGGCATGAATGCCTAGTCCTATTGTTTAATGTTGATCCCAACATAAAAAATATATTGAATGTTAAAATTATTGAACCATGTCTGAATCGTTGTAAACTACAACGAACGTGAAAAACTAAATAGAACGAGTGAAATTTTTTTTTTAATATGCCCAAAAAGTGTACCACTAATATTTGATATGACAATACAAAATTCTAAAAGTAGAATAAAAAACATATTCTTGGCACCAATTGGCATTGTCATAGGGAAGCAGCTACATGTAAAAAATGCAACTAATGTAATGAAAAGTGTAATATAATGCTCAGTGTCATTTCATAAAAAATGATATAAATCCTCCGTAGTGTTCAACCCGTTGGGGAACTTGCTGTCCAATTCTAAAATTAATTTGGATTCCAGCTTTCTCAACAATTTATCTCTGTCCCCCCCTCTTTGTAATTTGGGGATTGCTCCGATCACATAATAGCTAAGGCACTGTAAGTTGTTACTGTGGACTGTTTTGAAATGCCTGGCCACAGGGTAAGCAGTATCGTTATTTACGATGGCTCGTAGGTGTTGGAGAATTCTGACATGCACCTGAAGCTTCGTGCTGCCCACATATCTTAAGCCGCAGGTGCATGTCAGAACATAAACTGCGTACTCGGTCTTGCAATTGTAAGTACCCCTAATTTTGATCGTATCTGGGCTGAAGGGGGTAGCGTATTGCGTGGTATTGATTCCGAACTTGCAGGCCCTGCAGCTGGAACATTTAACAAACCCCGGCCGGGGTTGTAACCACATTAAGTCTGTACTTAATTCAGGAAAACTTTTCGTAATTTGTGACCTCATGGAAGGGCCCTTTCTGTAAGTAATGGTAGGTGCAGTTGATAATTTGGGGGCTAACACCCCATCAGTCAAAAGTATTGGCCAGCTGTTTGTCAAGATTGATCTGATCTTCCTTTCTTGACGATTGAAAGTAGTCACAAATCTAGGAGTGCCCTCCATATCATTAGCTACTGAATCTGGTGCTAGTGTAGATGGGGGATTAATATCAAGCAAAGCCTCTCTAGGTTTCATTTTTATTTTAGCCATGGCTTGTTTTAAGATGGTGTCTTTGTACCCTCTGGCTTTGAATCTGTTCAGTGCCTGTGCGGTGCAGTATGACAGATCCTCCTCGGTACTGCAGATGCGTTTGAGTCTTAAAAGCTCTCCGTATGGAATGTTATTGATGACGTGTCTGGGGTGGGCACTGCTGGCGTGTAGAGTTGTGTTGCCAGCAGTGTTTTTTCTGTGCAGAGTAGTGGCTATTTGTCCTTTGTGTATATAAATTTTTACATCCAAAAAATCTACTTGTTGGTTGTTAATATTAGATGTAAATTTTAAATTTTGCTCATTGATATTAATATTTCTGACAAACTCAATTGCACTGTGATGATCCCCTTTCCATATAATAAAAACGTCATCAATATAACGCAACCATGTAACAACATGATCATGATAAGCAGAACGATGTGTGTTCTTGAGGACCTGCTCCTCCCACCAGCCCACGTGCAAACACGCGTAGCTGGGAGAAAAGCAGGCCCCCATTGCAACACCTCTCTTTTGTAGGAACAGGTTTTTGCCAAATAAAAAATAATTATTGTCAAGACACCAGGTTACTAGTTCTATGAGCATTTTGTTATGTCCATAACATTGTATCGGTCTTTTACTCATATATATATATATATAGAGAGAGAGAGAGAGAGAGAGAGAGAGATGAAAAATTACAAAGGTCACAGAGACGTTATAGTTAGATTGTTGTTTTACCCACAAAACCATAGAAGTTACTATAACTCATGGCCTAAAGCTACTTGACAGCAAAAGTTATAGTTTCATCAGATAAGTATATTTATAAGTATGCCTATAACTGCTGAAATTCTAGGGTTTTGTGTGGGTAAAGTTCGCAGCAAGCGACCGGACCAAGATCATGGAAAAAATTAATCTAATTATGAAACATTTAGAGGAGTTGACTAATCAGGAAGAAGTTTCCAAACATCTAACGGATATAGAGAATAAAGTCTTAAAGCATGAACAGATTATAAAACAAAGGAAAGCGATGAAGTTTCAAAGAGACAGAAACGACTATCTCCAAGGACGCATTTACACATTTTCTAAAAAATTCGATAACATCAGGAGGCAGCAATTATCATCATCGGCGGGGCAAATCCCGAGAGTGAGCGATCCAAGTGAGTCGGAACTCAGCTCAGAACTGGAATCAGATTTAGAAGGGGCAACACCACAAGAACCAAGCTGCAGCGCACCTACACCCATCCAAGAGTTTGTTTTTTTACGTTTAGAAAGGATCATGAGCCTGAGACCCAGAACGTCAAAACCAGAACAAAAACCAACAGCTCAACAAAAAGAAGGAGCAGGAAAAACAGGAGGTGGGGGAAAGGTGCAACAAAAAGCAGGCAAACAGTCATACAGAAAGAACAAGCGCAACTAAAACCTGCAGAAGATGAAGATAACACAGTAATCAACTTGTCTCAGATGGAGCTATCGAATAAAGAGAAAAATATTTTATCATTGGGACTTTCCTTTTGCACAGTCACCAATTTTGACTATACACAAACTAGAATAGACTTTTTTCAATATATTCGGAAACTCAAACTATGTAAATACTTCTACAACGTCAACAAAAAGTCAACCACCATGCCATTAATAGACAACACAAATGCCACTGCAAGCAATCTACGAGTAGCAGACATGTCTCTCTTACAGAATTTACAAGAACTGGACCAGGAAGTAAGCCAGATATCTCCTGCGGATGCAGCAATTAGCTCAGATATCAATATATTTCAACGGTCACAAAGCCCTTTTAGACCTAAATCCATCTTTTCTCCAGTTATGCCGAGGGATGGCTTTGATATATTTTCGGACAATGTCATCAAAGATCTCAAAGAATTAGATCTCAATAGTAACAAGAACTTTATTATGAACTACAATAACAGATCCTTTGAGTATAACACACTAATCAGAAAAATTAAATCGAGGAACGACATAATGGTTAGATGGTCTGATAAGGGCGGTAACATTGTCCTATGGCCTACAGACATGTACCATAAGGAGGCAATGGCACAACTGCATGATGCTAACTGCTACAGCCGTATTAGCTCCACACACTCTACAGGGGTGAAAGAACGTTTCCACAGAGCCCTGTATGAATGGAAGGGAATTGGACTATTATCCAAAGAAGAGATGGATTTCCTCAAAAATGACTATCCTGTAACACCACAATTATATCTTATCCCTAAGATTCACAAAAATCCTGTGTGTCCCCCTGGAAGACCTATTATTTCAGCTATTGGGGGTCTCTTCGAAAACACAAGCAGATACATCGATTACTATCTTCAACCCTTCGTTCGGAGCCTACCATCTTACATTGGAGATACTGGGGACTTTTTAAGAAAAATAGTCAATCACCAATGGAATGACAATTCTGTATTTTTGACACTTGATGTACAGAGTCTGTATACAAGCATTAAGCATGATGATGGTCTCAATGCCATGAAATTCTTTCTTAACAAAAGGCCATTGGAGCTATACCAACACACAGCCATGTTACTAGACATGGCGAAATGGTGTCTACACAATAATGTTTTTCTGTATGACAGGCTACACTACCAGCAAATCCAAGGTACGGCCATGGGTACTTGCTTCGCCCCCAGCTATGCTAATTTGCATATGGGCTGGTGGGAGGAGCGGGTACTCATGGCTGAGTATCCTTTACAATTCCAAGAGAACGTAAAACTGTACACAAGATATATAGACGATATCTTTATACTGTGGGAAGGCACAGAAGAAACTGCCTTAAAGTTTTCTCAAGATCTCAACAACAACGAGTTGAATTTAAAATTTACTTGTACTGCCAGCAAAGAGTCAATTCACTTTTTAGACTTAGAACTGTACATCCATGATGGCAACATAGAAACAAGATCCTATAGAAAAAGCACCTCAGGGAATTCCATCCTACACGCCAGCAGTTTCCATCCCAGCAAACTGATTGAAAGCATCCCCTATGGGGAATGTCTGCGGATGAAACGAAACTGCAGCTCTCCAACTAGTTTTAATCAAGCTAAAAAAGAACTCTTTGACAGGCTAAACAATAGGGGATACAAACCGGAGATCCTCTATAAGGCAGAAAACAAATGCGCCACAGTAGAAAGAGCAAAGCTACTCAAAAGAGACACAACCATTTCCATATCACCATGCGACCCTCCAACTAGCACACCACCAAGACTTATCACTGGCTATAACATCTATCACAACAACATACGCAGAATACTTACGAAACATTGGCAAGTGGTACGTAGTGATCCAACAATAGGAGAGATATGTAGCAAACCCCCACAAATCACATTCAGACGAGCAAAATCCATGAGGCAGGAGCTAGTTTGCAATTCACCCAGACTAGACACCAAAACAGATTGGCTCAAAGCAAGGAATGGATTTTATAAATGTGTTAAATGTAAGGCGTGCAAGTTTGGGATTAATACCCGCAGCCTTAGTTTGCCATTCAAACACACTCCTTTTGAAATCCGCAGCAATTTTACCTGCAAAACAGAATTTGCAGTGTATGTTCTCAAGTGTACCTGAAACAAATTGTATGTGGGTAGTACTATCCACCAGGTACACGTACGAATTCTGCAGCACCTACGTGCAATCAACAGTGATGATCCATCTTACCCTGTGGCACGTCACATAAACACCATACACAGGGGTAGAAGTGAGGATCTCACGTATTTTGTGATAGACAGTGTCCCCAAAAACATTCGAGGAGGGAACAGATTATTATCTCTGTGCAAACTCGAATCAAGATACATCTTGTTACTTAACAGCAAGATCCCGAATGGACTTAACGCGGATGAGGCCCTCAATGTGCATCTGCAATAAAAACGAAATAAAAATGCAATACAGTACACATAGCACTGTATAAACACTGCACTATTTATTTTAAAGACTTCTTTTTGTGTATTTTGCTCACTCTTCTAAAGCACAGGTTTAGACATTCAGTTTAGCTAAGATTAACATTAGCTTGTTTTTCCTTTAGGCGTTCTGAATCCTTATATTGGAGTCACATTTAGCCACTACCCACTAGGGTTCAATTGCTTTTTTAGCGAGTTAATTTAATAACATTGAGGCATATGTTTACAATGTTCATGTTCTATGTTTTATGATGGAAAGTTAACATTTATGTTATTACCGTTTCCTTTTAAAAAAACACTCGTTAAAAAAACACTCGTTATACAGAAGTGACTCTTTCTATGTCTATGAGTAACCTCTATAGGTTAACCAGCTAAGGGTGTATTTAAACGCAGTGATTATGTCTTACCTGTGTTCAGTGACCAAGGCGGCAAGTTCGTCGAAACGCGTTTGGCTTTTGGTGTGAATAAAGCATTTTTCTTGATGAAATTTCCCACGGTGTCAGCGCCTTTTCAGTATCGTTTGGATTGGATTGTACAATATATATATATATATATATATATATATATATATATATCCCAGAACTTCGCCACACAACATCCACTTGAAAGGACAAGGACAAAAACGGACCCAATTTGCAGTGCGTAAATATTTATCTGTTGCCACGCACCTCTGCCACAATGCGTTTCAACCTTCAAGAGGTCTTGATCACATAACGCCCATGCAAAGTATCCCAAAATTTTAAAGTGCTCGTGCATAGTCTTGTGACCAATCACATGACAAAATTAATAGACATGGAAGAGTTGGTCCATAGGCATAGTCAAAACCATTCTAAAATCCCTTGTAATTAGGACACAAACACGTATTTACAGCAAAATATGGCATATCACATTTAGAAACCTTTTAAAAGCGTAATGGTTAAAAAAAGGTTGAGCCAATTCATTACATTTTATATCAATTGGCTTGTACGAAATATATGTCTATAAAAGTTTATAAAAATATAAAATAATTACGTACATGATATAAACCATAAATAGAAATAATTTAACAGTTTTAATGTAAACATGCCGATTGTAAACACTCCTATGGTAGCCCTATACATGCTGGTATGTGCCAGATTGGAGATCTAGAGCTGCATCACAGTGTGTCTTAAGCTGGTTTGGTGCCTATTTGTTTGATATTGCCCAAAGTGGGTCTTGGTTCAACTCATCCAATTGATTATGATTAAAGTGCTAGTGCTAATGTGCCGCCCAATTGAAACAGTCACGGCTCATAAAGTGCTACGTGTTAAGCTAATAACTAAAAAAGGTTAAGGAGGCATATATACAATTAAAAACGGCTGAACATAGGCATAAGACATTATCTTAAAATGTACGCAGGTATGGAGGTAATCAGATAATAATGCAAGGGGAGCTGACATTCATTATAAACAGGTATAGCAATCCTCACTGGAGTTCAGACCTGATGGAAACTTTGTGTCTAACTCCAGGATGTTCCTGGTTTCCAGTTGGCGTAATCGTGCTTCTCGGTTGCCTCCCCTTCGTAGAGGTAGGATTGTATCTATCACATAGTATTGTAGATGGTCTGGATTATTACCATGTGTGTCCTTGAAGTGTCTCGCGAAAGGATATGCTGGGTCACAGTTATTAATGGCCCTGATGTGCTGGAGTATCCTCTTGTGGACCTGCGGTTTGGTACTACCAATATACCGCAGGCCACAGGCACACTCCAGCACATATACTGCATATTCTGTTTTGCTTGTTAACAGTTCGTTGATATATATTGCCTCAGCTCTAAATGGGCTAGTGTATGTTGTTTTACTACTAGCATGTTTACATGCTTTGCATGAAGAGCACTTCACAAATCCCAAATATATATATATATATATATATATTCACTGAAAAAACCATAGGTTTCACACATGTTATAGTTAGCTGGACATTTTACTGATAAAAAACCAATGAAATTCCCCCGTTATAGTTACTGCAGGCAACTATAACTCACGCGACCGCAATCCTCTGCTGATGCTAATACTGTATTTAGACACTTATTTGCCCATGTCTTCTTCCATTAAATTTTAGCTTTACATATATTACAAATATTTTTTTTTCATAAAGACACATATGTCATCAGCAGAAGATTGCGGTCGCGTGAGTTATAGTTGCCTGCAGTAACTATAACGGGGGAATTTCATTGGTTTTTTATCAGTAAAATGTCCAGCTAACTATAACATGTGTGAAACCTATGGTTTTTTCAGTGAATTTGCAAGGTTTTTTAAATGCTAAGTTACTTTACGCCATTCGTGGCGTGCGCGCCCACTTTACGCAGTTAGTGCCGTGCACGCACAGTGGTCACGTTAAGCGGGATGGGCCATGTACGCACGATGCGCTTCGCGCACCGTGCGCACATGGGGGACATATTTTGCGCATCTTTGTGAAATGTATTCTTTGTTAACTTCTTAGATGTTATATGCCATGCACATTTGCACACGGGGTGGGGTGAATGTGGATACATTTTTTTTTTTTACAATTTTTTACCGTACGCGTACGGTAAGCGTAATCGGCGATTTTCCAAGAGGCGCTTATCCTGATGGTATGACAGACCTGAAAAGATTTGGTACCGGCCAATAAAAGTTTGGGGTCCCTGCTGAAAGCTCTTGATACTGTCCCATTAGGAAATCCTTCTGACAATCATTGCCACTGTGCTTTAAAAGTAGCCTCCTCTCTGAGAAGAACTGATATGAGCCAATATCCATACCCCCTTCAAATCATAAACCACAAAGTTTGGGCTACAGAGTATCTTGCTACCCATCATAAGGTGCTTCAACGCCTCAAAATTGCAATTAAAATCAATGCTAATAAGTAGGGGGAACCCGCCTGATCTCGGTTCCGGCAGCTTTCTGACCCAGAGAAACATGCTGAAAATAGCCTGGTGCCATTTTCTGACACCAGGACGTAATTTAACAGCAGTTACATTTGGCCTGCATTCCATTTGGAGTGGCAACCTGCATGTAGCGAGGCAGCTTTCTTATTTTATCATCCAGCTTGTGAGAAGTTGACCTGGTATATGCTGTCCACTAGTTATAGTGGGCACCTTGTACCAGTCCAAACAACCCCTTATTGATGATAGGTTAAAGACAACCTTTATTGAAAGCTATCCTAGTGGTAGCTATGGAGAGCAGCCTTCAGGCTAGGTCTTGAAGGAATGGAAAGCAGCTTGTTTTACCAGTCTATAATCTCTTAAATGGCTAAATGAAAGATAAACACACCAGGTATATATAAAATATATGTATTTATTTCTAAACACACCCTCCTAGTCTCTTTATGAGACTAGAGGTCAAAACACATAAGTTACACTTCAAATAGTAAACTAAAATAGCCAGTCAGTCAAAAAAACTTTATTCGATATGTAAAATATCATAAAAGTATAAAACAATTAAAATCGGTGGTTAAGATGAATAAAAACAGAAAAAGTTATAACAATATTAATAGCAGCAAGATTCACAGGCCCCAAGGAGAAAAAAGTAATCAGCAGTCATTACAATAGGAGAATAAGAGACAAATATAGCAGCAGGGGGCCAGTACAAGTAGTACTGGGGGCTGGACTCGTTCAAATAGCATTTGGGCTTAGCGCCAAGGCTAACACTTCTTTAGTAGCCTCTGTCTAATCCTCCATGCCCCCCCCCAAGAACTTAGCGGTCCCACAGATGACACTAGGGACCGTTGTCTCATAGGTAATAAAGCGCAGGGCCACTCTGGCTGACCTACAGCCCAGGTTTGAACAGATGGGTTTCAGCCATCTAGATCGAACCCGACTGTATGCCCGACAAGCAAACAAAAAATGGGCAGTTGATTCCGAGGGGGAGGCGCAGCCCGGGCAGCCCTTTTCATCGCCCTGCTTACCACTCCACCCTGTCTGGAACTCGTGTAATGGTAGAGTGCCATATCTGAGCTTGAGGTATAATGATCTATCACTTGGGGACTCAATCAAGTCCAAGAAGGCCTCCAGTCTAGGTGTAGGTTTTGTGTCTAAAAATTTCTCGGTCAGAATGCCATTCTGTAACCTCAGGGTGGCGGCGTTAATCCAGGCCCAGTAGATTTTTTTTACAATGACTTTGGAAGGAGGGCTCTGGCTCGCCCAAAACTCACTCAAGCCCAGCGCCACCACCCGTTTGTGTAGGTTGGATACCCAGGGGATCTTGAAGTGAGCTCCTAATGAAAGGATGTCATTCAGAGCGAGTGCATATTGAGCCAAGTCCGGGGACCTTCTTAGTCTGACCCAATATAATAGAGGACATAGTCTAGCCACGTCACTTATGGGATGTCTACCAAGATCGCTGCGAAGGGGGACTAGGGGAGTAGACTGAGGGAGTGAAACGATGTCTCTAAAAAAATTATTTTCTGATTTAGTCAGAGCAGAGAGATTATCGAATCCCCATATTTCTGCCCCATAGAGAGATGCAGATAGGGCCTTCCCCTGGTAGACCTCTATTGCTGCTGCAATTGGGTGGCTAAAAGAGAACCTCTGGTGTCTTGCTATCGCTCCAGCTGTGCATTTGTGGCACAGACACATTTTAGAGAGATGTGGGGCCCATTTCATCTTGTTGTTAACCCTCACTCCTAGGTAGTCGAATGCTGTAACCAGCACAAGTTTAGAATCGTCAACCCTGATGTTGTTCTTAAAATTCCTGGAGGGGGACATGGCCATTAGCTTGGTCTTGGTGGTGTTGATTACCAGGCCCCTAGAGTGACAGAAGTCAGTGAAGCGAGTCAGGAGTTTTTGAAGGCCCATAGGGCTTTTCGAGATTAGCAGCGTATCGTCTGCAAACAGCAGGGAGGGTGTTTTTTCCCCGCTCAGGGTTGGCGCGTCGACCCCATCAACCCTCAAATGGTCAACCACCCCACTAATAAAGAGGGAAAATAGGGTCGGCGCCAAGACACAACCCTGGCAGACGCCTCTACCAACTGCTATTCTCTCGGTCGTCTGTCCCTGAAGGCCCCACCTGACTCTCGCAAAATTATCTTCGTGGAGCCGGATGAGAAGATCCAGAATTAGGGGGGGAATACCAAGATCAGCCAAGACTTGCCACAGCTTTGAGCGGGGCACCAAGTCAAAGGCTGTCTTGAGGTCAATAAACGCCAGGTAGAGACTGCCCTTTTCGATGGTCACAGATTTCCAATATATAGTGCAGAATCGAAAAACCTGGTCGATGGTTCCCACTCCTTGTCTAAAACCTGCCTGGAAATGGGACAGGATATCAGCTTCATTGATCCAGACCCCAATCCTGGTTAGGAGGACCCTGCCAACCACTTTTTGGATCACATCAATTAGGCTAATAGGCCTGTAGTTGGCAGGGTCCTCTCTGTCTCCTTTTTTATAGATGGCCACCACCTCTGCCCCCTTCCAGGAGTCTGGAACGGGGTGGCCAATTGCGATATTATTCAGAGATAGTAAGATGAACTTGGCCCAGAGATCTCTGTCATAAAGGAGAAGGTCTCCAGGGAGGCCATCGGGTCCAGCTGCCTTGCCCGGAGCAATCAGTTTTAAAGCCGAGTGGATCTCACTAAGGCTAAATTGAGCCCCCCCCCCAATAGGGGCAGTCGGCTCACATATAGGGCCATCAATCAGCAGGGGGGGATCTTCCTCCGATGAATATAGGGCAGAAAAGTGATCGAACCATTGATGCCCATTTATGTGGTTCGGAATTAAATCAGCCCCACCCCTTGCGCTAATATTTATGAGGTCCCAAAACAGAGTCTGGTCTTTGCATCGAACTGCAGATTTCAGATTCTGCCAGTGGTCCTCTTCCTAAAGTCTCTTAGCTTTTTTTATGGTGTTATAGTAAGATTTTCGGGCACAGACAATAAGGGGCTGATCTCTTGATTTTAGGGCCCTAACAAGTTCCTGCCTGCCATTCCTGCAGTCAACCGAAAACCACCGGTTTCCCGGATTGGGACGGGATTGCTTGCAAGCCCCGTTAGAATTAATTACAAAGAAATTCCCCACCTTTTTAATGGTCTCGAGATATAATTTTTCGAAGCTGTTCGGTGATGTAGTACTTAGAGGGCAGACCCAAGCGTCCTCCAGGAGGCCAGTGTTTTCTACAACAATGTCTTTAATCCTGGCTAAATCGGGCTCTCGCTTGGCAACATTAGACCACTTGAGTCGTCTGTTGCAATTAGATGGAGCTACCTCTCTAGACCAGAAAAGCTGGGCTCCGTTGGGCGCTAAAGATGTGGTGTTCATTTCGCGCCTGAGTTGCATGGATAGTGGGTTGTGGTCGCTCTCCTGCCTAGGCAAGACTTCCATATCAATGAGGTCTGGCCACAACTCCACATCCAGCAGGATATGATCTATGCGCGAGGGGACCCTGGTTCTAATGAATGTGGGGGCACCGTTGGTATCAGAACGGGATCTGCCGTTTGTTGCCCTTAGGTTGAATTCCAGAGTTATGGCTGTGATTTGCACAGCTCTTTTCGACCATTTTTTAAGTGGCGATAAGCCAAGCGGAGGAATTCCTAGCTTTTGATCAACCGTCTCTATACCTAGAATGTCATCGTCACCAAGGGGCTCAAAAGTGCTGTTGAAGTCGCCAGCAACTACAACTCCCGAGGTGGAGGTGTGGGCGGAGAGCAAGGACTCGAGTTGGAACAACGTAGGGCTCTCTTGCGCGCCTGATGATCCTCTGGCGTATACGTTGAAAATTTCTAAACCGTGATGAAATTCGGACCCTCCAACTGATAGGTGGAGGATGTCGAGGGATGAACTGGCGTTATGCTTGACTGACCAGTTCAGTTCTATATTCACCCAGATGAGTAAGCCCCCCGATGGGTGCCCTCTAGGGGAGCTAATTGCTTGAACAAAATAGGTAGTGAACCCCGATCTGTTCAGGGGTTCTAAACACCAAGTTTCCTGGAGAAGGATGACGTCAAATTTATTGATGAAGTCATTCCACACAGGATCGGTGAAATTCCTTTTAAGGCCAGCAATATTCCAGGATAGAAACTGGATGACTCTTGATGGGCGCGGGGTGGTTGGAGAAACTGTCGCTCCAGCGATAGATGTTGTATGACTCCTGATGTTGCCTCCCCCTGGAGCTACGATTAGAGTCACATAATCGTCTGAGTCAACCACAGTGGGGTCCCGGGGCGGGGCAGGGAATGAACAGGTACCCTCAAGTGGAGGGCTTACTGAGAGGGATGGAGGAGCATGTGCATGGGGCCTGGGTAGTCAATCCACTTGCCTTATGCCTGAATCTGCCTGGACACTGGGCTGAGGCCAAACCAAGCGGCTGCGGATTTGGATAGAGGAGTGTGCGGGTGGTGAGGACCTGTATTCCAGCAAAATTAGATTTTCAGCTAGGGCTGGATCGCTAACCTCGATTTCCACACAGTCCATGAGTGAGTCCGCTCTAGATAATCGCCGCACCCACACGATGTCATCGCGAATAATTGATCTGCAGCCTCTAGTGTGCCTCAGCCAATGGATGACTTTGTTATGCAGAGACTCACTACTTTCGAACCCTCCAGAGTTACTCAATTTCGGGACATGCGTCATGTAGACAAAGGGTTTTGCGGGAAATTGGTGGTTCCCCAGTCCCATGGCCAGCAAGGGTGGTGGTGACCCAGACCCTCCCCTATTGGCAAAAGGAGTTACGTTGTTGCCTGACCTGGCCTTAGAAAGGGCATTGGGCACCCTATACGGCGCCAAATTGCGTGTAGCATCAGAAAACGACCTTGTTATAGAGGGAGCCTTGATGTTACATATACCTGGGGCCCTTATTTGTGGTGCTGCAAGGGGTAGAATTGACAGGGGGCGGGGTGGGCAAGAGGGGCTGGGTTGTTTGTGATTAGGGTAGGTGGGGGCCCAAGAGATGGAGCTTGTGCGGGTGGAGCAGGATGAGGGCCACGATCTAAAGTGAGGCTGGACACCTTATTGGTAAGGGCCGTGACCAGCTCTTCCAGCCTTGAAATCCTGACCTGCAGGGCTTCCAAAGTTTCAGCTGAGTAGCTGACTACAGTTGGAATAAAGGAGGAATCCCTATCAGGTGGAGTGCTGAGTTCGCCATTATGCGATTCAAGGACAGAGAACCTATTGGAGCAGAGAACTGAGTTGAGAAAAGGCTCGGGAGAGGGTGGATCAGGGGCAATAATCTGAGAAGTTGGGGGGGTCTGTAATACGAGTGCTGGGGCCTCATCAGGAATCCTCGGCATGATAGGAGGTGAGTCAGGCACATGAGAACAAAGCTTTGAGTTTGAAAACATCGCCGGGATTACCTTTTTAATACGCTTGGGGGCGGTCTTTAGCATTTTACAGCCCCCTTGAGAGGTAGTGACCTGACTGCCGCTTCCTAGCGACTCTTCGCAATCATTGATTATTTCCTCAATTCTGGTCAACACACAGTTCATGGCAGAATGAGTAGAGTTCTTAGCCTTTTTCCCCCCCTTGTTGCTGCCCCCCAACCCTCCCTCTGTGCTCTTCCTCTTGCCCATCCTTAAATGCCCAGTCACTTGAACACAGGAGGGCACTTAAACCGGTGGAAATAATGCAATCAGTTACAATGCAGAGAAGGAAGGTATCAAAACATACAGGGTCTCATGACATGCCTACAGTCTCGTAAGGAATGGGGTGGGGACAACAGTACCTTGATGCGTGATGCACCTCTCAGGGCGGTGGCCCTGCCCGGCCTCTTCCGGCCCCTAACGGCCACAAACGGCCCGCCCTTTGCCCGGGCTTAGCCCGGCGTCCGCCCGCGCGCGTCCCGTGCTGCGGGAGGCGCGAGCTGTTTTGAGTGTCCGGTGCGGGAGGGAGGGGCCACGGGTAACAAGGCTGCCCACTGCCTCCTGGGGCCTGAAGTCCACAGCCCTCCTGGACGGTCGCAGCAACACCCGCCTGCTGTCCTTCACGAAGCGCGTCCCGCGAAGCGGGAGGCGCAAGCTGTTTTGAGTGTCCGGTGCGGGAGGGAGGGGCCACGGGTAACAAGGCTGCCCACTGCCTCCTGGGGCCTGAAGTCCACAGCCCTCCTGGACGGTCGCAGCAACACCCGCCTGCTGTCCTTCACGAAGCGCGTCCCGCGAAGCGGGAGGCGCGAGCTGTTTTGAGTGTCCGGTGCGGGAGGGAGGGGCCACGGATAACAAGGCTGCCCACTGCCTCCTGGGGCCTGAAGTCCACAGCCCTCCTGGACGGTCGCAGCAACACCCGCCTGCTGTCCTTCACGAAGCGCGTCCCGCGAAGCGAGAGGCGCGAGCTGTTTTGAGTGTCCGGTGCGGGAGGGAGGGGCCACGGGTAACAAGGCTGCCCACTGCCTCCTGGGGCCTGAAGTCCACAGCCCTCCTGGACGGTCGCAGCAACACCCGCCTGCTGTCCTTCACGAAGCGCGTCCCGCGAAGCGGGAGGCGCAAGCTGTTTTTGAGTGTCCGGTGCGGGAGTGAGGGGCCACGGGTAACAAGGCTGCCCACTGCCTCCTGGGGCCTGAAGTCCACAGCCCTCCTGGACGGTCGCAGCAACACCCGCCTGCTGTCCTTCACGAAGCGCGTCCCGCGAAGCGGGAGGCGCGAGCTGTTTTGAGTGTCCTGTGCGGGAGGGAGGGGCCACGGGTAACAAGGCTGCCCACTGCCTCCTGGGGCCTGAAGTCCACAGCCCTCCTGTACGGTCGCAACAACACCCGCCTGCTGTCCTTCACGAAGCGCGTCCCACAAATACACATCAGGCCCTAGGGGCGAGCCAAACCATATACTAAAATAGTGGTATAAGAACCACGACTTAACTAGACACAAAGGCTAGGGCCTGTAAAATCACTGGGACCTCAATGAACCACCCAAGGTAGTGACACAGGGGCCCCACGAGGGCCATGTGCAGTGTGAGAACACAGACGCAAGCTCCGGTTAGCTTCTATGGGGAAAGTCGTGGTTAGATTTTTAAAGATTAGGGATATTTAGAAATGAGTCAGGACCAAACCCTTTGGGACTTAGGAAGTTCTAGGGTCAGCACCCATTGGAGCCCCAGAGTACTTGTATTACCTCACCCAGGGAAGCCGGGTGCATAGGTGTCAAATGATGTCGGGTCGCGTCGTCATTTTCAATGGGAGCTGGCAAAGAAGTGCTGCTGCCAGGACGATGAGAAGTGTCCGAAGAGATCCAAGCCTGGATCGGAGATGAGAAGAACCTGAAAGCAGAGGGGACAGAGTCTGGGTCACTTTCGCCCAGTGTATAATCGGCTTGCAGCCATTGAGGACTGCCTAAGCAAATTGCTGAAATCTGGGTAGGGAGGCCCTCCAAGCTCACAGAAGACCCCGTCACCTACAGCTGATGGTATAATCCTGTCATCAATCCCTGTAATATCTGTCCCGCAACCTCCAACGATTAATAGGGAATTACCGGAAAGTGATGGTGTTTATACGCAAACCTTGATCATAACTTCAGGAGCAGCTCCTAATTTGATAACTTAGGGGGTGGGGGGGGGGGGGGACTGCTCAGGCCCCTTTGTCATGTCTTGAAAGCCTGCCTGACAGAAATCGCATAAGCTTGGATTCTGTACCTATGATTGACCTTCCTCCTGCTTCCTGCCCAGTCAATGTACCCAGTTTGCCTGCTGACTCCCCTGAATATACATAAGCTTTCAAAAATAAAGTGATTTATTGGTTGAACAATAAATAGAGTTGATGGTGGGTCTTTCATCATGAGATTCTTTTTGTGTGTTGTGTGGGGGTTATTTGACCCCTGGAGAGGCAACACTCTGGTGATACCATAATCCTAAATGTTCGTAACCCCATGGTCACCGGTGAATTCCTGCAACAAGCAAGAGTTGGCATGGTATAATCAAGTCCTCTAACGATCCTACCACAGGGCTTCTTTTATAAGCTTCTAGCCCAAGTTACTTCAAAGAACAATTGGGTTCAAGTTTCTAATCAAACCCTTAACAGACTCTAACCTAATTTTTATCCTCCTCTGAAAAACTGTTTTATGGCCCTCTCTGGCTAGAAGAAGACAATGACTGACACCATGCAAGGGATAGTGATTGCGCTGCTGCCGCGGCAGACCTCAGGGCCAGTATCCATCTGTCCATAGCCCTTCACAGGGCAACGCATGCAGTTTCTTTCCTGGAACATTGTAGCGGTCCGCCAGAAGAACCTTGATAACGAGTTTGATAATATATATTGCGAGGAGACCTGGGACTTTGACTCTATTGCTATAAATGCGTTCAAATCGTATTGTTTTCTCCTAATCCCATAATCTGCTGGAAGAGGAAAGGGGGGGTTTGGCCATTTTTGTGTTGTGCACTGTTAGAAATCTGAAGGTCAAAGTCTTAGTATTTAGGCCAGGTTCCCAAATTTTAAATATCTGATTGCCAAAATTGTTTAATATAGTTTTAATACATTTATTTTATTTTTTTCTCTGTATAAACTGTGGGTATTATCCAGGAGCTGGGGAAGTCAGCTTCAGAATTTGTGCATAAACAAGAAATCATATATCAATATTATGAGCAGGCGATTTTAATATCACTAAATTTACTCATAGTGGGAACTGCATATGCAGGTTTTCTAATAATCAAGTTGCTGACACTAGCCATTTTATACATTAGATTTAAGATGAAGTTTTAAAACAGATAGTCTTAACACTTAATGTGACCTTTTCTTCAGCTGTTCTCTTATCTCCTGACTCGGTACATAATCTTGTGTGTTATGAGATGTGACCCTTTCCTCACAGTGATTACAATCCAGTCTTTTTACGGTTTTTAATATCTCTCCATCCTGGTACATTAGGCAAGATTAAGCCCTCTGTCTGTCACTCCACAAATAAAAGGGTTCGATTAAATTGGGGCGATGGCAACCCAAATATGTTTTTAATGAGTTGATTACTGTGGCTTTTAATGACATTTCCTGCTGTCTAACACTGGAGGCCAACCCTGATAAAATCCGGGACAGCTTCAAAGAAATTTGTGCATCTATTTAATGCAGGCTTTATATAAACAAGCCATCAAAAGAGTGTCCCGCTCATTCATGGTATAGTCCCGATTGTACCATAGCATTTAAAGCCCAAAAAATGGCAACAAATAAAACCCTATGCAATACTGCCGAAATTAGGGAAGAAAGAAACAATTATAAGCAAGCCATTGAGAAAATGAAGCAAGAAATTAGATCCAAGGAGGACCTGGAAAAAGCAGCTTATCTGAAAGACAATAGACTTTTCTGGGGAAATAGTAAACCGGCCTTTCTTTCTGGATAGTTTAGTCGCTGGTACAGAGTGCCATATTTCTGAACAGGAATGGATTGATCACTTCTCTCTCATTTCTAATCCAGGCATTGGGGGGGGTAGCATGATAAGGATCAATCAATTAGGGGAATTGTAAGCTCGCTACTCACCGTGAGGGTCTCAAGGAGCTGAGGGGGAGGGTTGTGAGGGGGGGGTCCGATGGTCTGTTTTAGCTGAAGAGCCAGGTCTTGAGAGTCTTCCTGAAGGTGTTCAGGGAGGGGGCCCGTCTGATGTCTGCCGGTAGCACGTTCCAGGTCATGACTGCAATGTGAGAGAAGGATCTTCCGCCTGCTCTGGCTCTGTGGGTGCGCGGGGTTTCGGCCAGTGCGAGGTTGGAGAATCGGAGGTTTCTTTTGGCTACATGGAAGTTGATTCTGTCGTTGAGGTATTTGGGTCCGTTGTTTTGTAGGCATTTGAAGGCGTGGGTGAGGATTTTGAAGGGGACTCTTTTCTCTGCGGGGAGCCAGTGGAGTCTTTGTAGGTGTTGGCTAATGTGTTCTTTTCGGGGGATGCCGAGTACGAGTCTGGCTGCGGTGTTCTGTATGGTCTGGAGTTTGCGGGAGTAGGGACTTGTTGATGCCGGCGTAGAGTGCGTTTCCGTAGTCCAATCTGATGGTGATGAGTGCATGGGTGACTGTCTTGCTTGATTCTGGGGGGATCCATTTGAAGGTCTAGCGAAGTATGCGGAGGGTGCCGAAACAGCTGGATATGATGGCGTTGACCTGTCGGTTCATGGTGAGGGAGGAGTCGAGTATGATGCCCAGGTCCTTGGCGTGGTCTGAGGGGGTAGGTGGGCTTCCGAGGGCAGTCGGCCACCAGTTGTTGTCCCATGCTGACGGGGTGGTTCCAAGGATGAGGACTTCTGTCTTTTCGGCGTTGAGTTTCAGACAGCTGTTGGTCATCCAGTATGCGACGTCTTGCATTCCTTTCTGGAAGTTGAGTTTGGCGATGGTGGGGTCTCGGCTGAGGGAGAGGATGAGCTGGGTGTCATCGGCGTAGGATACAATGTTGAGGCCGTATTGTCAGACGATGGCTGCGAGGGGGGCCATGTAGATGTTGAAGAGGGTCGGGATCAGGGATGAACCCTGTGGGACTCCACAGGTGATTTCTGTAGGATTGGAGAGGAAGGGTGGTAGTCTGATTCCCTGGCTTCTTCCGGTGAGGAACGATCGGATGATAAGGATTTTAGGGTAGATCCCCAACTTATTACTTGAGCTCTAATTAATTGATCTTGTAAATCTAGCATATGTCACTAAAGCAATTTTGAACGCAGCTAGTGGGAAGGTGCCAGGCCCCGATAGGGTTTCAATAGATCCGTTTAAGTACGATGTAGATATTTGGGTTAAATTTACCACAAATGTCTTGAGAGCAGGAGTTAGGGGTGATCTCATTCATTCTTGGAGAGAAGCTATCATAGTAGCAATTTACAAAAAAGGTGATCGGAATCCACCAGCATGTCAACGCCCAATCTCATTAATAGATTCCACAGCAAAGACTCTATCTTGGGTAAACTGGATGACTGAGTAGAGGCCAATTTCTTTTTACAGCAGTTCAATACGGTGTCCGACCCGGTTTAGGGACGGTGGAGCAAGATCCCAATCTATCCCTAATTCTGGGGAAATATGTCAAAGCCAGTAGAGGTGCCTTGCATATGGCTTTTGTGGACCTCTCCTGTGCTTTTGACTTAGTAGACAGGGGCAGGCTGTGGGAACTGATGGAGCAGGTGGGCATCGATCCCCTTTTGTTGGACCTCGTACAGCGCTTGCACTGGGATACAGCAAAAGTGTGTTACAGTCAGTATGAGGATTGCACTCACCCAATAAACGTTGCTAGAAGGGTTAGGCAGGGATGTATACCAGCCACCTTCCTGTTTTCATTTTATATTAGTTCTCTAGACACTTTTTAAGGTCGTGTAGTAAAGACGCTCCCAGAAATGGTACCGACGCAGTCCCGATATTGCCCTAGTGCGGATGACGCAGTGCTTTTAGCATTAACCACAAATGGCCTCCAGAATCTTTTAGATGATTTTAATGATTTTATGTCACAATCAAATCTTAAGATGAACCAGAAAAAATCATTTATAATGACATGTGGTGTTGAAAGCACTAAGTCCAAAAATGTCTGCATCGGGGGGGACACCAATAGAAAAAGCATCTTCTTTCAACTATTTAGGTATTCTGTTGGACACTAAAGGGATGTGGGACAGGTTAATTAGCCAGAGAATGCAAAATATGGGGGGAGCCTGTAAATTGTTTTTTATATTTGCTAAAAGGCTAGGCCATAAGCTGATTAAGGAGATGGACCACTAATCCTGAGCATAGATTTTATCTGACCAGATGAGATTGAAAACTCCCCATTTTTTGTGGCCTTTCCTTAAGGAGGCATTTGGTGTGCCTTTCTTCCATGCTGCCCATGCGACGCGGCCTTCACCCAATCCACTGTGCACTTTATGCTTTTTTGCACTCTGTATTGCACCTTAATTGTGCATGTCTTATGTCCAATTATTTTGTACAAGAACTTTACCTTCTATAAAGAAGGGTTGGTATATTTGCAAACTCAAGCTGCACCTGAAATTTGCTCGGCTACACTCAGTTATATTGTTGCTGCTATGAATTTAAGGAAAAATTATGCATTTTAATTATAAAATGTGAAGACTTTTTATAATGGTGTTTTAAATTAATTGTCATTTTTTAATGTTTTACCTTATTTTTGCTGTGACTGCTGTGAATGCATTTTATATTTTGTGTTTTATGGTCATATTTATTTGGCCACATAAACATACTTTTGATCTCAGTGTCAAAAGAAGTAGCCCGCTAACCTATCTAAAAAATATACAAATCTGTGATCTACATGTTACACAATGTACTTTGCAGCAGGCACATTAACCCTTTGTGCTACTTTTTAGGCAAAAACTTTGACTGGACAAATCACAAATCTCTCCAAGAACTGTGTTAACCACTAAATTTACTTTACCACTTTTGTTATCCCCCTCAAAAAAACGCTGGGCACACAATGATCTCTGCAGCAGCTGTCTTAACCCTGTGAGATATTTTAGAATGCAGCCTTTTGTGACATATGCCCCTGTTGCCAATTTCTTGCCGATTTTAAAGAAATATATAAGCAACCTGCCAGACTCTGCTTTACAAGTTTCACCCCTTGTTATTCCATTCCCTCCAACGCGTTGAACCACAATGTATGGGTTCCTGGAGTACATTTCTTAGAAGTCCATGCTGATTACAATAGAATAACTGTACAGCAGCCATGCTGAGAAGTGTTCCTACTGACAAGAATATGTGAGAAATGCTGGTCTTATTTATGAAATTCTAACAGTAGAAGTATTACTACCATTCATCAAAATAAATGACGGCCACATGTATCCTTCGGCGTCGCTTTGATGCTGGAGAGGTTTGGAATACGACGAGTATTGCCCGGAATCACAGGATTCTTGGGATGTGATGGGATGCTTAACACATACATCAATATTATTGTCTTTGCAGTTTTACATAGCGCGGATACAACCGAAGGTACTGGAGCGCTTTACATGAGCACCAGTTACATTACACAAGGACACATCCATTAAAAAAAAAAAAGCATGGGGAGATTAAGTGATTTGGCCAGAACACAGGACGTTGAGCCAGCGCCAAGGCTCGAACCCGGCTCCCCAGTCGGCAACCCTGGTGATTACACCACATCCTCTCCCCATAAAGTGGGAATGTCCAAAATGAGCACCCTTTTGGCTAGAGGTAGCCAAAGCACTAAAGGGCGTCTTAGGCCATGCATTACCCTATATCCCAGGACTATTTGTCCAGATTCTTAGACGTGCACAATATAAATATATTTAGAAAGTAAATTGGTTTTGCAGTGTTTGGGGCTGTGAAATTATCAATTGCCTTCCTATGGACAAAAGGAAAAAAAGCTGACCCCTCAACCTCGCTCAATGGTACTATACACTTTGGCCAATACTGGCGATGGAAAAGCTTGGTGCAGACCTCAACGGTTGACATCTTCAATTTTGCAGGCCCGTGCGGTAACATGGTACAGTATATCTCCAAAGGAACACCTTCACTTGTGCAACCGTCAAGATGGCGACTAATGGGCCTCTTTTCAGAAGTAACTTCGAAGTCCTAAGAATGAATTGTGGAAGTGATACAAGTGATTTGGGTGACACCTAACAGGTAGATACTCTTTATGAACTTCTATTCTGGACATACATGCACAAATGTAAAAGGCAGACTCTATGTATCTACGTTGTCTATGCAAGAAAATGGCTTTACCACATGCTATACTGCCTGCGTTTTATTTACATGTTTTATGGAAAAATGTCAATACAAAAGTAGCAAAACATAAATGTTGGCCCAGTGAGATGTTCTACTACCACCATGTAGGTGATATAATAGGATGATGGGTTTTCTGAGATACCTTGGCAGCCCACTAAATGTTTGATACCAAGTCCCACCCCTAGAAAAACCCAGTCTTTCCACCCATAAGTGTAGGGTCTCGGAATAAATGCTTTCCATTTCAAGCTCTCATCCTTTTTGCAGTCACAGAACAGAAATGGGGGCTGAAACCAGGCCCATCGTGTGAGTGTGCCCAGTCAAGCATGAGTAGAGAGCTGCCAAGGTGTTGTGTAGTTCCTACTAATCTGTAGGCTCTGCACGTTTGTGGGACAACATAAACTAGGGGCTTGGTGCCTAGACTGATTCCAGACACCCCTGCAGGATTTGTTGGCCTATAGACCAGCTAGCTCACAGTGCCTCCATAAACCCCCATAACCCTATCAGGGAGCAGTTGGTTTCCGGCAACCACTGAACATGACAACCCTGAACTCTCAGGGATCGTGGAAACAGTACAGAACCTATCGCTCAGTCACTCGTGCTCACTTATTCTCAGAGAAGTGTACAGAGAATACACAGTGGGACATTTTCAATACATTTTATTGAACCAACGTTATTCTTGCATAAAATACGTGTGCTACAATGATTAATAGACAGAAGCAGATAAAAGGGATTACAAGCACCAAAAGCGTAAATAGCAGCTATAGTTCTACCATGGTGCTAAACCACAGTATATATGCAGGCATATAACGCGGCAGTAATCTGGCATACTCCCACAATGCAAACCGTACTCTAAGTGTACCTAGAGTGTGTGTGAGTGTGGAACGAAGTATCCCCCCAAGGGACGATCCGACCCCATTACCTGATGGGAGAGAATGAATGACCCCGTCGTGGTCACAAACTGGACTCGCCCCACTAGATGTCAGACTGCTGCGTGGTGAAGTCTCAGCATGCGGGGACCCTCGGTGTCAGCTGAAGTGCCTCTTCTCCAAATCTATCTCGATGTTCAGGGCATTGTGATAATGTTGTGCGAAGCTAGATGTGTAAACAGGTTTAGATTCAGGGAAACTAATCCAACATTGTCATGCACTCAAATGTGTGCAAAAGTTCACGCCTGAAATGTTATTGTGAGGAGAATGTAAGAAATAAGCAACTTTGGTACATAGGCCTAACCCGGGAATATAACACAGGGAATGCCACCACAAGTGGCGAGATCCCAGGGGCAGGGATCTGGGTCGAGGGTGACACTGCTGTCTGGCCAGCTCCTGTGTCTGAAGATGGAGCGGCCACAATCCTGGTCACAGGGCTCCCTGGACCCAGCCTGTTCTGCCCCACCCTTGTGTATCTACATGTCTTACTGCCAGCAGCACCACACTGGTTCCTGCTATGGGCTCTGCTGCCTGCCAATGCAACTGAGATGGGGATTTGCTTGCCTTTGTCTGTGTTTGCACTGTGTGTGCATTAATCCCGGGCGGGTAACTCCGCTCCGCCAGTGGAGTTTGCAGATTTTTGCCTACTCTGTGCTCCGTTGCGAATGCGGAGTTTAGGCAAAACTCCCCTCTGTGGCGGAGTGGAGTTAGCCGCTCCCTCCACCCTCCCAAATTAACTAAAAATTTAAAAAGATGGCACTTACCTGCGTGACTTCCTTCTCTGCTGCCTGGCCGCTCTCCTTCCTTCTCCTTGTTGTCCTTCTTCTATGAAAAACCCTACGTTGTACGTCTTGCACATGTGCACGCGCAAGACGTAAAACGTAGGAGCAGTGCAAAGTTCCACAGAGTTTTTTTCAAACTCCGTGGAACTCCTCGTAGAGGCACTATGCCAGCTCCGCCCGCCCTTAGTGTGCATGTGTCTATGCAGTAAAATCTGTGTCTGTCATTAGAGCAATCATTAAGCCTCATTCGGTTTTCAATATTGCTGTTGGTTAAATATACTTGGAGTTGCACAGTTTGCCACACATGTATCTAAACATTCCTTGGTGAACCAACCTTGAAAGCCTGCAAAATTGTTGCGATTGATTCTCAACATCGCATCTTTTTCGTAGTATCTCCAGTCCATTCGTTTGAAACCGACCAGTACTCAAAGTTCTCTCTAGTAACCTCTTCATGTGTAAGGTAACCCAGATGTGCACTGCCTCAGTGCTCCAAAGAGAACATTTGTAATATTATAGTTCTTTTAGGCAGAGTTTATAATTCTTCATTTTATTAATTATAGTATATTCCTCTAGTGTTCCCCCTTCCTATTGCTGTTGATGGTAGATTCCCACAGTAATGCTGCCTGCCCTAGAATGTTAGCGATGATAATTCTATCTACTCTGTCAGGTCAGCTTAGGGAGTTGAAGTATGTGGAGAGAGGAGACATGCAATAAAGTCTGAATCTCCTGAGCCCAGATTTCTGTCTTTATTACAACACATTCTCAAGAACGTGTGATAATCTTCGAAAATTTAGCCTAATGCAACTTTGCATATCGCAGTCTATCGCGGGAAAACAACGGCGTGTTAACGTAGTATTCTTAACCCGGCGATACCATGCGATAGTCCCACGATAACGCGCCTTTAGTATCTTCTCCCCTGAGCACAGGATCGGAAACAAAACAAATCACCCACGAAGATTTGGTTGTTCCCCCCGATGATTTTCTGTGTGATGTTAATCTTGTGGGCACCATAATAGCAACCAACCCTCAAACAACTGAAGTCTGCACAGATCCTACGGCTGGCGACCTAGTAAATAGGAACAGAGCACTAGGTGGGGGAATAAAAATATTGTCCTGGAATGTGGCAGGGATAAAAAACAAGTTATTTAACTTGGAATGGAGTAATTTTGTAGGTACTCATGACATCTGCCTCATGCAAGAAACCTGGGCCACGGAGGAAAATTCGAGGATTGGCTATGCCACTTTTGACATTTTGGCAACCACAAGTGGTAGTGGTAGAGGGAGACCTTCGGGTGGTCTTTCAATTTGGGTGGGGACACATTTGGGAGCTCAGGCAACCGTGATTCCAACTAGCTCCCTGGACGTTCAATGTGTCCTCTTAACCCTAAAAGACAAACCATCGGTTGCTTTAATAAATGTCTACTCAAGTCAAGTCAGTCAAGAATGGCCAAGAATCTGGTGTTATAGACGCATTAAAGCATTTTATATTGTCTCTAGACCCCCCACCGCATCTAATAGTAGGAGGCAACTTTAACTGCCAATTTGAACCCCTCGAGTCTCCTGACACGGGTGAGCCGGACGAAGAAGACCAGTTCTGGCACATTTGTGAACCACAGATCTCTCCTGTCAGAGCCTGGACTCCCCTCGTCCTTCAAATTAAATCCTCATCTCTTGCACTGTCCCTAAGGGCCTGTAATGGGAGATTGAAACCCGATTGCCCAGGCCTTCCCACGTTCAACAGACCAGGCCAAAACTCTAATATCGATTATATATTAATGGAAGCAAGACATTGGGGTAACTTATTAGAGTTTGAAATCCACCTTAGACAAGATAGTGACCATAATGCCCTTGTTCTAACTTTGAAACCGGGCAGTTTTGGTCTAACAAACCCTCCTCCCAATTTAAATAGCCCAATACCCCCAGTACTCCTTTCTAACAATAGGAGGAGGATAAAATGGCCCTACTTTCTGAAATCCCCTGCCAAACTTGCGGAAATATATCAGATAGCTTTGCCATCTCTTTCCGCAATGGGGGATGTAAGTATAGATAACTTGAGTGATCCAACTAAGATCCATATTCACCTAGTTAATAACTTGAGGGGCCTATTTAACCCTGTGGGAAATAAACAACACCAGTCCAGGTCACACCCCTGGTATAAGGAACCCTGCAGAAAAGCAAAAAAGGACTTGCTTGCGGCAATTAAAGGCAATGACAGGGCCAACATAAAGAAACTTCGTCTAGATTATAAGAAGGGGGAAGAGGGACTGGGAGGAGCAAAGATGGGAGGATCTAAGACTAACTCTCACATGTAGAGACCCTAAGGCGTTTTGGGCCACTGTGAACTCGGACGAGAATGGGGCAGCTCTACCCCTCGTTGCAAACATAGCTCCACAAGTCTGGGAATCCCATTTTGGGGAACTGTATGGGGATTCGGACGACCTCCTTTCTATTGATATATCTCTTGAGTCTAGTCAGACGAGAGGAATTGATTCTAGTATATCTAATATTGAGACTCGCCCTCCCTCCTCTATTTTAGCACCTTCACACGTGTGCCAGCCGCATCCATCTTCGATGGGTGCAGCCACTCCTGTGTCAGAACTCCCTGTGGCCATCACTCTCAAAGAAGTAGAGACCGCAATAATTAGGCTCCTTTCTAACAAAGCACCTGGCCTAGATAAAATGCCACCGGACTTATTCCGCTCCCAACCAAAAATTTGGGCCCCGTATTTGGTGGTATTATTCAATTCCATTCTGATGGGGGCCGCCTTGCCAGATACTTGGTTGGGCGCGGAGATAGTTCCCATATTTAAGAAAGGCTGCCCATTAAAGCCGGCTAATTATAGACCAATTAGCCTTATTGACACCACCCAGAAATTAATGGGCAGGATTATCTTGGATAGAATCCAGGGATGGATGGACGACAACAACATTTTGACTACACTACAGGCAGGGTTTAGATCTGGGATTTCAACCATAGACCAGATCTTCCGGCTTCAGGTTCTATATTGCAAAACGGTGAGAGTAGAGGGTGGCAGCCTCTACCTCATCTTTGTAGACCTGCGCGCTGCCTTCGATCTTGTCCCAAGAGAAAAACTATGGAAAGTCCTGGCAGAAATGGGTCTCCCACCCTACCTGTTGAATATTTTAACTAGATTTCATAGCGGTAACTACGCCCAGGTTAGGTGCGGGAGACATGGCGACCTATCTTCACGCTTTCCCGTTAGGAAGGGAGTGCGCCAAGGGTGTGTCTTGGCTCCAACGTTGTTCAGCCTATACATCAATGGTCTTGTTACTCACCTGGCTGATGTAGCTAATAATGACGCCCCCAGATTGGCTACTGGTAGAGTGCCCGCTCTGATGTTTGCCGATGACACTCTGTTGATATCTAAAACATCATCGGGCATCCAGCGTATTTTGGACGGTTTCCTGGCATTTTGTACTTCCAGAGGCTTGGAGATTAACTTAGAGAAGACTAAATTCATGATCTTCAATCCTCCCAAACAGACTCGTCCAAATCCCACCCTAAATGGCTCCCCCCTTGAGAGAGTCAGGACCTTTGTGTATCTTGGAATTACATTGACCGAGAATTTTGATTGGGGACCTCAAATCGCAAAATCATGGTTGAGGCTGTCTCAAATAGCAGGGGGCCTTTGCAGGTCCAGCGAGCCTCGGTATATAAACCAGCAGCTCCGGTAGTTGAAATATACCGATTACAAGCTAGAACAGCTTCGTTGTACGGGGCCGAATTATGGGGCCATAAAAACATCGCCAAATTAACCCTGGTTGAGCAGGGCTTTATGAGAAGACTTGTGAGCCTCCCTGTAAGCACACCGCTCATTCCCCTACGCCTCGACCTGGGGCTAGAACCAATTGAAGACTTGGCAATTCTCCGACCCTTACTCTACTGGAAAAGGCTCTGGACGGTGCATGAACTGGCACCTTTTAGAGAGGAATTCTTAGAGGTTTGGACACTAATTAAAAGCAAGAACATTCTATGGTTATCCCATCTTAAGGCTCTTAGCATAAAGATCGGCAGGACCGATCTCTGGGAATTACCGGAGGTAGCCTGCAAAAGGATTTCCAAACCTGATTTAAGAGGCCATATAAGGGAGCTGAGATTAGCTACTTTACTTGGTTCAAGCTCCTTGGGGAAACTCACTAATGAGTTTCTCCTAGTAAAATTAGAAACAAGAGCAGAGGCCTTCCTCGATGTAATTTATCCGTCTCTTGCTAGGAAGCTTTATTGGCAGTTGAGGCATGGTACCTTACCGCTCAGAGTATTCACCTGCAAATGGGCAAGATCAGAAAATGCAGCCTGTCCGGCATGTAACCATAGCAGTGAAGATATATGCCATGTCCTGTTTTTCTGTCCTGCATACCATTCAATAAGAAAAAAGTGGCTTATTCCCATTTGCAAGAACCTAGGGTTTAGACACTGCATGCTTCCATGCAGGGTCTTAAGATATGACACTCACCCCCCAATTGTTTTTGCTATGTCTCGCTTTTTACATGGGTTTTGGCGTAGAAGGAAAAGTTTTCTTTAAAATACTTTTGTCTTTTATCAAATGAGTCTTTTTGATAACACCAGTTTAATACATTTTTAATCATTGTATTAACTTGACTTTATTTATTGTTTTAACGAAATGTGTAATTTCCTTGTTATTTATTCTGTGCTTTTATGGTCTCCGACCGAAATAAAGTTATCAAATGATGATAACGCGCCAAATGACCGTGTTAAAATCAGCGCAATGCCGCAAAAATGCAAAACACGAACGCCCAAAAATTTGCGATGAGGCCAATCGCGCTACAAAAACCAGCGATAACCAGCGACTGGCCTGCAATTCTCACGCGTTATTTTTTTTTTTTTTGAAACATTTTTTTTAATTATTTTCAAAGCAACCACACAATACAATTGCTCCGCACCCTCGATCCCCCAACGGAGAGTATATATTGAACCGTGACATCAATTGTACAAAAGAAAAGTCACCCATCCCGCCCCCTCCCTCCCCCACCCCCTGTCAGTGTGCCCCCCTCTGCCAGCCCTCATCCTGATGCGCCCCACCCAGCTCTATGAATCGTGTATGAGTGCTCAAACCTCCTCCAGGCAACTAATGCTTCCCCACATATCTAACCACACCTCATGTGACCCGTGCACCCCACTGCTCCCCCCCTACTATTCTCACGCATCATGCGGGAAAATGCACAATAAAAGCAGAACAAGAAAAACACACCAAAAACAAAATAAACTGCGTAGCAACATGGATGCACCCAGACCAAGTGCCCAGGTCAACGCGAACCCCACAAGCCCGATAGACCACCAGCAAGTAACCTCGGGGTCGGGGAAGGCCAAAGAGAAGAGGAAGACGCAGTTCAGTCCGCATGCCAACCGGATCGTCGTCACGGAGGTGACAGAACACCAACAACAACTGCCCGTCACCTCCACCGTGTCATTGGCAACAGAGACGGAAAAATGGCACACCATCGTGAATGCAGTCGGAGTGTCGAGGAGGCCAAGATGCGCTGGCATTATGTGAAAAGCAAAGCCAAGCAGAAACCCGCTGCCAACAGGAAGGCAGCAACGGTGAATGGAGGTGGGAGTCCTGTGCCACAGGAGGAGCTGGAGCAAATGGAGACGGTGCAAGGAGTCCGGAGTCCGGACACGGCTCGACATGACCTGACACAACATCAACAGGGTGAGTTACGAACAGGGATGGGGGTGACGGGCACAATGGCACACATGCACAACGACGTGTAGCACACCGCACACCCACAATGACCCTGGGTCATGTCCCTGATCCCCGTGGCACACTGCAGCACACATACAAACATCAAGTAGGCCCTCGTCTAACATGTGCCCAAAGGGGTCCCACCCCACACATCACCAATTCCACAACACACACATGCACCCTTGTGAAACACAGCAAAGACGCGCATTTGTGAGCCACACTGACAATGCAAGTGACACTACATGACAATCAGCATGGCTGGAGTACAATCAACATGACATTGTGCACGCCACAACACTGAGGTGGCTGAGTGCGGACCACATCCGGAAAGGAGCAGGCCACACTCTGACACATCCACGTGCACAAACAACCACTGACGTCAAAAATACATCTGCAGACAAACAATGCACAAGAGTACAAAAACCGTTCAAGAGCACAAATGACACAAGTCGTCAACATCAAAGCACCTTAAAAGCACAAAAGTCAACGGCACCCCGCCTCCAAGGGATAAGGTGCAGCAAAATCACAGCTGCTGGGGCGACTCGTCAACAATGCAGCACACACACATAGCAATGACAGCACATCCACATGGAAGACAATGTGGTACACAGTGCAACATTTACACTGCAGAACAGAGGACACAACTGGTTCTGCTTGTGCGTAGAAAATGGGCAATCAAATCTGACATAGCAGGAAACTGTGAGATGAAAATGTAAGTGTACAACCTCACCAACGTCATGTAGTCAAAATGTCCACTGTCCCGCATCAAATAGTCCGCTCCTCTCAAACTGTCACAATGTACATTTCCATGCAGTCTGTACGTAAACTTGAACAATGCGTTAACATGCATGCCAACACAATGTCAACAAGCATCTCACCTTCACAATGCAGAGGGACAAACAACACCTCCAGCAGAGCAGACCAGACAACTCAATAGTGATGCTGAAGAGGACCTCCACACTCGACACCGACACCCTTCAACAGTTCATGGACATCTTAGGCAATCGACCTCCAGGAGCAGGGCAGCCCAACTGCATCGAGGATACCCCACCTCCTGCACAGACCACACAGCTGGACACACCCACCACCACGGCTGTCTCCCAACAGCCCACCGAAGCGCACATCACATTACAAGGCCAGGTGTCAGACTGGCAGAAGGGTGTGGCCAAACAGGTGCGGTGGGGTACAACCTCATGGAAGCCGAACTAGATAACATACGTCGGTGTCTAAGTCCCATCAGGGACCACCTACACTCCCTAACGGAGACCCACACTGTGACAGAGACACATGCCTTTGCACATTTCCAGTACTGAACCACACCCAGAGCCACGGGATAATCATCCACACACCCACGCTGGACTGGCGCATGCCGGCCCAGTTCACTCCTCTTACGTATTGAGTGTGGGACGACAAAGCTACATATGCAAGGTCTCACCCGGTGCCTGCGGTGACATGTCTGCGTCCGCTGTACACGGTACAATGTAATGTTGTCGGGCCCGGGGCCCTAATGCATACATCATGAGCACATGAACACACTCAGATAGTTTGTTGAACTGACTACAGGCACGTGGTTCAACACCTTTATTGCCATGGTCACATGTACAGTGACGCATGTGCTGGATGTGTGTGGGGTGAGTGTAGGCCTGCCCTCATGGAGTCGTTGGTGCTGGCAACAACTTGTACAGTGATCACAATTAAAGCGGAAACAGAAAACACCAGCATAACAGAAGCAACTATGAAGCATCATGGTGGTAGCCGGAGAAAGTACAATGTTCACCCAACATGCAGACAGAATGGTCCATGATTTGTGGTGCACTGAGTTAGTGGCACCTGAGGAGCTGAGCAGGGTATCAAGCTGATGATCGCACCCAAGACAGGTGTGAGCAACTCTGATAGTCTGGCAGTAAGACACTTCCAACTCTGGCACCTGTTGTTAGGAGTAGGTCCTGGCGGTGGTGGCGTGTACATCCTGCGGTGATGCGACGTCCGGGCAGGTCAGGACTCGATTTGATGTGTGAGCCCAGGTGGACTGCAGTTTGAGGCCGGATGCAGCGGTTGACGCAGGGCCACAGACACATGGCGTTGATGACCCCCCCAGGCCATCATCTCAGGGGCCATCCAATAGTCAGTCAGACAGGGTCCATGACTTGAGCTGCACAGAGTTAGTGGCCCCGGATGCACCGCAGCCGGCACAGGCACACCGCCACGGGACGGTGAATTGCGATGCACTGAGATAGGGCCGCAAGAGCTGAGCGGGTCTTCATCGATGTCGAAGATGAATGTAGCGGAGGGTTGCGGGGGACAGTGGAAGGTGTCCTCCAGGGCATGATGCAGAGGGCAGAGGCCGGCCAGAAGCGGCAAATGGAGGAGTGGAATGCTACAGCCTCGATTTTGCCACAAAGTCAGTATCACCGAGATGATGATGAAGACAACCCACAGTCCATAGACTCAGTTGCCACCAAAGTACAACCAGAAAGTGTCCATGGATGTCGGGGAACAGACTTAGTGGCACTGGAGCTGAAAGGGGATGAGGCAATGAGGCGATGAGGCCAGTAGAATGATATCAAATCTGCCATGAGTAAATCAAGAATGAGTTCCCAATGTGTGACCTACTCAGCCGCAGTGTAGGCCTGAGGCAGTGGTCTGCATGGGCCGACAGACACATGTCGTTGGGATGCTATGCAATGAGTTGCTGGCACCAGATAGAAGGGAGTACAGTGAAATAGAGGCTGCCATAAATATATGGCCTCGGACATCATGAAATCAAGACTCAGTTCCATATGTGTGACCTACTTGACCATAGTGTAGGCCGGAGGCAGCGGTCAGCAGGGGCCCATGTGTCGTTGGTCCACGATGCACAGAGTTAGTGACAACAGAGCAGTTGTTGGCAGTATTCGTTCACCTCCGTAACGATGATCCATTTTGCCTCTGGACTGGACCGCGTCTTCCTCTTACTCGTATCCTTGCGTACAATGATGGGAACTCTGCCATTAACAAATCAAGACTCAGTTCCACATGTGTGGCTTACTTGACCGCTGTGTAGGGCGGAGGCAGCGGTCAGCGCGGGCTAACCGCTGTTCAGCAAGCTCCTCCTGGAACTCTAACACACAACGTCGAAATGGTATGTGGGGGTGACTTGTGGTTGACGGAGGTGTAAACACCAGAGCTGAGCGGGTGTTCAGCCAGCGACGATGCCCTGTCCTGCCTGGTACAGACTGGATAGGATTTATGTGAGGCCTGCTGGACCGCAGTGTAGGCCGAAGGAGTAGTCATCAAGGGCCCACAGAGTGACACGTGTGGTTGGGATGCTATGCACAGACTTGGTGTCACCACATCGAAGGGAGTATAGGGATTTAAACTCTGCATTAATATGTGTACTCGGCCATTGTATAATCAAGACTCAGTTCCAAATGTGTGACCTACTTGACCGAAGTGTAAGCAGGAGGCAGCGGTAGAGTACATCAACGAGAAAGGAGTACAGCAGTCTTGTGTCGCGGAGGCCGTGATGGTCTGAGGAGGCTGCCAAGGTCGCGGGCATCGGGGCTTGCGCCGACAGGTAAGCAGTGAGGTCTGGCTCTGCAGGGGCGGGCAAGATGGGTTCAGTGACCAGCGTCCCGGGGTTCAGTAGGCGCACAGGATCGCAGGCAACACCGCTCACGGCTTCGGCCTCGTGGCAGGTTGCCGCCCTGGCAGACACGTTGGGCATTTCGGAAGAGAACCACACCCAGAGCTACGTGCTTTTTATTCACACCCCTACGCTGGCCAGGCCAGCCCACTATGCACACGCTTACAGGGGGGACGTCACAAGCTACATTTCCACGATCTTCCCCACTGGCTGGGGTGACATGGTTGTGTCCACTGTCCACTACACTCCAGACACCAGCAGTGCATGTAGACATGGATATGTCTGTGGTATGCATACTGCAGTCTGTCCAGCACATCTCCGCCACACTTGGCATTGTGTACATTCTCATTCATGTGTTGCTTGCCTCCTTCGCACATGCCTGGTTCCCACCTTTCCCCACATTCCGCTATTGTGTAGCTGAGGTGCCATGCTGTTGAAGGCTCTTGTACATGGCTTGCCCAGGCTGCCACAATAAGTTGGTCTGTCATGTCTGGTGGGTGGGCATGTTGTTTGGCATGTTGTATGTGATTTGGAATGTGTGCATTGCCAGAGTTGTGAGTTGCATGATTGTGGATTTGAGGTGTGTGGTGTGTTCATTTGGTACTTACCAACGGGCAGTGCATTCCCATAGGTGCCATCCTGGAAGCGCTGGTTGATGATGGACAGTCGGAAGATGAAGGAATCATGCACACTGCCTGGGTAGTTTGCGACAACATGGGTGAAGAGTCCCCAGTGGTCCGCTATTGCCTGCACATTGATGGAATGCGTGTGCTTTCTGTTGAGGTGATTGTGTGCAGTGTCGGCAGGGGGCACAAGTAGGACTCGTGTGCTGTTGATTGCCCCCAACACGTGCGGGAATTCAGGTATGGCGTATTCTTTGCTTGGTCTCCAGCTGTTCCTGCGCATTGTGGGGTACGTATAGGTACTGGGGTACCATGCGGATGATGGCATCCAGGACAGGCATGAGGGACATGGATGGGGCTGGCTGTGAGACTCATCTTACTCTGGAGGTTGTTGGTTGGGAGGTACCAGAGGCCAATAGGTGCAGCACAGCCAGCAGCTTTGTCTGAGGTCGGATGTTGGTTGTCAGCTGTGTTGGTACAGTCAGCCTGTGGGCAATGATGGTCAGAATGCATAGGATGGTTGTCCTTTTGGGCCTGTAGTGGGCAATGACATTGTCTGGTGTTAGGTCTGTGAGGCTGGTGCTTTTCCTGTAGGTCCGCTGTCTTTGTCCACGCTGACTCTGTGGTGGTCCGGAGGGGGGGGGGGGTGTGATGGCAGGCCTGGGGGTGGTGGCAGTGGGTGTTATTGGCATATTGGGGCTCCGGGCTGCATGTTCAGTTGGTCCAGGGCATCTGTTGTTCTTCATGTGTGGCTCTGGGCTGTGCTCCCTTGTCTGGTGCCGGTTGTCGTCTGACTTTACACCAGGTAAGAGCAGATGTTAATTTCCTGCTGCTAACGCTCCTTATCGCCTGTTTTGTGTTCTTATCGCCGATCTGGCGGGTCGTTGAGAATGTTTTTCACAGGAAAGCCTACTCTGCATCTCATTAGCGTTAGTTGCCGGTGTCATTCGTGGCAATGTTTTTGCGGCTGCTATCGCAGGTAAACTGGTGATATCGGCTGTTAGCACCAGCTTGTGAATGGGGCGATACATTTATCTCGACTTTGGCTGCGATAAAGTGCCAATAACTCGGCGATAAGTCCTTGAGAATATGCCCCAAAGAATCCCCAACAAGCCATGTGAAAGGCTAAAAGCA
Source organism: Triturus cristatus (assembly GCF_964204655.1). NCBI lineage: Eukaryota > Metazoa > Chordata > Amphibia > Caudata > Salamandridae > Triturus > Triturus cristatus. Next base: position 1,146,602,056 of record NC_140590.1, on the reverse strand, counting down.
GAGCCAGAGAAATGTAATTTATGCTAGGCTTAGCCTGGTACCAAAAGCCTGACAGGGTTCTCAGACTGGCATCTCAAAAGAAATGGGAGGGCTTGGGAGGAGTCAGTAACATATGAGACCGGTAGTTCAAAAAGACTGCTGGGCTAGTGCTATGTTAGGTACATGTCCTACCGCTGACTGAGAAAGGCTGGTAGGGCTGGGCGGAGTCAGCTGCATATAATCTAGCTAGCCTGATTTAGTAATCAAGCACCCCAGTAGCAGCTGGTTGGTCACTCGCTGGTTAGACAGTCTGATGGGGCAAAGTGTGAGCTATGTTGGCTGACAAAGATTTCCTGTAGACCAGTGAGCCTCAGTTCCTTAGAGATTTCAGTTTCAGTAATATACTTCCTGCTCCTCTGGGCATCCCGCCCAGTAAACCAAAACATCCTTCCCAGAGACATCCCCAGAGAACTTCTGCAGTGTTCCTAATATATCCTGTGATGTTTAGGATGTGGCCTCCTTCTTCCACATTCATTAGAGGTCTGGTGAGTCATCTTGGATGTGTTTCCAAAACACACGCATACTTACATGCCCTTGTTTGGGTGCCTTTAGTGCACAAAGTGCACTGCTAAAATACTCACATTATTAAATTATGTGGTAAATCCATAGTTGTGCACATAATGTTGCAGCCAAAGAATAGCATACGTCCGCTGGCCCTCATCATTGTCCATTGTGGTCTCAACAATGTATTCACTCATGGTAAACCTAATAATGGGTAATTCAATCAGTGCCCCCTGGTAGCTGCACTATGAAGCAAACCGTTTTTTCAAGTTAACTACCCCAAAATAAACATTAACTATAAAAACGACATAACGGGTAACGTGTGTAATACAAACCTTCTTGGGATTGGTGACAGCTAGGAACCACTCGTGACTTTTGATGACATCAGGATGCTTTGGTGGTAACACTGGACCATATTACAAAGATATCCATTATTATGTAGCTAATACATATGTGTATGGGTGTGTGTGTGAGTATTAGATCAATGTGTACAGAGACACACACACATACACACACACAAATATATACATATCCATACATATATATATATATATAGAAATTCATTGGAAAAAACAAAGGTCAAAGTGATGTTATAGTTAGGTATGGAAACATGATTTTACCTTATGTTAAAAAAAAACAGAAATTCACTGAAAAAGTCAAAGGTTAAAGTGACATTATAGATAGGTTTTGAAATGAGATACAAACCGTTGGACTAGGCCCTCTCTGCAGGGGCATTCCCACACTTTTTGGCTTCACGATCCTGTTTTCTGAACCTGTTTTTGTTGGCTTTTAGGGCTCTGTGCTCTTTACCACTGCTAACCAGAGCTGAAGTACTTGTGGTCACTCCCCTAAACATGCAAGAATTGGCTTATACCCAATTGGCACATTTAATAAACTTGTAAGTCACTAGTAAAGTGGCACTATATGTACCCAAGGGCCTCTAAATTAAATTTAGTAATGGGCCTGAAGCACTAATTGTGCCACCCACTTAAGTAGCCTTTTAAACATGTCATAGATCTGCCATAGCAGCCTGTGTGTGCAATTTAAATTGCTGTTTCAACCTGGCAAAATTAACCTTTGCCAGGCCTAAAGCTACTTTTTTACAAAGAACAGAAGGTGGTAGGAAGACAGACTTTGTACTGTTTATTCTTGAAACTTCAAAATAGTTTTTCCTTTGTCAGTGACTTCTTAAATTTACCTGTTGCTTTGTGGGCTTTGCAGCTTAAATCAACTGTTTTACCTACCTGTGACTGCTTACATGACTGCTTACATTTACCTGTTGCTTTGTGGGGTTTGTAGCTTAAAATCTACTGTTTTTCCTGTCTGTGACTGCTTACATTTGCCTGTTGCTTTGTGGGATTTTTAGTTTCAAGTCTACTGTTTTATATGTCTGTGACTGCTTAAATTTACCTGTTGCTTTTTGAGATTGTAGCTTAAAATCTGCTGTTTACCTGCTTAAAATTCCATCCTAATTTTCCCCTATATTGTGATAAGACCTGTGTGAAAGCAATCTTCCCCCAGTTCCCTTTTGGCCTTAGCAAGGGAAAAAAGTCAAAATACACCACAGAGGCTAAGCAGAGATTGTAGAAATCTGCTCTCAGGGTTTAAATTGTGTTTGGAAAGTGTATGTAGTGCTCGTTTGTTGCTAGGAGAGTGAGTTAAGTGTGGAAAAAGCAGTATTGTTAATGGCTTAGATTTTGCCCTTACCTGCAGAGGTTGCAGAGGTTTGAACAGGAACTCCCGAGTGTGGATTGAGCCTGTCTGTCTCCAAGGAGATTCTATTCTATGGGAGCAGCTGACTGTCCCTTGGTTTAGAAACCCTTGCTTGAGGTCACACGGTCCTTATATAAGTTTGCCATTGGACGTTAAATCTGTGCTCTGATTGGCTGCTGTATCTGGTGTTTCTATTGGGCTTAGGCTTATGTTTCTGAATGACTGATAAGTGTAGGGCTCTGATTGGTCCCTGGGTAGGGTTTCTATTGGACTTGGAACTTAGGGCTAAGGTTCTGATCGGTGGATTGGTCTAGGATTTTGATTGGCTCCTGGGGCTAGTGTTACAATTGGGCCTATGGCTTAGGGTTTGGTATTGGCTGCTTGAACTAGGGCTGTGATTGGTGGTAAGGGCCTGGTCTTCTATTGGGCTTAGGGCTAGTGTTCTAATTAGTTAGGGCTTGGGCTCCAATTGGCCGAAGGGGTCAACTGATCTCTAGTGCTCTTTAAGGTCAGGGTTCAGTGCGTCTCAGCCCGGACATCGAGGCTAAAGGTGTAAGGGACAAGGGCAGTTGCCTGTTTGGGCTTGTTCTGGACTAATCGGGCCTAGGGCCAGAAATGCTACCCTTTTTTTCTTTCATCAGCTCCCACTTTAACCCATCCACATCCAAAAACATATTAACACACTCACAGCAAATGTACTCTACTCATTTACTGCAAACAAACCCTACACACAGCTCAATGTCTCAACACTCACTACAAAACCCCACAAACCACACCTATACACCATTCCACCCCAACTACCACACATTGGCACCTTCACTCACACTCAAAAGACAACCCTATCCCATAACACTAAACAAATCCACTCATCGCCAACACAATCTAAATCTATACTAAACGTAACTATCTCCCATCCAGACTCACACTCCCTGCTCTAATTACTCCCAATCGACCCCTTTCTATAACCAACAAACCTATACTCAGCCTTCCATCTTTTCATCCACCAGCACCCTCCTCTTCTTTTTATCAAAAAAGACAACCCTTGCAGTCCACTGCACCACACATATTACCTCTTTTAGCAATCGAATTTAACACAAACACTCTTGTTCATCACCTCTCACACACACTCTTTCCCAAAACACATCACCACCCCCTTTACCTTGCAGTTTTGAATCACCAACAATACTTTAAATACAAATACTTCTCAGAAGACAAAAAAATCAACACACACACCAACACAACAAAATCTCACAACGCACCACCTCATAATACTACCCGTCACGAACTAGTAACATTCACCCACTCCCACGCACCTGACTACACAATTAATTCTCACCCTAAACCAACTCTGCTGCCAAACTTTCTCTCTTCTCCCACACCTAACACATATACAGCAACACAGCAACACAGCAACTCTCTTTTAACTGCCTTTCATCCATTGAACAATTTAGAACCTTACAACATTATCCACATGCTGCACCACCACTCCTAACTCACACACCTTTCACCCTAAACAGATGCAAACAAAATAAGCAACATGTCACTCTACACAACTTCACATCTCTATGTCTACTGCACAACAATTCTACTCTGCAAAAACAACACAGCTGCCCGACTCACTGTCAACCACCATCTCGACCACTTACACACGCAGACCCAGCAAAATTCCTTCCTAGCCTGCTAGATGAGGAATACAATACAGAACAGCTACACTATTGCTATCCTCATACAGCTAATACCAGCGCTAAGGAAAACACCTGCTACAAGTCAACAAAACACTGTTCACTCTTCTACAAAACAAAGTCACACCATCACCAAAACACATTCTCTAAACTGCCTACTAATAAATGCTCGATCACTCTAAAAAAACAAGCATCACATCTACGACCTTCTCACTGGCACACAACTTGACTTACTCTTCATAACTGAATCATGGTTGGTTGAGGATATGGCTCCAGTGTTGCATGAAGCCGTTACTCTAGGCTATCAAACTGACACACAAAATCATATAGGCAAAAGAGGAGGTGGCCTAGCTGTTGTATTCAAGCAAAGATTAAATATCACTAAAGCTGACGACGTTTCCATTCAAGGTTGTGAGACCTTCACCAGATGCAACCCTACACTATCTTCCTCCTGTAACTTCCTTCTCCTTTACAGACCTTCCCCTAGAAATGCAAAATTCCCAGAAACACTTCTAGACACAGTTTCAAACCTTATAACACTACACTCCAACCTATGTATTCCTGATGGCCTAAACATTTGGTTTGACAAACCCAATATTTCCCATCCAAAAACAATCATAACTGGCCTAAACACAATGGCCCGAAAACAGATCGGCCACAAACCCACATACATCGCTGGACACATCCTTAATGTCATTTTTGCTTATTCAGAACTTGTTATCTTTCAAAAAGTTACTCCAGTCACATAGTCAAACCACCATTTGCTTGCTTTCCAGCATAAGAAAACACAAAGCAACACACCTAAAACCACCTTGCATGCATCCACCTATCAAATGTGGAAAAAGCTCAATTTTGAACACTTAGAAACACAACTAACATCCAGTACAGATCTAGGCACAATAAAACATGTTCAAAAACAATATGAACGGCTGCAGGAAGCTTTTGATATCCTAATACCACTAAAAACAACACAACAGAAAAAAAACAGGCACCTTGGAGAAGTACAGAGCTAAAAGAGATAAAACAGCAAATTAGAAAGCCTCAACACCCCTGGCACAAAACAAACACCAATGACGACAAACTTTACCTATAGAAACTTAAGAGATTATGCAAGTAAGCAGTCAAAAAAGCAAAGAAAAAATACAATTCAGACAGAATTCAAAATACCAAATGTGCAAATAAAGAATTCTATAAAGTTCTCACCAAATTTCACAAACCAAATTGCCTAGAAGGAGCTCATCCCATTACTCAAGATTTCACAAACAGGCAAATCATTGAACGACCAGAGCAGACACGTTGGACTTACATTTAAAACAAAGAAAACAACAAGCACCAACCCTTTTCCCAAAAAACACTCCAAGAGAGGGATAACCCAGCTTTTGCATTCCTTCCAACAAATATCACACAATGAATTTATGAACTTGATCAAAGCAGGCAGACCCGTTGGCATTCTTTCTGATCCATGTCCCCCACAAAACTTCAAGAGAATTCTTCTAACTACCTCTGATGACACACCAGTAAGAAGAATCATCAACAATTCATTTACTACAGGGATATTTTCACAAGATCTAAAAAAGTCATACATACACCCATTGCAACAAAAAAAATCCTGGACCTCCTTAAACTCCACAACTACAGACCAATTACAAATGGCCTTTCCTGGGCAAACTGATAGAAAGAGCAGCATTCACCAAAATGTCGTAATTCATTGAAGACAAGTCCATTCTTCCAGACTTCCAGACAGGATTCCATCCAGGAAGAGATATAGAATTTTCTCTTATTGAGGATGACCTCAAGAACACAGTTGACTGGAACGGAGTGCTGCACTACTTCTCTTGGACCTCTGAGCTGCCTTTGACATGGTTGACCATGACAATCTAATACAAAGACTCTATGAAGCCAGAATAGAGGGGACTGCTTTCAACTGGCTCAGACACTACCTTCAAAACAGAACTAATGTAATTTATACTCCCCCTTTCTCATCCAAACCATATATCACAAAAGCAGGGATCTCTCAAGGCTCTGTCATCTCACCCATGCTTTTCAACATGTAAATGAAGTAATTACCAGCACAGATCAATCATATTTACCTTACCTGCTATAACTATGCAGATGACACAAAAATACACCTTAAACAGTAAGGCCCCAGAGACATTGGAAACTCACATATTTTCAGTTGCCTCAGAGCCGTTGATCAGTGGATGACATGGAGCCATCTCAAATTGAATGCTTCCAAAATGCAAATACTCAAATGTGGCGATTGGAAACAATTATGACCCACTCGCCGCCGGGCCTGGCGATCTGGGAACACCGCTTAAGGAAGTAAAAAAAAATCTGAATTACCATGCACTCCAGTGAATGCCCAAGTAGACAAATTAGCAAGATTAAGCTTCGTTACTATAAAAACTCTGCAACGCATCTTCCCCCACCTGGGATTTTCACACAAGGTCCAGGCTACTATCTCTCTTGTTCTGTCTAAACTTGATTATGCCGATAGCCTCTACTGTGGATCATCTTTAACAACTATGAAATGACTACAATGGATTCAGAACTCTGCTGCCAGACCACTCTTACATATAAAACCACAAACCCACATCTCCCCTGTCTTGAAGGCCCTATATTGGTTACCAGTTGCCAGAAGATCTATATTCAAGCTGCTTTGTATCACCCACAAATCGATACATGGAACAGGACTGCTCTTCATCGGGAATAAAATTACCAACTACATTCAACAAAGTAACCTCCGCTCTAGATTGGCATCTCGCCCCCAAATAACACCATACAAGAAAAAACCATAGGTGGCACATCCTTCTCTGTTCAAGCAGCCAAACTATGGAACTCTTTACCTCATAAACAAAAGATCCATGGATAACTACCTTATCTTCAGAAGACTACTCAAAAGTAGTCACTTCCTCGCATAACCACCATTCTCAAACAACATAAATGTACAGCATATCCCTGTGTATATAAGCATTTATTTGGATTATATATGTGTATCTAGATATGTGTATTCCTTTGTATGAAAGTGTATGATAGTTATGAATATAAATCAATAGAAATTCGTTAGTTCTACTTAACAAATGTACATATCACTTATGGTTACATCATTCTTTGTTTAACTTGTATATAGGTCACTGCATAAATAAGGACATTTTTATCATAACTATTTATCTACAATTGCATCGCTATTGAATTTCAGAAAAATATATATATTAATTATAAAACAAATAAATTAGCTTAAAGTACAACAACACTTGAAAGTCTGAGTTTATTAAATACAACTTTAATCTATATATATTACCATCCTTATACATATATACCTTTCATGCGCATATGTATCTTTACATTAATTACTTTGCTTCTAATTCAGCATCTCCAATGCACACCCTATATCTCACCCTATACCTTTCTCAATATATCCTCTACCTCCACTCTCTGACTCATCCCAAACCTCACTCTACTACTCTCTCCAATGCAATACCCTATTTCTCACCCTATACCTCTCTCAATATATCCTCTACCTCGACTGCCTGACTCATTCTAAACCCCATTCTACTACTATGATCCCCAAAATAACCCTTTCTAGACTTGCATTCCTCTACCCCTCTTTGCATGATCTCAAACCTCTTTTACTATTCAGATCTCCCAAACAAGCCTTTCTAAACCCTTCCCTCTAACTCTTCCCCCCTCCACCTCCCCTTTACTCATCCCAAATGTACTCCTACTGCTATGATCTCCAAAAACTACTTTCTAGACCCTTGCCTGTTGTATCCCTCAACTATACTTTTCAATCTAACTAACAGACTCACATGTCCACCACTTAAATTCATCTCATAGTTCCCTATACTAATTCCCCACTAATCATGTTTGGGTTCCGGAGTAGCGTGCAACCTGCCGAAAAGCAATTTGACACCTCATTAGGGGTGGTACGCGCTATATAAATGCAAACCCTTCTCTCTTCTATCCCTCCACTATACTTTTTCAGTCTAAATAACAAACTCACATGTCCACCGCTCAAAATAATTTCATATCTCCCCATACAAATTCATAACTAACCCTTTTTGGGTTCCGGAGTACATTCACGTTTTTAAAGGCATTCAGTATTACAGTATGTGTGCTACATGCGGTCCATAGGGGAAGTTCCTTCATCATTCAGTTCAAGACTTTTCGTAGGCGAATCCCCTCCCTCTGCAACAGAGCCTGAATTCCCTGTACCCTGCCCTATTGCTATTGTTGCTTCAAAGTCCTCTATGGCCTCTCTCCATAAAAGCCAATTCCTCTTCTGCATGCTCATCTACCCTACACCCACGTAGCCTAATTTCCTCCGCTACAGCCCATTCTTTGACATCCTTCCTCCACCATAACAACTTTGATCCCCAGTGCCCATCCATGTCATGGCCACTAGCCGTTTCGCAAGCAATAACGTTGTGCAAACCGCCATTGCATTTTTCCTTCCTTACATTGTTTAAGCCTGCCCAACAAACAAGCTGTGGGTTCTGGCCTTGGTGTCACACCCCCAACACACTGTAGTGTCTGAACCTCCCGGCCTCAATAAGTGTGTACTGTGGGACAATCCCAGGCCAGCTGTAGAAATACTAGAGCCTTGTGGCATCGTGGACATGTATTCGGTTTCATAGGGTATATGCGGTGTAGTAGCACCGGGGTGATATATGTGCGGTGTAGAAAATTGAAGTGGGCTAATTCAAATCGCGCATTGCATGAGCCCTTTTTTACCAATTTACGGGCCCCCTACCACTCTGAGTCCGTAAAGACCGCCCCCAGCTCCTCCTCCCATGCCAATTTTGTCCTTGGTCTTGGTCTGGGCATGTCTGTAATCATCGCATTGTCTAAGTGGGATATCAAGTGTCTACCCCCCAAACTCCAGTAGCATTCAAAACAAGGCTGAGGACTCCGGGGCAACCGGGCAGGTAGGCCAGAGGTCCCGTACTATACTAGTGATGCTGGTGTAGAGAATGAATTGCCCCTGTCTCACCCCAAAACTGCCTTGCGCTGCTTCAAAGGAAATCAGTGTGTTGTTGGGGAAAAGATCTGCCAACGTCAGGCATCCCCTATCTTTCCAGCCCATTACATCCACCTCCGACGCCAAGTGCATAAATGACGGGAGGTCCCAAAACATGAAATCCCTAGCAAAGGGGGAACGCCTCAGTACCACCTTAACCGCCCTTTCCTAAAGTGTCGCTGTATGGTTAATCAAATAGAAGCCCCTCTTCCTGTCCCCTCTGTCCTCCATGTAATATTTGGGGCAATGTTTTCTCCATTGCATCATCCGTCAGGAGTTCTTTCTCCCAGTTGTTCTCCCCAGTCAGCCAGTGTACTGAATGTTGGAGCTGGGATCCGAAGTAATAGAGTTCCAAATTGGGAAGTGCCAACACTCCCTCCTCCTGCGGCAGCTGTAGTACCTCTCTACTCACTTTGTTTCTGCTGTACACCCATATCATCATCATCATCATCATCATCATCATCAGTCTTTATTCGATTTAAAATGAATCATAAAAGACACAAACATAAAAACAATAGCACAATTGTTGTGCCCACAATGGTACCAAACAGATATAAATACATTAAAAAGTATTAAGAGGAACATTAAATAAGTAATGTGCTGATGAATAGATCTTAAAATATTAGAAAGGAAAAAACACACTATCAGTACACGTCCTGGATCACTAGACTAAAGGACCAGGCTGGACACACATTAATAGCCCATCTTCCGTGTTCTCTAGCAGAGCATCTGGGGAATTCCTAATTGCTTTTCTTCGTAAGGACCATGCCCAACCCAGATATTTAGCTAGGGCCACTGAAATAATTATTAGAGAACTAGTGCGCAAGATTCGAAGTGCCACAGCACTGCTCCTGGTACCAAGTGCCTTACACAAAGGGGAAAGCCAGACACGTCTTGGAGTAATAAGTGTCGGGCAAACAAACAGGAAATGAGCAATTGTTTCTGATTTAGCCCCACATACAGGGCACGATTCCTCCAATTTCCTATCCCATCCCCTTGTCAGGGATCTAAGGGGTAGAGACCCAGCTCTAAACTGGAAATAAAGTTTTCTGTCCCCCGTATTAGTAACCAGGTCCCAATATGACTCTAGAGCAGGGACAATTTTGGCTTCTAGAAAGTTAGCAGACATCCCTGAGGCTCTATTCAATACCTGGAGATCTACCCTATCCCAGTATGCCTTTTTAAGGGAGTTCTTTGATGGAAACCGGGCAGTCAACGGGTCATGCCATAGCACCTCCATACCCATTCCTTTTAATGTCTCATGTAAACTCTTTAACCATACAATTTTATGGAAAACATCAGTTTTTATAATGTCCAGGAGACCATTGGCGTAATGGGAGAGCTCGGGAGTAGTCCAGAGTCTCCGCCAGTATAAAACCGGCCGAAGCTTTGCAATGTCCAAAATGGACCTCCTGCCTAAATCGTGTCTAAGTGGAATCAGTGGAGTACTCTGGGGGAGACCAGTTATACTCCGAAAAAATTTGTTTTCAACACTAGATAAAAGGGATAACTGGTTAAAACCCCAAAGCTCCGCCCCATATAGCACAGAACTTAAAGCCTTGGCTTCATAGACTTGCAGTACTGGGCTTATTGGTTTTGTAAATGACTTGCTAAATTCCCTACTTAGAGCACCGGTCAGTTGTTTGAAACGCAGGGTGGCCAATTCAATGTGTTTACGCCATTTGTTATCATTTGATATCTGGATACCAAGGTACGTGAAGTTAGTTACCGCCTCCAGGGGCTGCCCATTCATAAATACCTTTTTTCTTCGGGAACTCACGTGGGGGTTAAAGGCCATGAATTTTGTTTTTGTCACGTTAACCTCCAGACCGTAGTCAAGGCAGAAGTTGTCAAACAAGCACAGGGCTTTTTGCAGGCCACTTAATGTTTTGGACACGATAAGCGTGTCGTCCGCAAACATTAGTATAGGAATGGGAACTCCAGCCAACCTTGGGGCGTCTATGTTTGCAGAAAGCATGAGATCAACTATTCCATTAATATATAATGAGAAGAGCGTGGGTGCCATAGTGCAACCTTGGCGCACACCACGCTCGACCGGGAACTCAGGGGTAACCTGACCTGGCCCACCCCATTGGATCCTGGCGTAGTTGGCCTCATGCAATCGCATAACCAAAGTCAAGATTTCATTAGGGAGACCAAGCTCTTCCAGAACTGCCCACAACCGAATACGAGGCACGAGGTCAAAGGCAGCTCTCAGATCCACAAAAGCTGCGTAGAGGCTGCCTTTGCCCAGTGTCACCACCCGCCAATGAAGTTGGACAAAGCGAAAGACTTGATCAACTGTGCTGATTGATTTTCGGAAACCTGCTTGGAAGGGTGACAAAATGTTGTTGTCGTCTATCCACCTCTGGATCTGGTTCAAAACCATCCTCCCAATCACCTTCTGTATAGAGGCTATCAGGCTGATCGGCCTGTAATTACATGGAAGTGCCTTATCGCCCTTCTTAAAAACAGGGATTATGACAGCCCCCCTCCATGATTTAGGGACAGGAGCACCCTTGGCCACAGCGTTGGCCAGGAGGGTAACATACTTGCTCCAACTGTCTTTATCATGAAGGAAGACATCAGGAGGAACCCTATCTGGCCCAGGGGCACGGCCACTGGCGACAGAGCCCAGAGCCTTCAAGGCATCTTGTATATAAAAGGGATCTAGGGAGAAGGGAACATAAATTGGGACCCAAGCAAAATTAAACAGGGGATTACAGGCGTATTGGGGTTTGAAATATCTGACCCACTCCGCCTGAGAGATGTAATTTGAGGGGCTATCAGGTCGCGCACCACTGCCCCACTTAATAATGTTCCAGAATGTCCGGGAGTCTTTGGTGCTACATGCATCTTTTAGGTCAAGCCAGTGTTGTTCGTCCCAGTTCCTCTTGGCCGTTCTTACAGCTTTTTTATATAGTGATCTAGCTAGGCGAACAGAATCATTATATCCACTTGAGAGTGCGGTAGCCAAATTGGCCCTAGATAGCCTACATGCGTCATCGTACCACCCAAGACTCTTCGGTGGAGTCTTATTAGCTTTCCTCCTGGGTTTCATGAAATACGAGCCTATTTCATCAAACAGCTTGTCATGGAGTTCTGTAATTGCTGTGTAGCATGGCTCAGAGGGGAAAATACCCTCGAGCACCAATAAGGCGTCAGCTAATTTGTTGTCTATGTCGGCGGTGGCCAAGTGGTTTAGCTTAAGCTCACGCCACTTGAGTCTACGCATGTCGTTCGTAGGAACCACTTCCGGCATCAGTAGAGCCGTGGTCTCAACTAATGAGTGATTACGAGTCCACCATTGGTGGGTGACACAAATAGGATTGTGGTCACTCTCAGCTCTACCCACGACCACCATATCTAGGACAGAACGCCATAGTTTCAGGCTACATAGAACATAGTCGATCCTACTGGAGTGACGGCCGTTGTCAAATGTGTTGGCCCCAAGTTTGTCACCCAGCGTCCTACCATTCAAAGCCCTTACACCAACCTCGTAACAAAAGGCATTGACCTGCAATATTGTCTCAGACCACCTTTTTATAGGTTTGAGGTCAAGCTCAGGCACTCCCCAGAGTTGATCTTCCACAGGATCAACGCTCCACCCAAATTCGGGATCCAAGAGTGGTTCGAAGGTGACATTCAAATCACCAGCGACAAGCACTCCCCTCCCAACTGAGTGCTGACCAATAAGAGAAGCCAATTGTGCCAGAACCTGTGAGCCCGATTTATTAGGGCCTCTCATATACAAATTGTAGATATCCAGATCGCCCAAAGAGCCAAGTGATAGTCTGACATGTTGGATATCATCAGAATTGGTTAAAACTGCATTAGCTCCTGGAAATATGTCCTGTCGAACCCAGGTCGTCAGACCTCCCTTTGGGCGTCCCTTGGATCCCCGAACTGCAGGGACACAAAAGTTCAAAAAGCCCTGCATAAACTGAGGTTCGCAGGACCAAGTCTCCTGAAAAATGCAAACATCGAAGCCCCCAACAAAAGCTAACCATTCTGGAGATTCCATTTTTGACTTTAGGCCAGCAACATTCCAGGAGATCAATGATCCCCTCGCTGCTCCATGGCTAGATACATGAAATTGGCTATCATAACTCTGCTCAGGTCCCCTGAGGATTTCAACATCTAATATGGGGGAAGATGACTCAATTACTTTAGACTCTCCATTATCTACAAGGTGGGCTGACATTCTTCCCCCCTTTTTATTACCTTTGGAAATACTTAGGTTTAAAGAGGTAGTGGGGAATAATGTTCCAAGCGCCGGTCAATCCAGAGCTATAGAATCACATAATTCATTAGTTCCCCAATTTGTCTGTACTACACTAGATCTCGCGGATATATGGGCATTAAAGTTATAGAAATACCTTAGATCTCGAACCCCAATTTTAGACTGAATATAAACCGATGGATGGTCACAAATATAGTGCACTATGCGTCTATCTTCAAAATTGATGATTATGGAGTCCCCAGGAACATCTTTGGGTCTGGGACCCACCCAGCTAACCCTTCTAACGAAGAGGATCTTCCCATCCAGATGATTCGGGATAGGTCTGTTCCTACTTAGCCAGAATGTGACTTTGTTTTTGAGTTGCTGATAGGATTCCAGAGTACCTTCTTTTAGTTCGGGGACACCAGTCAGTACAGCTACATAAGGGGCAGATTCAGGAGGAAGATGGATATGAGCCCTCGGCAGAAAACTAATTTTTGCTCCAGAATCCATATTAGCTCCATTACTCACGCACTTTTTTGTAGTGTGAATGTCAGAATTACTCATAGGATTATCCCTTTTATGTCCAACACCTTGTTTGGTGAAATTGTCCTTAACCAAGGTATTAGAAAGAACAGTCTTGGAAATAACCTTGGGTGAAACATCAGGGTCAGTGGACAGGGGTGGCAGATCAGATTGGGAGGGTTTTATCCTAGAGGGATTTTCTCTATCCTTAGTAGTTAATTTAATGACATTTTTCAGAGAGCAAAAGTTGTCTAAAACTGTTTGTTCAAGTCGTTCTACTTTTTCGTTAACAATTTTTACCCTCTCCAATAGTGGCAATAGTAAGGAGCGTACCATTTTCTCAATCTGGGAGATCAGATCACTATTTTGGGGTGGGTCATGAGACCTAACAGAAGTCTCGGCCAAGACCAGATGATCATCGGCCGGATTCTCACCCAACACAGGTGAAGGGATTATCGGGACATTAGGATGTTTCGCCTGTCTCCCTCCCTGGGTGACCCCATCTCTTTTCCTCTTGAGGTTAGGGGGTTTAAAGGGTTTTCTGCTAGCCCTTGTCTGGGGGTAGGTGGAAATCAGTTTAAGGTTGTTAGAAGAACTATCAATCATAGATGCAGATTCGCCAAGAGCCTCAGGCACGTTGGCACTTGCCTGTATTGTACTGGAACTATCCCCCAGAGAATCTCGCTGAACTGGATCACCTAAGACCTGCCTTACTGGATTCCTTGGGGATTTCACTTGGGCTACAATTCCCAAAGATGAGCGTCTAGCTTGTATTAACTCTGTGGATAACCGACGCTCAGTGATAGCTAGCTCATGTTCTAAAACTGAGACCGCTCCAGTAATAAAATGGTCTAGAGTGCCTGTCACAGAGCCGCCCCCACCAGTGCGCTTCACTCTGCCCGCCATCGTGCACTACAGCACTAGAGCACGCAAATGATAATATGGATCAAGTCAATAAAACAGTCATATGGGGAAAAGTCACAGAAACAGGTAGAAATAAAATTCGGCCTCTATGTTGCTGGACAGTAATGGCCCATGGAGTTCGGTGACAAAGACGTTACAAATGCTTTCAAATGCTTGGTATTTATCCGACCAACCTGAATGTGCACCTTCAGCTTAAGCACAACGGCTCAAGAGCTGCGTTAGAGGGATGGCCCAGTCCAGTCAGTGTCGGTCAGGGACGGGCAAGGACGGGCCCGCCCTTGGCCCGGGCTTCGCCCGCCCGCGTCCCGCGCTGCGTGGCTCTTCACAATCCTTTATCCCTCCCCGGCGCAGCCTGCTGATGTAATTGGCAGGCGCCCGGGTGAGGGAATGATGGGAGATGTAGTTTTTGGCAGCCCGAGGCGAGTAAAATGCACCAGAGGTCCGCTCCAAAGTTCCAAAGCGCCGTTGCTCCAAAGCGCCGTTTTCCGTCACTGCTGGCTAAGCACCAAACACCCTCCGTTAAGTGGCACACAGTAGGCAAAGCGCCCCATATCAGTTTTACTAGTAAAGAATGGAGTCTTTCAAATACTGACTGTGGGAGTGTATTGAGAATGCTGAAGGGCATAAAGGCATCGAAGCAGGAACACAATTTTGGCAACTGCCACCCGGCCCTTAATGGACAAAGGGAGGGTGTTCCAGAAGTTGACCGAGCGGGCCAAACCCTCTGTCACTCGGTCTACATTGAACTGCTTTTGTTTCAAATCGGTGTGCATGACCATGATGCCCAGGTATCTGAACTGGTCCGTTTCTCAATGTAACAGCATCAGGGGAAGCACTAGGAGATCTCCACGACCCAGGGCACCAAGCAGAAAGATTAAGGACTTGGCCATGCTAATGTGCAACCCGTAGATATCACAGAAAGTATTAAAGTGTTCCAATAAAAGTGGCAACAACACCGCCGGTGCCGTCAGGTAAAACAATGTGTCGTCAGCATATAGCGATATCAAATGCACTTTTCCACCAATTCATATCCCAAAGCAACCCATTTCCTTTCTAACTCTGATTGCCAGTGGTTCTAGTGCCAGCGCAAATAGGAGGGGCGACAGTGGGCACCCCTGTCTGGTACCCCTTTGCACCTCAAAGGGTGCTGAGATTAATTTCCCCAGCCTGATCCTAGTGGTATGTTCCATATAAAGTAGTTTTACTCATGTCTGGAATCTGGGTCCAAAACCCATTCTCGTCAGAACTGTCTGAAGGTAACGCCAGTTTATTGTATCAAATGCCTTGGCTATATCTATGGATACCAGGGCAATATCTTGATCACTGTCCTCCCCTTTATGCATGACATGCATAAATATCCTGATATTCATTATGGTATTTCTACCTGGTATGAATCCGCATTGGTCTGCATTAACCATTCTGCCTATCTCCGGGCCAAGCCTTTGAGCCAATTTTTTCATGTCTAGATTTATCATTGTGATTGGACGGTAGGAGGCCGGATCCAAGGGATCTCCTCCTGACTTGGGAATCATCAATATAGTGCCCTTTCTGAATGTGGGAAGAAGGCTCCCTCCCGCCAGGGCCTCTGCAAAGACCTCCTGAAGGCGAGATGCAACCACCACTGAGAATGTCCAGCAAAATTCCGCAATGAATCCGTCGCTACCTGGTGCTTTCCCAGATGGGAGCGAATTGATAGCCATCTGTACTTCTTCTACTAGCATGAATTCGTCCAAGGTTTGCCTCCCCTCCTCCCTCAGTTGCAGGATCAAGAGGTCTTTAAAATACTCGTCTAATTGTTCCGGGGTGGGATCCCCCAAGGATGCGTATGCCCTCTCGAGATGGCCCTTAAACACTTGCACTATATCACTCCGAATGCGCGTCGCCTCTACTTGGAGTCACAAGATAAAGCACCTCTGTGCGCGGAGTCTCTCTCTTTAGAATCCAGGAAAGGAGCCTTCCGGATCTATCCCCTTGCCGATGTAATATCTGTCGGTATGATGTTAGTCTGTATTTTTCCAGTCGGTATTGCGCTTCCATACCCTGCCTCAATAGTTCAGTTTCAGTTTCTCGTTCCTCTTCATCCCCTGTCTCACCCTGCAGGGCTGCTAAGTCTCTTTCCTTTCCTATGAGTGTCTCCTGTAGAATGCGCTGCACTCCGCATGTGAGAGTCACGCATTGACCCCTAAGAACCGTCTTAAGCACCTACCACTCCGTCGTGCGGCTTCCCGCAGTGCTTTAGCTATATCGTCTTAACCCCACTGGGTCCTGCAACACTACTTCCGAGTGGAACCTCCATGAGTAGAGGCTCCTGTTCCCCTTCCCCCACTTAAATTCGCATAGCACTGGTGCATTATCAGACAAGTATCTTGGCAGATTAATGACCCCCTGCACTAATAGCACTGTCTGATGAGGCACCAGTATCCTATCTAGCCTACTATAGGTTCAATGTGTGGCCAAGTAGCACGTATACTCCTGTCTCATGGGGTGTGTATCATGCCAGATATCTCCTAGCCCCATTTGCGACATCACTTCTGACAAGGTCGCTGTCATTCTTGGGTTGGTGTTCTGATGGGACGGGTGGCAGTCCAGTCTCCCATCCATCAAGCAGTGTCAGTCCCCCACCCAAAAGCTGTCTACTCCCACTGTAGGGGACAGTACATCTCTCAGTGTGGTGTAAAAGTTTGCGTCATCTATGTTCGGGCCATAGGAATTCAGTGTTACCAACTTCCGCCCATCCAGTGTGCCCTGGATAAGTATGTATCTGCCCTCTGCGTCAGCTTCCATAAATTTCAGGGCAAATGGGACCCCGTGCCACCTAGATCAAGACCCCTCTAGCAAAGGATGAGTACGTGACGTGCTATGACTGACCCCTCCATTTCTTCACCAAATCCGTCACTTAGAGACAAGCTATACTGCTTTTGTGTCTTTTGAGGAGCGACAAGACTCCGTATCTCTTCCTGGCTGCGCCGATTCCCTGGACATTCCAAGTGGTCAGTTTGTATTTGTTAGAGACCTCCATTATTAGTTGGGGTGTGTGTTTTCGCTTTTATAAACCCCGCACTACTTCGGGCAGAACAATGTCTATCTATAGGAAGGTGGAATCTGACTAATGGTTGCCCCCAACTTTTTGCCTGGTATTTGAGTGGTTTATGACTAGTCTGGCTGGGATCCTGCTATCCAGGACTCCAGCCTATCTGCTTCTTCTGTTAAACGATGTGAGTACCCTAGGTACAAGCCAATTGGATACTGAGGTTACCCTGGCAGTCCCTTGTAGATGGTACCCTAGGTACCCAGGGCATGGGTCCCTCAGTAGGCCTACCAGGGCTGCAGCACTTATTGTGCCACCCTGGGACAGCCATACAAACTGACACCACCAGACCACTACTGTAGTCTGGGTAAGGTGGTGCTAGCACCCCTTACAGGGATGTAGGTACCCTATATCCCACTCCATTACAACACATATACTCTCATAGGTCACCCCTATAGCAGGCCTTGGTAATCCTACAAGGCAGGGTGCTGAGGTATGTGTGAGGGGGGACCCCTACCTCAGTAGGGCCCCTCTGCAACCTTCGTAAAACCATTGCTGGGTTGTTTGTAGTGTAGCCATACCATATACTCTTAACCGCATTATAAGTCTATTGCGATAACGCGATAACTTGAGAATGGCTACACAGAACCATATCGTGTTTGGTGTCAAACATGTAGGAATCATACCCCCAGTCCAGCCATGGGCATGAGGGTACGATTCCCCCCTGCTTGAGGGGTGATATGGGAAAAGCGGCAGAATTTAGACACCAATTTGAAAGTGCACACGTAGTACAAAATGGCTACTACTCGCCACCCACACAACTCTGGCTGGCTGTTGCTGGGGAAAATCGCAGCCTCGCCAGCTGGACAATAGGGCTCCTGTGGCAGGGAGGTGCTAGTATCTCCCCAGACAGGATAATGTGGATTGGAACTGGGTGGGTGCACCAAATGTCCTTTCAGAGTTGCACGTAGGCAGCTACAGCGCCTGCATTCTGCATACACCGCTTGGAACCAGTTCAGGGGCATCCTGCCCCTCGCCCAGGCGGGAAACACACAAAGGGGAGAGGGTGTAGCCACCCTTTCCCGCCTCACCACTCATTGGTGGACACTACTCTTGACACTCCCCTAATCTTGGGGATAAAGGTGAATAACGTGGCCCCAGAGCCTCAGATTAATCTTGAACTTTACAGTCTTGACCTTCAACTTGCTGCTGCCCAGCTGACGGAATAAATCTCCCTTGGGGTAAAGGAGTTACCCCCCTGCTTGGCAGGCACCTGAAACACTGCAAGTGACCCGGTTGGAACTTCGCTGCTCCTTCGGACTTCGTCGACTCCCAAAGCCTTGAGGTGAGTTTCCTGAGCATCCCAGAGGCCAGTGAGTGTGCCCAGCCAAGCTGAGCACCGTGGAGCGCGTGGGTGCCGAGATCCCTGATACCCCAGGACACCAGCCACCTCTTGCATAGCACACAACCCTGACCAGTGGGGAAGTCGTGCTTTGGCCCAAACTTGAGCCAACCTTTCCGCACCAATTGTGCCAAAGACCAGCACCCTAGCTCATCCCGGTGGTCCGTGGGCTCCCTTTTACGCACGCCAAATTGCTGCCTTTCGCGGTCCCTTGTCTCTCGACTTGTGGGCCCTGGCGGAGGACAATCTTGATTTTTAAGAGTTCCCCTGGTTGCTCCAGGCCTGCTCTCCAGTCTCCTCAAAGGAGACCTCTCACAGACCTTGTGGGTCTGCACCAGTAGCTGATTTGTTCATCTTGCGTGGTTTGCGGTTGCCAAGGCTTAGTGGATCCAATCCGGACACTAACACCGCAGCGACCCTCATCCGATGTGGGACAGTTGCCCTCCAGAAGCTGGCCTTCCTTGAAGCCTCCCGGAGCCCGTGGCTGCAGATCCAAGCTACACCTCTTTCCACTGGAAGCACCCGACATTGAAGGGCTCTTTCCTTTGAGCTCCCTAGGTCACTGTGCCGTGACCCAGACTCTGTCCCCTCTGCTTTCAGGTTCTTCTCTACAAACTCTACAACTTCAATCTTCACGGCATCATCGACGCTTTTGGCTAGCAGCAGTTTTGTACATTTTCCCATTGAAAATCAGCCCGCGACCCGACATCGAAAACGACCTATGCACCCGGCTTCCCTGGGGCAGGTAACAGTGGTACCTCGGTACTCTCGTGGTAGTGGGCTCTTCAAAAGCTTAACTCTAAGTTTTTAACTTTGAACTCCTGCTAGAAGTGTCTTTAATCTGTTTAAATCCAACCGCGACATTCTCCATAGGATATAATAGAGATCCCGATAGCAGCTATTTCCTCTGCACACGCCTCCCGTGGGTCCCCTTCCTCATAACCTGGGGTGGATTCTTAAGGGGCCAGCGATCCTAAATGCCCTAGGCATTGTCTGTAGAATTGTCGTGGTTCTTATACCACTTTTTTAATATATGGTTTGGTCCCCCCCTGGGGCCCTATGATTCCAGTGCTATTTATTGTATCTATCAATGCTTGTTTGAATTGTAACTTTGCCTCTAGCCTCATAACGAGACTGTCGGATTCTGTCTAGAATAAATACATATATTTTATATATATACCTGTGTGGGCTACTCTTTCATTTGGTTATTCAAGAGGTTATCTATGGTAAAACAATAAGCCTCCACAGCTACCACTAGGATAGCTTTCTTTAAAGGTTGTCTTAAATCTATCATCAATAAGAGTCGAATTGGACTGGTGCAAGGTGTCCCCTATAACTAGGAGACAGCATATGCCAGGCCAACTTCTCACACTATCCCCCTTCAAAAACAACTCATAAACCATGGCAACATAACCGATGAACTTACAACTCACTCCTGCCCACCCTCCCACAGACAGCTGCAGGAACAACATCAGCCTTAGGTAGCCAACCCACTGTTGTGTGAAGACTTACACAACTATACCGCTGGTCCAACTTGGAACAGCAACAGCAAAATAAAGAAAAAAAACTTCACCCCTTGAACTGTGCTCTCTCCCCACCACTACTACACGTGCAAACCTCCCTGTGTCCTTCCCTGTAGTGGCACTTCAATATAGGCATAAATGCGGTATGCATACCTACTGGTTGCGCAATGTCTCAGTTTTCCAATTACCCCCCTTCCCCGATTTACCCGGTCTGTCTTTGCATTTTCAAGGCTCACTTTTTCACTCTTCTCGCCACCCTTCCTCCTGCATAATTGTGTCTGGAATTATTTCAGCTCTGGCGCTTGGTGCCCTCGACGCTGGATCTCTGCCGCTGCATTCATCCCAGGAGATCCTGGTCTGGATATTTGCATTGTTCCACCCTCAACATTATGGATTCCCTCCGGTGTTTCAGGGGATTAGTTCCCAGGCCTAGAGCTAACGGCCTTCTTTGCGGGAGGTCGTTGAGAGCGTCCGCCCCATGCTCCATGGCCAGGCGGGTCCCCAGTCTGGGTGCCCCTAGGGTCTTTGACCTCAAGCCACTCCGACACCTCTTTTGGTTTCTCAAAGAAGTGGTCTTTCTCCTTATACAGTACCTTTAGTTTAGTGTGCTACAATAACATGTATCTTAGCCCCATTCCCTGGAGTTTTGGATTGATGGCTAGAAAGGACTCTCAAGATACAGTCCCTGTCCCTAGAGTTAAGGATCTATGCAATTATTGCTCTCTGGGGGGGGGAGGGGGCAGTGACAATGGAGGAACCAGCACTCTGTGTGCCCTTTCGATCAATCAATCAATCAATCACTGCATTTGTAAAGCGCGCTACATACCCGAGAGGGTCTCAAGGCGCTGGGGAGGGGGGGTGCTACTGGTCGAAGAGCCAGGTCTTGAGGAGTCTTCTGAAGGCCAGCAGGTCCTGGGTCTGTCGTAGGATGGTGGGGAGAGTGTTCCAGGTCTTGGCGGCGAGGTAGGAGAAGGATCTGCCGCCGGCGGTGGTTTTTCGGATGCGAGGGACTGTGGCGAGGGCGAGGTTGGCTGAGCAGAGGCTTCGGGTGGGGGTGTGGAAGCTGAGTCTGTTGTTGAGGTAGGTGGGTCCGGTGTTGTGCAGTGCTTTGTGTGCGTGGATCAGGAGCTTGAAGGTGATCCTTTTGTTGACGGGGAGCCAGTGCAGGCCTCTCAGGTGGAGTGTGATGTGGCTGCGGCGGGGGACGTCGAGGATGAGTCGGGCCGAGGCGTTCTGGATGCGCTGGAGTCGTCTCAGGAGCTTGTTTGTAGTTCCTGAGTAGAGGGAGTTCCCGTAGTCGAGTCTGTTGGTGATGAGGGCCTGGGTACCGGTTTCTCTCGTGTCGAGTGGGATCCATTTGAAGATCCTGCGGAGCATATGGAGGGTGTTGAAGCAGGACGCGGAGACGGTGTTGACTTGCCTGGTCATGGAGAGAGTGGAGTCGAGGATGACCCCCAGGTTGCGTGCGTGGTCCGTGGGTTCCGGGGCTGTGCCTAGTGACGTGGGCCACCAAGAGTCGTCCCAGGCTGATGGGGTGGGTCCGAGAATGAGGACCTCTGTCTTGTCTGAGTTCAGCTTCAGTCTGCTGTTCTTCATCCAGTCGGCGGCCTTCATTCCTCTGTGGAGGTTAGCTTTAGCGGTGTGGGGATCTTCGGTGAGGGATATGATCAGCTGTGTGTCATCGGCGTAGGAGATGATGTTGAGGTTGTGTTGTCGTGTGACGTGGGCGAAGGGGGCCATGTAGATATTGAACAGCGTCGGGCTGAGGGAGGATCCCTGTGGGACGCCACAGATGATCTCGGTGGTTTTGGAGCGGAAGGGTGGGAGGCGGGCGCTCTGGGTTCTGCCGGAGAGGAAGGATGTGGTCCAGTCCAGGGCCTTCTCTTGGATACCGGCGTCATGGAGGTGTGCTGATAGGGTGCGATGGCAGACCCTGTCAAAGGCTGCTGATAGGTCCAGGAGGATGAGGACGGCTGTTTCTCCTTTGTCCATCAGGGTCCGGATGTCGTCAGTGGCAGCGATGAGGGCGGTCTCGGTGCTGTGGTTGCTGCGAAAACCGGATTGGGAAGGGTCCAGGATGTTGTTAACTTCGAGGTAGCGGGTCAGCTGTTTGTTGACAATCTTCTCGGTCACTTTTGCCGGGAAAGGGAGCAGGGAGATGGGCCGGAAGTTCTTGAGATCCTTGGGGTCCGCCTTGGGCTTCTCCAGAAGGGCGTTGATCTCGGCGTGCTTACAGCTTTCTGGGAAGGTTGCTGTCTCGAAGGAACAGTTGATTGTTTTCCGGAGGTGGGGCGCGATGGTTGCGCTGGCTTTGTTGAAGACGTGGTGAGGGCAGGGGTCCGATGGGGATCCGGAGTGGATGGAATTCATGGTTTTGATGGTGTCTTCGTCGCTGACGCTGGACCAGACGGTCAGGCGACTGGTGCGAGTGGTAGTCGCAGGGGTGGTGGACTCGGTGGTAGGTGCGGGGGGGTCGGAGTTGAAGCTGTCGTGGATGTCGGTGATCTTGCGGTGGAAGAAGGTGGCCAGGGAGTCGCAGAGGTCTTGAGATGGCGGGATGTCGTTGGTGTTGGAGCTGGGGTTGGAGCGTTCTTTCACGATGCTGAAGAGCTCTTTGGTGTTGTGTACGTTGTTGTCTAGGCGGTCCTTGAAGGCGGTCTTCTTGGCGGTCCTGATGAGTTGGTGGTGTCTGCGGGTGGTGCTCTTGAGGGCTGTGTGGTTGTCTGGTGTTCGGTTGTGGAGCCATTTCTTCTCCAGCTTCCGACAGGTGTGCTTGGAGATCCGGAGGTCCTCGGTGAACCAGGCGGCTTTCTTGTTGGTGTGGTTGGTTGTAGAGGTCTTGAGAGGGGCGAGGGTGTTGGCGCAGTCGTTAATCCACTGTGTGAGGTTGGTCGCGGCGGTGTCTGGGTTGGTGGGGTCGGTGGGTGGTCTTAGGGCGAGGGCGGTAGTCAGTTGGTCCTCGGTGACCTTGCCCCAGCAACGGCGTGGTATCTGTTGGGTGCGGTGGTGTGTGGTGGGTTTTCTGAAGGTGAAGTGGACGCATCTGTGGTCGGTCCAGTGTGGTTCGGTGGTGTGGTTGAAGGAGACGTGGGGGCTTGCAGAGAAGATGGGGTCGAGCGTGTGTCCAGCAGCGTGAGTAGGTGTCGTTACGAGCTGTTTGAGTCCGAGGTTGGTGAGGTTGTCGATCAGGGCGGTGGAGTTGGCGTCGTTGTTGTTCTCGAGGTGGAAGTTCAGGTCCCCGAGGAGGATGTAGTCCGTGGAAGCGAGGGCGTGGGTGCTGATGAGGTCGGCGATGGTATCACTGAACTGTGGGCGGGGTCCGAGAGGTCTGTAGATGAGAGTTCCTATGAGGGTGGTGTTGGGGTCGGTGTGGATCTGGAAGTGCATGTGCTCGGCGGTGGTGAGGGTGTCATTGGTGTTCGTTGAGATTTTGATGGAGTCTTTGTGGATGATGGCGATTCCTCCTCCCACTCCGTTGGTGCGGTCTCTGCGGGAGATCTTGTAGCCCTGTGGGATGGCTATGGCGATGTCTGGTGCTGAGGTGGCGTTCAGCCAGGTCTCCGTCAGGAAGGCGACGTCGGGGCTGTGGAGTCTAGGAGGTCCCAGAGTTCGATGGCGTGCTTGCGAGCGGAGCGGGTGTTGAGGAGGATGCAGCGGAGGTGGTTGGGTTCTCTGGCTGGTGGGGTGGAGGGTTGGATGCTGGTGAATCTGCAGTTACGGCAGGTGAAAGGCCCCTGGGTGCGTTTCGGGGTGGCCCGGTAGCAGGGGTGGTCTCGTCTGGTGTTGAGTGCGTGGAGGGTGCTTGCGTCGTAGTGCAGTCTGGCGTTGCGGGGGGTGCGGGGTCCAGGGGTTCTGGCGCTGGGTGCGGTCCAGGCGTGGACGGCGCAGATGGGCTTGCCTTCGGCGCGCCAGCGGCGCGCCCGCTGCACAGCCGCCTCGCGGCCTCCATATGAGGGCAGAGGGAGGGAGGAGCAGCTGGGAGGTGGGAGCGGGGCGGCCAATGGGAGTGAAGGGGGCGGGGCCGCAGGGGCTCAGCGGCGGGGGAAAACCTGGGAAAAACCCCGGGGAAAAACGGCGGGAGAGGGACAACAGAGCACAGGGGTACAGAAAGCAAAACACAGGGGCACAGAATGAAAAAACAAAGTGGCACAGAGAGCCAAGCGCAGGGGTACAGAATAAAAAAGGGAGCGAGCAGTCAGGCGGCAAAAGCGGCAACGGAGGTTCAACCCACAGGGGGCTGCGTTGCGGATGGGGGGAGCGACCTGCCTGATAAACATTTCCAAGATGCCTTTTGGTAGCAGGGCCTTTTGAATCCATTATTTGAGAAGCTGCTCAGTGGACCGTCCCTCTGCCCTTTCCAGAAAACCCAGCACTCTGATATTGCTGTGGCGAGAGCGCCCTTCTGCGTCCTCCACCCTACTGTTTAGCTCCACCATGGTGGTGGACATTGTGGCTACCTGTTGTTTAAGTAGTTTGCCTTGACTGATATGTTACTGTGATTACTGCGCGCTATGGTCCACCTTACCTAGGCTCACTGTTGGCCAAGGGTCCTCGTTTTTACTCCCCCTTGTCTTTCCGTCGCTTTTCCTTTTTGTTTAGTATGTTTTTGTTCTGCGTTTTTCTTTATTCTTCCCCCTTCTTATTTTCGTTGTGCCTCACACTGTCCTCCTAGTCCTGCTGTTTCCCTGTTGTGGGGTGGGGGCAGCTTGCCAGTTATTCCCTCTGCTTCATCTTCCCTGTTGCCCAAGAAGCCTCTTCTGATGGGCTTTAGTCACCCTCGGTGTTCTTCTCTCCGTGGGCTCCTATCGGCTATGATTACCCAGCCGGGCGTGAGGGCATTCCCCCTGCTGCTCCTGTTCCTGCAATCTCAGTTGGCAGGGGCGTAATCACTCGGCCTCACTATGTAGCCCTCTTTGTTTCCCTGCGATCACAATCTGGAACGGGGTTTCACCCGGCCGCTCTCGGAGAACCACCCTTCTCTCTTGCATTCCCAGGTTCATGTCTCTGTCCGGATGCAGCTACGAGGCGGCTGTCTCGTGTCCCTGCTGACGACTGCAGCCCCACCTCGGGGCCGCCTGTTTCCCAGCCGCTGGATTGCCTTTGGGGAGAGTTCCCAGGTCACTCCCTCTCCTGCCTGCAAGGGACTGCAGCCTGCTGCAGACAGCAATCCCGGCCTCCGCAAGACGGGTCTCTGAAGTCAGCCCCACCCTGTTCAGCTGGGCCGAGTCACTCACTGCACAATCTATTGCTATCGACGCTGTCTTCCCTCAAAGGCTTCTGCCAGGTGGGTGTCCGGCTTTCTGTTTGCTTTTCAGTTTGGCAGTTGTGTTCATGTGCCCTCGGGGCGGCGGGCAATTGGGCCTGTGCCAATTCCGGAGCAGGCAGCAGACCCCGGTTCCTTTGCGTTCCCACCTTTCTCCGTGCCGGGATCTACTGGGTCCCTACTTTCGCTGTCGGGTGTTTTAAGATTATGTCTTCCAGGATCACTTCTTTTTTGCAGATTATAACAGCATTACGGGGTCCCGGAGACTCGATTAGGAGAGAGCTTGGGAGCTCACATCTTGACGGCCATGTTGCCAGGCCACGCCGTGCAATTACAATATATAAATCATCCATAGGGTAGGCCCTAAACAGGCCATAGGGCAGGTTGCAATGCCTGTAAAAGGCTGGACATGTACTCTTAACTTTTAAAAGGCCTGGTAGTGAAAAACTCTTACATTTGTTGTTTACTACAGCATGTCCTTCCTCACCTATAAGATATCATTGGGTTACCTTATCACATTTTTTACAATAAGGTAAAGCTTTCAATCAAGAGCAGATAGTAATCTCGAGTTAGGTGTCTAAAGAAGTGTCATTTAAAACCCTCTTTAATGAGACAGTCGGATTTTAAGTCACAATTTGGGGTTTTGATACTCGTCTTATGTGACTCCAGACAAGCTGAAACCAGGACAGGGAGCGAAGAAATTACAAGCAGCTCTGCGGGTGGAAGTCTCTAGAAATTTCCCCTATTTTAAAGCGGGCGCCAGGTATAAATAATGAACCCTCAGACCCAGCTCTCACTACACCTCTGGACCTGTAAGACTCAGAAGGACTGCTGTGCTACTCTGCTGAAAGAAAGACTGTTACCCTGCTGCCCGAGTGGTAAGGACTGGACCTGCATCCATTTTGATCACAAGACCATCAGAGTGACTCCAAGGGCTAACTGGCTGGTCTCATGATCAGAGCGTCTGGGACAGAAAAAGCTCCAACCATCTTGAAGGCAGCACATTGGCTCTACTTGCTTGCCCTCCAAGTGGTGCCACCCCAGTCCTGGACCTTTGGAAGTAGGCCTGAAGGTGGTGTGTCAGCCCAGCTGTGATCCTAGGAGACCCGACGCACCTTAATGCATCACAGTTCCTCGGAATCGTTGCTGCGTGACACATCTCACGTCAGGGTCTCACATTGCAGTCCTGCAGCTCCTCAGAACCGCCCTTGCGTGACGTATCTTGACCCAGGACCTCACATTGCAGCCCTGTAGATCCTCGGAACAGCTGCTGTGTGATGCACCATGACACAAGACCACATATTGTAGCCTGCTGCTCCTTGGAACCACCGCTGCACAATGCATATCTCGGCAGGACCTCAAATTACAGCCCGACAGGCCATTAGAACTGCCACTGCAATCTACACAGAATCTTGTAACACTCCACAACCTGGATTTTAGATATTTTTTTCAGCTGGCATACCTTGGTCCCTGGCCCATGCTTCACTGCGTTTGGCCTGAACTTGTGACTTTGTCCTGATCTGGTGCGATCAGATAACCACCGTTGGTGCTATGTTTTCCTAAGCACTCTTTTCACGTAAATCTTTGAAAATTACAGATCTCTGGTTCTACTCAATGGATTTTTGTTGTTTTGGTCTCAAATAATTGATCAACGTGTACACTATTTTTCAAATTTGTTGTGGGATTGTCGTTGCATTGTGCTTCCACTTTATTAATGTTTGAAGTGCTGCATCAATACTTTACACATTGCCTCTGAGTTAAGCCTGACTGCTTTTGTACCAAGCTACTAGATGATTAAGCACATGTTAATTCCGGCTTTGCTTGTTTTCCACCCTCCTTTGGTTGCTGCTTGAGTAGGGTTTAACCCCCCTGTAGCAGTAACCCAATTTCCTACCTAAAGTAATGTTTACAAACCATTGAAATTCATGGTGTAGTTTAGTGAGCTAGCTATAACTTGAACGTCAGCCATGCAATGCTTGTGACTTCTCATATTACATCACTCATGACGTTAACTGAGATCATTGATGACAGACAGGCCCTTTATCCAACTACGCCATTGAGGGCCTACCCGCCACTGCACACAGCCTTTGGCCATGTTCATTGGCGAGGTTGAGTGCATGGCATGATCTCCGGCAAGGACCTGCGTCCAACCCCTTCACCATGTGGCAACCACCTGCTGTGCCCAGTGGGGGTTGTCTGGAAGACCTGCGCTCAACTCCTTGGGCCTGATTCACAAAGGGCCTATTCACTCATGGCAGCCCCGCAGTCATGGGGGAGCTTCCGCACTCAGGCTGAATCTCATACCGCCTTGTTAGAAATGGGGCCTCTAGTTGACAGTGGTTTGTAGCCTGTGCATGAACGGACCGCTCCCCCCCCCCCACACACACACGCACACACACACGTACACACGCACAAACACATACAAACACACACACACTTGGAGAAACTTTAGAAAGCATGATGCAGAGAGCAAAGTCTTGTCTTCTCACTCCCAGAACAAGCAGCAGGTCAACACAACAGCTCTTCTACCTGGCAGAATGTCCTCAGTCCAGAAGTGTTCCGAGTATATGGTGTTAGAGGTCTAGTACTTATATCCATTTTAGCCTTTGAAGTAGGGAGGATTCAAAGAAAGATCTTTGAGTGGCCAAGACCCTTCCCTTCCTTGCCCTGGCGCCAGAAACACTACAGGGGAAAGACTTCTTTATATGGGGACAGGCACAGCCCTAATCAGGTGCAAGTGCCAGCTCCTTCCACCACTCTAGCTCCAGAAGGCAGCCAGGTGATGGGCTATCAGGGTATACAGGGTACACCTCAGTTCCATTTGTGTGTGACTGTCTAGAGTGAATTTACCAAGCCCAACTGTCATCCAACCCAGACACATATTCCAGGGACAGGCAGATGCACCGAATGGTTAAGTAAAAAAATGCCAACTTTCTAAAAGTGATATTTTCAGACCTGAAATTTAAAAAACAAACTTCACAAAAATATCTGTTTTTAAATTATGAGTCCATAGACACCAAACTCCAATTTTGTATCTGCTTCCAAATGTAAGATACACTTGTAAGCTGTTACCAGGCAGCTCCAATGCTGATCTATGCGAGAGATAGACCTTGCTGTAGTGAAAAACCTATTTAGCAGTTTTTCACTACCAAACTCACCAGTACATGTCCTACCTTTGAAAATCACTTCACCCTGCCCATGGGGCTACCTAGGGCCTACCTTAGGGGTATCTTACATGTAATAAAAGAGAAGGTTTATAGCCTGGCAAGTATTTTTACCTGCCAGGTGGAAATGGTAGGTTAAAACTGCACACACAGACACTGCAGTGGCAAGCCTGAGACAAGCTTGATGGGCTACTCATGTGGGTGACACAATCAGTGCTGCAGGCCCACTAGTAGGATTTGGTTTATAGGCCACAGGCACACCTGGTGCACTATACTAGGGACTTACTAGAAAATCAAATATGCCAACCATGGAAAAACCAAATACCATTACATTTTAGACATAGGGTACTTGTACTTTAGCACTGGTCAGCAGTGGTAAAGTGTCTAGAGTCCTAAAACCAGCAAAAGAAGGTCAGAAAAATACAGGAGGAAGGCAAAATGTTTGAGGAGAACCCTGCAAAAGGTTCCGGGTTCAACATGCTTCGAGTGTGGGGACTCTCCCATGACTACGTAGGCGAAGTTCTTGGAAGATTCTTTGACCAAAACCACTAATAAATCACAGACCCTTTTTTAAACTGGTAAATAACTTGGCCAATCCTGCCTGCGCAGCACCAGTTACTGTAGTATCTCAGGAACTGTGTGACTCCTTGGCCTCTGCGTTTGAGGAAAAAATTAAGCTAATTCTGAGTGGCCTTTCGACCTCGGGCCACGTGGCCTCGGGAAAGCTTTCTCCATTGAAATCTCTCCACTCCCCAAGTGATGAGGAGGTTAAAGGGGAGCAACAGCAACTATCTTGCTTTCCTACCCCTTCCTTGGAGGAATTCTATACACTAGCTAATGGTGTGTCCTCAGGTTCCCCACTTGACCCTTTGCCACACAAGATATGGAAGGCTCTCCAGACAGAACTGCTACCTCCGCTGCATACCATCTGCTGCCAGTCATTGGCTACAGCTTCGGTCCCTGACAGCTGGAAGTTGGCAATAGTGACAGCCTTGTTAAAAAAGCCTCCTTTGGACCCGCTATGTCCAGCTAGCTATAGGCCTATCTCGTTGCTACCATTTCCTATAAAAACTTTAGAGAGGCTGGTCACAAGAACTCTATCTAACTTCCTGGAATCCAACTCATATCTGGATGCAGTCCAATTTGGATTTAGACCAGTGCATGGGACCGAGACCGCCTTGATCACCGTGTTGGATGATCTGCGAACGCGTGTCGACACAGGTAAGGCAGCATTCTTAGTGTTGCTGGATATGTCGGCCGCGTTCGACACGGTGGATCATGCTGTCCTTTTGGACCGCCTTCAGAGAGCGGGTGTTGCTGGTTTGGCTTTGGGCTGGCTAAAATCTTATCTTGGTAATAGGCAACAAGCGGTTGCATTACCACCTTTTCGCTCAGCCATACGTCAGGTGAAGCAGGGTGTGCCACAGGGGTCCGCGATCAGCCCGATCCTTTTTAATCTTTACCTCCGACCCCTAATCAGTTTGATAAAATCATTCGGCATTTCAGTGATCAACTACGCCGATGATACGCAACTGATTTTTTCTTTTGAGGGTAAGGAGGCGGTCTCGAGGGACACTTTTCATCAGTGTATGTCGGAAACTGCAG
This sequence comes from Triturus cristatus, assembly GCF_964204655.1. Lineage (NCBI taxonomy): Eukaryota > Metazoa > Chordata > Amphibia > Caudata > Salamandridae > Triturus > Triturus cristatus. Next base: position 1,146,571,445 of record NC_140590.1, on the reverse strand, counting down.
AAGGGCTTCGGTTTAATTCGCTCCAATTTAATGGGGCAAAAACCGAGGTGCTTCATTGCTCCTTGGACCGGCCCTCTCGCCCGCTGCCAGGGGATTTCTGTCCGGCTTCTATTTTGGGCACTGTGACAGCTGCTGAGTCGGCTCGTAATTTGGGGGTCATGTTTGAACCTAGTCTGCAGCTTGACGCCTCTGTAAACAAGACCACAGCAACGTGTATGGGCTTACTTCGAGCCCTACGTAAAATCCTGCCGTTGCTCCTCCTGGGAGCTCGAGCAGAGGTGGTGCGTAGTACTATACTCAGTAGACTAGACTACTGTAACGCACTGCTTCTGGGGGCTCCCAAGTTTTTGGTAGCTAGGTTGCAGTGGGTTCAAAACATGGCAGCCAAATTGGCCCTAGCCCGACCACGCTTCGCGTCATCCTCAGCAGCATTATTCGACCTTCATTGGCTGCCTGTCCAGCAGCGTATTCTTTTTAAGGCCGCATGCATTGTTTTCAGGGCGTTGCATGGGCTGGGACCTCTGCCACTCCAAAACCTCTTTTTTTGGTATCAGGCTGCTAGACCCCTAAGATCCTCCTCGGCGTTCCTGATAAAAGTTCCTAAATTTGTCAGAGTGAGGATGGGCGGCCGCGCTTTTGGCTTTGCAGCAGCTAAGTTGTGGAATACTCTTCCACTGTCGCTAAGGAGTAAGCAAGATCTAACTTCCTTTAAAAAAGAGTTGAAGACCTTTCTCTTTCCAAGAGCAATGTAGTGTATTAGATCTGATGATCCGTTGAAGGTCAAGCGCCAGGATACCCTTGGGGTGGCAGTCGCGCTCAACAAGAATATAATACATACATACTACAGGGCCTCTTCCACAAGTGTGAAGGCCCTTTGGGAATGCGGTTCCCTGTGTATGATGAAGTCCCACTGCACGTGGACTTTAGCACATGGTGCAGCTGGATTTTGACGCAGGGCCTGGCCTTTGCCCAGTCCCTGCTCCCAACCCCCCCAGTGTACAACCAGTGTTCACTGCCAATGGACTTCAGACATGTGCAGCGAGGGTTGGCTGCACACTATCCACCACCAGTTGGTGTTTTGCTTGCTGGCCTACTGAATGTGAACTGCCACCTATCCCAGCTACATCCAAAAAAATTGTGGGCTTTAATATTGATTCCACCCTTAGCTTTTGCAGTCAAATTGACCAGGTTTCCACCACATGTTTCTCTCGCCTTAGAGCCATACTTAAAATCATTATCCCGCCTCCAATTTCTTGCCTTCAAACTATTGTCCTGTCACGGCTTGATTATGGAAACAGTATTTATTTCGGGCGTCCTCTGTATTTTGTCTCCTGGCTTCAGGTGGTTGAGAATTCAGAGGCATGCCTAATTCCTAATCTTCCTGTGGGTCACTCTATCGTCATTCATATCTCACTCTTTAATGACTGCACATAAGTCAAAGGGCAATTTTCAAATTTCTTTGCATTGACCATAGAGCTTTATCCAGTTCTGGCCCCTTCTTCACCCACAGCAAAATTGTACCTTATGCTCCCTTATGCACACAACGATCAGTCCATCTCAGTCTCATCCCATCACAACAGATCTGCTGCACCTGCATTGGTGGCTGTTGATTCTATTTTCTAGCATCAAGGTACTGGGACAGTCTCCCTACCAATCTCAGGACTGTCAAATCACACATATCTTTCCCAAACCAACTTAAACTTGGCTCTTTCAATTAATTAGATAAATTCTCTATCATGTATTTCTGCAATTTCACTTCATTTAGTACCAGGATGCTTTTTGTGAGGTTACAAAAACCCAAATAAATAAAATGTGTATAGTTCATCGTCCATTTTCATACAAGGACATTTCAAGCATTACAATCCTGTTTAATAATTGCAATTCACAGGAAGTACCCTTCATCATCATCTTTTAAAAGAACAAAAGACTCAGGGATTGATCATTTTCATCCTAACCTGCTAAAATGTGGAATTCTTTACCAACTTCTCTTTGCTTGACTAAAAATCACCAGTGCTTTAGAAAAAAATCTCAAGACTTTTTTCTTCTCACAATCTTACCATTATCACTAGAATTGAAGGTTCTTCGGCTTATCGTCTCATTTCCCCTTTTTAGATCCCAACTTTATAAGCTAACCAAAACCTCTTGGTGCCAGGCCACCCTACTGGCTGACAGCTTGCATGACTTGGATATTCATTAGGGTTGTCAAGACTTGGCACTGACTTCCTGATCCAACTGATGATCCTGCGGGAGTAACACTGACCCAAAAGGTAACTAAAATGTCTTTGTGATTTCAGCTTCTTCACCCCGCTCCTGAACCCCAAACTCGGTAACTGCTACACCTTCAACGGGCAGAGGGGCTCTGCGATGCGCGCTGGTCCGAGGGATGCAGAACCGGATATTCTTAATGCCACCAAGGCCGGAGTCAGCTACGGTAGGTGATCTTCATCTACTCTCCACACCAAAGGTCAACGAAGCCAGACTACACCTGCTCTAGACGGCTTATCTTCCTTTGCAGAGAGCTTTTTACCAAAGGTGGACTTCAGTCTCTTACATTGGAATTGCTCAGTGGAACTGTCCACGCAGATGAATGTAACAGATTGCACAAGAACAGGCCGCACAATATTGTAGTGGAATGGCGGGCACACTGGTCTGCTCAAATGATTTGTAGAGCATCATAGTAGATTGGCAGGACCGGTATTATAGTGAACTGATCTGTACAACCGTATAATAGAGCTGTCCATCCATATTGCAATAGAGCAGCAAGGTCCATCACCCAATATAGTAGAGCAGTGCATCCAACAATGTCATAGAACAGTGTGTACATGACTGTAATTCAGAGGTGTATTGAGAATTGTAGTAAAATGGTCTATGCAGTCACAATAGATAGAGGACTCAATAGAGCATTTTAGTGCAGAGCTCTACAGAGCAATACGGTAGAATAAATGTGGAGTGCCTACTTACTCGAGAACTCAGGACGCTCTTTTGGCCTCAGTAAGAGTAGGAAAGCTCTATGTAATACCAATCCAATCCAGCACCTTGATTTCTGCAACTTGATATGGTCTATCCGCATAATAGGAGACCAAAGTATTCTGAAAATTGTGCAGAAAGAAAGAACAAAATTATATTGAATTGAAAAACTCCAAAGGAATGGGAAGGTTTATGGTTAGAGACCTCACCGTGGTGTTGATGTTCTCTCAAGAGCTGGGGGTACCAAGATAGATGATCCCTGGCCAACCCTCTTTCGTCTATACTAGATTTCGTTAGTGTGAGTTACGTCTAACCACTTGGATCTGTGGATGGTTGCAGGATACAGTCCTGATTATTTCGTTATTTGACGTGGTTTTTGTTAATCTTTAGGTAAATAGTATGCACAATGTAAGAGTAATATTCTGCTGATTGTGACCTAAAACCTGGATAACCATATTATGTGCAATATTGAAATTAACGCTTACAACTATATGACCGCATGCTCTTCATTCCATATTGTTTTACCCAGAAGAATAATGGTAGTTGGTCCCTGTCTGTGATGTCACAGACAATTAAAAAAAATGGTGAAATGGAACGAACCAAAGGCAACTAACACTAGTTTTGAGTAATTTAGTTTTTGCCAATCGTCACTTTTTTATGTAGTGATTCCCTGCAAATGGCACAGGTATCCCCAAATGTGAGTTCTATGATATGCCTTAGGAAATTAACATTAGTGGTTTATTGTATTGTATTGCAACATTTATATAGCGTCTACTACCCCTATGTAGAGCATCAAAGTGCAAGCCTACATGGATAGCATGCTACACCATGTGGCTTGTGTGGGTGAAGGATGTTGTCTTGTTTTGATCCAATGTGGCAAATGTTTCCATGTCATGCGTAATGACCACAGAGGTTATAGTGTTATGGCACATAGCACTTACCAGTGTGAGAGACAGGCGTGCAGTTTATGGTGGCAGCTTTTATTAGCTCTACATGTCCCTTATTGGATTTCTAATTTTCATAGTCCACTGAGCTGGTTACCACACTGGGGCTGTCCATTCTGAGATGCCTTGTTTAAAGTTTAAAGGTTATGGTTCTGAGCAGGCATTGGTTGGAGGGGGCATGGATAAGAGATCTGCTGGGATGTGGGGAAGATGTGGTGCAGTGGCCATAGTTGCCGACTCAGTTGCTGGGGGTCTGAGTTTGAGTCTTGCCATTGGGGCACCATTCTGTGATTCTGGGCAAGTCACTCAATATCTCTGTACCCATAGACAGCGCCTGGATACCCTAACAAATGATAAGCTGTGCTATATAAATCTACTAGCTTATGGACCTTTTTGCTATCATCCCATATCTGATTGCCACTGTGAGATTTCTATGAGGTGATAGTATATAGATATTTGGGACTTGCAGTTCTCCATTGGCCAGCGGCATGTGGCAGATCTTTTCAGTTATTTCATTCTTGTTCAGTTGGTGATGGGTGATTTAATGCTATGCACTGGTATCGTACTGAGTGATGAACATGACCCATAGCAGTTTTGTCTCATGTGAGTGTGTTAAGCAGTATAAGGATATTGTTATGCAGTCTATATGAACTGCAATCGACTGGCTAACCGCCACGGGGTATGGAAATTGTAAAATTATGAGGCAGGAGGGTTATATATTGTATTATATTGTACCTGCATCTATAAAGCACTTACTACCCTGAAGAGGTATTGTAGCACTTTACGCCTGGCAGAACGCTGCTCCTGGTCCCCAAGTTAGTATTTCTTTGGTTATTGTTGGTTATTGGGATTAGTATGTGCTCTTATGAAACCATTCCATGCATTTACTCCAGTTTCTATGTGGTAGAGTAAATTAATAGGCGTTAGGTATGATGTGGAGTATAGTAATTCACACATTGGTTGGCGGTAACAATACATGAGCTGCAGGAGATTAGTTATTGCTAGGTTGCAGGGGTGTGACTTTTAAAGAAGTAGTTGTGGTAATTGATATCAGGTGTGGGTAATTTGTAGGGACACAATAATAGGGACTAAGGCAAACATGCGTGTGACTCAGGGTAGGCTCTGCACAGAGAGAGGAGGCATGCAGAGGCATGCAGAGGACGGACAGGAAGTAGAGGGTCATATGAAGGAAGTAGAGTCGAGGTAGGGATGTTTTAAGCCAAAGTCAGTTTTTATGCAGAATTTGTAGGAATATTGCTAAGGCTTTTTGAGTAGGGGTGGGCGGAATTTGCGAAATTCACTTTCGCAAATTATCGCGAAAATGTTAAAAATCTCCGCAAACACGCGGAAATATCGCGAAGATGCAGAAGTTTTTTTCCCGCCGGTTCGCGGTATTTTCTGCATGGTCGCGGCTCGCCAACTTACCCATGCGGTTGCTCGCGGGCGCGGCCATCTTGTTTTCACTTGTCTCGCGGTGCATGATCGCGAGAAGAAAGACGTGATCGCGTGACGAATGACGTTACTGCGGGCGCGAACTGTCGCGAGACAGCGCAAATGGCTACCAACAATCCAACATCTCGTGGAGAATGCGACCGGATCGTGAAAACTTGTCGGCGAACGCGGGGATTCAGGTAAGGCGATCGCGCGCATGCGAGAATGTATTATTTTACAGCGCGACCAAGCAAAACATTTCCGGTAAAATGTGGATTGCGGAAATTTTGAGATTTTAGCGCTCTCCGCGGAACGTGAAAATGTCAAATTATCGCAATTTCCGCGAGCGGAACGGAATTTCAGCCCAGGCCTATTTTTGAGACAGCGTGCAACATGCCTGTGTGAGAAGTTGCATATTTTTTCTTGCACCTTTTGCATTAATCTTGCGAAAGCTATGAAAAATATGTGACGGTCACAAAGTTCTGCGCAAGCTGGATTTTCGGGAGGAAATCAGGTCTTTTGGAAATAATATTGCATATTACCCATTTTCAGAATTATGTACACCAGAGAAATATGACCTACCATCCACTTTTGAGAGCTCAATCCCCCACGTTTCACACAGGTAACTTGCAATCCTTCTGCATATCTTACCATCAAAGTAAGGCATGCAGAATGCTTACAAGTCAACTATGTGACATAGTTTCAGGGTACTCACGGAAAAAAGGCACACCGAGTTTCAACACCGAATAACACTCATGACTTTGCTTGGGAGTAGGTAAAGGGAAAGAGGGAAACTCCTTGAAGGAACTGAAGCCAAATAATCAAGCACTATGTAAAATGTTGCTCATATAAAAAAAATACTTTGCTCTTTCCTACTCAAGATGGACTTCACTGATGAGGTCAAATACGTCAAATAGCATCTGTGGTTGCCTTTGCTGCTGCTCAGTTAGGACATTTTTACTCTACAAAACAGTGGCTCCTAATCTGAAATGATTGAAAATGTAAGAAGTGACAACAATCAAGGGATGCAAAATTCAATCGAAACGCCATTGAAATTTTGGACTCACAAACATTATTACTGTTATTCAGGGGCGGTTCCTTCGCTAAGGCGGAGGAGCGTCGCACCACTGCTCTCAGAGCAGTGGAAAAGGGAAAAATGAAATCGTAATAACAACGTTATTATCATTTTATATTTTGATGCTGCAGGGCTGGGTTACAGCAGGCGGGGCTGGTGGCTACGGGAGGAGGAGTGTTTCATGCACTTAAGTGTGCATGACGGTTTGGCCGGTCGTCTTTGGCCGGCCAAACAGTCATGCACACCCTTGCATATTCCCCACCAGGCTGTAATGCACAGGGTTGGGAACATGCACAGGCTCCCTGTCCCCGTCTGAGCACCGAACCACAGCGCTCAGACCAATCACAGCGCTGCATTGCAAAGTTGTGATTAGCTTGGGGGAGCCTGTGTGCTTCTTGCTACTTCTTTTGGACTCGGAGTCAGGAAGACAAGAGAAGAGGAGCCAACTAGGAGACACGGCGGAAAAGGTAAGTGTTTTTTTTTAATAAAAATTGTCAAACCCCCATCTCCCCCCCTGCTCAACCACCCCCATTCTCTACCAGCCGCCACTGTTGCTGTTATCCTGTTAGGGTTGTTTCGCACTTTGGGGTCGATTCGGATCCGGGTCGGACAGCTCTCCGAGAGCTGTCCGTAGCCTTACCGTGCGACCGACACGTACCCGTAGCCGGTCCGTCCTGCAGTTGAAGTACGATGCGCATAACTGCCAAAAACACGACCGACACGTAGGCTGTGATTCAAGCTCCATTCTCCGTCCGAGCCGTAACTCCGAACGCCGAACCAAGTCTGCCGGAAGCAGTATCCATAGCAGTTTCCGCCCTGACAAGTACGATGCGTACTTCCTATGCGCTGGACGGGTCGCCACGTACGGCACGTCACAGCATCCGAAAAACAAGCATATCAGCTACGATTTGCGCCACAACTCAATCCACGGCTACGAGACGGACCAGCTTGCAGCGGGTACGAGACGGAGTAACAAGCAGCGTGTACGACACAAACACATCCTGAATCCCATTGCGCAGGTCATACCAGTACTCTACATCTATGACCGGATCAGGAACCGACGCCGACGGCGCAGGCAGTAAGTCAGACACAGGGGATCCACCAACAACAGGCCACCACAGGGGTTGCATGGCCAGCACCACTACCACCCCCGCCCATAGGGCATATGTTGCCCATCACCCCTGCCACCCCCACTCATAGGGGACCTGTTGCCTATCACCCCTGCCACCCCCACCCATAGGGCTTATGTTGCCCATCACCCCTGCCACCCCCAGCCATAGGGGACCTGTTGCCTATCACCCCTGCCACCCCAACTCATAGGGCTTATGTTGTCCATCACCCCTGCCACCCCCAGCCATAGGGGACCTGTTGCCTATCACTCCTGCCGCCCCCACCCATAGGGCTTATGTTGCCCATCACCCTTGCTACCCCCAGCCACAGGGGACCTGTTGCCCATCACCCCTGCCACTCCCAGCCATAGGGGACCTGTTGCCCATCACCCCTGCCACCCCCACTCATAGCGCATATGTTGCCCATCACCCCTGACACCCCCAGCCATAGGGGACCTGTTGCCCATCACCCCTGCCACCCCCAGCCACAGGGGACCTGTTGCCCATCACCCCTGCCACCTCCAGCCATAGGGGACCAGTTGCCTATCACCCCTGCCACCCCCACTCATAGGGCTTATGTTGCCCATCACCCCTGCCACCCCCACTCATAGGGCTTATGTTGCCCATCACCCCTGCCACCCCCAGCCATAGGGGACCTGTTGCCTATCACCCCTGCCACCCCCACTCATAGGGCTTATGTTGCCCATCACCCCTGCCACCCCCAGCCATAGGGGACCTGTTGCCCATCAACCCTGCCACCCCCACTCATAGGGTTTATGTTGCTCTTCACCCCTGCCACCCCTTGCCATAGGCGGACCTGTTGCCCATCACCCCTGCCACCCCCCAGCCATAGGGGACCTGTTGCCCATCACCCCTGCCACCTCCACTCATAGGATGGGTGATGCACCACACATCCATCATACTCCAACAGTAGGTATGTCAGCAAAATACATCCCCCCTAACATCATGACAACAGTGTATAGTCTGACAAATGCCCACAACAGTGATTATGACTTCGAACATACAATGTAACTAACAGCACATGTGTGACCAACAAATGAGTGTGCCCTACACAAGGCAAGCATCCCTATAGCATTGTGTCAATGTAAAAAGAACACCCCCTCACTGTGTAGAACAAAAGTTTAAGTGTGGGCTTCCAAGCTGCAGCAGATGTTGAGCATTGTGGTGATGGGGTCTAAACCCCCCCTCATCACAGTGACCAAAAGGTAAGTGTCATCATGGTCAAAGGTGCAAATAACAAACAGCATGTATGATCCCTGCTCCCAACACATTAAACACTTCTGGGGCGAAGTAGTGGTTGTGTCCCATACCCACAGAGATGTGGTGAGGCTAACAGTGCTGTGAAAATCTAACACACTCTCGGCCATGTGCAGACAAGCACCACCCATGGGGGCTGACAATGCATACACTGTACAATGACACAAGAGCAGAAGTGACCATCACAAAGCATACACACATCTCGAAAATAGACACACTAATCAAAACAACCTGTGTAGACTGTAGGTGTCAGCTCACACACTCCCATTCCATGCCAGCAATGGCACCTAACAACCAGGATGAATGTGCACAATGATGTGATATGACTCACAGGGACAGCAAGGAAAATCACAGAAACTGCATCCAGACAAAGGCCCAAAACAGCAATACCAATGCACTGATGCAGATGCACAAACACAAACAGGCAACCTCACACTGAACATCTGACACAACATGTATGTGTGTGTGTCTTAGTATCCCCAGGCAACTACACAACACATGAGGGGGGCTGAACCACAGTGACACAGATGTGGACACAGTGCCATACAAAAGTAAACCATCATTGGGACACCCATAGTGGGCAATCAGGCATTGTGAGATGAGAGGGAGCACAACAGACACATGTGACACAAGCTGGAATGAACACCAACTAACACAGCAAGAGACTGACACAGAACAGTACTACCCCCAGGGACCAGACATTGGGGTGACACAAGCATGCATGACACCTCCACTGTGATGACAAAGGCAGATGTTGCACAAACTGGGAAACCCTATACATGTGTCATGTTCTACAAACGTACATCACACATACACAAACACAAATCCCTCAGCATGGCCCCTCATCCATGGACAAACGGGAGCTAGGGGACCATCCATGCAAACATTTACATCATTCCACCCTTAACACCACACACCTTGAACTGCAACAATGTGCATCTGTGAAGCCCACATGGACAGGTGACATTGCACATGCACCCATGACAAACACAGGAATGTTGAGAGGAACTAAGGTGCACAGACTCATCACACAAGGACAGTTTACAGCTCTGGTGAATGACAGACATACTGCACAGTATGCGGTACATGGCCATGACGTCAAAGCTCAAGTAACCTTCAGAATACCTGCCACAGTCCCAGGACAATGCAGAAGCCAAGGAGAACCACAAGGCACACATACTGACACCTGCCAACATTGCAGCCCTGAACCCGACAAGTGGAAGCAGTCACACACACATACACATGTCTCAATCACTGAAAGGTACCACCTAGGGACAACTACATGATATTGCGAATAAACAAGTGCCTTGGGGAACCTTGACTGTGTCCCACCTGTGTCTGACAACAACTCAGAACTGACAAATCCCAATGAGGAAACACCAATTAACAGTAGTGTGTCATGCACCCACGCATCTGGTAGCCCATGGCAGAGTAGTGGGATGAACACAGAACCACTCAGCAAGCATCAACAACAGGAACATATCAAGGGAACACTGCCTGTGTATGAAAAGGGATGTGAACACACACACATGCTCATACAACACACACTATGGGCCCAGGCTATGTCATGGGACAACACACTTACTTGAGGGGACCCAACTCCTGTGGAAGCCCAGCTGTGCCAAACATATTCACAGCACGTCTCACTCACGTCAGCAGAACACTTGGTCAGTCAGCCATCAGTTACCACACAATGAAGGCTCTGGTCACAACAGCCTGGGTACGGGAGTCTCCCCTAAGTCATCTGCACATACTCAACACATATGTACAGCAAGTTGCACAGAGGAGTCAGTTGCTCCTATACCAATGATGCCCACACCTGTAGGTCCAGTGGTGATGCGTACAAAGTCTGTGAAATTGACAAATTGGACAATGGGAAGCACATCATATGTGCATGGCTGCAAACCAGAGATCTGACCATGCAAATGAAATGTTCTCAGAGATGTCCACAAATAGTTGATCATGACACGGTAAACAGACATAATATCGAAAAAAAACATATCGATTGGACAGAATATCGAGTTTTTAATATAGAATGGACAGAATATCGAATTGCCAAAATATAGTGGTGAAGAATATCGAAAATCAGGTAAGAAATATCGATTTAAATAATATACAAGTAAGTAATATCGACAGTCATAATATAGTTGTTAAAAATATTGAATTTTTTAATAGTGTTTTAAGTGTTAGTATATGTGTTAAAAGTATGTATTAATTTTGGAATGTATGTTTGAATATTTTTAAAGTAATTAATTTTATGTTATTAAATTTTTGTGTAATTTAATTCCGTAGCGGGTTGTGGGTTTATAGGGGATTAGGGTGGGAAGTAATTTAATTATAGTACATTAAATAATAATTTTTAGGAATTATTAATTATTTTTAATTGAATTTTGCGTTTTACTTCTGTAGCGGGTTGTGGGTTTATAGGGGAATAGGGTGGGAAGTAATTTAATTGTTATTAGGTAATTATTAATTGGTATTGAAAATTAATTGGTTGTTGATTAATTATTAATTGGTAAATAATTTGTATTAATTGGTAATTATTTTGTATTAATTTTTTTTTTTTAAAACATCTTTTTTTATTAACATCGCTCAAGACCATATGCATGACAAAGCAGTGGTCAAAAGGCACATAAACCAACAGTGTTACATTACAGAGTTGAGGATCGGGAGAGTTACCCAAAGGTCCCGCTACAGCTGCCCCCCCCGCCTCCGAAGGTTCGGAATCTGCACCATGGGCCCCACACCCTCCTCCATTTCTTCACACAGCCCCTGGATTTATAGACCGTTTCCTCCGCCCTCTGACACCAGTCTAGGTCCCTGAGCCACTGGTCCCACTGTGGAGGCGCAACCGCCCCCCAGGCGCTCGCAATGTTCCGTTTGGCCACCCCAGCCGCTGTAGCTAGCCAGATCTCGTGATACCTGGACCATTCCGTGTCTCCCTTGATCAGCAGTAGCAGCCACCTGGGCTCCAATGGGACCGGCGCACCCACCACCCTCGCCATAGTGTCCGTCACTCTGGTCCAAAAAGGTACTATGTGCGGACATTCCCACAAGATGTGGAAGAACGTGCTCTCCTCCCGGCAGCCCCTCACACACAGAGGCGACAGCGCCCTCCCCCAGGAAAATAGTTTGGTTCGTGGATAGTAAACCCTATGCAGGATTTTGAATTGAATGAGGCGAAACCGCATCCGGATGGCAATTTCGCGGGGGCCCTGCAGGGCCTCCTGCCAGTCCTCGTCATCCATGCCGCCGATATCTCCCTCCCACTTTGCCCGCAAGGAGACGAGGGGGTCAGGCATGTTATTGATGAGCTTACGGTAAATGGTGGCCGTTAGCTTCCCCGGTATAGGGTCAAGCAAGAGCCTATCCTCTAGGGGAGAATACTCAGGGAGCGAGGAGCCTCGTCGCAGGTAGGAACCCAGGGCATGCATGAGGCGCAGGTAATGGAAGTGTTGAGCGCTGTGCATGCGATACTCCTTCTGGAAATAATCAAAGGATCTGGGGGCGCCCCTCTTCCATACATCTCCCAGGTAATTTATCCCGATCAATCGCCATCCTTTGAAACCGGTCAGTCTCGCGACCTCTGGTAGTTGGTCCCCAAACCAGAGCGGCGTCCGACCAGTGAGGGTGCCTGCCCACCCAAGAAACTGATGGGCCTCCAGCCAGCACTGTATGACCACCCTGGTATGCGATGGGAGGTCCCTACATCTCCTCCTCGAATACAACAGCTGCTCACAGTTTCCTCCTGGCATAAAATGCCTGTCAACCCTATACGCCGGCTCCGACCCCGTTGCGTACACCCACTCATTAACCACTTGTAGTTGAGAGGCCAAATAATAGAGACGGACATCCGGGAGGGCCAGCCCCCCGTCGTAAGCTTACACAACGCTATTCTAGGGCTCCCTCCGTCCCAAAGCAGGGTCCGCACCATCTGTGAAATACGCCGGAACACTCCCCCCGGGATCGGGTACGGTGAGTTCTGTAGGAGATAGAGGAGGCATGGTAAAGCCAGCATCTTGAAGAGCCCCGCACGCCCCATCAGAGACAGAGGCAAGGATCGCCAATGAGAAACATCCGCTGCTAGGCGCGCCAGAAGTGGTTCCAGGTTTCTTTGAAAGAACACCCCTTTATCTCTAGTCACATACACCCCAAGGTACTGAAAACCCTCTGACACCACCCGGGCCGAGCACCCGGTTGGAATCCGCGGGGTAGGGCTAGAGAGGGGGAAGATCACTGACTTGGACCAATTGATCCTATAACCGGAGTAGCTGCCAAACAAGGCAAAGAGGTGGAGCGCCTGCGCCATTGAATGGTACGGTCTGGCCATGTACAGCACAATATCATCTGCGTAGAGGGAGATACGCTCCTCCCACCCATTGCACATTGCCAAACCCCAAAACGCCTGGTCCCTCTGTACCCAGTGGGCCAACGGCTCAAGCGCCAGGGCGAAAAGAAGGGGAGACAGCGGGCACCCCTGCCTAGTGCCTCGACGCAGTGGAAGTGCACGGGATAGCGCCCCATTCACTCTTACCCTGGCGACCGGCTGTGCATACAGCAGGCGCACCCAACTACAAAAGACCAGTCCAAAGCCCAGACGCTGTAGGACCATGAATAAGTACGGCCACTCGATGCTATCAAAGGCCATTGAGGCGTCCAGCGCCATCAACGCTGTCTGGGAGTCGTCCTCTCCCTCTGTCATGTACAGAGCCCCATACAGCCGCCGAAGATTAAGTCGAGTGCTTCTGTGCGGCATGAAGCCAGATTTGTCAGCATGCACCAGGTCGGGCAGGACCGCTAACAGACGCGTCGCCAAAGCCTTAGCCAGGACCTTGGCCTCTACATTTAGGAGCGAGATAGGTCGATAGGATGAGCACTGGTCAGCCGGTTTGTCAGGCTTGTGGATGACCAATTTGTATTAATTTTTTAATTGATGATTATGTTAATTGTATTAATTTATTATTTGTAGCGGGTCGTGGGTTTATAGGGGAATATGGTGGGAAGTAATTTAATTGTAAATAATTAATTATTGAAATAATTTTTGTATATTGATAATTAATTTATTATTAATTAATTATTAATTGTTATTATTTGTATTTATTAATTTTTGGTATTGAAAATTAATTGGTTGTTAATTAATTATTAATAGGTAATATTTTTTTTTTAAATTGGTATTTATAATTAATTAATTATTAAATATTGTGTGATTGGTAATTAATTTTAATACATTTTTTGGGGTATTAATAATTAATTTATTTTTAATGAAATATTAAATTATAATTTTCCCTACTATTGCACTCACTGGAGTGGGAATAGTACATTTTACCCCTACGCTATCCAACGCTTTCCCTACTATTGCACTCACTGGAGTGGGAATAATAATTTTTACCCCTACGGTGTCCAACGCTTTCCCTACTGTTGCACTCTTTGGAGTGGGAATAGTAATTTTTACCCCTATGCTATCCAGCGCTTTCCCTACAGTTGCACTCACTGGAGTGGGAATAGTAAATTTTGCCCTCCCGCTATCCAACGCTTTCCCTACTGTTGCACTCTCTGGAGTGGGAATAGTAATTTTTACCACTACGCTATCCAACGCTTTCCCTACTGTTGCACTCTCTGGAGTGGGAATAGTAATTTTTACCCCTACGCTATCCAATGCTTTCCCTACTGTTGCACTCTCTGGAGTGGGAATAGTAATTTTTACCCCGACTCTATCCAATGCTTTCCCTACTGTTGCACTCTTTGGAGTGGGAATAGTAATTTTTACCCCTACTCTATCCAACGCTTTCCCTACTGTTGCACTCACTGGAGTGGGAATAGTAAATTGTACCCTCCCGCTATCCAACGCTTTCCCTACTGTTGCACTCTCTGGAGTGGGAAAAGTTATTTTTACCCCTACGCTATCCAATGCTTTCCCTATTATTGCACTCTCTGGAGAGGGAATAGTAATTTTTACCCTCCCGCTATCCAACGCTTTCCCTACTGTTGCACTCTCTGGAGTGGAAATAGTAATTTTTACCCTCCTGCTATCCAACGCTTTCCCTACTATTGCACTTACTGGAGTGGTAATAGTAAATTTTACCCGCCCGCTATCCTACGCAAAAAATATTGAATATTTTTAATTAATATTACGTTAATATATATGTATTAAATTTTACATTAATTATTTATTAATTTTAAAGTTATTTAAGATTTTTTAAGTATGTTTTATTTAATTATATGTATTATTTCATTAATTTTACATTACTTTTAAGACATTTAAAAAATTCGATATTTTGACGAACTATATTTTTACAACGATATTTTGGATTCTATATTTTTGTACTTACCTGTTTGGAGATAGGGATTCGATATTTGGGCATTCCATATTTTTTCATCAATATTTTTGTAGGTCGATACTCTCCTTCTCGATATTTTGTCAGTGATCCCATGACACACCCAGGTAGCTGCAAAGGATGACATGGATACCCACCATAATAGGATACATATCTCATGGACCACATGGAGTACCTCACATCAACACATCAGTAATCAACATTGGAAACCAAGCATTACAGGTGCAAGGGCATGTTAAACATCATCAACATAATGTACAGCTAAATCAAGTTCACAGGGATAAAGAAAAAGCTTTATTCAGCATATTAAAAGTTAAACGTCCATTCAAACAAAAGGCCAATGGCCAGTCCATTTCCAAATGCCAAGGAGTGAACTAGGGTGATAACTGTCACACGTTGCTTGCCTGCACTGCTAAGGACAGGGGACATCCCCTCGGAGGGGCATACATGGGGGCAGGCCAGGCACCGCAGGGACATGATCAGGGCGCAGCAGAAGGAGGAAGTGAAGAGGTGGTGGATGCAGGCGAGACACTTGCAACTGCAGTGGAGCTGACTGAAGTGGTGGGTGCAGTCACAACTGTGGGGCACAAGTAAGATGGGGTGGGTGCTGGCAGAACTTCAGTGGGCAGGTCAGATGGAGTGCATTGGGTCCCCACTGCAGTGCCCAAGTCAGACGGGGTGGTCGTGGACTCCACTGCAGTGCCTAAGTCCATGTGAGCGAAATGGGGTGCAGGTGAGGTCAGCAGGACATAGGGGGGGACACGGTCCCCACATCAGTGGCACTAACCGTCTGACCAGGTGTGGAGGAGCAAGTGGCAGGGGGGAGGGCCTCAGCATTTTGGGGATGGTGTATCTGTGGGTGGGGGAACCCGGGGCAGGGAGTGGCAGGGGAAATTCTGGAGTGGTGACCTGGGGGATGGAGGTCGGAGACTTTGCCTTGGAGCTGCGTGATGGCGGTGGGGTCTTGCTCCTCGGGCTCCGGGGGACTTGCGGGTGGGTTTCTCAGTCTGACTGCACCTGGGGGAGGATGTCTGGGTGTGAGGGGCACTCCCCTCTGTGTGTGTGGACTTCCTCTTCCCCTTGTAATCAGGATCTTCTGGGTCGTTGGGAAAGAGGCCAAGGTCACAGAGGAAGAGCTTCTGTGGAGATGGGGTTGCAGGTGAGGCAAGGGAGGGGGGCTGAGAGGGAGAGGTTTCGGAGGACTGCGGAGTGGTTGTGGATGACTGTGTGTGTGTCTGCAAACCAGCCCCTGTGAGTGTGGTATCAGTCCCCTGCGCTTGCTTGTGTGCATGTCTAGCCCTTGGTTTGGGTGTTTGTGTGCTGCCCGTGTCTGTGGCTTTGTGAGAATGTGCAGGTGTGTGTGTTCTTGGGACAGGTAGGCTGCTAGGAATCGTGAGTGGTGCATGGGTAGGAGGGGTGCGGGACTGTTGGAGGAGGGACACTGCTGCTGTCAGGGAGGAGACCATGGACTGATTGGTCCTCTGTAGGGCAGACATGCCCGAGGAAATGCCCTCCATGAACGACACCAGTTGCGTCAACAGACTTGTGTGTGCATGCAGGACCTTCAGCATCGACGTCTGCCCTACATGGATCTGTCTAAGTAAGTCCACAGACTCCTCACTCAGGGCAGCAGGGGACACAGGGGCAGGGGGTGCGGTGCCTGGCACAAAGGAGACATGCTCCCGAACACGGGAGCCTACAGGGACCTCTGGGATGGGAGCCGATGGGAGGGTGGTGATGGTGGTGGTGGGGGCGGTGGCGGGGACTGCCTCACTAGCTGGGGTTTGGTGGCTGCTGACACCCGCCTCCACAAGGGAGTCATCCTCAGAGCTGCTGTGGCCCTCAGCTGGGGGGATGGTGCTGAAGACTCTTCTGTGTGGCTCCACTCGCCCTCCGTGCCACTGGGTCACCCCGACTCCTCTCCTTCTGTCCCTGTCAGGCTCTGTGGCTCATCCTGGTCCATGGAGCTGTCCCCTCCTGTGGCCGTGGATGTATCTGGATAGGAATAGGAAGTAAGAGAACAACATCAGTCACCTGCACTGACTGCACACACCACAGTGAGTACATCACATCACAGGGCAAGCCCTGGCATCATCAGCTGAACACAGCTTAAAGTGCCAACACTGTTTAGAATAAGCCAATTGTCATTCTCAACATCAACCATGGCACACATATCCCTCCTTGACTTGCACACACATGTCTGTTGCATGTTGAATGCTAATACCCCAATGGCCCGACATGCACCACCCACACATTAGTTGTACATGCAAGTGAACATGTAGGAGTATGTCACTATACACACAGCACATCTCTTGCTACTGACTCAGTACAGGTGTCCGGATGAAGTGATGGATAGAGACTCATTTCACATGCTTGTGATGCATGCCAGCAACACACACTATGATGTTCTCATGTCCTGATGGGCAATGCCACAATGGGGTGCATGGTGCACACTTGAACACAATGCAGGATCACTCATAGCAAGTTAAATGCCATGGCACTGGCATGCCTGGAAAGTCAGTCAACACGGTCGCCTGTCACCGGGGCAGGGCATTGTACTGCTCGATTTTTCCGGTCTTATTGTGTTGAAGGGTGATTTAGGTGACTTCAGTCTCTTTCCATTCAAGTGTAAGGGTTAGAGTAGTGTATAGAGCCTATTTATTAGGCACTTCGACATGATTCTGTGTTCTTCCCCATAGATCAGGGTTTGCATATATATATCCTAGGGGATAGATTCGTTAGCATTAGGGGTAATCTGTTCTGTAGTGAGGGTATTTCATGGAGCCGTGCTGAATTCAGGCCTGGTAGGCCTTAAACGGGAGAGACTCCATCTTTCCTCCTGCTCTGGCAGCTCGGGATGTTTCTAGGTCATAGGCAGTGTTTTAGTTAGGAGGTGTTATTCGCTTGGAGAGAACCGGTTCAGGCCGGCCCTTATCGAAGGATTGTATTTTTCTTCATGCCGAAGACACTACATCAGGCCGGCCGGCTGGGAACGTGTCCTTGGCACGGGGAGGTACAAGAATTTGGTGGGCGGCAGGTTACGGGCTGGAATTTTCCATGAGGAAATGCACGTCTATATTAGTAAAAGTTTGAGGCAGATACTGGCACTTGCTTCTTGTCCATGGGCGGCACCTGGCCGTTAGTAGTAAAGCTGCTACTTATTCCAGGGAAGACAGATGACAAACTTGGAGGTGGAGAAAAACCGAGAGATAGATATTCCAAAGAGAAGAGAGTAGCCGATGAGGAAGAGGTCTCAGTGACTCGGAGAGGGAGACGGGAGTAAACCCGTGATTGCGGAGGTGTGACTTCCAGGCGAAGCCGAGGCGCAGACGAGAAGGGAACCTAGATGACCATTGAGTGCAGGCTACATACGACCAAGGTGATGTCAACCCCTTACTATTAGAGTGTACAACTTAATCTTTCACTTTTCTTTGCAGGTTATGTGATATGTATTATGTTCCGTGAGTGTGCATGTAATAACTAAAAGTATTCAGTTTGTAGTAAAGCAATATGTGCTACGTGTTCTTGTGTAAGAGGGTAACCTATTCTTCTAGTACTTAACATGAACAGATGTTAATCCTGATCAGGTAGGTGGTAACTGAATAAGGGAGAAAGGAGCCCTTCGAACTGGGGAACAAGTTGTGCTCAACTAGCTGTCTTTGTGTGATCTGATATATAGTAACACTGATGTCGTGGTAATTATAGGATGAACTCATGCTAAGGCTGCCGTCTGGGCAGGAAGTCCTGGGTCCATTTGGGACCGCGAGGCTGTGACTGCCATCTGGGCAGGAAGTCTGTGGCTGCCGTCTAGGCAGGAAGTCCTGGGTCCGTTTGGGACCGCGAGGCTGTGACTTGTCTAAGGCTGCCGTCTGGGCAGGAAGTCCTGGGTCCGTTTGGGACCGCGAGGCTGTGGCTGCCGTCTGGGCAGGAAGTCCTGGGTCCGTTTGGGACCGCGAGGCTGTGGCTGCCGTCTGGGCAGGAAGTCCTGGGTCCGTTTGGGACCGCGAGGCTGTGGCTGCCGTCTGGGCAGGAAGTCCTGGGTCCGTTTGGGACCGCGAGGCTGTGGCTGCCGTCTAGGCAGGAAGTCCTGGGTCCATTTGGGACCGCGAGGCTGTGACTGCCGTCTGGGCAGGAAGTCTGTGGCTGCCGTCTGGGCAGGAAGTCCTGGGTCCGTTTGGGACCGCGAGGCTGTGACTTGTAGGTCTTGGTATATATAGTAGGAATTCCCTGTCCTTAGGTGGTACATATATGTGGTTATTTAGGTGTAAATAGGCCCTAGGGAGGGGGTAACGTTCTGGTTTGGGTTAGAGAGGCTCTGCTGAGCGGGTTCTATCTGATCCGAAAACCCAAGCAGAACAGGCATCCAGACAACAACAGTATGAACTGTCTCACAATCATAGCTCAGGGGTAAAGCTAACTCTGCAGATGACCGGTGCACTTGCCCATCCCCTACAAACAACATATCCAAGACCCAGAAGATCCCACATCATGCAAATCAGATATATGAGTCTCTGCAAACACAACTCCCTGTACATTAACACATCACAGTCTGCCATGCATGTAACCCAGCTGCCTGAAGGACACAGTTGCATACACCAGTGTGCGCTGTCAGATGATCACACACCTATATGTCACACAGGTCTTGTCTCTCACAGTCACACCGCAGATGTCCTGCTGACCCTCTGAATCATGGACACCCCAGTTGTACGTAACAACAAGCCACACCATAATGAGGCAGACACCTGAAGGCACATGTCACTAAGCACAACCTGTAATTTGATACACAGGAGTGGGATTACAGAGTGTTTCTAAATGCCCTTGAGGAGGCACGACTGCCCAGTTCTACATGGAACAGTGTTTGGCCCTGGACAGTAGTCAGGTGGCTAAGCAAGTGTGACATACGTGATATACATACTCCTGAGGCCCCAAAATTGGAGTCCCCTGCTGCATGGGTTTGTTTGGAACACCCCAGCCACATGTGGCGAGTCAGACCAGCAATTGGAACACATCTCAAGGGCACACACAGATCACATGTGAGATCTCAGGCTTTGGGGAAACAATTGAACCACCCATGAAACACACAACAGAGTCACGGGAACAGATGCTGTCCGGTAGCTAAAGCATAGCTGACTGCAGGGACACAGTGCCCTAGTGACACAAGCAACAGACTGTAGGGGCCACACCTGTGGAACAGATGAGGAGGGTGCATCACACAATTGAGGGACCTGAGTATTGGACTACAAGACCCACGTAATGTGGAAGTGTGACCAGGCCAAAAGACTGCCATTAGCATGTCAGACATAGTACACAGATTAGGAATGGATTTATCCCTTTCCTGCTGCTGTCTGGCCTTCAGCTGCCTATCCAGGTCCGGGAAGACCACCGCCAGGATCCGGAGCCTGTGGGGGTGCATGTCCGGTGTCCGCCCCTCCTGCGTGGAGGTGACAGCTTCAGCTGGACTCTAGCTATCCTCCGGGTCCAGCCCCGAAGGTCCTGCCACCTCTTCTGGCAGTTGCGGATCCGGCGCTTGTAGAACCCCACCGAACGAACTGCCCGGGCGATGGTCAGCCATATCTCCTTCTTCTGGTGGGCATCAACCTGTGAGGATGACAAAGTTAAAAGTACACTTACACACATGCCCCATATTTGTGCTGCACACATTTGGAGATACATGTCATCATCACAAAGGGAAATGAGTTACACAGGTAGTGCAATCATGGGGAAGGACAAATCACCTGCATGTCTGACATGTTAACATTGCCTGGGAAGTTTAAACTTGCACTAATGCACTTTAGCAGCAGGACACCTGTTCATTACATGTACCTACACACTTTGGGTGATGAAAGTAGTCAGTGAGAATACTTGCCACTGGTGTACACACTGCTAGTACTGCTAGTCAGACAACATGCACAATTAGGAAGGCAGTGGACTGCACACTCACCTGCTCCCCTGGTTTCCAATACAGCTTGCTGTACTGTGGAAGGAGCCCGTCCAGCAGGGCCTGGTTCTCCTCCTCCGTGAAGGCTGGGGCCCTCTCCAGAGTACGTGCCATAACAGGAGCCAGAGGATGCAGAGACAGCAGCAGTGGTAGCAGGGATGTGGTCCAGTAGCATGTAGTGCAGGCAAGTGAGCTCCCTGGAGGACAGCCAGCCTTATATCTGTACTGCAGAGGCAGAATCTGTGCCATGTGTCCCAAGTGATAGGTCCAACACGGTTGCATTCTATGAATCTGGCCAATTCATGGAAAAGTACGACTCGTATATGCCTTCCGCATCGTTCAAATCTTCACCTTCATGAAACACTAGTAATTGCAACATTGTTGTAGGCATCCAACTGAATTTCCAGCGCACAACTCGTACAAGTTTTGAATCCGCATCCGTCTCCATGACAGTCCAGAGCCAATGGGTGCGCCCGGCTCGGTCAACTGACTGTACAACGCGTAGTTTGAAAATACACATGCACCCGTCTCCATAAGATTCAATGGCCAAGGCGTACGTCTGTCTCAGACCATGCCTGCCCGACGCGTATGCATGATAGTCACCCGCGTCGGACCTCATTGCAGTCAATGGCAAAGCGTACGCACGGCTCGGTCAAGAACCGTGCAATGCGTACGCATTGTCACCCTCGTCGGACCTCATTGCATTCAATGGCAAATCGTACGCAAGGCTCGGTCATGAACAGTGCAATGCATACGCATTGTCACCCGCGTCGGACCTCATTGCATTCAATGGCAAAGCGTACGCACGGCTCGGTCATGAACCGTGCAATGCGTACGCATTGTCACCCGCATCGGACCTCATTGGTGTGACTATTCGATGGATTCAACACACAATTACTTGCCAGGGACACCTGTGCACACCTACCACACTACAGCATTGGCCACACAGTGTCCCATGGCATGTAAGGCTACATTCCCTGGGTGTATGGGGGGGCCACATTTGGTTTGTTGGGTGGCACTTTTGTGCAGCCACTCCCAGGCTGTGCACGTGTACATGGGGGCAGAATCCTTTGTGTGTCGTGCACATTACCGCTGTGATGTGCAAATGTACAGTAATGGGCATGAGTCACGGACACAGTTTCATGTTGGATATGTTTGGGCCATGTCACATACACCCTGAGTCCTGGGGGTGATGGCATGTACATCACAGTGAGACCTGTAGCCACAATACTGATGTGCACCCACAGTCTGTGTGCATGTTGTATCTCAGGTGTGTCTGATCAAATGTGCCCAATGGGTGACAGTCTCCACATCCATGTGGTATATACATCAACCTTGATGGTGTGTGTGTGTCTAAGAGACGTACATATAGGGCCTGCAGGGACAACAGTGGCCACTACCTGTGGGACTCACGCTTGCCTTGTGGTGTGTACGTGATACGCTATGTCCATGCCAGTGTCGATGTGGCAATACAGGGACCCTGAGTTTCTGCATGGCAAAGATCTGTGATGGCTGGGAGACATCAGGCCTTACTTGTCACCGTGGTGTGTGTTTGTAACGTCACAGCAGTACATAGGTCGGGTGACACAGCCAGATGAATGGTCATTGCAATACATGGGACTCATGTGGACATGTGGAATTGAGATGTGAGGTGATGGTCATGTAGGTGACATATGTGTCCATGCCCTACAGCACCCACCTCAGTACATTGTGTAATGTCATGATCTATCATGTGATATTGAGCCTGGTCATGGCCACATGGGTGGATGAACCGACAATCTTCCTTTGTTCATCTCTGTTCTGCAGGGCACCAGCTGTCCATCGACCGTTCCCAGAACTTGCAACCATGCAGGAACGCGACTGCATCAGACGGTACCGCTTCACCAGGCCACTGATTGAGGAGTTGGCGGAGCAATTGGCGCCACATCTGCTACCTGGCCGGACTTACCCTACAGCACTGACCCCAGAGGTGAAGGTGATGGCAGCCCTGCACTTCTTTGCTACTGGTACCTTTCAGTACACTGTGGCTACTGCTGGTGGTATGTCGCAAACTATGTTTAGTCGGGTGCTACGCGATGTCTTGGAGGGGATGTTGCATTTCCTAGACCTGTACATCAAGTTACCGAGCCCAGCTGAACTCCCTGAAATAAAGGATGCCTTTTATACACTGGGGAGGATGCCGAACATCATTGGATCTATTGATGGGACACATGTGGCCCTGATACCACCACAGGCACATGAGCAGGCATACCGGAACAGGAAACATTTCCACTCAATCAATGCTCTGGTGGTATGTCTTGCAGACATGTCTATCACACATGTGTGTAGACGGTTCCCTGGTTCTGCGCACGATGCCTACATAATGAGGAGTAGTCGCATTACAACGCTGATGTTACAGATGCCAGCTCAGCATACCTGGCTTGTCGGTGTGTACTGACTGTTTATCATTGTGTGTGTTTGTCAATGTTGTATGCCGTGGTTGCTGATACCCCTCCGGAACCCTGTGACACCAGCTGAGATGCGCTACAATGAGGCACATGGTCGGAGCAGGAGGGTGATTGAGCGGACATTCGGCCTCCTGAAAAGCCGCTTTCGCTGCCCGGACAAGACCGGAGGGGCCCTCCCATATGAACCTGCAAAGGTGTGCAAAATAATCCTTGTATGCTGCATTGCATGCTACACGACATGGCAGTGCGGAAGAAGGTGCCTCTCATCCAGGATGACAATGACGATGACCAACCTCCGGCACCTGTCGAGGATCCCGGCCTGGGCCAAGATGCCAGTGATGATGAGGATGAGGGTGACGTCCACTCACAGCTCATCAACAACTTCTTCACCTGAATGTGAGTTTCCAGGGTTGTTATGTCAATGTATGGAGTTAGCCTGGAATGTGTTGTGGCTACTCTGTTGCTGTCTGAGTGTGTCTGTGTGCCACTTGACTGGATGCGTGCAGTGATGTGTCCATTCAGGTGGTGTGTACTCCACAATAGGGTAGTACTGCTAACTTGTTTTTGTGTAGGTTTCTTGCAACATGTTTTGTGCATGTGTATTGCATTTCTCTCCTGTTCTGCTGTGCTTTTGACTGTGTCTTGTGTCTGTCCTTCACAGGGTAATTTGCCTGTTGTATGTTCAACACTTACCCCCAACACCCAGAATCCGACACCAGTGTAGGAGTAGTCAATTGACATCAAGTGATGTGCCACACACCCCTGGACTACAATTTTCGACACTCTGTGACCGTGTGTCCACCGTAACGTACAATTGCCTTGCAACTATTTTTGAATAAACATTTTGCTGATGTGAAATGAACCTGTGCTATGCTTTGTTAGGTGCGTTGTCTGTCTTCCCACATCTGACTGACATTTGCCTACCTCACCTGTGTACTTGTTACCACTGACTGTGGATAGGTGTTGTGGTTGTACATACCTATGTGTTTCAAGTCAACATCATTGTGTGGGATGAGTAACATGGCCATGGTGAGTATGTGTTGTGTTGCCATAGTGGTGTGTCTCCCTCACATGTGTCACATCACCATGACTCATCTAACGGTGGTCACATTGTTGCAGTATTTGGCATGCACTGTGTTGTGTAGCAGATCGACATCTCCATGACACATGACAAGTTGGAATCACAACAGAGGCAAGTATTGTGTACTGGTGAGTTTATTTTTGAACATGTGTGAGGAAAGTGCACAGGATGGTGGGTGCTGTACATTGGTTTTGGAATCCAAAGTTCACATTAGAGTTGGAAGTGCTGGTAGATGAAATGTCCAGAGTAAAGTCCACAGTCATCTGCTACATTGGCCCAACATGAACCCTCCATGTCATGTGGGCGAGTTGTGTGCGATTGAACAAGGTGAACGGGTTGCGCACAAAGAACATTGTCCAGAACAGGTTTAGAGGCCCTGGGGGATGTGCTGGGACATCTGCCTCTCACATGTCCTTCTTTGGACGACCCCTCTTCTTCCTGTGGGGGGGGATCGTCAGGTGCAGGCCTCTGCAGTGCAGGGGAATCTCCGCCAGAGTCCTCCTCCCTCCCTGTGGCGCTGGCAAATGGTGTTGCAACAGATGTTGTGGCCACATAGGGAGGTGTAGACAGGTTTGTGTTGATCTGGCGGAGGCATTGGAGTATGTCCAGATGCACCGCAGTAAGGGCATCCCACTTTGCCTCCATGCGGGCATGGTGGGCAGCCTGCTCCTGTTGTATGTCCTTGAGGATCCCCACTACCTGGCAAAATCCTCCGGTGCTATCCTGGTACGCATCTTTGATGCGTGCCAGTTGGGGGTCATCATGCAGTCCAGACCCCTCTGCAAGGCGCGCCCTCTGCCTTCCACCCCTCCCAGCACCCCTATCCACACGGGCAGGACCAGCGTCAGGACACACAGGTGACACTGGGACCCTTTGGGTGGTGTTGCTGGTGGTGTTTGCTGTAGCTTCTGGGGGGTCCTGTGTCCCTGTGCTGTGGGTGTTCAGTGGCCTTGGGCTGTCCGTGTTGGCGGGGGTGCCCTGTCGGTTTCCAGATGCTGGAGGCGTGGGTACAGGGGGTGCAGATGTGGATGCTGCTGGTACTGCATGATGACACCGGAGGGGCCAGGTTGGTCGTCGTCATCCGAAGAGGACAGAGACAGAGTCAAACCAGAGAGCTCAGTGTCCACCAGAGTCTGGGCCTGGGAATCCTCTTCATTTGGTGCTGGGTCCCCAGCACCACCTGTGTTTGGAAGAGACACACGATGTGAGTTATGTTTCTACATGCATCGATGGTTCACAAACATGACATTTTCTACTGTACGAACAGATGCCTGCCTGTACACTGCTTTTTCCCAGCTTGTCACAGACAGAGTTTGATATTGTTGTTGCCCATGTCCCAGCATGGCCTTGTGCTCCCCACAACAGAGCCCAGTGTCAGACATCCTGTCAGTCCCTTCCCACTCCCTGTGGGGCGAGTATGGTTCAGTTGGAACTTGCTGGGCCATGTGGGTGGGTGTGGATTGTCTGCGACTGCAACTCCCATCATGCTCTTGGCTACACCCCCTTCCCAGCATGCCCATACTTCCTCCCTCTTGACTCTGCTTCCCTGTGAGGGGATGTGACAGCAATGGCAAGATGGCTGACTGTGAAGTCCTGGTGTTTGTTGTAGCCCAGTTCCCAGCAGGGCCTTGTGCTCCCCACAACAGAGCCCAGTGTCAGACATCTTGTCAGTCCCGTCCCACTCCCTGTGAGGCGAGCATGGTTCAGTGTATGCTTGCTGGGCCATGGAAGTGGGTGTAGATTGTCTGTGACTGCGACTCCCATCATGCTCTTAGCTACACCCCCTTCCCAGCATGCCCATACTTCCTCCCTCTTGACTCTGCTTCCCTGTGAGGGGGTGTGACAGCAATGGCAAGATGGCTGACTGTGAAACCCTGGTGTTTGTTTGGCTACAAGTCCAAAGAGAGCTCCTGTGCTTCACACAGCTTGACCCAGTACGGGGTGTCTTTTGATGATGTTTCACAAAGGTGTAAGCCAATGCATTCTACCCGGTGAGTTGTGTGGAGTTTGTGTTGAGGGGGGTGTGTGTCTCCATATGCTGGTAAGTATGGTGAGAGCTGTCAGTCCTCCTTCCCACCCGGCCAAACATCCCAACATGAAACGTGCTTCCATTGGAGGGCATGCAAGTTGTCTTTCAGGATGTCAGTCAGTGGTGTCCTGCTTCTGATTTGCACACATGCCCTACCAGGGCCTTGTGCTCCCCACAGCAGGACCCAGTGTCAGCCATCTTGTCAGTCATTTTCCACTCCCTGTGATGTGGGCATGTTTCAGAGTGGTCTTGATGGGCCAATTTTGAGGGGTAGCATTATCTGTGACTACAAACCCATCATGCTTTTGGATACACTCACTTCACCTGCATCCCCACAATTCCTTCCTGTCAGTCAGCTGCACTGTGAGGTAGTGTGTTTGTGGTGGCAGACTGTCTGGCAGCGTCTATTTAGCATTGTGCCACTGCCTTGCTCTATTTGTTTGTAGGTTGGTGCATGTCATGACAGAGTTCCAAGTCACTATGAGATGGCAGGTATTGTGTTTGTCTGACTGGCATACACATCTTGGGTTGATTATCAATTGGTTAGTGTAGCTTTGCTTGCGGTGCATGGTTTCACTGTCCCCTTGCCACACAATCTTGGGTATGCTGTTTGTGTACTCACCAGGCTCTGGTATGTCTGTTAGCCCATGGATGCTCTCTGGTGGTAGGATGTCCCGCACCTTCTCCTCCCAGGTCCTGAAGTAGACTGGTTTGGCAGGAGGGCCACCGCCAGTGCACTGACTCAGGGCGTGATCTTTTTCGATGAGTTTCTTAACCCTCCTGCGCACGTCATACCACCTGTTCTGGATATCGTCCTTTGTGCGCCTTGCTGGTGCTTGTGCTTTCACCTTGTCCACAATCCTCGCCCACATCTTTGTTTTCTGTGACATGGGGGTCCTTTGGATCAATGTACCAAACAAATGTGGCTCTACTCTGATGATCTCGTCTACGAGCACTTCTAACTCACTATCTGTGAACTTTGGATTCTAATTTGGGGGCATGTTGATGGGTGGTGGTGGTGAGTGATGTGTGTGTGAGAGTGCAAGTGAGGGTGGGTTGGTGTTGGTTTTGCTGTCTATATGTGTGTGTGATGTTGGATGAGGTGCTGATGGTGTGTGAGTTGTGTGATGGGTGAGTTGTGAGTGTGTCTGTGGTCGATGTGTAATGGTGTTTGCTGCTGGCTGTGTCTCCTGTTTGCAAGGGATGATGGAAGTGATTGTAGTCCCTTATATATTTGGAGTTGTGGGTGCGTCTTTGTCCCAGGTTTTTTTTATTTGGTATTTATTTGCTTTGTCATTGCTTGCTTGGTTCGTTTTTTGTCTTTTTTCCTTTGGGTTTTGTAGGCATGAAGGAGACGTTTATCTGACAGATACGGAAGCTGATGTTGTCTCGTGCGGGCTTCTCCGCCTCGTGCACGCTGCCTATCTTCTGTGTTTCATACGCATCGGTCGCGAAGGTCTCGGTTTTCTGTGCGTGTCGGTCGTGCAGCTTGGTCTCCGTGCGAGTCGGTCTGAGTTTCCACGCATTGCATCGTACTGCGCGGATCGGACAACGCGGGTTCGGGTCGGTTGGGTTCATTCCGGGTTCGTGTCGGTCGGTGAAATTCGTGTCGGTTTTCCAGCCGGATCACTATTTTCCATATGGCTTGGTCGTACGGCTTGTATTCCGTACGTGTCGGTTGTAATTTACACACGTTGCATCGTACTGCACGGGTCGTACGGCGCTGGTCCATGTCGGTCGGTATCCGGTCCGGATCCATGTCGGTCGGTTAGTTTTGCGGCCGGAATCAGAATAGGCCCCTTTGTGTGAAGCACCAAATTTGCATCCATTGTGTTGCATGTATGAGCACTAAGCATATTTTTCACCTCACACTTTGTTCAATATTGATTATTGTTCTCTAATTATTTAATAAATATGCATTGACTGCTGTTATACTTCATTTGTTCTTACTAATTTCAGATTAAGGGCTACTTTGGTGTAAAACATAAGTTTGTAAACCCAGGTCCCTAGTGATTTCAGGGTCCTCCCTTGATTACAGCTCAGAGAGGACACGGCCGTTTTGTAAAGCACCATAACTGTGTTGTGAATGATTAGTCCCTGTCTCTAAGGGTTCACATGAGGTTAATACCTTGGAGTGGGATGCCTTCATAGCAATAACAGTGGCCATTGCTTTTATGCGGTCCACAGA
Organism: Triturus cristatus; assembly: GCF_964204655.1. Classification (NCBI taxonomy): domain Eukaryota; kingdom Metazoa; phylum Chordata; class Amphibia; order Caudata; family Salamandridae; genus Triturus; species Triturus cristatus. The sequence goes on along the minus strand of NC_140590.1, from coordinate 1,146,542,623 downwards.
AGAATACTGGAGTTGCTTTCTTTAGAGATTTGCTGATCACAAACTTATTTGCCTCAAACCCTTTTTCGCCCCGGTTTCACTTAAATACAAGTTGAGAGGTTTAGCAATGAGCTTCACACAAAAAATGGGGGAGGAGGAAAAAACCTTACTTCACCCTCCTCAGGGTTTACGTAATCACACACTAGGAAGTAAGGACATATAGATCGCTTTTCATGAGAAAATAAAGAAAGAAGAGCAGAGCGCAATGTTTTGAAAAAACTGCCCTCACCCACAAAAGTTCATCATAGGACTGCTACGAACACCTCTGCGCAGACCAACGCAAGAGGTGGAGCAATAGGGTGGGGAAGACAATCCAACATGAAATAAGGTCAGGATCTAAAGAAAAGTAAGTGCAGACAAAGAATTAAAACTAACTAAGGGATATCCAAATAACTCTTTTATTCACAAATTCCCTTGTTAGAGCTAAAAGGTATCTCCCTACCAAAGGATGGTGGTGAAGTGAGTGAATTATGCACCATTCACCCCTCCGTTCTGCAAAAAAGTCGACATGTTTCAGCCGAATATCATATCTCTCCTGGCTTTCTTCAGGACTATTAGATCACTTGTCTTACTCCCTTTCTAATAAAATGTAATCTGTGCATTTGATTACTACGCCTGTGAATAGTAATAATACCGATGTCCAGTAATCACACTCCAAAGTGGAACTGTAAGTGAAAAAATAGAATGTACACGTGTAAAGAAAACTGGGAATCTTAGCATTTTAAAATACCTCGTGTTTTCTTATGTGAAAAAAACGTTGCTATCTTTACCCTTTCTCAGCCCATTTGGTGCGATGCGGCTTATTGATCAATCATATTAAATACCGCTCATGGGGACAAGGCCCTTATTATACTGTGAAATCCACGATCACTTGTCAGAATTTCCAACACATTAAAAATCGTAGTATGTACACACCTATCAATCTCTATCAAAACATCACTCTGTGAAAATGACATGCATATACCCATGTTGGAAAAAGTAGGGTCTTGAGTCAAATACTCGGTGAGTCTTACCGAGTTTCACTGCAGAACCTGCTTGAATTGGCGCGGGAAAGAGGGCGACCCTCTGTAGTCACACACTCGTCAAGAGAATAGGGGTAATGTATAGGTAGTTAGAGAAAGACACAAGCTTTGATGGTACAGGGATTAATCCCATTCGTAACCTGCATCTCACACACCGGAGGTGTCGTTACAGCCACCCCTGACATTCGATGTAACCTGAGTACGATGTGTAAGTCAGTGAGCACGTTTGGAACTCAGTTATCTGATGCCCATATTTAGATGAGGAGTGACAGCTTTTAGTGTGACCTGTGACTGGTGGGAGTTCCCAAAGTCTTTGCTGTTCTCTCTGTATTGTTGGACGGGGTCTCATGTGGACCAGATGGTCCCTGATGTTTGGACTTCTTTAGAATGAAAAAAGCAGTTGCTCTAGGTTCAAGTCGTTTGAATTCAATATCCGCCAGTTCCTGAGTATGATGCGGTTTATGTAGGTAGAGGCTGTGTTGAAAGTCGTAACACAGATGGTGTTCTTATTCTGTGGTTTCTCCACCTTTTCCAATAGGGCCTCACTGTGGCAGTTTAATGCTCTCTTTTGTGCCCTCCTGACGACTCTAGTGGGGATATTTTCTCTCCTGGAGTTTCTCTGTTAATGTCTCTGATTCTCTCTTGTAGTCCTCAATGTTTGAACAGTTTCTACGTAACCGCACAAACTGACCAGGAGGTTTTCCTTCAATGATTTTGGGTGGAAGCTCTCAAACAACAGGAGCCCAATCCTGTCAGTAGGCTTATGAAAAACTTGTGTGGTCAGTTTACCATCCCTTGGGATAATCTCCAGATCAAGGAACGGAAGACATTCCTTCTTGATTGTAGATCTGAAATGTAAAAGAGGATTGCAACTGTTCAGCCACTGCAGGAATTCCCTGATGGATTGTTCATCGCCCTTCCTAATAAGGAGGACATCGTCAATGAATCGTCTCCACAGTCTGATGTTGGTACTCCAAGGACTTTCCGATTGGAAGACTAATTTTTGTTCAAAAGAGGACACATAGAGGCGTGCTAGACTGGGCGCGAAACCGCTGCCCATGGGGTTGTAGTCTGTCCCCTTAAATTCAAAGAAATATTGATTCAACGCAATTTCAGCAAAGTGGAATATAAATGACCTCAGTGTGCAGTATTCCCACTCCTGGTCATACAGAATCTCGTCTACCACTCTTAGTGTCTTCATTTGGGGGATGTTGGTGTAGAGGGACTCAATGTCCAGTCCCGTCAAAAACTCTTTTGTCGGATCAAACTCCATCTCTTTTGTAAGATTAAGGACATCAGTGATGTCCTTCACATAGGCCTCCCTATTCTGTGCCAAAGGTTTTAGAAAATAATTGCAGAATGGCGATAATGGTTCCAAAATTGATCCAATTCATGCAACAATAGGTCTGCCAGGAGGAGGTCTAGTAGGTTTGTGCACTTTAGGGAGGGTGTAAAAGTATGGTCCAACCGGGTTTTTTGGCACAGAAAGTTCCCTTCTTGCTCTGTGATCCAATTATTGCTAGTAGCCTCTTCTAGCAATGTGGTTATCTCAATTCGCAATTCTGGCGCTGGATCCCTTAGGAGAACTTTCTCATTCCTAGCATCAGATAATAATCTGGTGCATTCGTCTCATAGGCTATTTTTGTTTAGAGGACAATAGCCCCTCCCTTGTCCGCTGGTTTTATAACCACATCCTGGTTATCTTTCAATTGGTTCAGTGCCTCGTTTTTCTCGCTGGTGAGATTCCTGAAGGGTTGCGAGTCTTCCTGGGCCAGGTCTTCCACCTCATGTACTACTGTAATGACTTCCAGGGGGAGTGCCTAACTCATTGGTGTGAAGTTTGATTTAGGGCGGAATTTAGTGTCCCCTTGTCTCTCTCCTGGATCTGATTTTCCCTAAAAAAAAACTTTCAGTCTGATGTTTCTAAAAGATTTAGACAGCTCCTGTCTCAGTTTGAAACAGTTGAAAGTATTTGTAGGGACAAAACCCAGACCCTTGCTGAGAAATCTCTCGTGGTTCAGGCAGTGGGGTGTCCGTCAAGTTCATCCCTAGACTAGCTCCGTGCTTGTGCCTGGTGAGGGGTCCCGTGATATGCTCCTTGTCACTCTCTGATTCAAATCCTCCCACTGCACCCCTTGTGCTCCTCTCTGCTTGCCTCTGCCTCTTCCCCTGCATCTTCTTAAAAAAGGATTTGGCATTTGGGGGTATTGTGGATTATGGGGCCCTTGCATAGGTGGGAATGGTTGGAATATGGACGGCCAACCAAATCCCTGACAAGGTAGTTATGGTATACTGGGTTGAAGCTGGGGCGTGGTCCCTGGTACTGGCCTCTGCCTCTTCCCCTCCTCTGTGGTCTGCTTTTGTAGTCACTCCCATCACTGCTAGAGCTCATCGTATCCATGTTCTTTCTGTCAGACTGGGGCCCCTTTCTCATTTCCTCCCTTTTCCTCTGAACATATTCCTCTGTGGAATATGGGTGCACCTTCTCCTTTGAGAACTTCTATAGATCTTTTTGTAGTTTGCTTATCTTAGACTGCATGAGGTAGTCTTTGTATTCACTTATTTCATTGTTAGTTTCTTCCAGCTTCCTCTTATACGCTGCTAGTACTATGATAGTTTTTAAACCCTGCTCACTTGCCTTTATCTGTATATACAACGTGTCCGCTATCCTCTTGGCTGTGGTGATAATCAGGACCAACCAATCCCTCGTACACTTCCAGACTATCAGGGCCCAATATTTCCTGAATGTGGTGTCCTCCTGGAAAATCAAGGGTTTATTGGTGACTATCAAACCTCTTGGGGCTGCATTTGCCCTTAGGTACTCTGTGAGAATCGCCCCATGTAGGATCGCCTTTACATGTGATTTCTTAAGTTTGACCAGAGTGTCCCACCCTTCACCCTGGGTAAGGACTTGATTGATCGTAGTTTCTCCCAGTAATGATGTCCCAGAGAGGATCTCCATGACAGCTTCCTTATTGTAAGCAAGGCCCTGTTGTTCTGACATGATCAAAGACGGTGGGTACAACTTATGTGGAAAAACCACAAGATGTGTTCACCTATTACGCTAGTAACAGTGAACCACAATCCCTACGGCTCAACGGCCGTTCTAATATGAGCTTCACACAAAAAAAAGGGGAAGAAGGGAAAAAACCTTACTTCGCCCTTCTCAGGGTTGACCTAATCACACACTAGGAAGCAAG